>NC_047036.1:64497651-65150398 GCF_011762595.2 Tursiops truncatus
ATACTATTTATTCCCTTATCACTGTGATTATACTCTTCTTCTATCCTAGTTGTTGCCTACATTGTCTTATATTGATGTTTAGTTTAACTTAATTCAAGTAAATAATTAGCTACGCAATGCCTATTACAGGCAAGAACTAATGGGTAAGAACTAGTCTACCAATTACAAATATTATACCATTCTAGTAAGCCTGCTGACTAATTCCAATGCTATTATTTTCACATAAGTATTTGGTTATTCTTAGCTATACCTGATGGCATCGTTAGATTCTAAAATCATTAGAGTGCTAGCGTGCTGCAAGATTTGACTTTCCACTGCCAAGTGACAGAAACTGGATTCTCGTGATAATCTTAGTTATTAGTTTATTTTCTCTGCAATGTTATCCATATTTAATTACAGGATATAAATACATGAGCCCAAAGTTACTTCAAAAGGTGTTTTACATATAATATTAAATAAAACTGAGTCACAGATTCTGCCATTAAAACTTTAAATAGGAAGTTTCAAAAAGTGCATATTTTTGAATTACACAAATCTAAAAGGACATTCATTTCAGAGGAAAGAAGTTTCTTGGCATTTTTATTTCTGAAATTGATGGAAGAGAGTTGGGAACTTTTATTAAAGCATACTAAGAGGAAATACGCTTTCAAAGGGATTTGATCAAGGTAAATGCAATGAACACAAGAGGGAGGCCAGGAAATATGACAGCACTGCGGCATGGTGCAAACTGGGAAAGAAGAAAAGAAATGATAAGGGAAATCTTATCAAAAACAAGAAAAACAGTTGCAGAAAGTAAAATCACAGACTTTCCTCTATCTCATACTAAAAGGAGAAATTCCCCTCCTCCTCTCTCTCCAAGGCCTTTGCCCCTCATCTCTTCTGTAGTTTATTCTGCATTTTTGTGCATGTTTATTGCTCTTTCGTGCATCTTCAACCTCTCCTACTCTTTTCACCTCAATCTATATACATGCTCAAATCTATTCAATTTTAAAAATAAAAATGTTAGGTCCTGTTCCATTGTTAATCCTGAAACTACTACACACATCACCACATACTTCAACTACTCTCCATAAACCTGGAGCTGGAAAAATGAAATATAACAGCCTTCTAAATTTCACTTTCACTACTCCACTGAAACTGTTCTCCCCAAGACCACCAAAGTTCACTTTACTTCCCGATTCAGGAAAATACTTGTTGTTGTTTTTTTGTTTGTTTTTTTTTTTTACTTTTACCTGCTGTAGATTTAATCTCGCCTTTGAATGCCTTTTCTGGTTCCCATACATTATTCTTTCCTGATTACCCTCCTTCCTCTCTAAGTATTTTCTTTTGAGGCTCCTCTTTATCCACCTACACTTAAAGGTTGACTTTCCCCAGAGTCCCAACCCCAGGCCCTGCTCTTACTTGTTACACTGGCAGTTTCACCCATGAACACTCTTTACTACAGTATAGTCTATGCTGATAATTCCCAAACCATTATGGGTCTGTCTCAGACCTACAGATCCAGAGCTCTGACTGTATAGGGCATCTCTCTCTGAATGTGACATAGGCATCTCAAAATTTAATCTGTCAGAGCTAAATCATGGTCTTTTTTCCAAAGCCTGTTGCTCTCTCTATACTCACTCACTCAATCAATGGCATCAGTGTTCATCCCACCATCCAAATCTAAAACTTGGCAACTTCTTCATTCACCTCCAATCTATTCCACTCAGTGTTCACTCTCTGGGGTCCATCACCTAATAACCTTTCAACTGGACAATAGCAACTGCCCTGTAAACTAGACTCTGTCTCTGCTCTCAATCCTCTTCAATCCATGTCTATGGTAATGCCAAGTATCTAAAAGCACAAAGCTAATCATGTCATATACCTTGTTTAAAATTTTTGAGTTCTAGTCCAAAGTCCTTGATGCACTCCAAGACTTCATAGTCTGACCCCTGCCTTTGTTTCTAGCCTTATATTCTATCACTTCATAGTACTGCATCTACAATTCAACTGATCCAAGAGACCTGCCTTTCTTTGAATGCATGAGGATCACTTTTAAGATTTCATGCTAACCATTCCTTGCCCTAAATACCCTTTTCTCACTCAACTTTCAAATCAGCTCAGATTCACTTTCCCTGTGTAGCCTTTCCTACCTCTCCCAAGCTGATGTAAGTATTCCTCCTGTATTGCTATTATAACCAGTATATACCTCAGTTATAATACTATTAATTGTTTATCTCTCCTACTACTTAGTTCCTTGAAGGCAACATAATTTTGCATAGTAAATTTTTGGTGAAAAGGCTTAAACAACAGGAAAACTCCACCTGCAAATATTCTATAAAAGACAGAAGTGAGGGCTTCCCTGGTAGTGCAGTGGTTGAGAGTCCGCCTGCCGATGCAGGGGACATGGGTTTGTGCCCCAGTTCGGGAAGATCCCACATGCCGCAGAGTGGCTGGGCCCATGAGCCATGGCCGCTGAGCCTGCGGGTCCGGAGCCTGTGCTCCACAGCGAGAGAGGCCACAACAGTGAGAGGCCCACGTACCGCAAAAAAAAAAAAAAAAAAAAGAATAGATAATACATCAGTGGGACGGAAAAGAGAGCCCACAAATAGTCCCATATAAATATAGTCAACTGATCTCTGACAAAGGAACAAAGGCAATACAATGGAGCAAAGATAGTCATTTCAACAAATGATACTGCAACAACTAGACAACACCCCATGCAAAAAAAAAAAGAACGTAGACACTAGAAATCCTTCACAAAAATTAACTCGAAATGGATCACAGACCTAGATGTAAGGTATAAAACAATAAAACTCCTAGAAGTTAACTTACAAGAAAACCAAGATAACCTTGAGTATGGCAATGATTTTTTAGGTATAACATTAAAGGCACAATACATAAAAGAAATAATTGATAAACTAGGTTTTGTTAAAATTTAAAACTTCTGTTCTGCAAAGGGCAATGTCAAGATAATGAGAAGACGAGCCACAGACTGGGAGAAAATATATGCAAAACACACATCTGATAAAAGACTGTTATTCAAAATACATAAAGAACTCTTAAAACTCAACAATAAGAAAAAAAACAACTCAATTAAAAAATGGGTCAAAGACCTTAACAGATACCTCACCAAAAAAGATACACAGATGACAAATAAGCATATGAAAAGATGCTCCACGTCATATGTCATCAGGGAAATGCAAATTAATACAATGAGATACCACTACACACCTATTAGAATTGCCAAAATCTGGAACACTGATAGCAACAAATGCTAGCCAGGATGTGGAGCAACAGAAACTCTCATTTGTTGCTGGTGGGAATGAAAGATGGTACAACCAGTCTAGAAGACAGTTTGGCAGCTTCTTACAAAACTAAACATATTCTTAGCATATGATCCAGCAATTACACTCTTTGATATATACCCAAAGGAACTAAAAATGTATGACTACATAAAAACCTACATGTGGATGTTTATAACAGCTTTTTTCATAATTGCCAAGCTTGGAAGCAACCAAGATGTCCTTCAGTAGGTGAATGAATAATTAAACCATGGTACATCCAGACAATGGAATATTATTCAGCACTAAAAGAAAAGAGCTATCAAGCCATGGAGAAACTTTAAATGCATATAACTTAGTGAAAAAATCCAATCTGAAAAGGCGACATACGGTATGATTTCAACTAAATGACATTCTGGAAAAGGCAAAACTATGGAGACAATAAAAGGATCAGTGAGTACCAGGGGTGGAGGGTGGGTGGGGAGGGATGAAGAGGCAGAGTGTAGACTTTTAGGACCGTGAAAATACTCTGTATATTACTATAATTGTGGATACATGTCATTATACATTTGTTCAAACCCATAGAATGTACACCAAAAATGAACTGTAATGCAAATTATGGACTTTGAGTGATTTAGTGTGTTAATGTAGGTTCATCAATTACAACAATGTACCACTACGGTGGGGAATGTTGATAATGGGAAGGCTATATACGTGTGGAAGCAGGAGGTATAAGGAAAATCTCTACCTTCCCCTCAATTTTATTGTGAACCTACTGAAAACTACTCTAAAAGATAAATAAAGTCTTAATTTAAAAAAAAAAAATCAAAGGGACCACTGAAACAGCTGAAAAAAAAAGTCAGGCCTCTGCTGGATTTAAGGCTCACAGTCATGGCTGGCTACACACAATGATCAGGAAAGCTTAGGATCTGGGCAGTTTCCTGGAAGAGGGGATCCACAGCTTTTCATCAGTTCTCAGAGGACCCCATGACTTCAAAATTATTAAGAATCACTGATTTATATCAACAAAGTAGGCACCTCAAAAGGTACGTTAGTATTGATAGTTTTAGGGAAGAACATTAAAAACACTGAAAATAATGTACCTTTTGCATGTGCTAGATTTAAATTAAAATAAATATGGTCTAAAAATATTTATGCTCATTATTTACAATTTCTTTGATATCTCTAAGTAAAAATTTCTTAAAATACCAAAACCACAGAGGAAGAGCTCCCCTGAATCTAACAGCCATAGAAAAAGGAAGGGCAATAGCAGATTTAAGAGCTATACCTTCTGATAGCAAAGACCAAAAAACTAAAGTCTGATGGAAGCAAAAAGCCAAAGTATTCAGTGAGTTTTTATCAACCATTTACAGTACGAGGATAGGTTAAATTCATGAGGAAGGGAGTAAAACAGAAATAGGTGCAAGAAATAGAATTAAATCTATAATGAAAAACTTTAAATCCTCATTTTGTTAACCCACTAATCCAATAGGGACAGACTTCTAAAGTGGTTTCTTGTGTCACTTTGCAGACCTAATAGGAAACATACAAAATATAAGGGTGTCAACAAGTGGGAAACTCAAATACATTCAGCAAATAATTAAGCGTTTCTAGTCTAGATCTAGATATCATAAAAACAGACTATGTAAAATGAAAAACTGACTTTTATACCACTATATGTTACAAGAGGTCAGTCTTAAACCCCAGGAAAACAGCACAATGACACTGCTTAACTGCAGTGAACCGTTGTTCCAAATAAAGGAACAACTCTGAACCAAAGGACTGCACCTGTTCCTGCCATACGTATGCGAGACAAACAAGGGAAACCCACAACCACAACTGACCAAGTGTGGTTCTATTCACCATGGAACTTCTAGTAAAGCACGTTTTCAGGAGAGAGATTAAAAAGATGATGGCATGAAGTAACGGACCAAGGAAACCATGTGCACGGCACTAGAAGAGAGCTTTTGTTTTTTCTTTTGAATAAGATTCAAATCTTATTCAAGATTCATCTCTCATTTGAGAGATGAATGTATAAAGTACTGAACAGGAAATGCTCCTAACTGAAGAAATTTTTTAAAAATAAAAGAAAAGCCTAACTTGTCCATTTGAATACCTAGACTAACAACTACTGCTGTAGAAAAGTCATATACCCGGGCATACCTGTACCACAATAAAATTTATAAGTTCTGATATCAACTGGGCCTTTAATACTGACTGACCATCTTTGTGTACATTCCTAGTCAGTTCTAGCTCTGAGTCTATATAGAATTATTTCAAACTTTTTTGGACTATTCTCTCTCCTAAAAATTTACCACCATCACCACCACTACCTTCAATAGCCTCGGGTTTAGATGAGGTCACATGGGTGGGGCCCTCATGGGCAATTAGTGCCCTTATAAAAAGAGACACCAGAAAGCTAGTTAGTTAGCTAGCACGTGCTTGGTCTTTCTCTCTCATTCTCTGTTATGTGCTCGCTCTCTCTCTCTCTCTCTCTCTCTCTCTAACTCTCTCTCTCTCTCTCTGCCATGTGAGGACACAGTAAGAAGGCAGCCATCTACAAGCCAGGAAGAGAGTTCTCACCAGAAACAGACCATGCTCAGCAGCTTGATCTTGGATTTCTAGCCTCCAGAACTGTGTGAAAACAAATTTCTGTTGTTTAAGCCACCCAGTCTATGGTATTTTATTATGGTAGCCAGAGCTGACTAATACAATATCATACTTATAGCTGGAGATTCCACACACTGGTCACAATTCCAGCTTGATTTAATAGAAGTATCTTTAAGTTAAATAACATTAATGCTGGTTTTGAGTTTGTTTTTTATTTTTCTAAGTGCCACCTTTCAGAAAATAATTGTAGAAAATGATAAAGTATAAGTGAGAGGCATGAAATCATAAACAGGTACAGTGCAGGCCTACTGAAATGCATCATCAATCTAGTGAAAATGGAATTAAAGATACTTACCACCACCAAGAATGTAAGAATCCTGGTGGTTCCCCCAATGTGATGTTTTTTTCCCATCTTATCTAAAATGAATAAAAGAGATATTAAATACTTTCCTAATAATACTTCTCACACATATTATAAAGCAATATTTTTTCCATTTAAAATATTATGATAATATATAATATTTTCATGTTATTCTTTACTCAAGTTTTAAAAATACTCATTTTATATTGTGATTTGCTGACTGGATAGTTTGAGAGAAGATGCCACCATTATTTTCCTGAATTTGCTTCCCATTGTGCCATAATTTCAGAAGATATTTCAGGATCCTAAGGCACATTAAAATCACCATTATTAACACCAATATGAAAATCAGTTATCACCACTAACCCAGAAATTTGCAAGAGACTGGGCTTAATATGTAGACTCTAAATTATACTCTAAGTATTGAATTTTTTAATAAGTTCCTTATTTGAGGGGATGGGAGTAAGAAGGCATATGACTTTCATAAGAATTTTTAAAAGATGGTGACATAAAACTTTCCAATTATTTATATTTCAGATGAGTTGGAGTTCACTATAATAAACATTTAAAACAAGGTCAATATTCTCAAAATTACAAGTTCTGACTAAATGCCTTTACAAATTAAATTTAAAAACTGGAAAGCTGTGTGGGTGCTTATACAGTGCCTTTTTTAAGCAT
Source organism: Tursiops truncatus (assembly GCF_011762595.2). Classification (NCBI taxonomy): domain Eukaryota; kingdom Metazoa; phylum Chordata; class Mammalia; order Artiodactyla; family Delphinidae; genus Tursiops; species Tursiops truncatus. Next base: position 64,504,564 of record NC_047036.1, read on the forward strand.
TGGATCACAGTCAACAGAAAGGATAAAAATCTTTGCATTCAGGGAGATAATAATTTAGTAAGGAAGATAGATCATAAACAAGCAAACAAACAAAAATAGGGAATTGTATTTACATTAGAAATAGAAGGTGACAAATGCTGTGGAGGAAAACAAAACAGTGAAGGAGGATAAAGAGAAAAGGTAAATGTAAGTTATAATTTTAGCTAAGGTGATCCAGCTTTGAAAACAAACAATCCTTATGTATAAGTATATCCTGTAGTTTTTAAATAATTAAAAATATTTAACAATACTCCAATCAATAAAATGTGCCCACAGGCCCTTAACACTACTAGGAAGTAAACAACTATAATTATAGATTTCAAAAAATTCAAGGAATCCTTTCTATCACTTACTATGGAAGAAGTTATCCCAAAAGGATAAAAACCAAAAACATTTAAAAATGAAAACTCAAGAAGTGGCCCTAAATGTAAAAAAAGAAAAAAAATCAAAACCTCTCTAAGGAAGAGATGCAAAACTTAAGTGCAATTAAAATAACTGAAACTGATTACATGTTTAGAGTTCTTATGTACACAAAATATAAACCACTGGGAACCTTGACATAGACAAATAATTTGCTCTCAAAAAACAAACGAACTTTCTAAAGATTAGAAAATTATATATGTGATAACCAGTTTTAAAAAGAGGGCTTCCCTGGTGGCACAGTGGTTGAGAGTCCGCCTGCCGATGCAGGGGACACGCGTTCGTGCCCCGATCCGGGAAGATCCCACATGCCGCGGAGCGGCTGGGCCCGTGAGCCATGGCCGCTGAGCCTGCGCGTCCGGAGCCTGTGCTCCGCAATGGGAGAGGCCACAACAGTGAGAGGCCCGCGTACCGCAAAAAAAAAAAAAAAAAAGAGCTAAAACGTGAAACTCTAGCAATTAATGAACTTGAATTTATAAAGTCTAAATGTGATCTATGAACCAGAACATGTTATATAAATGTAAGCCAGATCCTAGCTTGAATTCTCCTAAGCAGTAACACTCAAAAAAAAATTTTTAATCTATACTACCTTTTATCCGATAATTTCAGTTGATCAATATTCTATCTTTTTGGTTCATGAAAAAATAAGGAATGGTACTTAATGAATCTTATGAGAATTAAAACTCTGATGTCCTGCTAAAGTTATAATTTAGTCAGAAACCTGTGTCTCATGTTTCTCTCAATCCTTTCTCTTACCATTTTTTCACTAGTCTTCTTGAAAGGGCATAATAATGGACCTCACAGATGTGCCCCAGACACACTAATATTCCTAACCCCTGGAATCATCCTAAGCATATGAACAGTAAGTTTTTTAAAGCAGTGTCCTTATGTTTCATCTCAGTTCATCCTGACTTTACATAATACAACTGTGAAATAATTAAAAGGAGAATGTGAGATGACTTATGAAGAGTCAAAATAGCATGACTAGCTCTCAGTGCCAGACTGTGCTGGAGGTTGGATTAGACTCACAGTCTAAATGAGTCCCACTGCACCACATCAGCTACTAAGCAGTCTCCTTCCTGTACCTTCACAACTTCCACAACCAATCATCAGCTATTTCAGGAGATAAGGTACTCTAGGAAAATAACTATAAGATTTATATTTGATATGGTCTTTCACAAGAGGAAGTCTGAAGGTAATGCATCTGTATTTTAAACAGTATTACATCTTATTATTCCTAAGAGAAATTCAAAATGTTTCACATACATCATCTTTTTCATCCTCAAACATTCTTTACTATATCATAAGTAAAGTTCATCTTTCTCACTTAAATTGCAAGTCTGTGGCAGAAACAGCTAAAACTTTGGTCCATCATACTGAAGTTAACACAAAACTCACAGTTATTCAGTGAACAACAACTACCGTTTTAGGTATTTGCAAAAAAGAGATGGTTATACATAGGAATATGTTTCCATAGTGAATGGCATTTTTTGCTTCCAAACTAATTACTACTCTAGATATTACTTGTTTAGAGAAAGCATGAGATGATGCTCAAGAAAACAGAACCTGATCTATAGAAAACTTTGGCACATTTACTGCAGCATTTTTAGAAACAATGAAAATTAGAAACAACCTGAAAAACATTCACCAATAGTGAATGTAAAATAAATTTTCATGCTTAAATACTACAGAACAGTGTGTAATCATTTAAATGAATAAGATATATCTACATGGAAAAAGAGCCATGCTATATTGGTTTTTCAAGCTGGAGATTACACAAGGTTGGAGAACAAATACATATAGTATAAAACCTTTCCTGTTTAAAAAAGAATGTGTGAATATGTACGTGTGCATTTGGGTGTATGCATATTAAAAATGACACCAAACTTACAACTATTATCTCTGGAAAAAGCTAAAGGAAGACTTTCATTTTAAAATCATATTCGCATCCACATATGTAGTTTAATTTTTTTAGCAAAAGTGTATTAATGATGGATGGGGTTGAGGAATAGCCAGAAAATACTTCTAAATGTCAACAGTCATTTTAGAAACAATTCTTCTACTATTTATGAAGAGGCATTTTCTGTTGTACTGAGTTTCATGGGCTTCAGGCTTGTTTAGGTGTTTAAGCGGCATCTATGCAAACAATCTCTCTCTCTTTGTTCTATTTTTCCTTCTTGCATTATTCCAGGCCCAATGTGTAGTCCCTAGTCCTTAGGCTTTTTGCTGTTTAATCATCCACCTCCCTTCCTTCCGACATTAGTCCAGCTAAAGGCCGTATTCTCCTGTAACCTTGTAAATCCCAAGGCCAATTCCCACTGCCATACTCTGCATCTGAGGGCCTTGTCTGTGATTATGCAGTGTCTCTATCATATGATCTAGTGTTTTCAGCATTTCTATGTAAATGCACAGCCAAACATTGAATCATGAATGAAAGGTGTATTGGCAAGAGTAAGACATGCCATATGGTTTATAACTGAAAATTATAAATTACAAACTATCACTATCTGATAGCAATTCTTCTTCTAGGAATTTATTCTATAAATGTGGTCACATGTGAAAAATTATAAATGAAACAATTTTCATTGAAGCATCATTTGTAATTGCAAAAGACTGGAAACAATCTAAATGTCCATCAGTAGGGGGCTGGTGAAATATATTACGGCACATTTCATAGAATGAAATACCCTACAACCACAAATAGAGAATTATAAATTTAATGAACCAATATAAAACAACTGAAGTCAAACAAGTGAAACAAAAATCAAAGCACAGAACAGAGTGTATAATAAAAAAACATTTGTGATACACACACATACAAACATACACACACACACACATTTACTTATCATCTCATCATCATTTGCTTCCAGCAAGGTATACTCGTCAGTTACCTATTCTCTCTCAGCCCGAAACCCACCCTTCCTATACTCCATTCTACACTTGGTGCTTGGATTCTGAAAACTACATTTCCTAGGCTCCTTGCCAGCCAGTTTCCTGTTAAGTTCTGCTATCAGGGGACACTAGTAGGAGATCAAAAGACAGGAGGAAGAAGAGAAGCTTCCTGCCCCTGGCTCCAAAAATGTAGTCGCTGGTTGCAGCAGGAGCAACAAAGCCGAGGTGGGGCAATTCTGGATGTCGACAGCACCTTTTTTGGGGGGTTCCAGCCTCGTCAATGTAGGACCACTTTAGACGGTCAAGAGCATCTCCAACAGCACAGCAGTTCATGTGAAGCTCAAGGGATACAAACTTTACAGAGTATTCCTAAATCCTTTCATACTTTTTGAAAACCAATATTAAAAAAATTAATACCCTGAATGGATAAAGCTAGTTCCTCTGTTAAGAAAAGAATGCATACCTATGTACACATTTGTTGCTAGACAAAATCCTGAGACTTCTAATTTAGATATAATCCACCGTTCCTACTAATTTTCTAAAACCTTCCATGTATAGAAGTATTGGTGCATCCATACAACTAAACTAAATGTTAAAAAAAGTAAAAATTTTTACATTCTAATTTAAAAAATTAAAGCTGACAGATGTATAACAGGAAGAAAAATCTGACTGTACTTTGAAGCAGATATAATCCAAAACTGTGCTGTTCAACGTGGTACTCATTAACCACATGTGGCTCTTTACATTTAAAATTAATTGAATATTCCTCAATTGCTCTAGACACTTTTCAAGGGCTCAGTAGTCACATGTGACTAGTGGAGAACTTACTATACAGCAGAGATTAGAGATCATTTCCAAAATCATGGAAAGTTTTATTGAATAGTCCTGCTTTGCTTTAGAAGGAAGGTAGAAGTCCTCTTAAAAAGGAATACTCCTTATTGGGAAAACTCCTTGATGCATATGAAGGAAACAGGAAAGTTAAGGCAAAGAAAAGGTATCAGCCACAAGGAGGAGAAGCAGCAGGGCTGTAATACTTAGTGAGAGCAAGAAATCACAGCAAGAGAACCATACTGTCCTCCCTCCCCCTAGTAAGCCCCAGAGAGTTGGAGAGGACTTGAGACAACCTATTATATTAGGGATTAGAACTGGAGCCATTTTGCTAGAAAAGGTAACCCCAGGAGGTAGGAGGATTGTGGGCCATCCAGGTGACAGATACTTGGAGCACACACGTGCACGTAGGATATGTATTTGTACTCTAAAGAAGTAAACTACACAAGATAGAAAAGAGGGGAATTCCTTGGCAGTCCAGTGGTTAGGACTCAGGGCTTTCACTGCCAGGGCCCAGGTCCAATCCCTGGTCAGGGAACTAAGATCCCACAGCAAATTAAAAAAAAAGAAAAGAATCAGTCAAGTATTAAAATAACACCTTTCAGCACTTACCACATGCCAGGCCCTTCAAATCACTTTACATGTACTAACTCATTTAAACCTCAGCACCACTTTAAAGTATTATTATGATTATCTTCTTTTTATAATTAAGAAAACTGAATAAGTAAATATAATGTAGAACACAATTCAAATCCAGCAGTGTGGCCCTAAAGTGATTGCTCTTACCCACTACACTATGTTGCCTCCAAATTAAAGTTCAAGAAACAGGTAAGGTAAGGAAATTATTATTATTATTTTCTCTCTTCATATAGGTGGAAAAATAAACAGAACAGAATTTTGGAGTCTATGGAGTTCAATAATTTAGCATTCCTAATAAAATCTGAAGAAACAATCCATTAGATATTTTTAAGCTTCTATTTCTGGCTAACTTATTGGCTAATTTATGGCAAATAAGGGCTAGTAATACAGTATAAACAATGTAAAATTTTTAAGAAGAGAAAAAAAACCTAGATCTCTGCAACAACACTCTAATTCTTAATTTTATTTGCTACAGACACCAAGCCTCATTCTGAGGCATGAATACCATACAAAATTTCAGGAACAAGCAGGAATTATCTTTGCATAATGAAATAATATAACGCAGGAAAAGAATCATTTTTAAAGAACCCAAAATAACAAAACTTGATATAGCATTGTAAAGAAGATTTCTTAGCATTCTGTTTATAATTATTGAATACTGAAGGATAAAGAAATATAAAGCAGAGGAGGGGCTCTGTACTGAGAATATTTCTAAAGAATATTCCATTTTGTCCTCTTGGTGGTAAGAAAATGAAAAGTCATACAAACTACATTTAGGATTCAGGTAGTGGTTTAGGATCTATGATGAATCAGAGATAACAATGAGCTTTAACACAGCCTGGCTAGAGAAATGTTTTAATTTCTACTATTATCCCAGAGTTATCTCTTTTAACTAAGAAAAAAAAATAGTTGGGCTAATAGTGCCCTACTATTCAGACTGATAACAAAAGCTATCAGAAGCAGTCCAATTTCTGACAGGCTAGGCCAAGGGCACTATAAGAAAGGCTAAGCCCAACTGAGAGATTAGGCTGCTGAGATACACATCTTACTTGTTCAGATGATGCCTGGAGTTCCAACTTGACCTTCTCACAACTTCATCCAGAAAGCAAACCCGTATAAATGAAAGAGGTGGCCCAGCACAGTAAATCCTGGCTCACAAGGGCTCATTAACATCATAGTCATTCATATCCTCATTCACCCTGAGGGAGAATTCCGAAATTGGAAGAAGCATTCTACTTTGCCTTGAACCAGGGTGAGAACATCGAATACTTGAGTAATTGGTGCCACTTCAGTCATTTCCTTTTTATCACAAATACCCAAACCAAATAAATAGGTCCCCCTGATTTTTAAGTTCCTTGTATAACAGTTCTGAATCAGGTAAAAATCTGGGTATAGAGTAAGAATTTAGATAAGATGGACCTTCACTACTCAAATGACTTAAGAAGTCATTCTACAATGAGCAGCCTTAAATTTTCCAGATGATCCAAGTGAAAGGAAGAGAGAAAGCAATGCTAAATAGGGTACAGAGCTCTAAAAGATTACATTCTCCTTTCTTTGTTGTCCATAGTTAAAGAGGATGGGTACTGCCATTCACATAGACACTGCAGTACAAATCTAAAGATGCTATTCTTTTACTTAAAAGGATAAAAGTTCTCTTTTGCCGAGAAGATAAGTCCAAGCTTCTTGGCAGAATATGCAAAGGCTTTCAGGTAAGAATGCACTATCAGCACGGAGAGGTGGAGCCCTGAGAAAGCTTTCCTAGAAAAAGCTACTTCTAAGCTAGTCAAGGAGAGAAGGGGAGGAGGTTTTAGGCAGTGAACAGCACCGAGTAATGCCCAGATGAGAGAAGGCTTCTGGTATGTCTAGGCAAACACAAGCAGCTGGTATTATGGAAACTTAAAATATGAGGGAGGACAATATAGCAAGCTATTGAAATTTAACCAATTGAAATTACAGTCAACCCTCTCTATCTGTAGGTTCCACATCCACAGATTCAACCAACCACAGAGAGAAAATACTTGGAAAAAAAATTCCAGGAAGTTGCAAAAAGCCAAACTTGACATTGCTTCCTATGGGCAACTGTTTACTTATCATTTACATTGTACTTACATCTATTACACAGCATTTGCACTGTTAAGTATTAGAAGTAACCTAGAGACGATTTAAAATACATGGGAAGATAAGTATAGGCAATGTGCAAACACTGCTATTTTACATAAGGGACCTGATCTCTGTGGATTCTGGCATCCACAGCAGTGGGGTAGGGGTGGGGAGGTCCTAGAACCAATACCCAGTGGATACGGAGGGACGACTGTATCTAGAACTCTAGGGTATACTCAGCAATAGCCTATTACAAATCTACCTCCAGACTTCCATTTTAAAATCAAGGTAATTTTGTATTTTATCTTCTATTATTTTTATTTTTAAATAACTATACAAATATATATACATATATATTTCTTGTTTTAAAAAATCCTACAAGTAAGGATAAAATTCCCCTTTGATTCCTTTAACATCCCCACTCCCACCAACAACTAGTCTGGAATGTATATTCTTTCAGACCTTCACTATACTTCACATTCATAAGTATGTACCCACAAAAATATATACGATTGCTTTATGTTCAACGATTTCCATGTAACTATTCTGGGAATCACATACACCCATCTCCAAAGTCCAGTAATATTGTGTCTTCCTGGTGACAACAGTTTAATTTCAGCTTAACTGATTCCTCATGTGAAATTGAACCAGCTTAATAATTCAGAGATATCCTCAGTTTTGTATTCCAAATGCAGCCGGAGAAAATAAAATCATGGTAAATACTTGTTTAAAAACGTGTAAATCTCTTCTGGAATTACAATTTTATTTTTACCAAGTAGCTCTAGAAAAGCTGTACATCCATTGTCCATTGAGTCAGAAGCATATCAGTACAGTATCTAGTTATCTGTTCAATCCACATAACTTATTTGAGCCCTAGTACCTGAACTTCCTTAAGTAAGTTAGCAACTTTTTTCTTTTTTGATGAAGTGATTATTAGTGTTGCTTAGAAAAAATATTCTTGGGAACCCCTGAGGACCCAGAAAATTAAGCCAATCCAAAATGGTCCTTGATTTAAGGAAAGTGACCAGTAAATTCTTTTATCAAGTTTTCAAATGCATTAAAATAAAACTTGAAAATCTCCATAAGCAGATTTAGTTTCTTTTAAATATAAGTTGGCAGTGATTAAGAATATAATTATTAAAAGCATCCTCTTTGCAATCTCAGTCACTTTATAATATCAAACAGTGAATGTGACTCAGAAAGGTTATAGACCAAAGTCTTCTAATTAATTATTTAATGAGATATGGATACGTTAAACTTCTGTTTTGATTTAAATAAACTTTGAAATCACATTTTTATTACATTGCATACATTACTTCTGTAGTAAAACAACTGACTTCTTAAGTTCTGAGCATACCTCTCAATTTTCTTACTTGCAAACAGGCCCTAACAGTTCACATATATTAATTAATTAGATAAAAGATTGGGGGCTACATGTGTTTGTTTACTTGTGTGCTTGTTGGAGGATAGTGAATCTCAAGAAGGCTGTACCTCAGGCAGGGCACTTTGGTCAAGGGGTTGCCCATCATATCCCTGATCTGAAAGGGGCAAACTAGTGAGATCACTAAAGACAATGTAATTTTGATCAGCACTGTCCCACAGAAACATAAACATATGCCACATATGAGAGCCACAGATGTAATTTAAGATTTTCTAGTAATTACATTAAAAAAGAAAAATAATGTTAGTAATTTTATTTTGTCTAATATATCCAAAATATTATCATTTCAATGTGATCAAAAATTTTAAATTATTGATACTTTATATTCTTTTGTTCACACCAAGTGTTCAAAATCCAGTGTGTACCTTCATACTTACAGCACTTCTCAACTGCATTAGTCATATTTCAAGTGCTCAAAAAGTCATATCTGGCCAGCGGCTACTATACTGGACAGCACAGATATAGAGGGGAAACCAGGGGCTTTGGAATTAACCTAAGGTTTGAATTCTAGTTCCATAACTTACTAAGCTATGTGACCATAAGCTAGTAATATAAACTCCCTGAGCCCTGTAGTTCTTATCAGTAAATCAGGAATAATACCATATGCCTTGCAAATTTCTTATAAGAACTATAGATAATATAATATTTATTATAATTATAGATAATATGCCTGGCATATATATAACTCAATAAAATCCTCCTCATCCTCATCATTATATAAATTAGGGAAGGAAAAAGTAACATTGTATGAGAGCTCAAAGTTTAAAATATTGTGACGGAGAAAAATAGAAAGAGAAACAAGAACTTGAAGCAAGATTATCAAAATGTTTTCTAAGGGAAGTTTCAGCCGTCAATCCACTATTATCCACACAAAATAAAAAGAAAAACCATATTTTCCAAAATTGTGAATAATGCCAAAATAAGATATTGCTAAAACTAGAGATATGATGGTGTTTAATGGTTCTATTTCTACAGGGAAAAAATGGCTATAAAGTTGAGTAGAAGGTTATTTGCATGGACATGGAATTTTGGGATACTAAAAACGCTTACAAACAATCTACAAAGAGTATATTATGCATTCTGATAACTGAGCATTCATTATATAATACATAATGATATTTTTTTCATATAATTGTTACAGTATATTTTTCATTCACTTACACAGGATATCAAAATACAATGCAGAAAATATACAAAACATACCTCTGATAAAAATGTCTGGGCCGATTTCTGAGCTCCTACATGGAGCAGATATTCATATACGTAGAGTGCTAACCTGTAAAATGAATAAAATATTTATTGAGAAGAGGTATATTTAAAATTCATTCTTTAAATAATGCACACACCTTTTCATTACAGAAATATTTTTCACAATAACAGTGACAGAAAATCAACTCTTCCAACATCTTTTCAATGGGAGTTTATACACATATGTTCAGAAAGAACTTTAATTAAAATAGGACGCAAAAGAATAAGACACAGAATATCTTCTCTTGGCAAGAAACACCTAAACATGGATTTTTGTCTTGGATCATCTAACTTATCAAGCCCTCAATTCCCTTTGTTATACCTAATATGAATTACTAACTTAAAACCAAACATTAATAATTCCCATAACCTACTTGAAGGTCTAATTATTAGTAAAACAAATGAATTAAGTTATTGGACCTTTACAACAACACTATATCCTTCCAACTTTCTGGTGAATGTTAACATAAACTCCAGCTGTTTACATATCCGTATGCCAAAATGGGTGTTGAATGTCCAATTTTAATATATTTGTTCAGGCACTCTCTCCTTATTCTTTAGTTTAGATTGTTAAACCAATAATATTTTAGTTTAAAAGAAATTCAAATGAACAGCAAATCACAGCATTAAGTAAACTTTAAAGATACCAGATTATATTAAGCATTTGGGTGCTTATAGTTTAAAGGTTAACACAGAAGTAAATATAAATTTATCACTCAGATACAGAATATTAAGTATGCACTATACATTTATACTACTTTCATTATCTTGTGGATTCAGAATTTTAAGCTACACCATGTGGCTCAATTTTAGTTAAGCTGTTAACAAAATATTATTCATAAACCCAAATTAGTCTGAGGCAGTATTTTTAATAATATCTTGGACTGATGCCCGGATAGCTCACAACAGTTCAGTTTCTGCTACACTGTATTTACCAATATTGAGCCAGGTTTACAGTAAACAAAACAATGTAACAATAACCACAGTTCTGTAGAGCTACTCCATTTCTCTTGCCAAGTGAATTTATGATTATTAAAGACTGATGGCATTTGCAAAACTGAATATTTTCCCAAAAATTAACATGTATTTGTCATGAAAAGGGAAAGCCTGTATATAATCACTTGCTCTGTCCATTTAATTCTTTCTCCATTCCCAAACTACCAAACTCTTAAGATGAGAATTATTCTGTAGTTACTAAGCACCATGAGCAGACATCTGTTAAAGTTACTCATAGATGAAAATATGTTGTTGACGGTGAGTATACGAATATAACTTAGAAACATCTCCCATTCTCTTCAAGTTGAATGCCACTTCCTGGATCAGTGCTTCTCAACTCTTTCTCTACTCTAACACACGTAGTATGTCACATCCCTGTGTGATGCTCCCTGAGGAAGGTTCATACCCCAAAGTATGTCATATGGGATATTGGAATTGAAATGTTCCTGTAGTTTCAAACAAACAAACCCAACTGGTGATTCTTATCACACATTCTTCAAACACACATATCCCACATACTCTTGTCTCTCACTAACTACTTCCAAACCCATCACATGATTCCCCGACCATGATGGCAGATTTCACCTTGAAAAAAAAAAAAAAATTTTGTGAATTTCTCCTGGAGAGACTGAAGCCTCAAAATTGCCTGCCAGTGGCAGTGTGGCCCTACTGCATACGGCCCTAGAGCCTCAGGTTATTCCTTGTGGGTTGTAAAATCTTGGACCTAGAGCCAAACCAGTGGTGCAGTCTGGACAAGAAAGCCAGGCCTAAGTCAAAGGCTCAGCAGTAAGGATGTTCCACCAAGCCTGGAGAAGTTGGAAGTGAGAGGCACTGAGTGAAGCAGAGGCACTGTGGTGGGTCTGGGGAGGGGGGGGGGGGTGCAATAACAGAACAGACCCCAGAACAGTCAAGGCCAGAGCACAACTGTTGCTGTGTCCTTGCAATAAACACCATTCCTTAAAGTTAAGCAAGCCACTTCCTTGTAATCTCTTCTTTGTAATATTAAAGGAGATAATATATTTCTTCTATGTTTTCCCCCAATTAATTAGGGAGCAAAAAGTATATCTCTTTACAAGTAGAATTTAAAGCAACAATGTTCAGGACAGTGATTCTCAAAGACATATTGGCGGAGGCACAAAATCAATGGGGGGAAGCGGTTTCAAACCGCAGAACTAAAGATTTTGAAGTATCTTCCTAGGGGTGTGCTTGTCCTCCTACCCTTAGAATCTGAGCTGTAGCAGGACATCATATTGTTATCAACAGGATGATAAAATGGGACAGGGCTGAGAAAATCTATCTATAACACTGCCTCATATATCCATGTTCTGTAACTCCCTTGAACAAAATGAACGCTTCCCAGGCAGTCAGGACCTACTCCAGAGAGAGTGGCAGGGAGCATCATATCGGTGAACAGTTAATCAACTCTACTGCCTTGATGACTCCAGAATACATCACTAGCAAATCTCCAACATTTTAACTACTACCTCTGTGCATAGGATTTTCCAAACCTATGTCTTTAGCCCTATCCTCTCTACCAAGCTCCAAACCTGCTTCTCCAAATTACTGTTTGAAATTTCTAGCAAGATAGCTCTCTCTTAACTTGACCATGTCCAGAGTTAAATTCACCTTCTCCCTCTATTTACAGTACCTGTGCTCACTTTCAATGAAATATAATTTCTGAGTCTCAGTTTCCTCATTTGTAAAATGGGAAGGATACTTTCCTTGTAGTATCGTTGAAAGGATCAGAGAGCACAGTAAATAGTAACAATGACTGCAACAGTTTCAGCTAATTCTGTTACACATTATATTACCAAGTCACATACTGGATTCCAACACCACAGCCTCTCTCACATTTGCCATTCCTTTCTAACCTCCCTCCTGCTCCTGAAGAACCAGTAGGAGCCACAGCAATAGGAGTATTTGTTCAACCTTCAGATACAGATACTGTGTATTTCCCATTAGCTGCCTACAATAGAGGCATTAGGGCCACCAGAAATAAGAACCTCCAGAAGGTTCTGGGGGAAGAGCCCTGCAATAAATTATCTGTGTATGAATACAAATGATTCCAGGGGAGTGAGGACAGACACTTGTCCATCCGTGCAGATGAATCATAGCATGGTCCCTTACCTAGCGACAGGAGATCATCAAACATTTTATTCGGATTCAATTTCTACTGGACAGTGAAAATTTAAAAATAAATATTGAATATACAAATATTTAAAATGTGTACACTCTCATATTAACATTTTCATTTTCCTTTTTAGGATCTTTAAGAAATTTAACTACTTTTGATAAAGTACAGAGTGCCTATTTAATCTAGTGGCTTATAATGTGATCCAATTACACAGAAAAAAATTAATAATCATGCAGTAAGAGTTTGTTTGCAGAAAGTAGACATAGACTTTTTTTTAAACATTGATTAATGAAAAAGCATATCAGTGATTCATGGATCATATATGCCTTTAAATTATCTTCATTTCATTCTAAATTTCAAATAGATACCAACGAATGAGTTAACAAAATCATGACCAGGAATTCTAGAGAGGAATGCAAAGCCAGAATGCAAAATGTATCTGAAACAGCTCAAGACCTTCTGTACTCCCTGGTTACTGCAGGCTCTTAAGTTTTAAAAGTAAGAGCAAAGGTAGAGGTTAAAATGGGAAGAGAACTGAGAATAGCCAAAGCCTGAGCCCACCTGCCACTGCCCTCAACACAGTAATTACATATCACCTACACATGTGATGCACACTCAACTCACTGTCCCTCAGTTACACACATATACACTCATGGGTGCCATCGAAGGCAGAACGGAAAAGTCAACCACCACTGATAAAACTTCACAATTCAAATTCTATCAATCTCCAATTCTGATAGGGTCAAATCTATCGATATTTCAACTAGACTTCATGGATTCAAAATCTCTAATAAATTTGGATGTTGACCAGTCTACAGTTTAACTTTTTAACCTATTTACAAAAGGAAAGGGGGAAATCCCACTCACTTTATTTTGCACATGATTCTAACAAAAGTGGATTTTTTTTTGTTAATTATAAAATATATAATTAGAAGGGAATTAAAGATATATAAAAATGAAAAGAACACAGAAAGATGTTAAACCTCACTACCCCCCACCGAAAAACCCCAAATAAAATTAAAAAGCAATAATGAACTGAGAAAATAGGATATACGATCAATAGGACAACAAAAGGCTAATATGCTTAATATACAAACAGCTCATATAATATGTCCTGCCAGAATAAGACCTTAATGTTTAAATAATGAGCAAGGATGGACATTAAAGGTCAAATAAGAATGGCTACCTATGGCCAGTAAATAATCCTAAGGAAAAATATTCAACCTCCCAGCCATAAACAATATTTTTAAATTTCACCAAATAATGTACCAAAGACTCTAAAAACATTAAAGCATTCGGTGCCTAAAGGATAATATATGGACGTGTAAATGGTACAGCTTTTCAAGAAAATAACATGGTGAGGTGAAAAGGTAAGTGAATGAGTAAAAAACACAAGTGTAGAATAGCTTGTACAGTACGCTCCCATGTACATGACACATATATTCTTCCAGAGGTAATTCATATACATACAGGCACAGCAGCAACAAGTGTCACTCCCCAGGCTTCCCCCTCTGGTGGAAACATATGTATCCAAACAGTATCTTTTATTGAAGGGGTTTTTTTCCTAGGGAGTGGGAGCTTAGGATAAGAGGCAGACTTTTTCTTTTTTTTTTTTAAAGAGGCAGACTTTTTTTACTGCATAAACTTTCTTCTGTTTGATTATTTCCCCGTACTTCTTCTATTACCTATTTTAAAAGAAATAAACAAGTAAATAGGAAAAAATAATAAAACTTTATGACCTTTGACCCAGTAATTTCTATTCTAAAATACTATTTTAAAGAATTAATCAGAAATCCAAACAATTTATAATGAAGCTCGTGGCAAAATTATAGCAGTGAAAAACTGGCAACCTAAATATCTGATAAAAGAGGAATAGTTTACATGCAGGTGATGGGAAAATATATTTTTGAAGATGTTTAATGAAGAAATGTTCATAGTTCATTGTTAAAAGTGTGAGCATATATACACAGAAATATACATACTGCATTGAGAAAAAGAGTAGAAGGAAATATGAGTTATAGCTACTGGCAGAAATATTAATAATAGTAAGAAGCAACAGATGAAGTCCAACTAGTATGGATGTAGCAGAAAAACTAAATAAAGCATAAAACCAGTATGGTCTAATCAGAGTAAGAGCTAACATCCCCACGCCTCCTTCAGAAGGCCTGAGGACAACTCTTGTTAAAGCACTGTCCTCTAATTAACAATCATAATGGTAGCTTTGTGTCTCCAGTAAAAGATTAAATTTTGTGCCACTCATACTATACAAAAATCTAAGATATCTGGCTAGATAAAAATATTAAACACTTTTTCCCAGTTCGTTGTCTGACTTAATTTTGGTTAGGTTTTTTGGGGGTGGGGGAGAACAGGGAAGGGGGGACACATTCAGATACTTTTGATTAAACTTTAAAGATAGAAATAACTAATATGAAAGTAAAAATGCTAACTAAACCTTATAGATAGATGGGGAGAAGCAATAACAAACATCACAGATAATTTTAAAATGTGGAAAACATTAAACGTTATTGGGAATCAAACAAATATACATTAAAGCAACAATGGGATTTAAATTCTCACTTAAATACATAATATGTAAGAAAATGTATATTCAAATACTGCTCATGGCAATAAACTAGTATAGCTCTTTTCAAAACCAATTTGGCAATAAGTATACGTAAAAAGCTTGCTAAGAAAAGTTCACACACTTTGACCCAATAATTCCATTACTGGGAGTCTAGCCTAAAGAAATCATCTTAAATGTAGAAAAGCTTAATGCACAAAAATTTTTAACCAAAGAACATGTAGAACAATCAAAATAAAAAGAAAAATGGCTGGATTTATAGTAAAATATTTTGCATTAATTTCAGGTTTGAAAATATAACTCAGAATTTAGATATATTCATTCAACAAGCACCTGAGAGACTTCCCTCTGCTTAATTCTTGAACTTTAAAATGTGAGAAAATGTCATAACTGTACCACCAAATAAAATTATTTCAAATTTACCTTGTGAAAATTACAAAATCTAACAAAGAAACAAATTTTTACCATTCATGTGAACAACATCTGTTACATGCTTGTCAAGAGGTATCATCTAACAGTACTAAGACAGTTAAGTATTTAATAGCACATCTACAACACATAATGTCATTTGGAGTCTAATTGCAGCAAATTCTCAACTACACTTGTAAATAAGGACTTCACAGTCTGGAAAAGGGGTAAAGAATTTACTTTACCCCTAATCTAGCTAATCTACCCCTAATCTAGCTATCTAATTTGAGATTAAATCTCTTGCTCTGAAGGAAATGGTAGAAAATAAGGAACTATGGATAACATATGAAAAAGGTTTTAAAGACAGTATTGTTAATTTGCAAAAAAGTTCTCCAAGCTACACATAAATAAAAGGTGAATACTACCTATAGTTCAGAGCTAATTCCTAACTCTCTCTCTCTACATACACATATATGTACATATGTCAATATCTATACATGTGTGTATAATACATCTATATAAAACAAATCATTATTTCACAAAAGTCAGTCAATAAAAATGACCTAATGTGTTTAATCTGAATTTATAGAACAGTTAAAATGGATATGACTGTTTAAATCATAGAAAGAATTTTTTAAATCTTGTGAACAGGATTCATCAAAAGTTTTCTTTATATTACACATGCTAGTTATAATAACACAATTTAATGTTCATAAAACTTTTCAGGAATGTGTGCCACTTGTGGATAACATTTAATCATGCCTCACAATATATTCCTATGAGGCAGAGTTATGAACTATGTATAAACATCATTAGGTAAGTACTCATACAATGAAAAGTCCAACTACCAATAAACAGCTATGTCTGTCAGCCTGGCCATGATATCCTATATCTACTTTTCACACATTTACCTATTAAATAACCTGTCTTTGGCATGCCATTCTTTTAATATTCCAAAAAGATACAGTGTTGAAACTGAAAAGCAAGAGAAAGTAGCCATTTAATATGAGAAAACATACATCCATCCCAAATTTCAGTGATGAAAACCGATTTCACCATCTTCTTACATTTAGCAAGGAAAAAGGAAAAAAAAAAAAAGATTCAAACATAAAGCCTTCAAATTAACAAATCCCCACCTGTAGTTTTAAAATTCTTTTGGTTGATTCACTATATGTGCAAAGGTAGAGGGAAGACACAGTAGGAGAATTAACTTCAAAAAACAGCTGGTCCTAATTTCTCTTGAAATTAAACTACTACAACACATTTTGTCTTGTTTATCTCTGTATCTCCAGCACCTAAACTAGCGAGTACCCAATAAATATTTTTTAATGAAGGAATGACTCTCTTAAGCCAGGCATAAGGCACTTACAGAATCCTTTGGTTTCCTCTAGTCAAGGCATTCAAAGGGGAAGCGTAAGGAATCTCCTTAGGTACCTACTTTAGCATTGACCTCCTGGTAGTATCCTTAAGCTTCAGCCTCTCAATAAAATACTATCATTTAACAGCATGAATGTTACTAAAACAATTCCTTCACACTGATTCCTATCTCTATATACAAAGGGTAATTTTTTAAAGAAATAAATTAATCCATTTAGTTGTGGGTGGTAGATATGTTTTGTTATTTTTAATAAAACAAATCCTCAAAAGACAATAACCTCTCTCTCGCTTATATCCTTAAAGGAAATAAATCAAGGTTAGGAAATAAACAATAAAAAGATTGTAGAGGGCTAGAAGAGGGCTATTTTATAAAGAATGGTCTAGCTGTTACATTTAGCACTGGTGAGTAGTATGTGCTGCAAAATGCTACATCCAAAATCCACTCCCCATCTTTTGTCCTTAAATCCCAACGTCATTAACTCAAGAAGCTGCAGACATAGAGAATTTAGAACACATTAAGTTCTCCTAACGCACAGTAAAAAGTCATGTGGGATCTAGATTCCTACCCACTGCTATATTTAAAATGGATAACCAACAAGGACCTACTGTATAGCACAGGAAACTCTGCTCAATATTATGTAACAACCTAATCAGGAAAATAATTTGAAAAAGAATAGACACATGTATTTGAATAACTGAGTCACTTTGTTGTACACCTAAAACTAACACAACATTGTTAATCTACTATACTCCAATATAAAATAAAGTTTAAAAAAAGTCATGTTGGATTTAGAAAAAAGAACTTTCTTATTCCTGATCCATTGTATAATTCCACTGTTGACTAATGACACGTATCAGTATCCATATGTGTCTCCTAAGTGATAAAATGCCAAGAGTTAGCTGGATCACAGCTAGCTAACAAGTAGCAAGGAGCATTTGGCAGCCACCGAGAGACTGCTCATGGGATTGTAAGTAGTTTAGCAATGAAACTAGATCAGCCTGATCAAATTTTCAACAGAGCTTACAACCTGGTGCTAAGGAGGTGTGAAAAATTAGAAATCTGTTTCTAACATTGTCTTTTTAAAGTTCTTCATCATTAACAGTGAAGCTAAAAAACACATTTAGCATGTCAAAAACTGTGTCTATGCAACCACCCAATAATATTAATATCCAGCCTTTGCTTCAAATTCACTTAGTCTATTTTTTATACTCTCAATGTCAGTTTTAGAGAATAGATACCTGATATGCATAAAGATATTGAAGATACTAAACAGAATTAAATGTTCTGGTGCAGAGATAATTGCATCAGTTAAGACTGACAGGGAAAGGAGTGAAAGATTTAACAATTATTAAATAGATAGCTGGGCATAAAAAATATTACATTGCCGATGTGTCATTGATGTCATAAATGACAGACAATGCTTGGGAGTATGGATTTGGAAATAAATGATTTGATGTGCTTAGAAATAAAAACACTTGCCTTGGGCAGACAGGCAAATTCATGATTAAAATGACTATCAATAGAGAAAATAAAAAGGCTAAGATATAAAAATAAGAATTAATTTAAAACTAATCAAGAGTTTATAGAAATATGGTTATTTGTAAAATGTAGTAAAACTTTCCATCCATTTTTAAAAATAATTGTTCTTGCTATAATCTCCCATTTGATCTTTTTTCATAAATTTATTTATTTATATGTATTTAATTTTGGCTGCGTTGGGTCTTCATTGCTGCACGCGGGCTTTCTCTAGTTGCGGTGAGCGGGGGCTACTCCTCGTTGTGGTGCACGGGCTTCTCACTGCGGTGGCTTCTCTTGTTGCAGAGCACGGGCTCTAGGCACGCGGACTTAGTAGTTGTGGCGCACAGACTTAGTTGCTCCAGGGCATGTAGGATCTTCCCAGACCAGGGGTCGAACCCATGTCCCCTGTATTGGCAGGCATATTCTTAACCACTGCACCACCAGGGAAGTACTCCATCCACTCTTAGAGCTAAGCTATATACATTGGAAATACAGTACTGGGTATACTTGATAATAGTACTTAGTCCATTTCAATCCAGCTTGAAGATTATACATTATAGCCACGCTCCCACCTGCCCATGGAAACTTGATATATATTGTCTGATATACATAGTTCTGTTTGTGTCATCCTTATAGAGAGTAGATTTTCTTTTATATCCACCCAGAATACTAGTAGCTTCCTAACACTTGCTGACTAACCTTGGGAGTCATCTCATACTCAATTTCAATGTATTAACATCAAAATTAACACCAGACACCAGACTTCCACTTATGCCATGGAGGAGTAAGTGGGACTGAACTTGCCCTCTTGCTGCAGACAACTAGAAAACTGGATATATAAAACAACTGGTTTTAGATACTGGACAACAGGCAGTGCAGGCCTGTAAAACTTGAGAAAAGAGGAACATACAAGATTTGAGTCCTATCATAACCCTAGTTTTCTGCCTGAAGGCACATTCCAGAACAAAGTACAAGAAGGGAACAAATCCAAATACAGCACAGTGGTCTCAAGTTGAAGAGATCAAGGGATTAAACTGGGGAGGATTGAGGCAGCTGGAATTTGTGGGCAGAGTATCAGACAGGAGGGGGCTACACAGCAAAACAACTCCAACAATCTGCATAGGAATCCCTTTGCCCATGTATAGGGTAGAACCCCACCAAGCCAGGCAAAGAACTGTTGCTCACAGAGGGCTGGGAAACCACTAACTACTCACAGGAGAAACTTCAAGAACACTACTCACAATGAACACCAACAGCATTCGGTAGAGACCCACGGGCCACACTTTGGAGGTAGGACTAAACTAGTCCTAAAGTAAAAGTAGACTTACCCTAACCATAGTGTGTAATTTTAACAACCCAAATAAGCTTTTAACAACATGCAGTGTAGCCAGATTAATTTGTCTAGAAAGTAGCTTTAAGTAAAGATAAATATTATTTAAAAAGTGATACCAAGTATCAAGTCAGAGATATCAAAATAACTTTCAGGTTGGTGAATGACATGGCCACTGAGGGCAAGGGGAATATGGGAAATCTCTGTACCTTCTGCTCAATTTTGCTATGAACCTAAAACTGCCCTTTTTAAAATAAGTATTTTTCAAAGAATTTACAAGGGGTAATGGGGCTTCTTACTTCCCTCTCTCTACTGTTCTGTGTTTTGCAAATTCCTATAATCAAGAAAAAATTATTTTAAAACTTAGTCATCAGTTCATATCTCCTTCCCCAAGCTAATTTTAAATTATTATCTATGTGTAACATTTTCCTCAAGTACAAATGAACAGTAACAGTTTACTCTAATAATAAGTTAATAACCAAGAAAATATCTTCTTTATAAATAATATAAATTACATATCCCAAGAAATTAAGATGAGTGGAAAACATTTAAAAGCAGTCTAATGTTTTTCCTCTTGCTACTAAGCACTGAGAATAACTTACTCAGAATTTCTTCCAGGCTTTACGATTTTTTTTTCTTTTTTCACCTCATGCAGAAGTTTATTGTAGAACTGAAAATAAATTGCATCATTTAAAATCTCTCTCTTCTACTTATTTACAAAACAGAAACAGACTCACAGACTGTGAAAGCAAACTTATAGTTACCAAAAGGGGAAACGTGGTGGGGAGGAATAAATTAGGAGTTTGGTATTAACATATACACACTACTACATACAAAATAGATAATCAACAAGGACCTACTGTATAGCACAGGGAACTCTGCTCAGTACTCTGTAATAGCCTATATGGGAAAAGAATGTGAAAAAGAATGGATATATTCATATGTTTAACTGAATCACTTTGCTGTACATCTGAAACTAACACAACATTGTAAATCAACTACACTCCAATGTAAAATAAAATATAAATTAAAAAAAAAACTCTCTCTCCTTATTTCTGTCTTTTAAAGAGTGCACATAGCAGAAGCTATATGTATAGGCAGCACCTCCTCATCATAAGTCATCATTTCTCTGCCCAGCAGGTCACATGACAGGTGGTTGCAACCCACGCCACAGAGCCAAGTCTAAGATCAGCAGTTCAGGATCTACCTTCCTTTCTTAGGCTCTTCAAACTTGGGATCACAGACGTGAACACTTCATTCTGACCAGGTTTTAGTAACCTGTATCCCCCACAAGTTTAGGGAACTGTAAATCCTCCAATACCCTTCTATTCCCTGCTTCATGAACATTAATAGTCTCCTCACTAAAAGTCTGAGGCTCCCTGATGTGGACTGAAGTCACTATAGCTTACTTCTCTACCCTCAGGACTTCTAAGGAGTCCATGAATAGAAATGAGAAGAACTTGATCTGACATTCTTATTTTTCTTAATGCTTCCTGTTAATTCTCTTTTCTAATCTTTGCACATGCTATTTTGGCATTTAGATCTATTCTGCTTTATATCTTCTTTCCTTTAGCACTCACTTTACACTCCCTACTACTTCTTGCACCTTCTTTTTAAATGTTTCACCTTGTTCTAACTTCCTTAACCCCAGCCAAATCTGTATGATCATCTAACTATAACATATTTGGTGATGTCTTTAGTTGGACCTACTTCGTTACTGCCATGTTTAAAGTATCCACATTAATATGCACCATTCATTGAGGCTAGTGCTTGTAATTCATTTTCCACTTTCCCTAGAGGAATTCTGGGAGAGTTTTTCTCATAACAAATTGCAGCAATGTCTCTGATCTGTACTCCTTAGGGCACATAAGGAACAGGGAAGAAATGCTTCAGAAGAATACACCCATAGACACAGGTCCCAGAACTCTTAATACCACAGAAGGAAATGGGCAGGTGTTTGAAGGAAAAACCCAACTCAGGAAAGACACAGGATAATTCTTCTCTCTGATTTTCAGAGGGTATAAATGTATATTTTTAATCCCTATTTGAAGTTATTTTTAAAAAGCTCCATATAAAATAATCAGAACCACAGGGGTTTTGTCTAGGGCTTAATCCATTTCCTAGCGTTAGTTCGAAATATTTAGACATTTACAGCATTTGCTCTTTCAGGCCATTTATTTATCTCTTTATTAGACAACTCTTAAGCATCTAGTTTGTGTAAAGTATTGAGAACCAATGAAACATCATTAATTTAGGACCCACTAAGGCAGAATTTGTGGCAAGAATACATCTTTACACTAACAAAGAGTTTAACAAATTAGCAGCATAAAGATAATTCTAAATATCTAATGTTAGAAAGAAAAACTACTTTCAAACATCCTGAGAAACTTTACAAAGAAACACTTAACGCTCATCACCATCAACAGTCAGTAAGCTCCTACCATTGTTCTAGGTCTTAGACCAAAAAAAAAAAAAGAAGACACAAATTTTGCCCTCAAGTAATTTTCAGACTTGTTAATCGGAAGAAAAATATAATTAAAAATAAGATCAGTAACACAAAGTGGCATATGATTGGTGTACAGGCAACAAAATATCAAGAATTCAGAACAGGAAGAGACCACTGTAAGAGACTCAACAAAAGGGCTTTAACTGACAGAGGAAATTGTACTTAAGCTAGGTATTAAGGGAAATGGGATAAGCAGGAAGAAAAGAGGACGTTTAAGGAAAGCATGAAATAATTATCTAAATTATATACAACACTGTGGCCAAAATAAAATTCTCTATGTACCTGAAAGGAGTAAAATGTTTCACAAAATATTCCATTATTGAGACAGACTTCTAGTATCACTATGCAATAGAAAGATTTTACTCTATTATATAGAATATGATAGAGTAATAATAGGAACTTATATTTATACTATTTTATGGCTTATAAAATGCATTTACATAGGAAAGGAAACATTTAATTATTTAGTAGCAGTTTATAGCAATGTTATTTTATTAAGAATTTCTCCATATAGTTCTCTTTAATTTTTTCAGATTTTTAAAAAATAAGCCTGTTTCTGTACATTTGTAATTGAGAAAAATGTTCATCTAGAAGGCATTCCCTATGGCATTTCCTAATTAAAATTTAGGTTACCATGTAAAGCTTTAGAATACAGAAATTTACTTTGTACCCCAAAACATAAGTAAAAACCCACATTTTTTTAGTATCAGAAAGTGGGATCTATATATCTATAAATTTAGATAAAGTTATTCTGATTCTTCAGTTATATTTGTATCTAAAAATAAATGTTTAAAGTGTATCTCTAGATAAGAAGCTAAAATAATCAATAGATAAAAGAGAAAAACAGACAAGGCAAGAAAATAGGATTAAATACAACATGAACCTCTACTAAATTAATCTCCAGATACTCAATTTCCAGTCAATTGCACTCAGAAGCATTTGGCATCCATGCGTGCCTAAATCAATGAAGAGTGACCTAAGAGATCTTGACTTCCCTAAGTCCCAATACAAATAATCAAACTCCTTGATTTTAGATAAACAATCACAGCATAATTATCAAATTTGAAAATAAAAGTAAGGAGATAACTATTTAGATTCCTGAATCAGTATTCCAAAAGAACAGGCACTCTGAAACACTGCACTAAATCTAATAAGATTAACTTGACAAAAATAAATGTACTGTGCTTGAATCAAAAATCTTGTATAGGATAGACAAATATAACAATAGCCCATATAAAAAGACAGGTTTTAGCTGACTGCAAGTTTAATATGAATTAATAGTATATTAGACCACCCCACCAAGAGCTAATTTTACCTTAAATGCATTAACATAGAACTAAAAAAGGAGAGATAATAAGTCCTAGAAAGATGAGGGGGGAAAAAAAAGACAAGTTGTGAGCAATGGTTGGAAGTATCAGTGATGCATAACCTGCAGAAAGTAAAGGCTCAAACACTTAATAGGTTGTCAGCTATTACAGGGATTGGTCTTATTTTACATGGCTAAAGAGGGTGGAACTAAAACCAATGGGTTAAAGTGCTAAGAAGGCAAATTGTAACTCAACACCTCAAAGACCCTTTTTGTAACCATTAGAGCTATCCAAAAATCTTATAGGCTGAGAAAAGAACCATTTTGGGGTTGGGAAATGTGAGTGTCCAATCTCTGAAAGAGTAAAGGAACGGTACAGGTTGAAACTGGGGATACTGCAGGGGCTTTATTCATTGAACAGAAGTTTGGATCAGATGAACTTTAAAATACCTCTCAGATACAAGATTACATAATCCCATTATTACTAAAATATGGCCCAGAGCAATTGAGTGACTTCCAGATCAACAGAACTATTTGATAAAAGAGTTGAGATTAGGATATATGACTCAAAGCTTAGTCTGCTGTATCTCGAAAAATACTGCAAAACAACATGATTCAATATCTTCCATGAAGAAATTATATTCCCAGGAAATATCACTCTGTGACCAAGTGAAAGATGGAGAAGTGGCAAGCTTACCTGTCAAAGTCAACATAAGGCAACTGTTAGTACAACCACCACTCCCACCACCCTGCTCCTCAACTCAAACATTAAGAAGATAAACTGTTTCTCCATGATGTAAGTCTGTGTGGTTCCTATAGATCACGTGGACCAAGGTTCCAAGGTTTCCAAACCAAAAATGGAAGATAAAAGCATGCTATCTATACCTATGGGAAAAACCTGACCATACCAGTGAAAGATTAGTCAACTGACTCCATACAAGTTGGTTTGATGGGTAAAAAGCAGAGTTCCAATCAGTAAATGGAAAGAGGCATATCACAATAAGACTCTATCTAAAAGAATAAGCAATTTCTAAACACATTTACTCTTTCCAAATTCTCCCTGATGTTAGCAGAGAATTGCTACATCCTATATTAGTTTAAGCTTTTTAACCTAATCTACCCTATAATTAGAAACCATACTTTTTATTCCAAAACAGTTGAAGGGGATAAATTACACTAATATTGACAATTACAAAGCCAGTTAAATAGAAAATGTGTTATAATAGGTTCATGGTACTAAATCAGATTACTATGCCATTTCAGTGTTTCCTTGGCATGCCAAAATATAATTTATAGAATGTAAGTAAAATATTATAGCAAAGGTCTACCTTCCTTAATTGACTTCCCTAAATATCTGCAAAATTAAATGTGTTTAAAAGCAGAATAGTTTGCAGATCAGCACTGTCAGGTGCACAATCTATTCCTCTATTTTTAACAGTTTCCTTATGATGAACCACAGTAATGGCCAGGAGAAATACCATGGAAGCTCCAAAACAGCAGATTAACTGAATTTACAGAGCTTTAATAAGCTCCTATTCTCCCCCCTCAATTACACACACACACACACACACACACACACACACACACACACACAATTTTAATCTCTTCTACAGTAGAGACTCTTAGTTGCCTGGAAGGTCTTTCCTCTGAGTAGTGAGAAACAAAATTATTAGCTGGACATATTCCTCCTCAGCTAAAAGATAATGTTCCCCTATTTCCCTTGAAGCTGGGTGTGTTCACTTGCCTGAAGTTTGGCCAAGGAGATAGAGATTTAAGTTGGAAGACTTACACTAAGGGGTATCGTTCCACATTCCCTTAACCCGCATTCTGCCTATAAGGTTGGTGTGATGCTTCAGCCTCCATCTTGGACCATGAGAATGAGACCACTCTAGGAATGCCAGATGCAATGGACTGAATGTTTGCGTTCCCCCAAAATTGATTTGTTAAAACCCTAATCCCAATGTGATGATATTTAGAGGCGGGGCCTTTGGGAGGTAATTAGGTCATGAGGGTAGAGTCTTCATAATGGTATTAGTGCCCTGACAGGAAGAGACCAGAGAGCTAGCTAGCTTTCTTTCCACCATGTAAGGACACAACAAGAAGTCAGCAGTCTACAACCTGGAAGTGCATCCTCCCTAGAAACACACCGTGCTGGCACTCTGATCTTGGACTTCCATCCTCCAGAACTGTGAAAAATAAATTTCTGTTCTTCATAAGCCACTCTGAATGTGGTACTTTATTATAGCAGCCCAAGCTGACTAATACACTAGAATAAAAAGGTAGAAGGGGTATAGATTCCTGACAACTTCATGGAACTGCCATTTCAGCCCTGGATTCTCAATCTTCAGATTTCTTTTATTTAAGAGGAAATAACTTTTAATCTTATTTAGGGTTTCCAATTATGTTCAACCTAATCAACTCCTAACTAGTACATGTGCTGTGAAGTCAGGCTTACTCTCCAGTCTTCCCATAACATGACTTCCACACAACTCTACCTGAACCACTCTTGCTGCATTGTCAAAAGCGGTCACCATGGGGCTTCCCTGGTGGCGCAGTGGTTGAGAGTCCGCCTGCCGATGCAGGCGACATGGGTTCGTGCCCCGGTCCGGCAAGATCCCACATGCCGCGGAGCAGCTGCTCCCATGGGCCATGGCCGCTGAGCCTGCGCGTCCGGAGCCTGTTGCTCCACAACGGGAGAGGCCACAACAGGGACAGGCCCGCGTACCGCAAAAAAAAAAAAAAAAAAAAAAAAAGTGGTCACCATGCAATCCTTGTCTTAGTTTGCTCCTTCAGTGTAGTTGACTCTGGTGGTAACTCCCTCAGACTTAAGACCTCAAATCACTCTTCACTCATTCTCCTCCGTATCTTAAAACATTGCTTTGTTTTTTCTTTTTTTTTTAAAACTCTACAAAATATCTTATTGCTTGGACGTGCGAAATAAATTTAGGAGGCAGAAGAATAAATACTGGCTCTCAAATTTCTTTGCTAGTGATACACAGAATACAAAAGGAAGAGTTTGACAAGTTACAATCAGTTCAGTTCGGGATACATTGTTTTAGTATGAGTCTGAAACTCCAAGAAGAGTCCTAGATATAGAATTAAGTTGATTTTTTTCATACAAAATTATCTAGCACAAAATATTGATTAATCAATATAATGCCAATTTATAATAACGCCAAGTTCTCATTATATGTGGGTCATTTCTTGAGCACTCTGACTGTTGCACTGACATACAGTACTTGCCCACTCCCATGCCAATATTACACTAGTTTTATTTTAAAAATCTTGTTATTGCATAAATAAGTCTCCACACCTTACCACTACCACATCTTCTTCCTCTTCAAAACTGTCTTGGCTGTTTTGGTTCTTTTTTTTATATATACAGCAGGTTCTTATTAGTCATCAATTTATACACATCAGTGTATACATGTCAATCCCAATCGTCCAATTCATCACACCTCCACCCCCAACCCCTCCGTGGCTTTCCCCCCTTGCTGTCCATTCGTTTGTTCTCTAAATCTGTCTCAATATTTGCCCTGCAAACCGGTTCATCGGTACAATTTTTCTAGGTTCCACATATATGCGTTAATATACAATATTTGTTTTACTCTTTCTGACTTACTTCACTCTGTATGACAGTCTCTAGATCCATCCACGTCTCAACAAATGACCCAATTTCATTCCTTTTTATGGCTGAGTGATATTTCATTGTATATATGTACCACATCTTCTTCATCCATTCATCTGTCGATGGGCATTTAGGTTGCTTCCATGACCTGGCTATTGTAAATAATGCTGCAATGAACATTGGGGTGCATGTGTCTTTTTGAATTATGGTTTTCTCTGGGTATATGCCCAGTAGTGGGATTTAAGGAACCTCCATACTGCTCTCCACAGTGGTTGTATCAATTTACATTCCCACCAACAGTACAAGAGGGTTCCCTTTTCTCCACACCGTCTCCAGCATTTGTTGTTTGTACATTTTCTGATGATGCCCATTCTGACTGGTGTGACGTGATACCTCATTGTAGTTCTGATTTGCATTTCTCTAATAATTGATGTTGAGCAGCTTTTCATGTGCTTCTTGGCCATCTGTATGTCTTCTTTGGAGAAATGTTTATTTAGGTCTTCTGCCCATTTTTGGATTGGGTTGTTTGTTTTTTTAATATTGAGCTGCATGAGCTATTTATATATTTTGGAGATTAATCCTTTGTCCATTGATTCGTTTGCAAATATTTTCTCCCATTCTGAGGGTTGTCTTTTTGTCTTGTTTATGGTTTCCTTTGCTGTTCAAAAGCTTTGACGTTTCATTAGGTCCCATTTGTTTCTTTTTGTTTTTATTTCCATTACTCTAGGAGGTGGATCAAAAAAGATCTTGCTCTGATTTACGTCAAAGAGTGTTCTTCCTATATCTTCCTCTAAGAGTTTTATAGTGTCCAGTCTTACATTTAGGTCTCTAATCCATTTTGAGTTTATTTTTGTGTATGGTGTTAGGAATTGTTCTAATTTCATTCTTTTACATATAGCTGTCCAGTTTTCCCAGCACCACTTATTGAAGAGACGGTCTTTTCTCCATTGTATATCCTTGCCTCCTTTGTCATAGATTAGTTGACCATAGGTGCGTGAGTGTAGCTCTGGGCTTTCTATCTTGTTCCATTGATCTATGTTTCTGTTTTTGTGCCAGTACCATGTCTTGATTACTGTAGCTTTGTAGTACAGTCTGAAGTCAGGGAGTCTGATTCCTCCAGCTCCGTTTTTTTCCCTCAAGACTGCTTTGGCTATTTGAAGTCTTTTGTGTCTCCATACAAATTTTAAGATTTTTTGTTCTAGTTCTGTAAAAAATGCCATTGGTAATTTGATAGGGATTGCATTGAATCTGTAGATTGTCTTATAGTTTTCTGCATATAGGTCTTTTGTCTCCCTAGGTAGGTTTATTCCTAGGTATTTTATTCTTTTTGTTGCAATGGTAAATGGGAGTGTTTCCTTAATTTCTCTTTCAGATTTTGCACCATTAGTGTATAGGAATGCAAGAGATTTCTGTGCATTAATTTTGTATCCTCCAACTTTACCAAATTCATTGATTAGCTCTAGTAGTTTTCTGGTAGCATCCTTAGGATTCTCTATGTGTAGTATCATGTCGTCTGCAAACAGTGACAGCTTTAATTCTTCTTTTCCAATTTGTATTCCTTTTATTTCTTTTTCTTCTCTGATTGCCATAGCTAGGACTTCCAAAACTATGTTGAATAATAGTGGTGAAAGTGGACATCCTTGTCTCGTTCCTGATCTTAGAGGAAATGCATTCAGTGTTTCTCCATTGAGAATGATGTTTGCTGTGGGTTTGTCATATACGGCCTTTATTATGTTGAGGTAGGTTCCCTCTATGCCCACTTTCTGGAGAGTTTTTATCATAAATGGGTGGTGAATTTTGTCAAAAGCTTTTGCTGCATCTATTGAGATGATCATATGGTTTTTATTCTTCAATTTTTTTTGGTGTATCACATTGATTCATTTGCATATATTGAAGAATCCTTGCACCCCTGGGATAAATCCCACTTGACCATGGCGTATGATCCTTTTAATGTGTTGTTGGATTCTGTTTGCTAGGATTTTGTTGGGGATTTTTGCATCTATATTCATCAGTAATATTGGTCTGTAATTTTCTTTTCTTGTAGTATCTGTCTCTGGTTTTGGTATCAGGGTGATGGTGGCCTCATAGAATGAGTTCAGAAGTGTTCTTCGTCTGCAATTTTTTGCAAGAGTTTGAGAAGGATGGGTGTTTACTCTTCTCTAAATGTTTGATAGAATTCACCTGTGAACCCATCTGGTCCTGCACTCTTGTTTGTTGGAAGATTTTTAATCACAGTTTCAATCTCATTGCTTGTGCTTGGTCTGTTCATATTTTCTATTTCTTCCTGGTTCAGTCTTGGAAGGTTATACCTTTCTAAGAATTTGTCCATTTCTTACAGGTTGTCCATTTTACTGGCATAGAGTTGCTTGTAGTAGTCTCTTAGGATGCTTTGTATTTCTGTGGTGTCTGTTGTAACCTCTCCTTTTGCATTTCTAATTTTATTGATTTGAGTCCTCTCCCTCTTTTTCTTGATGAGTCTGGCTAATGTTTTATCAATTTTGTTTATCTTCTCAAAGAACCAGCTTTTAGTTTTATTGATCTTTGCTATTGCTTTCTTTGTTTCTATTTCATTTATTTCTGCTCTGATCTTTATGATTTGTTTCCTTCTGCTAACTTTGGGGTTTGTTTGTTCTTCTTTCTCTAGTTCCTTTAGGTGTAATGTTATATTGTTTATTCGAGATTTTTCCTGTTTCTTGAGGTAGGCTTGTATAGCTATAAACTTCCCTCTTAGAACTGCTTTTGCTGCATCCCATAGGCTTTGGATCATCATGTTTTCACAGTCATTTGTCTCTAGGTATTTTGTGATTTCCTCTTTGATTTCTTCAGTGATCTCTTGGTTATTTAGTAACGTATTTAGCCTTCATGTGTTTGTGTTTTTTAGGTTTTTTCCCCCTGTAATTGATTTCTAATCTCATAGCAATGGTGGTCAGAAAAGATGCTTGATATGATTTCAATTTTCTTAAATTTACTGAGGCTTGATTTGTGACCCAAGATGTGATCTATCCTGGAGAATGTTCTGTGTGCACTTGAGAAGAAAGTGTAAACTGCTGTTTTTGGATGGAATGTCATATAAATACCAATTAAGTCTACCTGGTCTATTGTGTCATTTAAACCTTCCGTTTCCTTATTTATTTTCATTTTGGATTATCTGTCCATTGGTTTAAGTGAGGTATTAAAGTCCCCCACTATTACTGTGTTACTGTCGATTTCCTCTTTTATAGCTGTTAACAGTTGCCTTATGTATTGAGGTGCTCCTATGTTGGGTGCATATATATTTATAATTGTTATATCTTCTTCTTGGATTGATCCCTTGATCACTATGTAGTGTCCTTCCTTGTCTCCTGTAACATTATTTTAAAGTCTATTTTATCTGATATGAGTATTGCTTCCCCAGCTTTCTTCTGATTTCCATTTGCATGGAATATCTTTTTCCATCGCCTCACTTTCAGTCTGTATGTGTCCTTAGGTCTGAAGTGGGTCTCTTGTTGACAGCATATATATGGGTCTTGTTTTTGTATCCATTCAGGAAGCCTGTGTCTTTTGGTTGGAGCATTTAATCCATTCACATTTAAGGTAATTATCGATATGTATGTTCCTATGACCATTTTCTTAATTGTTTTGGGTTTGTTTTTGTAGGTCCTTTTCTTCTCTTATGTTTCCCACTTAGAGAAGTTCCTTTAGCATTTGTTGGAGAGCTGGTTTGGTGGTGCTGAATTCTCTTAGCTTTTGCTTATTTGTAAAGCTTTTAATTTCTCCATCAAATCTGAATGAGGTCCTTGCTGGGTAGAGTAATCTTGGTTGTACGTTCTTACCTTTCATCACTTTAAGTATATCATGCCACTCCCTTCTGGCTTGTAGAGTTTCTGCTGAGAAATCATCTGTTAACCTTATGGGAGTTCCCTTGTATGTTATTTGTCGTTTTTCCCTTGCTGCTTCCAATAATTTTTCTTTGTCTTTAATTTTTGCCAATTTGATTACAATGTGTCTCAGCGTGTTTCTCCTTGGGTTTATCCTGTATGGGACTCCCTGCACTTTCTGGACTTGGGTGGCTATTTCCTTTCCCATGTTAGGGATGTTTTCGACTATAACCTCTTCAAATATTTTCTTGGGTCCTTTCTCTCTCTTTTCTCCTTATGGGAGCCCTATAATGCGAATGTTGTTGCATTTAATGTTGCCCCAGAGGTCTATTAGGCTGTCTTCATTTCTTTTCATTCTTTTTTCTTTATTCTGTTCCACAGCAGTGAATTCCACCATTCTGTCTTCCAGGTCACTTATCTGTTCTTCTGCCTCAGTTATTCTGGTATTGATTCCTTCTAGTGTAGATTTCATTTCCGTTATTGTATTGTTCATTTCTGTTTGTGTGTTCTTTAATTCTTCTAGGTCTTTGTTAAATATTTCTTGCAGTCTTCTCAATCTTTGCTTCCATTCTTTTTCCAAGGTCCTGAATCATCTTCACTATCATTATTCTGAATTCTTTTTCTGGAAGTTTGCCTATCTCCACTTTAGTTGTTTTTCTGGGGTTTTATCTTGTTCCTTCGTCTGGTACATAGCCCTCTGCCTTTTCATCTTGTCTATCTTTCTGTGAATGTGGTTTTTGTTCCACAGGCTGCAGGATTGTAGTTCTTCTTGCTTCTGCTGTCTGCCCTCTGGTGGATGAGGCTGTCTAAGAGGCTTTTGCAAGTTTCCTGATGGGAGGCACTGGTGGTGGGTAGAGCTGACTGTTTCTCTGGTGGGCAGAGCTCAGTAAAACTTTAATCTGCTTGACTGCTGATGGGTGGGGCTGGGTTCCCTCCCTGTTGGTTGTTTGGCCTGAGGCAACCGAACACTGGAGCCTACCTGGGCTTATTGGTGGGGCTAATGGCAGACTCTGGAAGGGCTCACACCAAGGAGTACTTCCCAGAACTTCTGCTGCCAGTGTCCTTGTTCCCACGGTGAGCCTCAGCCACACCCCGCCTCTGCAGGAGACCCTCCAACACTAGCAGGTAGGTCTGGTTCAGTCTCTCCTGGGGTCACTGCTCCTTCCCCTGGGTCCCTGTGCACACACTACTTTGTGTGTGCCCTCCAAGAGTGGAGTCTCTGTTTCCCCCAGTCCTGTCGAAGTCCTGCAATCAAACCCCACTAGCCTTCAAGTCTGATTCTCTAGGAATTCCTCCTCCCGTTGCTGAACTCCCAGGTTAGGAAGCCTGACGTGGGGCTCAGAACCTTCACTCCAGTGGGTGGACTTCTGTGGTATAAGTGTTCTCCAGTCTGTGAGTCACCCACCCAGCAGTTATGGGAGTTGATTTTACTGTGATTGCGCCTCTCCTACCATCTCACTGTGGTTTCTCCTTTGTCTTTGGATGTGGGGTATCTTCTTTGGTGAGTTCCAGTGTCTTCCTGTCGATGACTGTCCAGCAGCTAGTTGTGATTGTGGTGTTCTCACAAGAGGGAGTGAGAGCACGTCCTTCTACTCCACCATCTTGGTTCAGGACCTCTGCTTTGTTTTTTCTACAAGCTTTTCTTCGTCCACCTACCCCTAAAATGTTGGCATTCCCTAAGATTACTTCATGGTCCTCTTCTCAATTCTACACGTTTTCCTCAGACCTACTACGCCAGTCAGTAGAAAACAGTCAATGTTGATACTACCAAACCTCTGTCTCCAACTCAGAATTTGCTAAAAGCTCCAGGTCAATTTATTAAAACGTTTTCTGAGCACATCCATCTGAATATCCCCTGGGCAACTTATATGCCACATTGCTCTCTGTTCTACCTCTTAGTTAATGATACATATTCATTTAGCTGTCCAAACCAAAAACCTGGGAGTAATCCTCAATTCCTTACTCTTGCCTGATATGCACTCGGTCACTAAGTATTCTAGAGCTTATAGTCTATGGCTCATATCTATCTTCTCTGGCAATGTCCTCACTGTCACTTTCGCAGATTACTGTAATAGTGTTTGAACTGGTCTTCCTTTCTCCTATCCTCACTCCTCTCCACTGTGAGGTCAAAAGATCATTACAAAGCATCAATCTCTTAAAGTTGCTTCCTTGGTCATCAGCGTACCCGCATACCTATACGATAAAGGCCGGATACCTAAACATGGCAAATGCAGCCTGCCCAGATTTAGCTATGGCTTCTTTCTACAGTAAAAATCTGAACAAACTGAAAAAATCAACAAACCTTAGATCTGTAAGAGAGGTGAGGTCGCAGAGCAAACTACTGCCCCCAAAACTGGAGAGACACACAGGCAGATATAGAGAAATATAACCAAACAGAAAGGAAACCCCTCAAAAGGAACCTATCCAGAAACCAGTGCCTGGGTAGGAAAAGCTGTGCTGTAATTGACAAAGTGGTAGAGACTCAGTATGTACAAGTCTGAGAGATTAAAAAAAAAAAAAAAAATGGCCAACCAGTCATGGAAGGCCTCCATGTCATCGTGAGTTTTATCTCCAGGAGCCTAACCTGGTTCTTACAGTGAAATGAGACTGAACAAGCATCGAAACCTGAGTCTGATATGGCAAGAATGTTGGAATTATCAGACCAAGAATTTTTAAAACTATGATTAATATGCTGACAGCTTTAATGTAAAAAGTAGACAACATGCAAAAACAGATGGTTAATGTAAGCTAACCAGATTATTATTGCTAGAAACTTCTCCCTTTACTTTGACTAAATGAGGTCTGACTTATTTATAGTGCTTTCTCCCTTTAACGGATTTTATTTTACACTGTTTTTAGTTTATACTAAATGATATTAACATTTATCTTTGAAAAGATCACAAAGATTATGTAACTTAAAGGAAATTTTAACAAAGACTTTCAAATGCATAAAAGTAACATTTTTAATCCATGTGATATGTGGACATTTAAATATTTCCTAATGATATTATAGATAAAAAGGAAGCATCAATAAAAAGAAACAGTGTACAGGCAGAACCTGACTTGCAAACGTCAATCCCGTAAATTTGCTGCATCTGAGAAATTCAAACCCCTGGGCAGGCTGACTGCCAAGATACGGTTCCCTTTTGTGCAGCTACTGTTAAACATTCCTCTCCAGTTTCCTGTTCTACCACATCCAACTTATGCTACCCCACTCCTTTAATGCCATCTTGACCCCATCCCAATACTACTCCATCTACCCTCAACTCCCATTCTTCCTTTTCTAGGTGCAAAAGGTTCTCCATCTCCTGAATGATCTTTCATAGATCAGTCTCCCTGTATGACTACTTCACCCATCCCCGAGTGCCCAAAGCCCGTATCTCCTTCCTGTCACAGCTGCAAGGACACACATTCTCCTCTTGCCACCATCACTACCACAGTTGGTGAAGAAATCTCTCACTGCCAGTGGGTGGGGAAAAAAATGGAAATACTCCCTGTTGTTTAAGGCGTATGGAAATTGGGGTAGTGGGGGGAGGGGGGGAAGGAACATTCTTCAGTTATTGAAATTGTTGTAAAGCGAAATAGAGTCTCTAAATTTTAAATTTACAGTATCATATCCCCAAAGACAATGGGAAACCATAATATCGTTAGTTCTGGAATTCAGCTATATTATGGGTACCATTTGGGAACATAATTACAATTTATAATATTTTCTTTGGTGATATGTCCCCTGTATCAAACAAGCCAATTTATAAACCACCTTTTGAAAGACAACCTACCTAAACACTAGGGACAGCATGTAGAGTTATTCTTTCATATTTTCTCATACTAAGAAATAAAAAGTATGGGGAGATAAAACTGTAAGCTGCTGAAGAGCAGGAGCCTTGAGTGTCCTGTTCAGCATTTTATCCTGTACCCAGCATTTGACACACTTTAATCACTCAACAAGTATCTGGAAAAAGAAGGTGGGTGGAGGTTGGGGACAGGGAGAAGCCCAACATCCCCAAGAGTCCTCTTCCATGATGAACTTGTGTCCATGATTAGTTAAGGAAGAGTACAGGGCATTTCAGAGATCGAGAAGAAAGGAGTTTTCTTTATCCTTCAGGTTACCTGAGACTAAGTGGTGATTCCTTTTTAAATAATCTTAACTTATTCATGGCCAAAATCTTACCTATCCAGGACAGGCTGTCAAAAATTAGGTCTGTCCAGCTGAAAGATGAGATGTTAAGTCATCTTTCACTGGTAACACTGCAAGATAACATTATAAATGCTTTCAATTTTAACCAGCCCGAAAAATTAAATGGAGGACTGAGAACATTTTTCTGTATAAAGCTGAGAAGCAGGGGAAAGAAGACTAGCTACAGTAGAAAACTCTTTCAGACCGAATTATCCAGATTGGTTGGTTTTGCTTCAACTTCTTCTTTCATTCACTAAAATAGTTATACTCTTAGGTATGTTTTTATTACAATAGTCGATGACAGCTTCTGCTGGAATTTACAACCTGGTGTTTATTTACATAGAATGCTTCATTAATATCACATGCCTGATCTTCTATTTTAATTAGATTTACATAATTTGAAATGAAGCAATTGTTTCAGGAAATAAAGCACAAAAAGAGAAATATAATAGTTAACAACTATGATTACTAGCTTTAATATTTTTAATCTTATTGTTTGTTGAACTACTTAGTAGAAGATTTTGAAGAATAAAGTGAAGCAGGATCTGAGGTTCCATTTCTGCTGTCTGTTGTTCTAGAGACCACTAAAATTCCTTAAAAAAGAAATAAAGTTCTCAAAATAGGCTAGGTAAAACTCTGAATTATAATATTACACTGTCGTAAGTATAAATCCCTTAAATCCAATAATAATTACTCATATACCCAAATGATACATTAAGATGATTCAATGTATCAAATGAACAAATATTGACATTATAAAAATATAACCATAATTATTTGCCCCTCAAGTAAAATTATTTATCAAAAGTATCATCTATATATCCTTTTGAAAAATAAGTTCTTTACACAGTGTTTCATATCCTAATTAATTTTTATAGTAAATTTCTTTCTCAAGACACTGTAAATCCTCAAAGGTTAAAAATGATATTGAGAAATTTATGTGACTACTTAAAATACTCAGACTATGACTAACATAGAATATGAATGAACTACAAAGAAAATGTACAGAAAGTAAAAGATTTTAAATATAAAATACTAACCATAAAAATAAGATTATAGTCAAAATTAATTTAAGAGTTTTTAGGATGTTAAGCTTAATTATTCCACTTTATATGTAAACAGTAAAATGGGTGGCCTAATGTACTATGTAATGCTATCTACACTACAGGTATTTAATAAGTACTTTTTGTCTGGACGTTCCACCTATTTCCACATTTCTTAATTTATGCTAGTTTTTTTTTTTAAGGGCACAAATTAGCTCAAAATAAAAAGGTTAAGACAGTGAACACCAAAAGTTATCCTATTTTGAACAAATAACTCATTTTCAGCAATAAGGAAGGGTTGATGGATAACAAGAGGAGTAGAAAGAGAAAAGGCATTTATTTAAACTGTGCATGCTTTTGCCAATTTCTGATAAAATAATAAACACCAAATTCTATAGAGCAACTTGTAAAAAAAAAAATGAAATAGCCAATGGTTGAGAGTAGAGTCCAACAAACCTTTACAATTTTAGTCTGCCAGGAATAAGTTTAAGGAATAATAAAGCAAAAGCACTGGCACATAATTTAAGCTTCTAGGATCTGGCAAAAGAATTCTGATTGAACATGTACTTTGAATGACATTGGCATCCATTAGTTTAACTAACTAAACCAATATAACATGTTGTTAGTTTCAAAGTCCTTATTCATCACACACTGTAAAGTGTTAATCTGAGCCCGAGAAAGATTCAAGGTCAAAACAGGAAAAATATTGCAACAGTCTAAATAAATAATTGCTAAGTGTAACGTAAGGCGGAGTGTTGGTCGTGGTTACTGAATGCTCAATGCATCTACTCTGGATAGCCATTCTTCAATTCCCACATCATGAAAAAAAATCCATTGAAAAATTCATTAAGAACTTCCAGGCATCTCTCTGGTGCCACTAGTTTTGCCCAAGATGGCAGCAGAACAGGGAGTTAAAATGATTATCCTACCATCACAGCCTTTACACTCCCTCAAAAATCCTGATCTCTGTAACAAGTGCCACAGCCCTGTCTATGCCTAACTCACAGCAATGAAAAGCAGTGGGGGAAAAGTGGAAATGAAGGAAGCAGATTAATTCCTTGGTCTCAGCAAGCATCTTTCTGTTCCACTGGATTATTTCTAAGCAAGATACAAAAGAGGAAGCCAAAAAAATGATTAATCCAATGGGTGAGTAAAAAATGAAAATATGTATATGAGTAAAAATAAGGGTGAGTTTTCAAAGAAGAGAAATAAGTGGGTTTTTACCCTACTGTTACTCTCTAATACACTGAATCCTAACTAGAGGCTTTAAAAACAAGTTTTAAAAAATGAATTACAGACTATTTTTTGAGAAGAACTACAACAAAACAAATACAGATCTCTCTGAGACCCTACCTTCCCTGCAAAATTGAACTACCCAGTAAATTACCGCTTGGGGTGGTTATGACAATTACAGATCAGCTACGTAGAAAGCCTAGCACAAGGCCTAGCACATTATGGTTAAAACAGTAACTATTATTATTGTGGCAAACACTTCGAATATATTGATAAATAGATAAACTTAACCACATTATGAAAGTAACTATAGTTCCTTTTCCTTCAAGTAGGACTTAAAGAGCCAGAAATGTAACCCTCCAAGTTGTGAAAGACTTCAAGATTTCTAAATTAAAACAGAAGAATAATATGGTGGTAAATTCAATTGGCCTGTTTATTTCCAATCCAGCAGCAACTTCAGCTGCGGCCCTGTAAGGGCACAGACAACTATGAGTATAAATGGAAGGAAAAATCAGCCCTAAATGAAGCTCTATTACAGTGCCTGGGGTGTCTCGGTTCAGGAATCCAGGATTCCTAAGGCTTGTGTCCTGCGTCTCCCAGCTCCTGAGTCTCTACACCCTCCACCTCCCAAC
Organism: Tursiops truncatus; assembly: GCF_011762595.2. Classification (NCBI taxonomy): domain Eukaryota; kingdom Metazoa; phylum Chordata; class Mammalia; order Artiodactyla; family Delphinidae; genus Tursiops; species Tursiops truncatus. The sequence goes on from NC_047036.1 coordinate 64,542,901, forward strand.
CCCAACTCTGAAGCCAGAAGAAAGCCAGAGGGATAATGTAGGAAAATATTTCCTAGAGCAATCAAGGAAGAAGGACTCTGCAGAAATACTAAACACTACAAGAGGCCAATCTAATTCTAAAGTCTTTATTTCACTGTCCATTCTTGATCAATCTTAACAAATTCCTTTCTTTATTAAGCATCTATGTGTCAAACACTATGCTAAATAATTCCGCTAAAGATGTCTCAAATGAAAAAGACCTTTTTGACTAGGTTAATCTCATAAGGCTTTTTATTTTAGTAATATCAAAACAAGCCCAGCAAAATACAAAAGTACTAAGGCAACAGACATCCTTGTCACTTTATTCTATCACTGGCCTCCAAAGAAACTCTGGACTAAAATAATTATTTACCTTAGCAACTATTAGAGCCTTTGACATGATGTACATTGTGAATCTCTAAAAAGATATATAGTATGTACCATTCCATAAACCCATCTGACCTCTGAACCCTTTTATCCTAGAATGCCAATTTACATAGTAATTAATGTTTTCACAGAGGATTAAAACTTAAGTTTAACTGTATCATTAATAGGGATGATTAGAAACAAAGATATATGAGACTAATAAGGCATACTTTGAAAGAAATCAACATCATTAATTTTTTCATAGTAAAAAAAGATTTTGTAGTATTTAGAAAAGGACAAAAGCTATAGATTCTTCCTGCTACTCAATGTTACTTATACACAGGGCTTTCATGCAAAGCAATGGAAGGAAAGGAACAGAAGCTCCAAAATGGGATTCTGAAAATACAAAGTATATGAAACACAACGCCAGTAAGTTCTGAACAAATGCAGGAATGCTATTCTTTTTAACCAAGCTTATCAATTTACACTTTCATCTAGACATCTGAGCATGAGCTCTCTGCTAGTGCTCAACCCCAGTAGAGATAATCCTTATATCACACGACCCAAATGCCAATTCAAACTGGATCACTACATTTTTTTTTTTTTGTTTTATTACAGGAAGGTAGATTGGACCTTTTTTTTGGCCTCTTTCCATTATGTCCCCTTAAACGGTTACATAATATCTTCATAGCCTTTAGCCAGCTAAGGGATCTGTGACCTACTCCACGCTGCCATTAATGTCTCAGATTGAACTACTGGACAGTAAAAGAACTGTGATCTCGCAGGCTACAGCTAAACCTTAACATACTCAAGCTCCAATAACTAGGAATGAGAACAGATATTTACACACAGTCTCCACTGTTTACTACAAAAGACAAACTGGTCATTTTAATGAGGGATCTTTGTCTTTTTCTCCCCCCTTTTTTTCCCACATCTTATTCAGTATTCTTCATGTGATGGCTACTTTAAGTGGGTCAATATTTAATTAAGGATTAAATGGTAAAGCAGTTTGACCATTAAATTATAAAAATCTTCAGTGTTTACAAAGCTTTTTAAAAATTAAATAACTTAATATAAGTTTAAAAATTAGATTTAAAAGTGAGCTTTAAGAGCACACAAATTATTTTGAAGATATTAAGCCATGACAAAACATATGCATCAGTCATGATAGAAGACACGTGTAGTGCTAGCAACCCAGGAGGACCCCCAAAACGCAGGCATTCTCAGCCATTATCTGCACTGTCTGTCAGATGGACACACAAAATTTGGCATTAATACAGTGATTCCATGGGACAAGAGGAGCACATCAGATTATCTGAGGAGGCCCAGAGGGAAACACAACACATATTTCCAGCGGAAAAAAAGTCAAAATAATGACTTTAAAATTCAATTGTTTAAAAAAAAAAATGGTGGGGGGATTTCCCTGGTGGCGCAGTGGCTAAGAATCCGCCTGTCAATGCAGGGGACACGGGTTCGATCCCTGGTCAGGGAAGATCCCACGTGCCACGGAGCAACTAAGCCTCTGCGCCACAACTACTGATCCTGCCCTCTAGAGCCCGCGAGCCACAACTACTGGAGCCTGTGCTCCCCAACGAGAGAAGCCACTGCAATAAGAAGCCTGCGCACCGCAAAAAATGAAGAGTAGTCCCCGCTAGCGCAACTAGAGAAAGCCCGTGACCAGCAACGAAGACCCAACACAGCCAAAAGTATATAAATAAATAAATTTATTTTAAAACAATAGTGGGGAAAGAGAAGAAGAGTTTTATATAAACCTCTTAATAAACACCAATGTCAGAAAAATTCAAATAAAAAATTTTTTGAAAAGTCATTTAAATTCAATTCCTCTTTCACTTAATTGTTAAGCATTGAGTCTAAGTCTTTGTGTTTATTTTCCTAGTAATAGAAAACACTGGATTTATTATGCTTATTAATGTTTTCTCTTAAAAGAGAAAAACCAAAAAAGAGCTTAATAAAGTCAGCTTATTTCAGATTATCTTTCAGTTTATTTTAAATACTTTTTTTTTAATCCACAGATCCAGAATTTGGTGCCAAGTTTTTCCTTGCACCCATAGACAAATTCTACATTTTGTTTCCTTATTATATTTATTATATTTTCATGCCTAATAAATATACTGAGCTAAAGCTGAAAATATTTGCTACCTAAAATGAATAAATGCCAAGAGTACCTGGCTATGGAGCTTCCCTGCTGCTTTAGTTTCTTCCACGTGTGAACAGAAAACTGGGAGCTGATGCACCAAGTGAACACCCAAGCCAGGCAAAAAGCCCGGCAATCTGAGCCATGTGAAATGGTCACATGATCACTGCTGTCACAAAGCAGCACTGGCATTTGTGTTACCTAAGCAGTGAGGTGGAGGGTTGGTGATTCTCCTCCTTAGTCATCTGGTACACTTTTGTTCTCCTTTCTCAGTCCTTCCATTGTGGTATATAATTAATGACAGCATGATTGTGAAGGGTGTGGCAGGCTTTCACTATCTCTAGCTCATTACCTCCTGTAAAAACTGTAAGCTTACATATGCTTTCTCAGTTACCTACAAGTCTTATGAAATACCATCACCACCTCCCATTTCCCTGCCATACCACCATCTGTTCAGTTCTATCACTTACATTACATAAAAACCCACTGTTTTCCAAATTTTGCATGTACATATATACACACATATACATACACGTACACACACAATTTTGGAAACGCTGGGCTAAATTTAAATAAGTTTCTTTATTGCTGGACCATTCAGAACCTTTAATGTGCTAATCTCTATTAATTTCTTGACATAAACGTAATATGCCCCACTTCCAAATCTATTTGGCTAGACAGACCTTTTTTTAATAGAACATTTTCAATGGTATACATCTTGGAAAACTCTCATCCAAATTATTCAAAACAGAACATTTTAAATGTAGATATAAAATATCTATATGTAAAACAAATTATGTATATAGACAAAAATTCATATATCTATATATAAAATATTTATATAAATATGTATATAAAACAAATTTGAATATATTAATTTACCCACTCATCCACTTACACACCCATTCCACAAGCCATCCAACAGATAACGTACATATAGAGTATCTATATACGTGAACATTCTTGTGCTTGGTGCTATGGGAGATAAAGAAATCTGGAAATATCTTTAACATATTTTCTACTATTCTCTTATTAATCTTCATACAAACTACCGGAGTTTTTAAAAGCCACTTAATATGTTAAAATTCTTGAAGAATCTATTAACAGGAAACATAACTTAAGAAATTATAAGTGGTAAAGAAATTACAAGCGGTAAACTAAGGAAATATTTACTTCACAAAAGTGCTTTAAAATACTAAATATCACAAATATAGTTTAAATTATGTTTATATTATTACACAATTTTCCAGGAGCAACTAAAGCTAAAAATAATTAACTGATTTTTTAAGTCTAAAAAATTAAAATGTGCTTAAATATATACTTTAGGATTTAAAAGCCATAAACACATCAAGACAATTAAATGTATCCTAATTAGATTCAACTAATCAACCACTATGCAATACCAATTACTTGAAATTTTTGCCTGGAACTTTAGAATTTTTCTAAGTCAAGCCTTCTTTCAGCTGCCTCATTTTAATCCTGACTTTTATATTGAAAAACTATAGGAAAAATCTTTAAATTATTTGACCATAAATACTTTTATCAAGTATAACGTAAAAGTGGTAAGACATTCCAAACTGGACATGTTGGGAACCAAATATACCCATGATCAGTGTGTGTTGTACTTCAGAAACAACCTTACTTGTTTTAAACAAATATTACTTATGGCTCCAGTCTCTACACATTTGCTGGACACTCCCCTGTGCTTTTCCCTTCATCTATGCAAGGTCAACATTAGTTCAATCCCCAATACTGTGCAGGTATTTTCGATGGTTCCACCCCACAGGTATCTGTCTCACCCATCTCAGAACTCACAGTACTTACAGTCCATATCACTCATAGCATCTATTATGTTACAACTTATATTGTTACTTTATACTGCCACTTAACTTTTCATGTATTATAGTTTTCCATGTATCTATACGATAACCTTTCTGAAGGCAAGGAACATTTCCTTCCCTTCTTTAAATCCTGCACTACACTTTCAATAAAGTAAGCACACAACTTATTTCACAGAATAATAAAGTTTCACAGCTGAATGTGCAAATCTCTCGCTTTGCAGATAAAAAAGGAAGCCAAGAAAGGTGAAGTAACTTGCACAAGGTTATTCAGTCAGGTGGGAACTGAATCAGGGCAAGAACCCAAGTGTGTGGATCTAATCTACTGTTCCTTGGTTTAGCCCATATTAAAAAAAAATAAATTGTGCTAAACTCCCCTTGTTCACCTTCCAGTTTTAATAAGTACAAAAAGCCAAACTGTGTGTATAACCAAGAACTTTGCATTGTTTCAAAATCACAGTTTTTTTCAATATTAATCATTGGCAATCCTAAGAATGATGATGATGATACACATAAGATGAAAGTGATCTTGTAAAATGTCTACTGGCCCAGAACAGCCTTTGTGTTATTTCTTCCTTTTAAAGCATGATACAATGGGGGGCGGGGGGTGCTCAATTAAACTAAATAGGTCAGTTACCAGTTTTAGTTAATTGGGATTTTATCTAAATAACAGTAAAGAGCTACTTGTCTCCCTCTGAATCTTATTATTCAAGAAGTCTTCTCACCATTTATTTACAGAATAATCTTAAAAAAAAATAAGTAGCTGCTTGATAGTCTGATTAACCTAAACTTTCCTTCAGAGACTCTTCCATCATCTGCCTAAGTCCTCCAGGGAAGTGGGGCCATTTAGATGCACAGGAGAACAGCTGGAGCATGAAGTGACAGATAGATTTACTTTAGAGATTAGCCCCAAGAGAAGTGCTTGGTTCTCAGTTAACTTTGTGTATTCTAACTTAAGAAAATTCCAGGGAAATAAAATTATATACAGGCGTATTTCCACAAACTACTCATTAGATAACTCTATAGCCTTAAGAACCAGAACAGGGACGGTTCTGTCAAAAGTGCCTCCCACTGGCATTAATTTCATTTGAGAGTTAACAGAGCAGTGAGGATCAAATGAGTTTCTATTAAGCTATTGGAGAAGAAAAATAAAAAAGCCCTGATCTCCAGTCAGGCTTCTTTTACTAAAAGGTTTAATTAAGTGTTATTGGTTAAATAGTCCCCACTCAAAAATGATGCTAGAATCCTAGCCACCAACACATCAATGTGACCTTATTTGGAAACATGGTTGTTGCAGATGTGATTTGTTAGGATGAGGTTATACTGGAGTAGGGTGGGCCCCTAATCCAATATGACTGATGTCCTCATAAAAAGAAGAAATTTGGACAGAGAGACACACTTAGAGGGAAGATGATGTAAAGAACCACAGGGAGAAGATGGACAGAGGCCTGGACAGACTAATCCCTCACAGCCCTCAGAAGAAACCAATCCTGCCAACAATGTGATTTCGGACATCTAGCCTCCTGAACTATGAGACAAGAAATTTCTGTTATTTAAGCCGCCCACCGTATGATACTTTGTTTCAGCAGCCCTATCAAACTAATACAGTAGGCAACAAGAAATAATTTTAAAGGTGTCTGTAAGGTAAATGTAAAATAGCACTAAACTAGAAATTCAAGTCTTAATTTCTAGGTTTTAAATGGATAACTTCTGACATAAATCTCTAACTCAGTTTCCTTACCTATACCTCTTTTAGGTTGTTGTGAAGATAAGGTTTAATAACATGTATGAAAGTTCTTAGAAAAGTACAAAGTATTAAATATAAAATGTTATCATCCAACATTTACAATTAATACATTTGGCTTTTAGATAAGAAAAACAGCAAAGGTACAGAAAAGGTATAGGTGGTCCCTACATTTCTTCCTTAGAAATGAGAGACTAATGACTTCAGATGTTAACCAAAAACTAAATCACAGTGCAAATTAAAGTATACCATGGTTAATATTTCCTTATCTATTAATTTTTAAAACTGCAATCCCCCCTAAAAAACAAACAAACAAAAACCACCCAGAAACGTTCATAGCTCATATAATGATTAATTCATCTAAACTTGTTCCGTGTCTGCTATATTCCAGGAACTGGGTTAAATCTTAAAGTTAACAGAGCTCAGAGACATGGGTCCTGACTTCAAGGGGCTCCCTCTACAGCGAAGGAAATAGGAAGTGATTAAACAAAGATTCATATAAACTATGACAGAAGTATGCACATAGTACAATAGAGCAGATACAGTTATTCATACCTACATTTGAATAGAACGTTTAATTTTCTGGAATTGACAATGCTTTACATAACACATACAGTAACACTTTAATGGGTTAACTGAAAAGTTTTTCAATGCTTTTTCTTAACTCTGCTAATCATTGCTTCATGTTAGAGATAGAGAACCTTATCCCCCAGAATTTTTTAGACCATCCTTAAACAAAAACTGTTTTGGGGGCTTCTGTGTGGCGCAGTGGCTGAGAGTCCGCCTGCCGATGCAGGGGACACGGGTTCGTGTCCCGGTCCGGGAGGATCCCACATGCCGCGGAGCGGCTAGGCCCGTGAGCCATGGCCGCTGAGCCTGCGCGTGCGGAGCCTGTGTTCCGCAACGGGAGAGGCCACAACAGTGAGAGGCCCGTGTACCACAAAAAAAAAAAAAAAAAAAAAAACACTGTTTTTGTTTGTTTGTTTGTTTTTAATTTGCTGTATTTGTATTTTATCATTCTCTTGTGCTGGGAAAGAGAATTATAGTTAAAGCTCTAGGTAACTGGGTATTTATTTTCATAAGAGAACACCAGAAAATGAATGTTCCAATCCTTACTGAAAATCCTACTAAAATACACCCTTCCTTATCAACTTTGTATGTTTGGCCTGTGTATCCCAATTAAAGCTGTCTTTGATGGCTAAAGATTTTCTAAGTCCTTAGGAGTCAGCTGAGTACAGTGACCCAGGCATGGTCATATAACTAAATACAGAAGAACAGTATTCTGGGTTGATCTTTACCCCTAGGTGGAGGATAACTGGGAGAGGCAAGGGCTAAAAGTCAATTTAAAGACAATTAAATTCACTTGAAAAACACTTTTATTGTAAATTGCTTTTATTTCTTTAAGGAAAAAAAAAGTAAGAAAACTGATCCATTTTGAATCAAAGTTAAAGGATGACTATGAATAGTCTGACCTAACAGCCAAACTACACGAGTATAAAAGCAAGCATGAAATAGTGAAATGACTCAAAAAGTCTGTATCACCCTCTTTGCTTACTTAGGTCAATAAGAACTTGAAAGCTATATTTGCAAAGGCTAAAACACAAAGCAGATAATCTCTCTATGGATAATTGAGTTGACACTACTAGGATCTGGGAGTTGCAAAGGCAGCAGAAGCAATGGCTCCCATTTTCTGGAAGTTTAAAATTCAATGAGCAAAGAACAAGTAAATTAAATAAATTGAAACAGAAGCAAATACGTAATCAACTGTAGCTATGCAAATAATTCTCTTCGTATTTTTTCCCCTGTTCTCTTTCACCTTTGTTTTCTGTTTTACCCCCTTCCGCTTTCCTGCTTTCTCTTCTATAATACAGTTAAGCAAATACCTCTCCAATAGTTTCCTTCATTTTCTCCACCACTATGTGCACAGTTGCCAGTAATTCCTTAATAATATCTTAATCACAACTCATAATATATCAACAAATCTTAATCTAGCTCATGAAATACAAAATACAGACATATGAAAATGTAACAAAGAAAGAAAAAGAGAAACCCTAGAAACTTGACGTGTTTGTCTAATTTGATCTCCAAGAGTGTAAGGAATTAAATCATAAATGTAGAAAGAAAAAATAGAGATTTCTAAATGATCTGTGATTTGTAAGAATTTAACATAGATTTTTCCCCTTTCTGAAAATTTAAAAACATATCCATTTTTTTCTTAACGTCTTTATTGGAGTATAATTGCTTTACAATGGTGTGTTAGTTTCTGCTTTATAACAAAGTGAGTCAGCTATACATATACATATGTTCCCATCTCTCTTCCCTCTTGCATCTCCCTCCCTCCCACCCTCCCTATCCCACCCCTCTAGGTGGTCACAAAGCACCAAGCTGATCTCCCTGTGCTAAACACATCCATTTTTGTATTAGATAGTTTCTTTATACAACTTTTTGAAAGTAAAAAAAGTTATAAAAATAATAAAATGGAAAGAAATACAAAAAGTCACCAGAGCCAGATGTGTAACAATTAAAGAATTATTCTTTTGTATATGTTAGGACTCAGTCTGTCTGGGATGCAGTTTTCCCTCAATTCAGTATTTTAATTTAAAAAATCAAAAATTCATCAGAAGAAAAATAAGCAGACATAAATTCTTACCAATACTTTTTATTTATGCTTTTAGTTTTACACTATCAATTCAAATATTCAACTTAACAGGCAGTTCTTACGCAGTGTCCTCAAATTCAGCAATTTATTCTAACTCATTCTTTATTAAATTAGAAGAGAAAAAATTTCATGAGGATGAACTCTACCACAAAAATTCAAACTGAGAACACTGCTGTTAAAAAACAAACAAACAAAAAACCTCCCCTTGATCCTAACTGCCATGAATAGGGAAGGTTATAATGACACCATGGTAACCAGTGGCCCAACTATAATGGGATGTAGAAGGTAAATTAAGTAATGGAAATGAATGAATGAAGATTGTCTAGTACATACCTTGGGAGAAAAATGTGGCTTCTTCACAGAGGCAGTGCTTTCTGATGTTTGACTCTAATTTCAATATGCCTTCACCTCTTATATCACTTTTCCCTTCTAAATGAATCTCAAACAAGGAACTGCGTGATCAAGACCAGCACTGGCTAGTGTTACTCTCAATTAGAACTGGGCAGATGACAATGAGCTTTTAAATGACATAATAAATACCTATATAATTATGAAATGTCGTCAAATTTTTCTATGAAATTGCTGTATCAACATGCATTGATCATCTTCTAGAAGCCAAAGTATAATATGAGGGGCTAATAGATGAAAATAGAACTGGAAGACCTGAATTAGAAAACCACCTCTCATTCTTAATAGTATCAATAGGAAACTAAAAAGCACATTTCCATAGAAACAAAACATTGTCTCAAACATAGTATGAATACATAAGCACTAAGGGAATCCCAAGCATCACTGTCACAGAGTGGGTTGGAATAAGTGATAGATGAAGTCTAAAAATAAATGAGTGAGCTATGTTTTAATATAAGAGGCTAAAATTTTCAGAGAAGAAAGAACATTACAGTCATAGGAACAAGAATAAAAATCTGTTAATCAAGTAAAACAATTAAATCTGATTCTAGGATTTGTTTATATGAATAGATAATAATTTTTAATATCTTTAATAAATCACAATAAATAAATCCTAAAGAACAAAGGCAAGGAGATATACTTTTGAATGTACATTTGAATATGACTACATCGAACGCTCTTAAAATTCATTTAATAAAATAAAAACTTTCCTTCTTTCTTTCAGGCATAAATTGAAATAGTTAAGAGGGTGCAAAAGCCTAAAATAGAGCAAGTTTGGGCTTCCCAGGTGGCGCAGTGGCTGAGAGTCTGCCTGCCGATGCAGGGGACGCGGGTTCGTGCCCCGGTCCGGGAGGATCCCACATGCCGCGGAGCAGCTGGGCCCGTGAGCCATGGCCGCTGAGCCTGCACGTCCGGAGCCTGTGCTCCGCAATGGGAGACGCCACAACAGTGAGAGGCCCGCGTACGGCAAAAAAAAAAAAAAAAAAATAGAGCAAGTTTAATTCTACAAAGTTAATTATTTATTCACCACTTGATGCAGAAAGGGAATCAAATAATTAGGTGCTTATCTTTAAGAACATCTTTCTTCCAACTCCTAGTAAAACAAATGAAACAAAAAGCCAGTCTGTTTTTGTTTGGTTTTTTTTAACATCTTTATTGGAGTGTAATTGCTTTCCAATGGTGTGTTAGTTTCTGCTTTATAACAAAGTGAATCAGTTATACATATACATATGTTCCCATATCTCTTCCCTCTTGTGTCTCCCTCCCTCCCACCCTCCCTATCCCACCCCTTTAGATGGTCACAAACCACTGAGCTGATCTCCCTGTGCTATGCAGCTGCTTCCCCACTAGCTATCTATTTTACATTTGGTAGTGTATATATGTCCATGCCACTCTCTCACTTTGTCACAGCTTACCTTTCCCCCTCCCCATATCCTCAAGTCCATTCAATAGTAGGTCTGTGTCTTTATTCCCATCTTACCCCTAGGTTCTTCATGACCTTTTTTTTTTTCCTTAGATTCCATATGTATGTGTTAGCATATGGTATTTGTTTTTCTCTTTCTGACTTACTTCACTCTGTATGACAGACTCTAGGTCCATCCACCTCACTACAAATAACTCAGTTTCATTTCTTTTTATGGCTGAGTAATATTCCATTGTGTATATGTGCCACATCTTCTTTATCCTTTCATCTGTCAATGGACACTTAGGTTGCTTCCATGTCCTGCCTTTTGTAAACTGAGCTGCAATGAACATTTTGGTACATGACTCTTTTCGAATTATGGTTTTCTCAGGGTATATGCCCTGTAGTGGGATTGTTGGGTCGTATGGTAATTCTATTTTTAGTTTTTTAAGGAACCTCCATACTGTTCTCCATAGTGGCTGTATCAATTTACATTCCCACCAACAGTGCAAGAGTGTTCCCTTTTCTCCACACCCTCTCCAGCATTTATTGTTTGTAGATTTTTTGATGATGGCCATTCTGACTGATGTGAGATGATATCTCATTGTAGTTTTGATTTGCATTTCTCTAATGATTAATGATGTTGAGCATTCTTTCATGTGTTTGTTAGCAATCTGTATATCTTCTTTGGAGAAATGTCTATTCACAAAAATAAACTCAAAATGGATTAAAGACCTAAATGTAAGGCCAGACACTATAAAACTCTTAGAGGAAAACACAGGCAGAACACTCTGTGACATAAATCACAGCAAGATCCTTTTTGACCCACCTCCTAGAGAAATGGAAATAAAAACAAAAATAAACAAATGGGACCTAAAGAAACTTAAAAGCTTTTGCACAGCAAAGGAAACAATAAACAAGAGCAAAAGACAACCCTCAGAATGGGAGAAAATATTTGCAAATGAAAGAACTGACAAAGGATTAATCTCCAAAATTTACAAGCAGCTCAGGCAGCTCAATAACAAAAAAACAACCCAATCCCAAAATGGGCAGCCAGTCTGTTTTTAAACAACGAAACTCAGCCAACTGATTGATTCTTCTCAATAAATTCTCAATGAAATATCTGTTCCAAATATTCTGAAATATGGATAATTCCCCTGTAACATAATTAATTTGTGAAATCTGAAAAGGACACATTTTCCTATAGCGCACCACCTTACCAGAAATTCACCATATGTTTAAATAATAGTATGATGAAGCAGGAAGTAGTCTTTGGAAAGTATGAATCAATGAAAATTCAATAAAAGAGGATCATCAGAAATATATCCATTTGTATAAGGAGGGAGAAAGTAAAGCCTTTTAGGACACACCAGAAAAATCTAAGTAACAAATAACTTATCTTCAGATAATCATCAAAAGGGAAACATTTTTATATCTATAGACTATTTGTGATAAATGATGCCTAAACAGATATATGAATTCTAGTGGACAAATAAAATTGATTATTCTACCTGATAGGAGAGACTTTAAATCTTTCTCTCAAACAAAAGACATAATCCCAACAACATCCAGAGGTAGTACCGCACAATAGTTAAGCGAGTGGGTTCCGGAGCCAGACTACCTAGGTTTATATTCTTACTCCTCCACTTCCTAGTTCAGCTGTGATGACTATGGAAAAATTACACAATCTTTCTATGCCTCCATTTCTTCATCTGTAAAAGGGAGGTAATAACAGTGCCTTTTCCAAAAAGTTGGTATGAGGTTTAAATGTGTTAAGTGGAGAACTTAGACAGTGCTTGGCTTAGTATGGAAGTGTAGGCTATTTAAGCTATTTTTATTATCACTGTTGATATCACAGACCTATTGTAGCTATCATTAGCCACTAGCTCTTCATGCAAAATATCAAAAGTTATGGCCTAAATCATACGAGTTTTTAGCTGAAATAGAACTTGTGAGTAGACAGAGGGATATTCACCAGATCTTCTATAAAGGGGAGTTGCGGGAGGAGGGGGGGACAGCACTATCAATTAAAACATTAAGATTTCAGATTTATGGTTAAAGATGATGGACTGACTGAACTTATATTGACAAGCACACTCTCCCACCAAAATGACAGTAAAGGGTTTTGTTTTGCTTTGTTTTTAGGCTTAAATTCACAAGGACAGAGTCCAGGAGGTGAGATAATAATAACAAAATGATAGTAAATGTCTTTTCAGACCCAGGAAATCTGAATACGAAGCAGGCAAAAGTGGTAAGTAAAAAAATTCAGTCTGCCTGACAGAATCTCCAAAAGACAAAGAAGGATTATAAACAGCAGGATTGGTTAAAAATCTGCTTGTAAAGCTGTTATATTCCTAATTCCCCACTCTACCTCTCCAAAACTTCAGATAGATCAATCCTCCTCTCCAGCCCCTGCAGGACACTGGAGGTTTATTTCTTGGAGGAGACTTTTTAAATGGTCTTATTATTACTGGATGACATAAGGCAAGTTTAGAACAGACATATCACACTAAAAAAAAGAGAGGAATAAAGAGAAACTTTATGTGCTCCTTCCCCAACTTGGCTTCCAAAACACTAAAGGCTGGCTTACACGCTCAGGTCAGGTAATAAAGAGTCTTCTCTGGGGAATCTAAGCAGCCTAAAATAAAACATCTAAAAACATGGACATCAGAGATTCCCCAACTGAACAGCTCAGCCAAATTACCCTGAAAGCCAGATTACAAGACTGAAATTTGTAAATCTACAAGCCTCAACCAGAGACACAGAACTACTGGTCAACTTTTCAGAACTCTTTTTAGAATGCTGAAATGAATAGATTAGCCAAGGACCACTGCATATTTAAGGACTCCTGAAACAAGAAACACAGAGACCAAAGCAAGGGAATAAAAAACAGTAATTTGGAAGGAACAGATAATACGTAAAGAGAAGAAAGTTTCCTAAAACTATCACTAACAACCTTCAAAGAAATAAAAGAATACAAGCATCCATGAAACAAGAATAAAGATGGTATTAAAAAAGAGGTAGAGGTCCAGTAAGAGGAAAATTTTTTTAATCTACAGACATTTGGAAGATAAAACTGAGGAAATCTCCCAATGAAATAAGCCAAAAAGAAAGATGTGAAAAACAATTGAAGAGAAAAGCTAAAGTAATTGGAGACCAGTCCAAGTTCCTACAACATCCAAAGAAAATAGGAATTCTAAAAAGCAAGAGAATGAGAGAATTGAGGGAAGGAAATTAAAGAACTAATTCAATAAAACTGCCCCAGAACTGGGCCTGATTTTCTAGGTCAAAAGAAGCCACGAAATACTTAGGATGCTGCTGGAGAATGTGCTCCACCACAGGAGGACCCAACGAAGTGGAAATCAGGTAACAGGGGATCCAACATAAAAAAGAAGCAAAAGGAGGGACTTCCCTGGCGGCGCAGTGGATAAGACTCCGCGCTCCCAATGCAGAGGGCCCGGGTTCGATCCCTGGTCAAGGGAACTAGATCCAACGTGCATGCTGCAACTAAGAGTTCGCATGCCACAACTAAGGAGCCTGCCTGCCGCAACTAAGACCCAGCACAACCAAATAAATAAATATTAAAAAAAAAAAAAAAGGCAGCAAGAGGAATCCCTAGGATGATGGGGATGAGGTGAAAGGGAGGGTCTAGGATAACAATTACGAAAAAGACCAGAAGAATATCTAGTATAGATTAGAACAGGTCGAAAGAGACTGAGAGATATATCTTTAAGAAAATTAAATTAATAGAATAATTAAGAGGGTATTTACACAACGGCATAGAATTGGGGGATAAATTAATGACAAGTACACAGAAAATTACGCTACCTTTTAACAAATAAATGTATTCCAGGAACAAAACTGTGTAAAAGAAAGAAAAAGTAATCACAGAATACTACTACATGGCAGAGCTATGAAGAGCCTTTATATCATTATAATAATGTAAACATTAAATACTGCTCTAACCAAAATTAGAATAACTGTAGTGGGAGGATGGGAAGGAAAGAAATGTATATGTGGATGTGGAACAGAATGAGCAAGAGAACAAAACTCTCATCTTCAACTGTGGGAAGTCAATAGACAGCATCTAAAAAATTGAGTAGCAGCAATATGTTTGTTATTTGGAGACAGGACAGTAAGTAGCAAAAGAATCAGATAAAATTGCTGAAGGTGGTCCTCCTTAAGAAACAGAAAATGGGATAAGGGTGACAGTAGACAATGTAGTTTCCCATTACAAGCCTCACAGAACTATCTGGCACTCTTTAAACAACATGTCTGTGAAACATTGATAAAATGCATATATTGAATAAATCACTGATAAATTTAAATCAAAATAAAAAATAATTTTCCTAATCATAATTTGAATACATGTGCATATAATTTGAAAACTTCACAGACTAAGAATAAAGTAATTTTGCCATTCAGATAAAACTATTATTAATATATTGCTGTATTGCCTTTCAATATTTTTGCTACATAAACACACACGTGTGTAGACTTTTTTAAAATTGAGGATTCATGCAGGATATGAAATTTTACATAATTTTTTCAATTAACAGTATATCATTAACATTTTTGATGTCCTTAAATATTCCTTTAAAACACTATAGTACTCCACCTTATTCTGCAGCATCACATATTTAATCATTTTTCTATTTACTCTTCAGCATATATATGGTTAACAAAGGTCTCCTTTCTCAAGCTCCCATCACTTGAATTGTGGTTTCTTTCCTGATTCCCTTCCTTTCTCTAGCCCCTTCTGTGTCTCCTTCGTGGAATCCCTCTCCTCAGCCTCCCCCTTAAACATTGGTGTCCTGCTGGATTTCATCCTCCATTTCCTCTCCTCACTCTGGATGACTCCCTAACAGTACGATATGAAGATAAATGTCAATCACAGAGTTCTGTTAATTCCACCTTTTAAATAGCTTGAATCTACCAACTTCCATCCATCTCCACTACTACTACCTAGTCCAAACCCTCATCACCACCAGCCTAGAGTCCTAACTGATCTCCCAGAATCCACTTCCGCCCCCTTCCAAAGCATTCTCCACAGAACAATCAGAATCTTTTTAAAACACAAATCTAATCTCACAGCACCCTCCTTAAAACCTTTCAATAGCTAACTGTTGTTTTAGAATGAACTCCCAAAAGCCTTCCTGCCTACAAGGTCCTGAATAATCTGGCCCCTGCCAATTTCTCCAGCTTCATTTCACCCGCTCTCCCTCTGGCTCCCTATGGTCCGACCACACTAGTCTTCCTGTTCTTTGAATTCACCAAGATCTCTCCTGCCTGGAGGCCTTGGCACATGCTGCTTCCTCTGCCTAAAACAATTCTCTCCCCCTCTCCACATATCTTTCCTTGGCTAACTCCTATTCATCCTGAACAAGACCCTCAAGTTACTCATTTTATTCTATGTAAACAATGCCCCCTGCAGTTGGGCAACACTAGAGCTCTGAAATCTAAGACAGGCAGCAGTTTAACAAAAGAATTTGCAGTTTTCCTGTTTAATGTCTGTGTCCCATGAAAACGTAAACTGCATGAGAACAACTTTTGGTTAATGCTGGTTCCTCAGCACCTAGCATAGTGCTTTTACATACAGTAGATACTCATTTGTTGAATGCATAAATGACCCCCAAACCTATATCCTGGTGTTCAAAACTCTCCTAAATTCTAAATCCATATAATCAACCAAAATCTCCACCTAGATGTCCTATAGGTACCTCAAACAACATAGGCAGGCCTGAACTAGTCTGTCAGGTATTACCTCCCCAACAACCTCTTCCTCGTGTTTATCTTCCCATTAATGGCACCCTGTCAATTCTTCTCAAATCATTCTTGAATTGGTCCCCTCTTCTCCACTAATTCTGTCATAGCCTTTAGTTCAGACCCTTACCAAATCTTACCTAAATCACCATGCTAGCTTAATAAGGAGTCGCTACACCTCCACATCAATCTCACCTGTCTTCCAACCTTAGTGCCAACATTAGTGATTCTTTTTTTTTTTAACTAAAAAAACCTTTGTCCTATCACTCCCATGCTTAGACGTTTTCAATGACCTTTTCCGCATATGTGAAATACTGCTGCTGCAATACTACTATACTACTGGCAGGTCACTGAATGCAATCAACTCCCTTATCTTGTGCTTTTGTCCTTTCCAGTCTCTCTGCCTGTATGCTCATCCTCTCTTACCCATTTTGCTAACGTTTTATTTTTTAAGACTCAACTTTAAAGGCGTGCTCCTCCCAGAAGACTTTTCCTGACCACCTCACCCCAGGAAGAGTTGGGCACCCTTCTTCTGCGTCTCCACAGCCTCCTGGGTATCACAGCATTTATTACACTATAACATAATTTACCTGTCTTCCCCTCCATTCGACCCTCAGTGCACAGAGGTACAACATGTGGTTTAATCTTTGAATTCTCCGAGTCCACTAAATAGTAAGCCCCCCAAAACTATTTGCAGCATGACTGCCTAACATAATGACTTCGTTGGTAATATAAAGTTTGGTATAAATTTTCTAATTTTTGCATCATTAAAGAAATATATGGCTTGAAGCTCACTAGAAGAATTTTCCATTTTAGGGGGCTTCCCTGGTGGCACCCTGGTCAAGAATCCACCTGCCAATGCAGGGGACACGGGTTCGATCCCTGGTCTGGGAAGATCTCACATGTCGTGGAGCAACAATGCCCGTGAGCCACAACTACTGAGCCTGCACTCTAGAGCCCACGAGCCACAACTATTGAGCCTGCATGCCACAACTAGTGAAGCCCACGTGCCCTAGAGCCCGTGCTCCACAACAAGAGAAGCCACCGCAATGAGAAGCCCGTGCACCACAACGAAGAGTAGCCCCCGCTCGCCACAACTAGAGAAAGACCCAATGCAGCCAAAAATAAATAAGTTAATTAATTTTTTAAAAAAGAATTTTCCATTTTAAAATCTCCTTCAGTTAATTATTCTTTAAATACTATATTCATAGTTCTAAAACTTAAGAAAATGGGATGTACTTACTGACTCTTAATATAACCTGTTGGAGACAATCCTCTATGGATTTCTCACAGTCCTATACGTCGTGTTGGGTATGCCAGAAATGCAAGATCCTGACCACTCTTTACAACGGCCATTTCTCGGGATTGTGTTTGCAGTGAGCAACCTTGAGGGATGAGGTAACATCACCCTCCAGGACAAAGAGCAGTCTTGGTTACTATAAAAGCGGTGGAGTCCCCATCCTTGTTGTTCCTCGGCAGCAACCCACTACACGTACCGCATCTCTCCGTACCACACTGTATCACCTCCATGGGACCTGGGAGCAAGGAGTCTTGTGTCTTCTACCAGCAGTCATGAAACAGTAACAGGCCACTTATAAGTACAGTGAAGTCAAATCCCAGACCCACCAACCTGCGTCTTAGCAATTCACCAACCTCTGAGGCCAAATATATAACACTGAAACTATAGAATAACACTGCCATTTCTTCTTTACCACCCATTTAAAACAAACATAATATATGAAAATCCATATTCCTCACAAAACTCAACTTACTATACATTTCAGGATTTTCTGCCTGCTTATTTATACTGTTTTACTGCTTCAATTCTTTTGTCCCCAACCAAATAAAACTTCATGATTCTACTTAAGTTTTCATTTCTCTCTTTTACTCTGTATATTGCTTAAAATAGACGAGTTTTCCAGTATATTATCTCTCCAACCATAAGATATAAAACCCACATCCAAACAATTCACAAAGCCTACCTAAAAGGTACCAGAACCAACCAATGGAGCATATGTTGTTGTGGTCTCTTCACATAAAAGAAAAAGTTGTCAGTATACAGCTGAAGCATGCTGGTACCTCTTCTGAGTTCTAATTGAGTTAGAGTTAGAGAACTCTAGATTGAATTCTAATCTTGTAAGCCCCTGAGAACTTTTTTGTACCACCCTGTGGACGCTAAGTATGCTTTTCCATCATTTATTTATAAGTTTTTCTTTTTGAACAGACTTTCATACCTTCCCAGACATTAAGCAAATAACTAAGAAATGACACTTCTGAAAAAGGCAGGGAAAGGAGACAAAGGAAGCTCAAAGTGACACATTATTGACAGGGAAATACTTTTTAGGAATTTACATAAGAAGGGGTAGATAGAGGAAGAAACTACCCAGGTTTTTCATTTTGGCAATAATATAACGTACCCTAGACAGAGAGAGAGTTCAGAAGGCTAACTGGAAAGAGTAGATCTAAAGTGGCAGACTAGCAAAGAAAAAATCACACAAAAAAACTGAGAAAAAGAAAAGCTAACAGCGATTTTTTTAAAAAAAGAAAACAGAGACATCGATTAGCTTTGAAAGCACGCAAAGTAGGCTAGCTCTCACCAGGTCATCCAGCAACTACCATCAGCCTCATACTATCAGCAGAGCGCAAGCTCTCGTGCGAAACCTCAGTGAAAATATTCTCCACAGTCAAAGGAAAGCAACTGAGACTTAAGAAATCAGGAAGCTGGTGGAAGCTGAGGGTTGCACAGTTTCACTGAGCAAGCTCTAAGCTGAGGCTCTACATTAGTTAAATTTATTAACACAACTATGATAAGAATATAAATTTTGCATTTCATATATTCCCAGGAGAGCCACACATGAAAAGAGAATATGTCGATCTGTCAATATTCAATGAAACTGAATCCTTAGGGGAACATATGTAAGAAATGCACTGTCTATGGTCTTCCCTAATATGTAGCCATAAGCAATGCCATCGCAAATAAGTCTGTAGCTTCCTTAACAAATAAAAGCACTTTGGGCCACAGAAACTCTAATGTAAACTTCTAAGGCCATTTCTAATCTAGACATTACTATAAACCCCATACATTAATCTCTCAGTTAAAATACAACTGATATTTAGTAAACACTGAATTTGTTATTTTTCTCCATTTTTCCTCCACTTACATTTTTTATAAAAATGATATTTTTGCCAGAATTATATAATATCTTTTCTTCAGTAAACATTTATTATGTTTACTCCTACAGTGCTTCCACTGAAGCATCATTGTTTATACATTAGGATCCAGATGAGGTCGCCACAGGTTTCAAAACAGAGTATGATAATAACCTCCTGCTAC
Source organism: Tursiops truncatus (assembly GCF_011762595.2). Classification (NCBI taxonomy): domain Eukaryota; kingdom Metazoa; phylum Chordata; class Mammalia; order Artiodactyla; family Delphinidae; genus Tursiops; species Tursiops truncatus. The sequence continues at coordinate 64,562,588 of NC_047036.1, forward strand.
AGAAATCCACAGGCTGTGCTCAGGTTGTAAGCAGCAGCAGTCTCGGGGGTCTGGCTCTGTGCCTTCTGCAGCCGTGAGGAGCCACTCGTGGACTTCCCTCTGAGGTTACCCAGCTCCCCTTCTCCAGGACTTACAGCCGTCACTGCTCCTCCTCTCTCCCACCACATCCCCCCATCCTCCAAGAAAAGCTAAAGCCAATCACAAAGGAGGGGGCAGATTACCATCCTCGTCCAGCCAATCCCATTACTTCTCAAAGGAGATGCCCTCCATGGACTTCTCAATATCCACAACAAAGGGCACAGAGGGAAAAGGTGCAGGACAGGCTCCTCACGGTAACAGTGGGAACACCACAGGCACCCAAGATCTTTCTACCCATCTTGATTACGAGCTTGAATTGAGGCTCGACCAGAATTAGCTAAGGGGACTCCAGAAGAGAGCTGGGCCCATGTTTTAAAATGTACCTAGGATTTGTTTTCACTGGGTAGAGTAAGATGACAGACATGGACACAACTGCCTTTGAAAGAAGAGTTTATTACTCAGCTCCCAAGGCAGGGTAGGTGGGCAGGCTGCACCACATAGGGCTGTATGGGCAAGTACCAGATGGGTCAGCAGGCATAAGGAACAAGGCGAAAATATGGGCACAAGCCTTTACCGTGGTTTTCTCAGGAAAGGCATGGTAGGACAGGGTAAGTCATTCAGGACTGGCAAGTTTGATTCATTTCAGCAGCCTCTAGGGCACAGGGATTGCCCCTAGTTGGCTGCTACCTGACCCTGGGGAGTTATTAGGGCCAAGGGATGGCAGCTTAGCCTGTAAGAGCTCAATGAACGTGGTGAGTAAGGGCTCTGGATTGGTTGATTTGTTATATGAAAGGCACACTCACAGGGGAGTGCTATCTCTAGGAATCCTAGCTACCTCTAGGAATTAGCTAGCCCTGGGAGGGCAATGTGTCCCAAGTCAGCAAGGGTCCAAGATGTCAAAGCGTCATAAAATACGGAAAATAAAAAACATAATACAGCCAGATTGTACTTCTGGGCTCAGAGCTCATCTAGATTGCACTTTTTTCATAAACTCTGGTAACATGGCATGTTCTTAGCTAAAGAGTTTTCCTAAACTAAGAGCCCTCCCTGAAGCACTACCAAGCCCATCTCCACCTTGTGTCACCACTACCACACGCTGGTGGAAAAGATATCAGAGTAGTCACTCCAAATGATCTTCCCTTAGTCTCATACTGATTGCTGTTTACATCACAATTTGAAACCTGTATCACAACCCATCAAAATGATGGCATGGCCTTTGTTACAACTTCTGAAGAAGGCACGCTGCTGCTGTCAGAATCATTCAGAACACTAAAGCTTCAGGTGCTAAAAAAGCATACACGCTAAGCTTCTCAAGCTAGACTGTTAGCTACTGTTTAGATGTTTGCATAAAATTTCAAGAGAAAGAACAAAAAAAATAATGCCTCAGGATTTCAAATACATCACTAGTGTTTATCATCGTCTAGAAGAAAGGCAAGAAAGCTGACTAGATAAATATCAAGGCATCTCCCCCTCTCCTCTGATGCTAAGCTTTTGAACAAAATTTTTGTTCTACTTTAAAATGCCATCAGTCATGCACTCTTAGAATCCACAATTTGGCTGTAACCATCGTTCAGTGCAGTAGATGTTCAGCCGTAGAAAAACTTAAATCTGTACAATGATTTTTTAACTGGTAAGATGCATTCACTGTTGAACTGCTATACATGCTGCCTGATTATTCCACGTAAAAGTAAAACTAGATCTGTATAAAACACACACAAATAACATCAGTAACCCGGGGTTTTCTTTTTGCTATATTGTTTTCACAGTCACAGGCATGCTTGCTAGTTAATATAATCATCATGAAACAAAATATTAGGTAGAATAGTGGTTTTAAAACAAAACTAAGTGGGAAAAAAGTAACCAGATATACAGACAGGCTCGGTTCCACATTCTCTAGTATATTTATCAACCACCCAGCTTAATACCATTTTCAGAAATTTTAGAAAATAGCTACAATTGCAGAAGACCTAAAATCTGCCAGCTACTAATCAAGTCTGGATGGATACCACACAAAATATTAAGACTACTACTTGATGGGATGGTTAGTCACAGCAACAAAATAAGTCAGCTATTTAATCCTTCTCGATCAGGCTTAAGAATCACAGGATCTAAAAATATTCCCAAATATTTTACTTAACTTCTGGAGAACTCTTCCAGCTCAGACAACAAGCAAACAATGGAATGGATTATATTATAATATCTAAAATCAACAAGTATTAATGTCTAGAATATTCAAGGAACTCCTGCTGAGTAGGGGAAATGGGCAACGATACAAATAGCAAATTCACATTTATTCACTCAGCATATATTTATGAGTACCACTTTTTTAAGTGCTAGGGTTACAGATGTGTACAACACAGATAAGACACCTGCCTTCAAGGAACTTGAGCAGGAGAAATAAATAAATACAGAATAAAATTAATATACTATGTTTTGTTGTGATAAATACTATGAAGAAAGATAAAACAGAACTAAGACATAAGGTGATGAAGAGTACTCCTTTAGATAAGATGGTCAAGGGTATGATATTTAAGCAGAGATCTGAATGAAGTGAGTGAGCCAAGCTAATAAGGAGAGTTTTCTAGGCAGAAGAAACAGCAAGAACAGAAAACTCTAAGGATAATGGATAACAAGTACATGAAAAGATAACCAACCTCACTAATAATCAGAGAAAGGAAAATTCAAGTAATGATATACACTTTACAAATATCAGACCAGCAAAAATATAATGTGTGGGAATACAAAGCATCAGTGGAAATGAAGGGAAAGGGAACTCTCATGCACTGCTGGATAGAGTGTAAAGAAGTACAGCCATTCTGGGAAGCCAGCTGGCCGTACTCAGTGAAATGAAGAATGTGTACACTCTGATCCAGAAATCTTACCCTAGAAAATCAGAGTTCTCCCAAAAGCCCTTAAGAAGACACGTATGAAAACAGAAATCACAGAGTTGTTTGGGGTAGCCGGAAGTGACAGGCAATCTAGGTGATCATCATCAGAGGACCAGACAAGTAAGTTGTCATAGATGCATACTCAAACACCTGAAGAAGTTTCAAGTTATGAAATATATATACAGAGATTCAAATGGATAGTTTTTTTTTTAAGTATTAAGCACTGAAATACTTACAGAAAAAAACTCTCAGATTTGCTTTGAAATAATACAGCTTGCTGAGGTGGAATTGTGGAGAGGTTACAAATGTTTATTAAGCAAGATTAGCTATGAGTTTATCATTGTTGATGCTGAACGACAGATACATGGGAGTGTGTTATACTCTTCTCTCCACATTTGTATGTTTGAAATTTTCTATCATAAAAGGCATTATTAGAGTGTTGCGTGAAAAAAGAAACAGATCTATAGCAGAATACCATTTATATAAATGAAAAACATACATGTTCATAAAACACCACATTTTTTTTTTAAAGATACACACTCATTCAAAAACATTAGCATGGATGTCTTCGGAGGCAGGGAATGAGAATCGAAACTGGGGATAAATGAGAATTACTGTAAATAAAATACAAGAGAGGGGCCTGTACTTGCCAAAGCTGACAGTGTGCCATTATCTGAGGAGTTTAATTCAATGTTTTTTCACCTGAGGTCAAGAAAGAAAACATGAAGCACAGAGGAGGGGTTAACTAAATCTGACTTGGGAGGAGTGGGTACTCCCGGCCCACACCTTGGACCCATTGAATCAGAATCTCCAGGATTGGGCAAAAGGTACTGCTGTTCAATTCCATTTCACAGAGGAGAAACTGAAGGACAGAAGTGAAGTAACATTCCAAGCTCATAAGCCAGTAAGGAGAAGAGGTGGAATTCAAGCCCAGGGCCAGAACTGCCACTCTTACTCACTGTGCTACCAATGCTGCACTATTCTAACTTAAAACCTGCACGCTGCTACCAAATTCAACTTCCTAAAATATTACTTCATCCCACAGTGCCATTGATCTTGACAACCACAGAAAAAATTAAATTCTTTATAGACTATATACTGCCCCCAATCACCCTCATTCACTTTCAACAAATATCCTATTTTTCTCCATTCTAAATCCTCTCTTCCAGTCACACCAGTCCTTACTTCTTTCAAGATACCCACAATACCTCCAAGCCTCCAAGCACTTCCTCCAAACTGAAATAACTCTCCTCTCCTCAATATATACTTACTCATATCCTATATATCCTGCAAGGTCCAGTATTCTGAACACTTTCGTAGCACTAACTGAATGACATTCCACAGATACTCCAAGAACCTTCCCTCATGACTTCAGCACACACGTTTTCCTTCTTTAATTTCTCTTGCACGTACTCTCTGAGCCACTCAATTAGCACCTATTACAGTAACACCTCGTTTATCCAGCATCATTGGGAAGGGTGTTTATCAGAAGTGAATTTTCCAGACAACTTAAGCATTAATTTAGGAAGCAGCAAAGTAAAGTCATGCTAACTTTAGCCACAGAAATACCTAGGCTCAAATCTCACCACTTAACTAGCTTTGAGCAAGTGTCAACTGTCTGTTTCATCATCTATAAAGTGGGGATATACTACTAACTTCTCAAAGTTGCTGTGGGTATTAAAGAAATCACATACCAAAGCTGGTACATTAAGTCATGGCTACATTACTCCAATTACTATTATGCACTAAGACAAAATCATTTTAATGGAAATATTCATCAAATGTATATACTTTGAGATTTTTCTCAGAGAACAGTGAATATAAATCAATCATCTCTTGATAACTCATTATTTATTCAACATTCACTCATTCAATAAATAGTTATCAATTCAGTAAAGCTGCAGGATATCAACTCAATATACAAAAATCATTTCTGTATACTAACAATGAACTATTAGAGAAAAAATTTTAAATCCCATTTATAATAGCATCAAAAGAATAAAATATTTAGGAATAAATTTAACAAAGGAGGTAAAAGATCTCTACACTGAAAGCCATTGATAAAGAAATTAAAGACACAAATAAATGGAAAGATATTCCATGCTCATGAACTGGATAAATTAATATTGGTAAAATGTCCATACTACCCAAACTGATCTCCACTTTTTTTCTCATTCTATTGTGGAGTTAACACTGACTAATTTGACCTAGAATTTTCATCCCAAAACAAAAGCAGCAACAATGATACACAGCAATGATTTTCTAAGTTTTGTTAAATAGAATGGCACTTTTTAAAAAATAAAACATTTCTTTTTACTCCACTATCTAAAAACATTAATATTGGAGCTACTCTAATATGGCCTCATTTTATACTATAGTGTGGCCCTCATTTCATACCACGTCACCTCCTTCAGTCCCTTCTGGAAAAGAGTTTGAAAACACGGATATACAATTAAGAACACTGGCCTAGGAATCAGAAGATTCTAGTCCTTGTCCTGAGGATGACTTCATAGCAAAGTAACCTTGTACAAGCCACTTAATGTCTTCAGTCTCTTTAAAACGGAGATAAGGGCTTCCCTGGTGGCGCAGTGGTTGAGAGTCCGCCTGCCCATGCAGGGAACACGGGGTTCGTGCCCCGGTCCAGGAGGATCCCGAATGCCGCGGAGCAGCTGGGCCCCTGAGCCATGGCCGCTGAGCCTGCGCGTCCGGAGCCTCTGTTCCGCAGCAGGAGAGGACACAACGGTGAGAGGCCCGCGTACCGCAAAAAAAAAAAAAAAAAAACTGAAATAAACCTGACATGCTTACCACACACAATAGTGAATCAAAAGCATAATATTGAGGGGGAAACACTATCACCAACTAGACTGTAAACTAGAAACTACATCTTGGACTTCCCTGGTGGTGCAGTGGTTAAGAATCTGCCTGCCAATGAAGAGGACACAGGTTCGATCCCTGGTCCAGGAAGATCCCACTCGCCACGGAGCAATGAAGCCCATGTGCCACAACTACTGAGCCTGCACTCTAGAGCCCGCGAGCCACAACTACTGAAGCCCGCGAGCCCTAGAGCACGGGTGCTGCAACTACTGAGCCCACGTGCTGCAACTACTGAAACCTGGGTACCTAGAGCCCGTGCTCTGCAACAAGAGAAGCCACCGCAATGAGAAGCCCATGCACAGCAACGAAGAGTAGCTCCCGCTCTCCACAACTAGAGAAAGCCCAAGCACAGCAACAAAGACCCAACACAGCCAAAAATATATATATATTTTAAAAAAGAAAATATAATAAACTACATCTTATTGCTTTTGTAATAAATAAATTCTAGTTGTTTGGTTGATGTCCAAGTCATATTGAAATATTAAGGCCCTCAAGAGTGAATTAACCTTTGCAAACGACCAAGCCAATTTACAAACTGGTAAATGTGGCATCAAATGGAATCAACACATTTATTGAATCCCTACTACATTTGAGGCCCTATGCAGTGCTATAGCCAATTGCAAAGAACAACTAAATTTGGTGCTTAATGGAAAATGAAGTCTATCTTTTAATAATTTGAGCTTAAAAAGTCAATGAGTTAAAAGGGTAAATAATATACTCTCTTAGATTTCTCAATGCTTTCAACATGTTAAACTTGCTTTTTATAAATCACTGAATTAGGTTATATTTATCCTTGTGTGTGTGTGTGTGTGTGTGTGTGTGTGTGTGTATACACACACACATATATATATATATACACACAGCAAGACAGATAGACCTAAATTGTTTCCTATATGGCTGGAGGTTGTACACATGGGGAATGGAAGCAGATAGGAATAAATGAATGAGTGAAGGAATCATGAATGTGAATTAAACGGTAGAGGCGCCTGACATGGACCAAAGATGATACTAGGCCATGAACTGGGGAGTATTATTAACTCAACCCTCTACACTTACTGTCAAAACAAATAGATAGTTACATATATAAATACACTAAATCTCATAATTTAAAATACCTAATTCTAAACAATTGGCCCATGTTATCAATCTTTTTAATCTAAAAGATAAAATAAAGAGTAACAATTTTACAAAATATAGGTGCATAAAATAAAATTTCTCACAGACATAAGAGAGACCCAGGAAAAACACTGGCTTTTTCCAATGGTTGGTTGTTTTTTAATTGAGATTTTTTTTTTTTTTTTTTTCTGGCCACGCCATGCTGCTTGTGGAATCTTAGTTCCCAACCACGGATTGAACCCGGGCCCCTCAGCAGTAAAAGCGCCAAGTCCTCACCACTGGACTGCCAAGGAATTCCCAGAGATGTTGTACTTTTAAAAATAAATTTTATTTTTAAAAGAATTTTAAAGAAAATTATTTTATTTTTAAAAGAAATTGTAATTTTAAAAGAAAATTTACATAGTAAAAAACATATCTGTAACTAAAAATCTATAGGCTTACTTGAGTTTTACCTCTACTGAAAAGTAGACTTCTCATATAGAGTGACAAACTGAAATACACTTACTCTCTAGTACCATAACTCTGATTTATATCTTATCTTTTAACTTTACATCATAGACTAGATTTTTTAAAGAAATATAACCTTCTGCTAATAAAAAAACTAGACTTTTTATATCTCAGTCCAAATATAAGTAGAAACTGAGGTTCCTCCTAAGTGATAAAATTTCAGCAGATTCATTTTGGATAAGAAATGAACCAAAATGATGAACATCTTACCTCCAGTTATTCTTCACTAAAAATTTATTTAATAAGTAAATCCCCTAAAAAATCACTTCTCATATAATTTTTATTGTAGTAAAAACCACATAACATAAAATTTACCATCTTAACCATTTTTAACTGTACAGGTCAATAGTGTTAAGTATATGCACATTGTTGTAAACAGACTCCAGAAATTTTCATCTGGCAAAACTGAAACTCTATACTCATTTAAAAACAAATGTTCACTGGAAAAAAAATGGGTTCAAATATGGATTCTATAAACACTAAAATGTATGACCTTAGGTTTCTAACTACTTTTGTCTCAAGATTCTTTGTCTATAAAAGAGTATAATGTCCACCATATTGTTACTGCAAGATAATGAAGTCACTAATTTAATATGCTGTGTTCTGTAGGTCATTCAAATATGTTAGTAGTTTATTAAGAAATTATACATTAACCCTTTACCTTTTTTAGATGACCATGGATTTAAAGAATACTGACTACTATTTTCATGGAGTAGAATTATTGCCCTCAAAAAGTAATCACAAATCCATGTGACTGCCAAGCCAAATGAATCTTTGGCAATATCCTATGGAAAAATATCTTTACTTATGCCAAGTAAGGGAGAAAGATTTCCTGGCTGCCTAAATAAGCTTCAGGCAAAAATGCTTATCCATTTCAAGTGTTCCAGTAAAGAACCTTAAAAAATAGAAAGTCAACTACTTTATCCAAAGAGAGTTCAATTAATATGATTTTTTTTTAATTTCCAGATTTCAACACATCTATAGAAGAGATCATCATCCAAATTAAAAGAAATCCTTTTCCTTTTCCATAAGAACAATGAACCATTTATTTGTAGGTTACTTGGGAGGGATAACACCCAAAACTTTGCTTCTCTTCTCCCTGTTGGTTCTGTATAACTTGAGAAGGTGATAAGATAAAACCCAAAACCAAACTTTCTTGTATTATAAAGTTAACTTAAATGGAGAAATGAAAAGTTCTATCTTTATTTCAATTATCATGTCAGGAGAACAAAGTCTTTTGGCTTTTCAACACTGCAATGCATTGGAGCATTAGATTTCAAGGCCTTAAAATTGGCTTCAAAAGATGGGCGTTGATTTGATGTCTTATGTCAAATCAAGGTTATCTCTGATAACGTTCACTTACATGAATTAGAAAATCTTTATAGTAATCCTTAAAATACTATATCAAAATCTTTCTACCTTACTTGGCATAAGTAAAGATATTTTTCCATAGGATATTGCCAAAGATTCATTAAAAGTAAAAGAACCTACTCAATTAGAACCATAATATAAATTTACTTCAGAAATTAAGTATGCAAAAATGAATGACATATGATGTTAAAGCATCTGGTTCTTCAATTTTTTTCCTTAATTCTTTTCTTTCAGTTTCTAAATATGGAAACTATCATTCTCTTTTTTCAAAATAAAGTGGTAATCCATGATGCATAGTGTGGATAAATACTTCAACGTAAACATATATTAAAAATTACTGGTCTTTATGGAACAAAGTAATAATAATTTACAGCCTAGACTGCAAGACATGCAATAAGAGTAACGCCAATGCACTCTGTAAATTTACTTTTAACATCTTGTAAATAACGTTTTAAATGTTTTAAATAGTTTTGCTTTTACATGTTCAACTTCCTATCAAAATTCTAACAAGATTAAATGGAATCTCTAAAACTTAATTTTTTAAACTAAGTTCTGAATCATATCTACCAGAAGAAATGACAATTTGCTTGTTTTTCCTGTTTTGTTGCTTTTTATAAGAACTTCCCTTTTTACAGATACAATAAGTTACATATGCAAATAAATAAGAGGAAAACAAGCAGTCTGAATGCTGCTTTTATATGTGGTATAAAGCTTTGCAGTTTGGTTACTTTGAGTGGTTCACACAGAAAAAAGAAATCTTGACTACAGGAGAAATTGAGTCTTGTACAGATGCAACTATCACTATTGTACAATAGAGTATCTTATGCTCTTTCTATTAAACATTAAAAAGAAAAAAGACACTCCACAACCCACCCCCACCGCTCCTTAGCTATTTTAGTAGCCTGATCCATTGCTGATTAAGTGATATCTTAACTTTTTAGACAATTAGAAAAACAGCACATTCAAGAAACTTTCAACTTCTACCTTCATACATTTTAAATGAATAATTCCTCTCATTATTGGAAGGAAAGAGGTCTGAGAAAGTAATTCTACATTTTAAGATCCTCCAACTTGGATAATTTCAAAAGATTTAAATTTATGAAATATTTTAATTGATTGTTAAAACTGTAGCCTTCTTTGTCAGATAAAATAAATATGCCCAGAATCCCCCAATTATAAAGGTCTTATTATGCTCATTTTAATGTCAATCAGCAAGATCAAATACTATCAGTCATCAACAGAAAAAAATATGAAGGCCCCAATAATCTCAGGATTCCACTGAATGGAAAATATAACTTGGAAGTCAGCCAGAGAAGAGAACTAGTCTTACGGTAATAAACAAACAGAAGAAATAGAGAGGGCTCCCACGACTTTTCAAGCATTACAAAAATGAGTCTCCCTTAGTTATAGTAATTACAATTGTAGGGATTCTCATCACACGTCAACAGCTGAAAGAGAAGGATCAGAAACCCCCATTATAGCCACACAGGTGGAAGCTCTTTAGACTTAAAACTGAAGTATTTGCACTAAGTGATATGTTTCACATAATATGAATTTATTATAATCTACCTAAATTGGATTACTCAAAATCAAGCAGTCTCAAGAATTGTCCTTTATAGTCCTCCAACTCTGTTGATAGATCATATCTATTAGGAAATGTAAGAAATTATTAACCCTAGATTTTAATGATTTCTTTTTTCTTTCTATATAACTTACCCTGATCTGACCAAACATCATGCACTAGACAGTATTTACCTGTAGCAATATAATTTAGCAAACTGAAAGATCTCCCATAAGCCTGTCACAGTGGCTATTTTTGTCTAAATAGGGCCTTGAATACTAAGTAGTACTTATTTCAACTAGTTGAATTTCTATGCATTTAAAGACGCGAAACTTGTTCTCTGAGCCCTGCAAAGGAAGTCCGAAAAATTTTAAACATCATCAGTCTTGCAATTATCTGAAAAAAACAGCAAATGTTTAACTACAGACACCATCAGAAATGTGCATGTTGTATCATAAATACCCATTCATTTAAAGTAGATGAACAAAAGGATGATATTTTCTGATTAGAAGAGTCAAGACCCTTTTTTTTTTTTTTTTTTTTGTGGTACGCGGGCCTCTCACTGTTGTGGCCTCTCCCGTTGCGGAGCACAGGCTCCGGACGCGCAGGCTCAGCGGCCATGGCTCACGGGCCCAGCCGCTCCGCGGCATGTGGGATCTTCCCAGACCGGGGCACGAACCCATGACCCCTGCATCGACAGGGGGACTCGCAACCACTGCGCCACCAGGGAAGCCCAAGACCCTTTATTTTAATTAAAGCTACTTAAATGAATTGGTAGGTGATGCGGCTTTGCCTTTTGTAATTTTTTAACCATATGGATGAAAAGGTCATTGTTTAATTTGTTGTATTACTTATGTATTAACAATAAGAAAATGTGGTAAAACAGAAAACACAGCAAAATATCTCTACGCAATCTTTAGTACTTTAAAGGGCTGGTAAACCTAAAATAAGATATTTTTCATCTTAGTTTCCATTTGCAGTTTGACGAAAATATCTCCCTCCCTCTACTTTACTCTAAATGACAGCAGGCTACTATAACACGTACACAATTCTTCTACATTTCAAAGTTCCTAGCCTTGCCAAGGGGACAAACAAAGTAGATGAGAAGTATATCCATAACATCAACAAATTCTCAGTATACACCATATAGACAACCAACCAGCAAAGGAAATGGACTTATAAAGTCTCATAAATCTATTAAGCAGAAAGATTTTTCTATATTTAAGAAGTATTTATAAGGAAAACATTTAAAGATGATATGCTACCCTCTTAAGCCAGTACCATCATTGCCTTTCCAGTCAATAACTGGTTATCTTACAACTGGTATCAAGACCATTGCCCTTACTGGAAGATTTTTCAAATAAATGCCGTTTTATTCAAGTTCCCAAGAGAAAAATCAAATTGACCTACATATGCTCCTCACTGTTGATTTTAAATGAATATAAGCATGCTAAATTAATGATCAAATGAAAGTACTTAAGAATTTTGCTTAGAACAGCAATGGTTGTAAACTTTAGTTAATTCATTTCATGTTGCAACTATATTAAATATATATTGACAAACCTTAATTTATTGTATCTTTTATAACTATATAACAAAAAATAAATAACCATCTTAAACCTGTCAGTTACATTTCAAAGCTTTAATGAAACAGTCATGAGATTTATGTAAAAGGCAAATATGCTATTAATGATATGCTATATAGAACTAATTCTTATACTTTAAATTTTTTAAATTCAAATATACTTTTAAATAACAGATAAGAAATTAGTATTTTACAAATGACAATTAACACCATATTTTGTAAACTACTGACAGGGCAGTGGCTGGATTCAATGACCTTTTTCAGGATTCCCACAGCACCCTCTGCATACCCATTATACGGTGTGTTACCCAGAGTGGTGATCACTGGTAGTGGCCCTCCTCTGGGCAGTCAGTCCTAGTGGGCGAGACTACTGTGTTATTCAGATCTGACTGAAGAAGGCTCAACAGAGGCTGACATATCAGAGACAGTTAGCATTTCTTAAATGAATAAGAAATGAGAGCAGAAAGCAGAAGGAATATTATCCCCACCTCATAAAATGTATACAAATTTATAGTACCATAAAGTAGTTAAACAGGTTTTAAAAACTAATTTTAAGTGCTAGGACATAGAAACAACCTAAATGTCCATCAACAGATGAATGGATAAAGACGATGTGGCACGTGTATACAATGGAATATTATTCAGCCATAAAAAGGAATGAAATTGAGTTATTTGTAGTGAGGTGGATGGACCTAGAGTCTGTCATACAGAGTGAAGTAAGTCAGAAAGAGAAAAACAAATACCGTATGTTAACGTATATACATGGAATCTAGAAAAATGGTACTGATGAACCTAGTGGTAGGGCAGGAATAAAGATGCAGATGTTGAGAACAGACTTGAGGACAGGGGCGGTGGAGGGGGGAGGCTGGGACGAAGTGAGATATATACACTGATATATATACACTACCAAATATAAAATAGATAGCTAGTGGGAAGCTGCTGCATAGCACAGGGAGATCAGCTCTGTGCTTTGTGACGAATTAGAGGGGTGGGATAGGGAGGGTGGGAGGGAGACTCAAGAAGGAAGGGATATGGGGATATATGTATGCATATAGATGATTCACTTTGTTGTACAGCAGAAACTAATGCGACATTGTAAAGCAATTATACTCCAATAAAGATGTATTTTAAAAAAACACTAATTTTAAGAGCTATTTTGACCAAACCCAACTATTCAAAAAGCTCTATTTTCTCAGGCCATTCTATACAAAGAACTGGAAGACTTATTTCAAATGCATAAAAACTTGAACACTGTCCTGGGTATTCTCCATTGGTCCTGCCTTTCTGCCCTGCTGTGACCAGGAAGACTGATCTCTACAGAGTATATCACCTCAGGTCCCTTACCCTATGGCTGCCAGTTGGGCTCTACAGAAAGGAGGCATCAGCTGATCAGAGGGCAGGAGAAGAAAGAAGATCCCCTCCCTGCCAGGCCTCCAGCCTCTGTTTACAGTGGGTCTGACCATGGCTGTGGTCCCCATCATAAAACCACAGCTCCAGGAGAGTAGCTTTTCTACAATGACCACAGTGTTCATCAGGTTCTGGTAACTGCTCTCTCTCTTTTCCCCTCAGACCTAAGAGGGGTAAAAAGCTTCTCTTGTTCCTAAATCCTGGGTGTTCCTCTATCCCCAGTGGGTTTCAATCATGCACATACCTCATTAAACTCTTTAATTATTCTTTTAAGGTAGCTATCCTACTGGGGATCTGACTAATACAAACACAGAAACATTTTACTAACTAGCAGCATCTTTGCCAGTGATTGCTGTATCATGGGCTATTGTTAATGATATCCCCATCTTACAGAAAAGCATCATTTCTTTGGTGTTAACTAACTTTATTGTTATAATCATTTTGTAATATATACACATATCCAATAATCACAATATAAACCTTAAACTTATATATGTTGTATGTCAATAATATCTCAAAAGCTGGAAAACAAAACAAAAAACCCAAGTTTTATATTAAGTATTTCTCAATCCAAAACCAGAAAAACTGTCTGAGCTTCTCCCTGGACATGGCTTGGTATTACCAGCTTTGTATGGTCAAGGTAGATTTTTCTGAGGTGCAAAAATTCTGTATATTAGTTTCCTACTGCTACTGTAACAAATTCCTACAAATGTAATGGCTTGAAACAACATAAATTTATCATCTTATAATACTGGAGGTCAGAAGTACTAAAATCAAGGTGTTGGGGGGGCTCTGTTTCTTCTGGAGGCTCTAGAACCCATCTGTTTGCCTTTTCTAGCTTGGTAAGGATGCCAGCATTCCTTGGCTCATGGTCCCATCCTTCACCTTCAAGACCAGCAGCATCTTCCAAAACCAGATCTTCCCATCTCTTTCTCTGCTTCTGTCACCACATGGCCTTTGCCTGACTCTGAGACCCTTGTCTCTCTCTTATAATTGTGATTACACTGAGCTCATACAGATAAGCTAGGTAGGAAGTAACCCATATCAAGATCCTTCATCCAAGATCCTGAACTTAGTCATGTCTGCAAAGTTCATTGTACTAGGTAACATATTCACAGGTTCTAGGGGTTAGGATGTGGACATCTTTGAGTCACCATTATTTAGCCTACCATAGTCAGTAAAAATCCAAGGTGCTGGTTGGAAAAAAAATCACAAAGATTGGAAATGGAAACATCATTTAATGTTTTAGTAAAAACTTGCCTATACTCTAATCTTCTTGGCCCTGAATCTGTAAGCCCAACTCACTTACAAAACTGACCAGTACCAATCTGAATTAAAAATGAATTAGCAAGTCATTTCCCAAAATGAACTTCTACCTGAAAACTATTCCTAGTATATACATACACATATGTATATTGTGTAAATGTATGTATTTTATGTAAATGTAATGCATTTTATGGTAAAAAAAACTCACTGAAGTTTTTTTCATTACAATATTTCTAAATGAAAGAATAATAATATCAGTCTCTCAGGTTAATTCAGGGGAAAAAATGCTTATTGAAACACCTTTAATAGCTTCCTAATAATAGCTATTGCTTAAATGTACTGATAAAGTATACTCATAATTTTAATCCAATTATAAATCCAATGTTTACATCACACTGTAAAAAAATGAAACAAAGGAATTGTTTCTATTTTTTCTAATAGTCAGTACTACAGAAATGACTATGTAATAGATTCAATATGGTTGTACTATTGATCCTGGACCACATGGAACTTTCCAGATGCCCTAGTCCAAAAACAAACAAAAAAACCAATAGACCATATGCTGGTTGGAAGAGAGAAGTAGAATAAACTCATAATTAGAGGAGAGAGTATTTCTTCTACACATTACATATTCTTCTATTTATTTCTGCCTCTAAAATTTACCAAGTAGAGTAATTTATGCCAGATTACTTTGCCTCTAGATACAGAAAGAAGAATGGAGAAACAGCTCCACCTGAAATTATAACCTGAGTTCTTAACTGGCATCTTCCTCTCTGACAAGCATTACATCCATGTTGCTAAATCTCAGATACCAGCTAAAGAATTTGGAGCTATTTGTGGAACACTCTGGGTAGCTGTAATTCTGCCCACCTTCTTAGCAACTGTAAAATGTTTTCTTTAACCTTTTTCCTTAACCTCTCTCTTCTTGAGTGCATCCAACCCCAAGTAAAAATGGTGGATATGTGTAAAGAGAACTATCCACGCAGTCCCCTCCCACTCACCACCCTCACAGCTCCCATTATTTTTTTCCCCCGTATGAAGCAATGAAACACAGTGAGGCAAGATGTTTACAATGGGTAGTGGAGTCAGAAACCTGGGTTTGAATCCCTACTATGCAATTTACTACACGGCCTTGGACAAGGTATATAACCTCACTGAGACTCAGTTTCCCCCTATGTAAAATGGGGCTTATATCAACTTTATGAAGTTGTTGAAGTGATTAAGCAAGAAAAAAAGCCAGACACAAAAAGACAAATATTGCATAATTACACTTATACAAAGTATCTAGAACAGTCAAATTCATTGTTACAGAAAACAGAAAGGTGGAGGGGCTGGGGGAAAGGGGAAATGGGGAGTTATTATTTAATGGGTACAGCGCTTCAGTTTGGGAAGATAAAAAAGTTCTAGAGAGGGATGGTGGTGATGGTTGCATAACAATGTGAATGTACTTAACGCCACTGAAACGTACACCTAAAAATGGTTAACATTTTGGTAAATTTTATGTTATATATATTTTACCACCATAAAAATAAAAAACCAATGTTCTATCAATAATCCATATCAAGAAGCTTTCTCTCCTTTATTGGAGAGAGGCACAAAGGGAAAAAAACCACTACCCCAACTCTCCAAATTGAAGCTAACTGGCAAAAGAATAGAGTTCATCAACCAAAATTAGCCTAAACCTTCATTCAAGTATTGACATAAACTTTTAACTGTCTTCTAGTCCATGATTCTCTGTTGCATCAAATCCATACCTAAGCCTTCTTAAAATATGTATGAATCTCTTATTGTAAAAGAGGCAGCTGTAGTATAATGAAAGAAACACTAACCTTGGAACCAAAAAAAATCTAAATATGACTAAGCTCTGCCACATATTATCTGTATTACCTTAGTTGGGTAAGTCAATCTCCATGTACAAATCTCTACAGTCAATGGGAATTATCACCTACCTCACAGAATTATCGAGAGATTTAAATAAAGCATATTAAAATACCCTGAAACTCTAAAGTATGATTCCATTTATATTATTAAATTTGCTGAAACACAAAAAAGATTATTCTATCAAAAATTCATATTAAAAATATACACACATTTCATACTAATACAACTAGGTAATCTCCTGTAGTCCTGAAAGCCACAGACACTACTACTAAATGCCTATATTATAGAAAACTCTTCTTTAGGAATTACATATTAATCCTGATACTAAATATTAGAAATATTTGGGGAGAAAATGAGCTAGATATAGTGATATCCTGTTGTGATATATTTATAACAGGTTACATCCTTGATCCATTTATTCCACAAATATCTAATCAGAACTCCAAGCACTGTGCTAAGCAGTGAGACTACACTGGTGAAGACAACCATGGTTCTTCTCGTCAGGGAACTCCCAATCTAACCAGAAAATGAGACATTAAACATCACACAAATAATCCATAAATTTGTGACAGATGTGAAAAAGGAAAAGTAGAGGTTGCTATGAAGCACAGAGTAAGGGGGTCTAATCCAATCTGGGAAATTTATGAGAAATAATTAGCCAGTTGTACCATCCTTTGTCAACCCAACAGGCTTTAAGTATTTAATAAATCTTAGCTATTTCTACCATCAACATTATTATAAAGGCCATATGTTCCACTCTCCTCATTAGGAACAACTGTATCCCTAGGGTTTAGAAGATAAGAGATATGCAACCTTATTATTTAGGAAAACCCAGATAAACTAAACCCACCACCCAATTCCTCAATAAAAACCAAAACCAGGCTCTCGAAGGTACAGCTTCATCCCAATTCTGACTCATATTCTACATATCCTTGAGCAATTATGCCGATGCTGAGAGGTTACCTCAATGGCAGTTTAGACCTGTCTAAAATGCTCTTAACCCCAAACCTACTCATGACTGATTCTTTCAATATTACTCAGGTTTCTGCTTAAACGTATCCTCTAGGAACCTTTCCCTGACCACCCAATCTAATGTAGCCTCCCAGTCACTCTCTATTATTACGCCACACTACTTTATTATTTTTTAGCACTTATGACTACCTGAAATTGCCTACTATATTTATTTACTCATTTATTATTATATGTTTCCCCTTCAAACTTGAAAGTAAGTTCCATAAGGCAAGGACCCACTTTATTCTCTCCATATCCTCAAGATACATCTTCCTTGCCAAAGACCTCCAGTTCTGTTTAGGTAGTCAGGTACAAAGGAGAAATATTTCCAGCCCACAGGATGACTGATTTAAGCCAATTATGGTAATTCCATTACCTTTGCCAGTAACTGGTTTAGGAGAGGAATTTTACAGTTTTCTTCAATAAGGCAAAAGAAGATATCTGCTAAGCACCTCCAGAAAAGGTTTTCTCTCTGATTAACGAGACATAAAGGAAAAACCTTGCCCTTTTTCCTGCCTTCATACTTGGTTGTGTGACAAAGTGATACTGGGAACCTGATGCAGGGATGCTGCATTCATGAGAGGGAAACCATGACGATGGCAGAGGAGCTTATCTCTTGGTGTTCTTGATTCCCTGAATCAACTCTGAAACTACCTCCTTCCAGACATCCTGTTATGTGAGATTTTTAAGCCCTGATCAATTAAGCCATTTTCTGAGATTTTAAAGCCCTGATCAATTAAGCCATTTTCTATCTCCTGTTTTGATACCTGCCCCCCAAAGCACAATAAACTCTTAAGCCTCTGTTTCTTCTGTAACATTAACAGAAAATAGTACCTACAGTCTAGTGGATTCTTGAGGGGATTAAATGAGACAATGCAAGTAAAGTGCCAAACAGAAACAAAATACTCAAACGACAGTATTTGCTGTTATTGTTACTATTAAACATTAAACTTACTACGACAAAACTCCACAAGCTCTTTATGTAGTATTTAGGATTTTGTTACTTTACAGAAAACATTCATTTTAATCCTGTTTAAATAAAATCATTTTTAATAAAATAATTCATTTACCTCGCTTTCTTCCATCAGTAAAGAAGCTTTTGGTTTTGTTCTCAAGTTTGAAGTAGGTAAAAAGAAGAATCAAGGCAAATATCAGATCATTGACGAAAAATAATCATTAATTTCAGGTGAGACCCTGTTTTTAGCATCAACTCCTCCCTTAACTTAGACACGGACAGAGCCTCATAAAAATTTTCATCTACTTACCTTCACAAATATTTCATCAGTATTTTAATATTGCTTAGATTATACTAATTAAAAATTTTAAATATTTTAGTAACTAAAACTATATTATAGTTATTTTAAAATTCTTTTAAAAAAGAAAAAAAAATGAAGTGTTATACTTCAGTTTCTACAATTTTTTCTGTGCTCAACTACTTGTTTGATATGCCATGAAGCAAAATTAATACAGAAGATCAAAAATAAGAAATTGCTAGGTCATTGGTTCAAGCTCACTCCAGCTGAATTGCGATTTAAAATGTTATGATGGCTCATTACTGTCGGAAAACTGTATGGGCCCTACATGAAATAGAATAATCAAAATTCTTAAAGTGAAATATGAGGGTAGTTTTGTCATTACTAAAGAAGTGAAACCAACTAAATTGTCTCTTTTAAAGATGAACAAAGAACAAATATTAAATCCTTCACTGTATTGGAAATGCCCAGGCTCTTATGAGCCCAGATAAATTTCTGGTTCTGTTAATATTACAAAAACATTATTAGTTCCACTTTTCAAAAATCTTTAACTATCAACCTTCTGTGACAAAAATTACCAGTTACTCATTATGACCAACCATAAATTTGAGCAACTTGTAGGGCTATTAAAAGTTATCTGGAAAAACTCTATTCTTCCCTGGATGGAACATTTTTCTGCTTATTTTTCAACATCTCACACAGTGACTAAGATACACAGTTTGGGGAAGAATAGCCTCTACTATTTCTCTAACACTACTGAAAACAAGTAGGATATAAATCTTGGTAGACCATCCTTCAGATCACTCTTTATAGTATACATAGGGTTTTGGTACAGTAATCAAATAACTCTCAGAGTGCAAGTCATAAGTCATGTGAAGTCTAGTCGTATACATATGTTAACAAAACCTTACATTAATAGATATTACATATGTAAAATACATACGAAATCTGATAAGCAAAGTTTAAAATCTAAATATAACCACTTATTTTTTATCCCAAACTCTTTTCAGATTTTGACAAATATATCCTATTCTATTGTTTAATGCTATTTTAAGGCCCTCCTTTGAGAAACAATAAGTTATTAATAAAATTAATATTTTAGCATGTTTACAGAGGCTCACATACTACTAAGCAACAATATGTCACTAGTAAAATATTTTCCATACCAATGTCAAAGCAATAGTGTACACACAATAGTAGAGAATATCCCCACATATTCCAAAATAAAATTATAATTATTTTCAATACATATTTTAAATTATACATTCCAAGAAGTAGTTTCATGTCTTTTAAATCCAGTACATTAATCCTCAATCCTATGTCCCAACATTAATATAACAGTTGTGATCTCTATGGAAGAGAGAACATTCTAAATACAAAATTTTTTTCCAAATTTTACTTCTAACTCTATAAACTATTGGGGTGAAGTGTTAATAGATGGCAACCTAGGTATTCCAACCCCCACCCACAGAGTATGTTTCAATTTTAAAACAAAATAATTCTATTTTCTAGTAGTAATTGAAGATGTAAGACACATTTACTTCACTACTGCAAAGCAACTAAAACTTGATGCTTTTTTTTTCATCCTGAATTGGTTTTATATGGCAAACTGGCTCTAAAGTGTGGGAATAAACCTTTCCATTTTTTTTCTTTCATAGCTCTGAAAAAATACATTTCAAAAATACATTTCAAAATACACTAATACTATTTCTAAGAGTAATAAACCTGTAGATAAACAATACTAAAATTTAACTCTCAACATCTTACGCTTTTTTTCTTCAGGTTTGTTCCTTCAAAAAATCATTTTTTGGATACTTCTAAAATAATGGAAAAGAGATCAATCAAAAGAAAAGCTCCTATAGCTAAGATGACATATTAGATACCAGTATTTTGGAGGAAATATCCTGGGGATTGGGAAGGAAAGAGTCAATTTAATCTTATAGAAAATTTCATCCCCATAAAGATATTCCTTCATTAGTTTTAGAAATCTTGAATTGCATTAACTGCATTAATGCAATCAAGTTTCTGAAGAGATTTGTATTACTTCACTTGTCTTAACTTTATTTCCTTCAGAAAGGAAGGAAGGAAGAAGAAAAGTTTATCATTTTTAGGGGGGCAACTTAATAAAAATGCCGGTAGATACTAATCTCTACAAACTCTCTTTTATATGGAGTAGTATTTACTTACTGTTTTTCCTAAATGACCAGAATTCGACTAAATTCTACTTCATGTATAAGCATGATCATCTATATGGAGTAGCATTTAAATGATCTTTAGACTTTAACCACTGAAAAATGAGTATATGTTGTTTTCATAGTTTAAAAACCAAAGTTACTTTTCAGAGTCCCAGGTTAGATGCACAGTTGGATTTCTGTAGTTTCTGACAAGTTTACTTAATATCACTGTTCAGTATGTGTACCTTATGTTCAATGTTGCTTTACAGCAGATTCATCTTTCTGTGCTATTACTCAACTTTAAAGATGAAATTAGTTTAAGAAACAGCAGTATCACAACTCATCTATTTGCAGGTGCCAGTTAATCTTTCTGTGGCAGTGTGGCATACAGAGTAGCTTAAAGTTCAGCAACATTTCATACAGAAATTGTTCACAACTACAATGTCTAATTTCAAAACTTAAGTGATAAAACAAATTTCCGGAAGGAAAAATCTCAAGAAACAAGGCTTTTCCATTATTTTAGGCTTCCAACTTTCCCTCCTGAGGTTTGTCTTCCCCACACCACACACATATCTGTAATCTGTTAAAATGGAGTTTATAAGCATACGGTGCACCAATGGTTAAAACTGCATATCTGATCAATCTTTACAGTCTGTTATACCTGATTATGTAATGCTGTTCCCTAAATCTGTAGCATTCTACCCTAAATCAAGAAAGCAATCTGTGACAGTGAAAAAAAATGCATCTTTCATCTTCCACTACAGGCTTTAAGCAGAGATATCTTTGTTAGAAATCCAGCTAGTAGTGTAACCCTGGGCAAAGTTACTTAACTACTCAGAATTTTCTTATTTCTTTAATGGAGAAAAAAAAATCACTACCTTGCAGAATTGTTGGGAGAATTAGAGAAAATATATATAAAGTGCTGAACACAGTGACTGACACATAGAACGACAAATAAATAATGATTTCTGTTTTGTTGTTGTCGGTTATTTTTGAAATACACCTAGGCTAGAGAATATGGAACTCAAACTTCCAAAGTTCTTATTTTGGAGGTCATTGAAAAAAAAAAATTTCACACTGAAAAAATGCCCTTGAGTCTAACATCTTCATTTATTCAACACTATTTGATGCTTTTGACATTTGAAGACACTATTCTTAATGTCAAGGATACCTCAGAGAAGAAATTGGCAGTATTATCCCTTGCCCTCAAGAAACTTACATTTTAGAGGAAGATAGACATTAACCAATTCCACAGTTACCTAATTGCAATTGGGATTACAGTGCAGTGTTACAAAGAAAACCTGCTAAAGGGGTAAATGACCTAACAGGATCAGAATTTAAATTTCTACACAAACATCCCTCCTCCCTCCAAGGGTTTTCAATCACTCTCTCTATAATTAAACCTAATCCAAACTTTTGTATAGACTTGATCTGTCTGGCTTTTAAAACAACAAAATCAGTAATTAACCTGACTTCAGCCATTTTTATGTTCAGAACTGTATAGTGAAAATATAGAACCTGTGCAAAACCTACAAATTAATTTCAAGTATTTCATATAATGACTTCTTAACAAAAGAGAAAGCAAAGATATAATATAGGTAAGGGTCTGTCTGATATTTACTATGAACTCACTGGAAAATACATTTCTTGACAGATTAGAAAACCAATATTTTTATTTTATGTGCATGCCATTATTTTTAATAATGACTCAGTTTTCAGAATGTTTTTATTAGAGTAAAATAAATATTTACATATTCATTACTGAAAAACAGTTCTGTGACTTTTAAGGCCAGTACAATTCTGATTTGCTTACTAACAGAGCATTTGTCTTCACTCAGGTACCTTTTAAAATCTGCCACCTTAAAAAAAATTTTTTTTTTTTAAATCTGGGGGCATCCATTTTAAAGACAACTTCAAGATTCCTATCTTCAGAACTTAGTAGGTTGTTTGTTGTAGAATACTGCCGTTAAAGTCCCAAGTACACATACAGGGAAAAAATGAGTGATCAGATCAACTCTCCCAGCAAAATGAAACTAAGTCTATCCCATAAAACAGAATCTATCTCAATGTTTGTCTTAGATTCAAGCAACATTCACCTAGAAATTAATGCAACGACAATTAACCCAGAACAATCATTGTCAATTCTCCAAAAGTGGCCTCTTCACCTGTATTTAGTTCATAAGGCAAACCAGTCCAGGATTCCTGCTGCCAATTATAATGAATGGAAGAAATATATTTAAATCAAATAGCACCATCTAGCAGAACCGTCACCACTTTGCTTACAAGAGTAGATGTTACTTGGTGTTCAGTTTGGTAGATTTGACAGCAAAATGGCAATATCACAGAATCAGAGCTGGAAAGGACTACAGACACACCAGGTTCAACTTCCTCATTATTGTATTAGATACTTAAAAAAATTTTTTACAAAGTTATCAGAATATAGATTAAATTCAGCCATTCCTGGAAGTTCAAGTAAAATACAAAATTATTTTAATTCTCAAATTCAACCACTCCCCAAATAAATAAGACCTCAATACACATTTCAATTCCTTCACTTTCAAAAATGTGAAATCCAAATACTCTGTAATCATTAAAACATCTTCCCTAAATGTCTCTATTTTCTCAGATATATTGCAACCAAATAATAAATGCACACAGATTAGGCTATTTCAAAACTTCAATTCCAGTAACTTGCTGTTTCTTAACCAAGCTATAATGCTAAGCCTTTTACATACTCCTTGTCACAGCAACAAGATCCTGAATATAACTCAGAAAATACCTCGGGGGGGGGGGGTGAATACCTCTCCGTTAATTTTTTTTGTTTTGCCACATCAAGGCCTGCCTCCCCTAAATCCTATAGGAATTATGTGTGTTGCTGCCAACACGAAGATTAGGAAATGTTCCCATCCCTAGGGCACAAGAAACTTTCAGGAGACGACTACTAACTGCCTCAAGCTAGGAGGGAAACTCGGTAGTTTGCACGTTCGGTTTTTATTTACGCAGCTATTTCCGCGCGCAAGGTAACTAAAGCAGCTTTTGAGAGATGCTCTCAGACTTTTACCCAGTCTGAACCCCTAGGAAAGGCAGAGCGCGTCCAATGACAAGGATACACTTCACCCTCAGAGTGGAGGTTGTTACTGGGAATCACTGTAAGATCTGCTGTACAGAAAAGAGGGGTTCTTCCTCAGTGGTCACAGTCACTATTCGCTCTCATTGTTAGTAACAAGCAAATCACAGTTACAAGTACATAAGAATAGCAGCAAACAACCCTGCCTCGCAGCTTGCCGTGACCGTGGCATCCCAGGCCGGGAGGGGCTCTTTTCTCGCCAGCCTCCTCTGGGCTCCCACCGAAGTTAACACCTGTATCTCCCCGCCACCCCGACCAAACAACTAACTCCTCCCCGCATCCACGCTTCTACCCTTCCCGCAAGTCCCCGTTCGGACCACTGCCCCCTCCCCGCCGCAGACCGCCCTCCTCGCGCCGGCCGCCGCGGCTCCCACGGCTACCCCTCCGCGCCCCGCGACCCCCGCCCGGCCCGCCGCCCGGGCCGCCGAGGCCCCCAGACGTTTGGGAGGTTGCAAGTCTCCAAAAAAAGTTCTCCAGCCGCCGCCGCCGCCGCGGAGTTGGGTCGCCTGAGAGCGGCAGAAACGCCAGCCTACCCCAGCAGATCCCGCTTCTCGCCAGCACACTTTTCCTCACAGGGAACTCGGTCTTAGACTCCCAAACTTCAGCGGCGCCCCTGGCGCCCCCTGCCCGGGCTCCGCGAGGCGCGCGGGGATGAGAATGCCGCGTCCCTCCGCCCGCTGGAGAAAGCCCCGACGCCCACCCGACCCACGGCCGCACACGCCCTCCGCGCCCCGCGCGCGTCTCCGCGCCCGGCGGGGCCCCGCTCGGCCGCTCCGCGCCCGGCTTTCCGCCCGCCGCGCGCCCGGCACCGCCGCCCTCGCCTTGCTCGGCGCACTCGGCGCACCCGGCCCCGAGTCCCGGCGCCCGAGCCCCCGCCGCGGCGCCCCTCGCGCTGCCGGCCGCTCGCGCTGCCCTCCCCGCCAAACACCCACATTCCCTCCGCTTGCCCTCCTCCACGCAGCTGCCCTTTCTCCCCCTACCCACGACCCACGTAGTCTCTCCGCTCCCCGCAGCCCCGGACCCCAGCTCTAAAGTTACTTTGTGAGAAGATGAACCCGCGGGTTATTTCCCTCAATCACCCAAACAAGTTTCCAATCCCCGCCACCAGCACTGCCGCCGCCCCCCGATACACTCGCTCCCTCCTGCCGCCAGACCCCAGGGCCGCCCGCCCCGCGCGAGCCCCTACTGGGAAACAGCCGCTCCCCGCACCGCATGCCCCACCTCGCGTACCCCTCCCCCTGCCAGCCCACCCCAGGCTCTCCCCGGGCGGAGAGTGTCTGTGTGTCTCCGAGAGAGTGTGCGAGTGCGTGCGTGTGTGTGTGTGCGCGCGTGTGAAGGCGGAGGTGGGTGAGAAGCGGAGACACTTACTTCTCCCGGGCCTGGCTGTCGGACGGGACGGCGCTGCTGTTACTCTTGCCTTTGCCGTACATGCTTGTGCCGAGAGCAGCTCCCACTGTCACGCACCTGTCAACCCATCACAGCCTCCCCGGGAACAGCCCCGTCCCCATGGCGACCCACGCAGCTACCCCCACTATTGGCCGCCCCACGCCAAAGCTCCGCCCCCTTCGCCCAGGCAACGCATGAGACTGACAGGCCTCCCCCCTCCCTCCGGCCTGCCGAAGCGCGCGGCGGCGGCTACAGCCTAAGCGGCAGTCTCCTCCCTCCTTCCCTCCCTCCCGGGTTCCCTCCCTCCTTCCCTCTCCGATCTCCTCCCTCCACCCGCTCTTCTACCCCCCTCCCCCCTCCGAACCCCGGCGCAAGGGGGGAATTAGAAACTGCTCTAGAAGGATTTTAAACAACTGGCTGTTCTCTCCGTCGCCGCCCCTCCCCCCGCGCCGCCCGCGCTCGGCTCCTCACTGGAGACAAGGCGCTGGGAGGAGGGGAAAGTGCGGCCTGGAGTCTCTGGCAGGAGCCGGCGGAGCTGGAGCCTTGGCGGCCCCAGACTTCTGGGCGCCCGCCGAGTACACAGGCAGACCTACGGCCCCAGCCGCCGTGGGCCCCCCCCACACCAGCCCCTTTTTCCCGCTCCTCTCCTGTCTGTGACCCCGCGCCGGTACCCAGGATTGATCTCTGCCGCCCTCGGCCCTACTCCCTGTGGTGTCACCCTCCGCCCTGCTCCCAGAGGGCCGGCTGGCGAGGGACACGCGCGCCGTTCCCTCGACCTTCTGGCTAAGCAAGCGGGAGGGACTCGCCTTCCCTCCCGGGGAGGGAGTGAGCCTCCGGCACTTGGCGCCGCTGGGATGGCGTCGCCTGGCCCCTGGGGCCGCGCCCTGCAATCTGGGGTAGCACTCTGCTAGGGCCTGCCTCCCAAAGATGGCCCGGTGACTCCTGAGGACTCAGTGGCCTCCACCCTGTCCCCCTAAGACCGTAGGCCCGCGGCGCACCACGCACCAGCTTCCCTGCCAGATCTGCTGCAGAAAAGGACTCCAGGTATCCCCACCTGGCCTGCTTTTCCAGCCTTTGTCGTTAATGCCAACTCATCCTGACCTTTGGAGTGGAAAGGGCCATAGAAGGCCTTTAAAGACATCCCTGTCCTTTTCCATCAGCATAGGCCCCAGCTGCGCTCCAAGGTGTGCAAAGATGTGCCAGAGCTGAAAGGCTGCCCCAGAGTATTTCTGGATCCAAGCCCCTAATCCCATTTCAGTAAATGCGCAAAAGTTTCTAAAACACACACAACCTGGTTCCCAGTTGAACTCCATCCTTTATCTCGTGGAGATCCTTGGATGTAAAATCAGACAAAGTGCAAATAGGGTTAAAAAGAAGAGATGGGCATCAAACAGGGAGTGAGAAGGGAAGAGTGGTGCAAGTGGGGGTTGGTCGGATGGGGGAAAACATCAGGAAAGGATGAAAAGACATGGAACAGCTATGGGAGGGGAGAGGAAAGGATTCAAATGGAGGAAGGTACCTTTCTATTCTGCACATACAGCTTTAAGCTTTTTGTAGTAGGGTCATAAAAATGTATATGGAGAAACGGAAATAGATGGAATTGAAAGAAATGGGCTTGTGTGGGCATTGACAGCAAGTGATAGGAATAAAACATCAACAGAAGGTTAAGGAAAGGCAGTCAGTAAAAATGAGAGAATCAGAAAAGGTACTGGCAACCAGACATAAATCAAACACTGGGAAAAATGAAGAGAAAGGACCTGCCATACTGGTGTTAAGGAAAATGGAAAAAAAATTGGAAAAGGTGAAGTGTAAAAGATAGGTAAGAAGAATAACAGAAACAGGATTAAATGAAGTAGCCATAGAATATGATAACAAAAGATGACGAAAACAAAAGAGGATTGACTGATATAAAAGATATAAGAAAAATAAGCATGCTTTTTTTAAAAGGATAAAAATTCAGCCAATAGAAGTGAAGGTAAAGTGATAAAAGTCACAGTGGCTTAAATTGATTGATTTTCAAGAGAAGTAATTTGCCATTCCTTACTCAAAATTCTCTGTTTACAATGACCTGCAATGATTTGGTGTTGGGGACATGGCATTCATGGGCTCTGAAGAACTGGAAGGAGTAATAACCTCTCTTGATGAACTTTTGTTCAAAATGCTCAAATGTTATTAGGCTGCCACTCTTTACAAACTCTACCGTCAAGGTTAGCACTGTGTAATTTGTTGTTCAATTATCTACTTCCATTAGCTTTAACCCAGAAAATTATTAGCATCTCCAGGCTCTATCTCCCATAGAATGTTCCCTATAAGGTGCTGCTTCGAGAATGTTGTCAAGGAGGGAGCTCTGGCAGCTGCTGCCCACACCTAGAATAAGGTAAGGTTTCCATTTAAAACCAAGAGTGGTTTTATACGATTATCTAAAAAGAAATTCGATATTATCTTTGCACTGGTGTTGGGATTCTCTCTGATTCTCAGTCACGGCACATTAGAATTGCCTTAGGAGAACTTATTTCTTTTTTGTTGGTTTTTGTTGGTTTGTCCCAGACTAACTAAATCAGAAACCTTGGAGATGGACCCAGGCATCTGTATTTTTTATAAGCCCCAAGTGATTCTTATATGTAACTAGGGCTGTTGAACTCTGCTCTTCAGTATCCATTTAAAGACAGCCAATGGGCACCATCTCTCAGAGCAAGATATTTATGTTGTGGCTATACAAAGCAGATGACCCTCCCCATTTTGGTATTAAGACATCTTTACAGTGGACTTTACTTTCTACCCACTGAGCCAACAAATTTGTTTTAGGATGAAAATGTATGTGTTCTTATAGTACAAGACCACAAATAGTCATGGTTTAATTTGCTGTTTCCTGAAGAGAAAGGAAAATGAAGAAAGAAAACAAGAAAGGCTGTTTGCTGTCTACAGCTGTAAGTTATTCGTTTGATTGGTCTTTACTCAGATTTGTTACGTGGAAGAGTCTTGAGTAATGGCATATTTTCTGATATTTAAAAAATAAATAAATTATAGATCTGCACAGTGGGGTATGGAATTCAAAACAATTTGGTCTTAGTATCTGGAAATAATAAAATGCCAAAAGGTCTTAGTTCAGAACTTGCCAAGTTAATGTCAGAGTTACCTTTACAAGAATGTTATCATGCAACAAATATACAAAGTGAAAACATGACTATTCCTCCACATGGTAACCTTACAGCTTAAGTAATCAAATCAATTATCATTAAAATATCTAAGCAGCTACCTGAACCATCATCTCTGTTTTATTTTTCTCTTAATGTTAACACATGTAAATAAAATGCTTCTTTGCCCTTGTTCAAATTATTTTGAGTATAAAGAGTGTTCTTTGCATCAGCAACTGTATCTCATGGGGCCAATATTGTAATTAATGAGATTTGAAACACATATTCAGAGCCAAATTTGAGATCCCAGACACAGAATTGAAGATCCATGTTTTGTTTGTTTTCATTTTTAAAAAGGAGGAAGAAATAGGAGATTTAAAGCTTCCTAGTGTAAAGAATCACAATATAATTTTTTTATAAGTTTTGGGGCTTTTTAAACCTCAAATAGGCTGATTAATTTGGGGGGGCTAGATTTGGGGTAGGGGAATACTGACCACCTGAGAATATTTGCATTTGAAATCTATTTTTTCTAAACTTTATTCTGTCAGATATAGAACACCACAATTACTCAATCATTAGATCTTTTTTCCCTCCCATTTTGTTTGGGCACATATGCACAATTTTCTCTTTCTGGAACCTGCATCTTATTCTTGGAAGTCCTTATCATTTTAAAACAGGCAGTTTATTATACCACCCTGCTCAAGCTCTAGATTGACTATACATTCCTTTGATTCTAATTTTTTCTCTAAAACATTAAGGTTAATAATGTCTGTATTCTTACAGTGCATGGAACATTAGAAAAGATTTCCCTTTGCTATATAGAACAAAGAGACTACCTCTTTATGTTTAAATGGAAGCTAATCATGAATTTAATTATTTGCATCACATAAAATACTTAGCATGTTAACTTAGAAAAGAAAAACATTTAGAGTAGAAAATATTTATTTAAAAAATTAAAATAAACTATTTACACATAAAAATGAATTTTCTTGTTTGGGGTAATTTTTCCAAAGGACAAAATTATACTATTATTTATTTGTTTTATAGAACTATTTAGTTTAAGAAAATAACGTCTCCCTACTTACATTCATATCACTTTTCATTTGAAGTCATTTAGCAGAATATACCCCAGTTAATTAGATTTTCCTGACCAGCTTTTTAAATTGGGTAAACTGAGTCCTAGAAAAATTCATTAGCATGATCTGATCCATGAAGAAAATAGAACTAGTTCCAAGATGAGAACTCTGTGTTCCTGGCTGATGGTCCTGTTCCCAGACCACGAAGCCGCACCTCTTTCTCTTAGAAGTGACTATTCCACAGAGGAATGTGAGCAAGCTCTGAGATGTTTGTCACTCAAACTACCGTATGAAACTTCACTCCCAGGACTTCCCTGGTGGAGCAGTGGTTGAGAATCCGCCTGCCAACGCAGGGGACACGGGTTCGAGCCCTGGTCAGGAAGATCCTACATGCCATGGAGAAATGAAGCCCGTATACCACAACTACTGAGCCTGCGCTCTAGAGCCCACGAGCCACAGCTACTGAGCCCGCATGCCACAACTAGTGAAGCCTGCGTGCCTGGAGCCCGTGCTCCGCAACAAGAGAAGCCACTGCAATGAGAAGCCTGCGCACTGCAACAAAGAGTAGCCCCTGCTCGCTGCAACTAGAGAAAGCCCGCATGCAGCAACGAACACCCAAGTCAGCCATAAATAAATAATAAAAATAAAAAATTTAGAAAAAGAAACTTCACTCCCAAGCAGAACAGACCAGCGTGCTCATATTCGCAAATATGTTCACATGCCACGTTCCAAAGTAGTGAAATGAACAGAGTCATCAGAATTATAATACGATGCAACATGGTCTCTCATACCAGAATAATAAATGAAACGGGGCCTCAAATTAACATTATTTGACACACTGCTATTGGTTTAACATCAGTTAATCTGAGGCAATGACTGTTTTCTTAACCTATTGCCCTGGATTTTTAAAATCCCAATTTAGATATTCATAAACACTTACCAGTGGGTTAGGAGAGACAGTGTGCAAATCTACTGGTTCTAAATAGTTCCATCTCTAGAGTGCCTAGTTTTTTTAACACTATCAAGAATTGGAAATTTAGGAACTTGGAATAATTCTGATCCAAAGAATTGTGCATAAGCTGAAGACGAATAAAAATTTAAGAAAAAAAAAAAAAACTGGGCTATCGTGTATGGCAATTTCTCACACTTTAGCACATTTTGCAAAACAAATTCCAAGTGTTGCAGTGTTCACTGGCTGGATTTTTATCATTAAATGTTGAAAGTTATGTAATAGGTAGCATGCCAAAGAGTGTTCTTTATTCAAAAGTATTACTATATATTTTTAGTGCATTCCGAAATCTTCACAATGGTTTTTCACCTGCTAAGGTATGCCAATATGATGTCTTTGCACTCTTGGAGTTGACAAAAGCCCCAGTCTCAAGAGGCAGGCTGTGCAACATTCCAGGTGGTATCATTTCCTTCTGTTGGGAGTGGAAATGCAGGGAAAAAAATAGCACTACATTTGCTTTTCATAATTTTCCAACATAACTGGGTCTTCTAACCAAGTGTGGCAGAAAAGGAAGATAAAATATATCACAATTGTATTTTATTTACCTTTAAATAGTTTAAGAACAGTATTGAAAATCTGTTTAAGACAAGTGCTGAATATTGTCATTGCCAATAGTCAGCCATAAGGAATTAAACAATCCTATCAGGGTCATGTATACTTCCCAAAGATATAGAGGGCACTTTAAATATTTTATTTTGGGGTGTTCAAGAAGTCTTTGAAACCAGTTGGATTCCATCCTATATATTGCAGTAAGTTCCCGAAGATTTTTAAGTACTCTGGGGACTTCTCTGGTGGTCCAGTGGTAAAGAATCTGCCTTACCATGCAGGGGACGTGGATTCGATCCCTGGTTAGGGAACTAAGATCCCACATGCCATGGAGCAACTAAGCCCGTGCACCACAACTACTGAGCTCATGCGCCTCAACTAGAGCCCGCGTGCCGCAAACTACAGAGCCCACGTGTTCTGGAACCCATGTGCCACAACTACAGTGCCCATATGCGCCCTGGAGCCTGTGCGCCACAACTAGAGAAGAGAAAACCCGCACGCCACAACTAGAGAGAAGCCCGCGCACCACGACGAAGAACCTGCGCACCGCAACTAAGACCCGACGCAGACAAAAATAAAAACAAATAAATATAAGTACTCTGTGGTGGTAATTACTACCTGCTAGCATCATCATCATTAGATTATACATGTACAAACCAGATTTCTCATCAGATGAATAATGTTATAATCCAATTATCATCAGTTTTCTAAACTCCTCAGGTCTTTTTCCTTGGAACTAAATTTTTGAGGCAGAGGAGAGAAGGATCTCCCTGCCACATGTTGCTGAGCTACATTGACTACTACAAGGCAAATCCCCATTAGCCTCACTCAGCTTCTAAGACAAGTTGTCTGTAGTATTGGGGGCCAGTGCTAAGAAAGTTAAGAAAGAATACATTTTTGACTTATGGTCTGCTACTCTGAGCTTACCTCCTACCCTGTAACACTCATGGGATTTTAATTCTTTGAGGAGAAACTTAATGTGTCCAACCCTGTGGACACTCCCTAGGGCTAAAGTTGTTGCTATGTTAAGGAGAGGTGTTTTTTGTTTTGTTTTGTTTTGTTTAAGTTTTAAATTTTATTTATTTTTTTATACAGCAGGTTCTTATTAGTTATCCATTTTTATACATATTAGTGTATGTATGTCAATCCCAATCTCCCAGTTCATCCCACCACCACCCCCCGACCTTGGTGTCCATACGTTTGTTCTCTACATCTGTCTCTATTTCTGTCCTGCAAACCAGTTCATCTGTACCATTTTTCTAGGTTCCACATATATGCATTAATATACAATATTTGTTTTTCTCTTTCTGACTTACTTCACTCTGTATGACAGTCTCTAGATCCATCCACATCTCTACAAATGACCCAATTTCGTTCCTTTTTATGGCTGAGTAATATTCCATTGTATACATGTACCACATCTTCTCTATCCATTTGTCTGTCGATGGGCATTTAGGTTGCTTCCATGACCTGGCTATTGTAAATAGTGCTGCAGTGAACATTGGGGTGCATGTGTCTTTTTGAATTATGGTTTTCTCTGGGTGTATGCCCAGTAGTGGGATTGCTGGGTCACATGGTAATTGTATTTTTAGTTTTTTAAGGAGAGTTTTGACCAAGGATACTGACCTCTGGAAAAATCTAATTAGATTCTGTGTTTGATGCGGAGGTGCCCAGAAACTAGAGGCTTCAGGAGCACTATATCCATTTGCCCTAGCTTTTCAGCCTGGTCCAGTTTCTAGGAGGGTGGCAGACAAAGAGCTCACTCTTGTGATGGATATGGGTCATCTGTGGAGAAGGGTAGTCATGGAAGAACCCAGCTCTGGGCACTTTCTCCCACCCCTCTGGAAGAGTTACCCCTGTACCCCAACGTTCCTGTACTGCTTCCTTTGTTTTTGCCTCGGCACTGTGTCCTTTTAGGAGCTGTCAGTTCTATTCTATGGTTTGGGCATTTTCTTTATTTTAAAGGAGCATTTATCATGTGTGGCACAAGGAGACACATCCATGTCTCAGGAATTTTCTAAAGACCTGGAGAGTTCACTAAAGGGTTGTGAGAGTGGTTGAGGGGAACAGGACTGCATCTCATCACCTCGGCTTCCAGTCTGTGAAGGTTCTTCAAAGGGCTTTACCACGTAAACTCCTACCTTCCTATATTCCTTCTTTTCCCTGTTCTTCCTCTCTCTCTTCCCTCTTTCCTTTATTTTCCCTTAACCCCTGACAAAAGGACAAAAGGTGAGAGAAATAGGGAAGTTTTGTGGGGACATATTAGATTGAAATACACGAGACTGCTATTTTTGCAAGTCAAATATGGTTGACTGTTGGCAATATTATATGGTTCAACCATACAAGAATTTCAGTGCTTGCAAAGCATGCCACAGTCTTCTTATGTATTAACAACACTAATATTTATCAAGCCCTTGTAGTGTGCCAGGTACTATCTAAGTGCTTTACATAGAGTATCTCACGCAATGCTCTTCACAAGCATTTGAGGTAGGTGTTACTATTCGCAAAATTTTCTAGTTTATACAACTACTGAATAAGAAGAGTGTAATTCTCTCTAGCTTATACGACTACTGAATAATAAGAGTGTATTTCTCACCCAGACAGCCTATGTCTTCAGGCCCTCTTAGGAATCTGATACATGCATCCTTCCAACCACCCCTTCCCCTTAACACTTACTCTTTCATGTACCATGATTCTGCAAGGGCAACTTCTCTATGAATTCAGGTTGGATTAAATATAGGTGGGACCACTTGAGCAGGGCTTATGGGATCTGGCTTCAGCATGGTAAGCAGCAATGAATTCTGTTCTTAAAGCCAACCCTCTGATTAGATAAAATCAGAAACACCAAGCCACGTCCTGCTTTATTATAGCCTTGTCCTTTATCAAGTACATCATTTCTCCCCATTTTGACTACTGCGAAGTGAATCCCTTGGCTCACTATAGGTTATTAAAAGGAGAAATGATGTAGCATGAATCTATTTCTTTTCTGATTTTTAAAAGAGGTAAGGATTCTCCTTACTCCGACTAAATTGGTCAGTTTGTGTCTTCTCCCAGTCTTGGCCTTGTTCATTCCTCTGGGAAATGTCAATCACATTTCCCAGATCTAGGTGGCTGTGTGATCTATGGAAGATAAAACCCCAAAACCAAGGTCTTTGTTTTTTTAATTCACATTCTGCTTAGGAAGAGGGAGACCTGGATCACTGGATCCCATCACCATCCATTCATTGATCACTGTAAATAAGTGCCCTATCTCTGCAAATGGTCAAAAATTCATCTGCTGCATCTAAATCAGCAGATTGCAATTCCCTTTGTTTTTTTTTTTTTTTTCCTGTGTGGTTTTCCTTTCCTGGTGAATTGTTGTAGTTCACTGCTACTTTTCCTTCTTCTCTTGTTTTTTTGGCTTCACTTCCTCCTTCTATTGTTGTAGCTGTCTTTTCCTCTCATCACTTTTCCTGTTACCTTTCCAACTGGGTGGGGCCCCCATCCAGCTCACTCACTGTCTGGCTCTAGACTCTCTTGGTCCCAGGGGAGAACAGACTTGTGCCAAATAGTCCCAATCTCTGGGGCATCAGAAGAAAGATCCTAGAGACTTAAGTACCTCTAAAATTTTCTTTTATTGATTTATATTAAAATGAAATCCAAAGATGCCTAATTAGGGAAGAAAAAATACTCATCCTCTTGGCCTCCCAGCCCCAGACCATTCTGAACTCTGACAGCACCAACATCCTTCAAATCAAACAATGAAATCAACTTTGGTTACTTAGCATAATAGAAATAAACTTGTAATATTCTATTAGTGAAGGATCAATGTCTCCTGTCTTGAAAATAAGCATCAGAGCTTGGCCTCAACATTTATGTAGCAGCAGGAGACCGTTATTTTGTGGCAACATTCGATTACATTGACATCAAGACAGATTTATTAAATTAATAAATAGTACATGATTTTCAGCCTTTCATTTCCAACCCTCACCACCACCCTTCTCAAGGTGATTCTCTGAAACCCTTCATCCTAGTTTGGATTCCTCATTATCTATCATCTTTATTTCTTTTTTGTTATTTGTCAGTTTATACTCAAATTAATTTTTTTAAATATCTACTTTTTTCAGATGGAACATTTTACATGGTTATTAAGAACAAAGTTAATAATGAGAATCATTGAATTGTTAATTGTTAAAATATTTCACAGACACAGTATTTGAAGAAGTATTTCAGATATGCTTTCCAAAGCTCTGAATGTGGCTAATAGCAAAAGGCCCCGGTTCTTGCTGCCTCTTCTTCTAACTTCCAACCTCAGGGCCTTTGTTCTGGCTGTTTCCTCTGCCTGGAATTCTCTTTCCTCTGCTCTTTGTATGGCTGGCTTTTCCTTATTACTCAAGTCTGTTGGAACATCAGAGAGGTTTTCTCTGAGAGTCCTCTTTAAAGTGCTTACTCTTCTATCCTGTCATTCTTCATCCTGTTGCTCTGTTTTATTTTCTTCAGAGTCACATGTTTATGGTCTGAATAACCCTATTGGCTTGCATACTCCATGAGGGCAGCTGTCTTATTATACTTCTTCTCATACTAGACCCCTATGTCCCAAGACCTAGAACAGTACCAAGAGCCCAGTGGCACTCAATAAACAAATACAGTTGACCCTTGAACAACACAGGGGTTGGGGGTACTGGCCCCACAGGCAGTCAAAGATTTGCATATAACCTCCATATACATGGTTCCTCCATATCTGCAGTTCTACAACCAACCTTGGATTGTGTGGTACTGTAATATTTACTCTTGAAAGATATCTGTGTATAAGTGGACCCACACAGTTCAAATCCATGTTGTTCAAGGGTCAACTATATTCATTGAATGACAGACCCACTGAATGAATGGATAACTCTAAAAGGATCATACATGAATGAACTTATGTCCTAATTCTCTTATACGTTTGCAACAAACAATCTTTCCAGGCCTCTACCCAACCCCTACACCCTGAGGGCTCCTTATATTCTTAGGAACAATAGTGACTGAACAGAAAGCATCAGCATGTCTTCAGATTTTAGGCTTCAGCTCTTACTCCAATTTGTTATTCCAGCATCTAAGCCAATTTAGCAGAACTTTGGTGAGCAGGACGAGAGAGACAGAAATATTTCCTCCTCTTTTCTATACCACAGATCTAACTTACTTGGAGTTCCAAGTGGCTTAATGTTGCTGACAATGAGGAAACAAGTAGCACAAGTCAGCAGATTAAGTTTTCAGTAATAAGCTTTCATCATGTCACTCCTACTCAAAAACCTCAATTCCTCCACACTGCTTATAGGATAACTTTCTCTCCCCTCAGATTTTATTCAATCTGATCCTTCAGTACCTATAGCCTTCAGTACATTGTAGTTATTTATACATGTCTGTCTTCCCTACCAGAGTATATACTCCTTGAAAATAGCTTTTTCATTCACAGACATTTACAGTATACCTACATGTTGAGCTTGATATGGGGGAATATACTTTTGAAGACATTTTCCTACTCTCAAACCCTACAATTCCTACCTCAGTTTGTGCTTTGCCTCTGGGAAGTGATACCAATGTTTCTGGAATTAAGGTTTAGCCCCAGTAGCTGAAGTCTGACAACCTGAGTTTGAATTCCCTGCTCCATCAATTGCTAGCTGTGTGATCTTAGGCAAGTCACTTAACCACTCTGTGCCTCCATTTTATCAACTGCAAACAGAGATAATGTTTCTAACTGTAAGTTAGAGTTATCATGAGGACTGAATAAGAAAACGCAGGTACTGGGCTTAGCATAGAGCTTGGTGCTTAGTGAATGTTTATGGGTGTTTTTTCTTCAGTAGAGCTGGTCTATGCCCAACATGGTCTGAAACCATACACAAACCTACCTGACACATCTGTCAATAATACTGTTTCGCGTTGTGCACGCTGTTCCCCTTGCCTTGAATGGTCTTCCCTACTCTGGCCCCTAACTCCTCTGAAATCCGCTCTCTGCTCTTGTAATCTGTATCACACATAAGAAAAAGCTGCCTTTGACTAGAACTTAACTTTTCCTATGTCTTGTCTCCCCAGTGAGATATAAGCACAAGGAGAATGCTGTGATTCTTCAGCAGAGCCTAAGACAGTCCTACATGCATAGCATGTACCCGCTAACTCTTATCTGAAGGCAGTGACGGAAGAATGTAATGCCGAATTCAACAGCCTCTTTTTTTTTGCAGGCTCAGCGGCCATGGCTCACGGGCCGAGCCGCTGCGCGGCATGTGGGATCTTCCTGGACCAGGGCACGAACCCGTGTCCCCTGCATCGGCAGGCGGACTCTCAACCACTGTGCCACCAGGGAAGCCCCAACAGCCTCTTTATTGGTGGCAGTTGGTCACTGCGATGACATCATTTCAAATTTCACAGATTCAAGGGTGAAAATGAGGATTTTGATGTCATCTAGTCACGTCTGCAAAGTAGGAGTTCCCACAGTATCCCTTAATTCCAGTGAAGAGATTCTTTCTTTACTGATACAATGTAAGTACTTTTCCTCACTGAATCAGCAACAACAATGGGAAAAAAATTAGTCATCCTCCTCCTCATGATAAGCCTACATATACTTCAAGACAGTCATCAAATAATCCTCTTCTCCCAAAGGAACATTCAAAACATTTATTTGCACAGCTAATATCACAAATGGTCTAGCAAACAGACAAAATCACTCTCCTGTTAAGAAGTCAAGCCCAATGTAGGCCTGATTATGCCTCAGCCAATCTGGCAGAGATCTCTGGAGCAAATATTATCCAACAGAATGTCCTGTGTCCTGTGAAAGGGCCTGATTTTTATACTCCAGTCTCACTCATCAGATGCGTGCTGCCTCAGAGAGGGCATAATCTGTGGAGACGTTGTTCTTAGCAGCTGCAGCAGCCCCTGAGATGCTGACACTCCCCACGGCTGGGTAGCGTGTCCTCTGAAAGGGTGTCTCTGTGTCTCCCATACCTGTACACTGACATTTGAACGGAGCTCAAAGGCAGAGCCAGGCTATCTTCTTGGCCTTAGCAGAACTAAATCTACACCACTCCAGCCACACAACTATATCTTCTACCCTTAGAAGTGCTATATTCAGAATTATAGAAATACCAAAATGGTGTTGAGAAAAGAAGAATTCAAAACTGAGTTTAAAATCATTTTTAAATAATAAAATATCACTGGGAATTAAAAGAAGAAAAGCAGGAAAAAAATATTGATTGTTCTTTTCCTTTTCGTGTGTATGGTGGAAATCACAGAAATAATACAACCTACAAGGCAATCATGTAGCCTTCATAGAACTAGAAGGAATATTAGAAAGCAACATAGAGTACTCTGGAACATAGGAGAAAACTGTGGTTTCCTTCCTCCATCCTGTCAGCTATAGCCTCATCTGAGGGACCTCTACCAAAACATTTAAACTCTCTTGGCCTGAATCACTGATAATTGAATAGTACTTGTAACAGGAATACTATCATGTAGAAATCATGGCACAAGGTACAGGATGGAAGGGGAGACAATTTTAAAAACCAACAGAATGACTAAAGAAAGAATGGCTCATCAAAGTTCAGAATATCAGTCTTTTTCAACATCATGGCAAGAACAAGGCATAGAAAATAGTGAAGATCTTTAATTGTCATTCCTGTAACTTAGTACTATGTACTGAGTTCATAAATTCCTCATCCCTTGGAATTTGTCTCTGTGGCTAAAACTCATTGATTAAAATCCCATAAATTTGTAATGTTACAGTAATACAGTTGTAGTGTGTCCTTATGGCTAAGAAAACATGGTTTATTTCTCTGAAAATAAGGGGCCTACTAATATTCTCCAGGCATGTCTTCAAATTCTGGGTCCAGCTATTATTTGCATAAAGTCAAGGGTGGTAATGATCCACTACCATGGGCCAATAATGATTTGTAATTTTTAAACAAGTTCACCTATTCTTAACAAATACTATTTTTCTTATATTATGCAAATTACTTGTAAAATAATAAATAGCATTTACTTCAAAAAAATTATTTTTCACTGATTTGGATGAGGTGTTCTGCTCCACTTTTACCCTAGGTTTATTGTAGTCCCATTGTAACCCCTCTCTCCAAGCCAACTAATGCGGTGCTGTGTTCCCACCTAGATGCCATGTGTGTACCAGAGAACCTTTTTCTACCTCCCAAAAATCGGATTAGTGCAATAATACAGATGTGAGGAGAGAGTGGAGGAAGAGGGAGAAGTTAGCTTAAAAATGGGTAAATGATAATATCCAAAGTAAATATAAACTCACATGTATCCCCAAAATATCTGAATATCTGAAGGGCAACTTTGCCACACCAGTTTCCCACAAACACTTTGGTCTTTGAGTTTATTTATCACAAGTGTTTTATTGCCTATGGAAAATAATGCACTTTAAAGTTATCTTATGAATGGATAAAGAAGATGTGATATATATATATGTATATTATGTATGGATAAAGAAGATGTGATATATATATATATATATATATATATATATATGCAATGAAATATTACTCAGCCATAAAAAAGAATGAAATAATGCCATTTGCAGCAACATGGATGGACATAGACATTATCATGCTAAGTGAAGTAAGCCAGACAGAGAACAACAAATACCATATGCTATCACTTATATGTGGAATCTAAAATATGACACAAATGAACATATCTATGAAACAGAAACAGACTCACAGACTATAGAGAACAGACTTGTGGTTGCCAAGGGGGAGGGGGGAGGGGAGTGGGGGAGGGAAGGACTGGGAGTTTGGGATTAGCAGATGTAAACTATTATATATAGAATGAATAAACAACAAGGTCCTACTGTATAGCACAGGAAACTATATTCAATATCCTGTGATAAACCATAATGGAAAAGAATATGAAAAAGAATATATATATATATATGTATAACTAAATCACTTTGCTGTACAGCAGAAATTAACACAACATTGTAAATCAACTATACTTCAACAAAATTTTTTAAAAAGTAATCATCTTAATTTTTTAAAAATTTCAACAAATCAAGTTAAACATTTTGATGCTTTGATTTTCAGAGTGTATGTATCTTATGAACAATTACATCAGATGCCTGTAATTTTTTCTTTTATTATTGCAGAGAGGATCTTGGTCTTAGGCACTGCATCCATCACAACTGCTACAGGAAGACCCCTGTGGCCCCAACCCCTTCATCTCAGTGAATACTGTTAGGACTGGACACCACATGCTGGAACTTCCACACTGTCCCCCTCCAAAGCCAGAAGGCTCCACTGCCACCATTGCCAGAAAATGGATTCTGTGAAGCACCTACTTCCTCTCTCATTGCTCTCTTCCAAAACAATCTCTCGTACAAGCAAGGAGGACCGCCGGCTGAGCCTAGGTCCCAAATTTATGCTCTTGCTATAAGAGAAGATGGGAAAGTACATTTGGGGCTTATACAATGGGAGACTAAGACTCGGGCTGTGGGGAATTCCTCAGAGGTAGAAAGGGTGTTCAAAAGGTGGTAAGTGGCCACAAAAACCTCAGCGTGAAAGGCAACAAAATACAGAGCTCAGAACATCTCCATCAAGTGACTGAGAGTGCCTATGAAGTTTCCCCAGTCACAGACCTGGGGGAAATACTGGTCTTCCCCGGGGGAGCTGGAGAGGAGACGTGAGTTCTTCTTGCTGACATCTTTCCTTGTGCTCCAGACTGTTCCAGATGGCAGGAAGTCCCTGCTCAGGCCTCTGGCTGGGCCTTTCTCCAAGAGCTGACCCTCAACTACTGCACAGAGGCAAGCTGCCAGAGCAGCAGGGAGACTCACCTACACAGGCACAGCCCGTTCTCCATAACAATTTGGAAATTTAACTGACACACAGTGGGGAAAAGAACAGGTTTTAAAGCCTTGTTACTATGCATATGTTAATTATTAGACAGAGGGGAACATTATAATTGAGTTATGAAATAACTAAATAAAAACAGAATACCTGACAGAGAGCTGCTTTACGTGACGTTTTTACACAAGAATAAACAATGTGTTCTTTGTTGCACTTAAAAAAAAAAGATACAGGGTTAGTTTTATTCTGTAAACTACAGTCTCTTGTTGTAACTAGACTAGTGCTTGTGTTTGTTGACATCTTGATTTATAAAAACCTGAACAAGTTCAATTTCAATAATTCTTTTTGTTCAAGCAATACGGGGGGGGGGGGAAGATGGATGTTCCCCCCTCCCTCCTAAAAATGGCATATGCAAAAGCTTTAGAATTCTCTTTGTTCAACTCTGGGTTAGATTTCATGAAAATGTCATTGAAATTCTTTTTGCTCCCCATTCTTCCATGAATGTATGGAAGCTTTTGTTCTTAATGAGCACCGAGAAGCTTCCTTCCACAGAACTTATTTTTGAAAGATGAAATCACCTGTACCCTCAACTCTTCTCAATGTTGTTTCTCTGTTTTATTAACACCCCCTTCCTCAACCACAACAAAGAACATGTGCTAATTAATCCACTGTTGAAAATGTCAATCTAATGCCTAGAATTGGTGCCATGTGCTAATGGTCAAAGTAGAACCAAAAGCAGAGAAATAAAGGGTACTAGGTTCTGTTATTTTTTAACACCGAATCACTTTGGGTAAAACCAAGAGTAATTGTACCTATGAAGTGGCAAACAAGTGGTTCACCATGTACACAATTAATGAATTTGTTTGTGTAACATGTCTTGAGATCTTTTGTTAAAAAAGAAAGATAACAAATAAAGATAATAATATATAAATAAAACAATTTGGAAAAAGTCCTGTGTAAGCCATACTTATTCATAAGATGTTACTCTCTTCACATAATATGATAAAAGCAACAAAAGAAAGGAATATTCAAAGTACAGTTGCTGGTAAGAGAAAGCAACCAGATGATTTAAAGAAAATGTCTCTAAATTAGATGATAATATGTGATATCCACAGAGAAATTCCCCTTCTCCAAGAGCCACTAAACCCAAATACATATATGACTATAAGGCAGTGCCCCTCCTTATTCATCCTTATCTGTATAATTCACCTTCCTAGAATCATCCCTGACTTCTACCATTAAAAAAATAAACAATGGAGATTGCTTTAAAAACATACTTGTCAGTATGACACATCTACTTTTGCTACAGGTTCTATTTTCAAACAAATAGAGCAAGGAATTAAATTGAATTGCTGATCCAGGCTCAACATACCAGGATCTACCAGACAAATGATACTTTATAACAGGTTATCTAGAGTCTCCCTCTTCTAAGTCAGTTCCTGAACCAAAGAGGTTGAATATTGCACAAGAATACCCAGAATGCTGTGATGTAACTTAATAGATAGCTACAATCCTGGAGCTGAAAGGGCCAAGGTACAGACCCTGTTGCTGTTGCCCATGACCCACTGGCATGTTCTCATGTGTCCATCACATAAGATGGACAATGGAGAAGTGTGATAACTGATACTTTCTGCTCTTTTGTGAAATGAAACTTATTCCTGGTGTCACAGATGACATTTTAGGCTTTTTTTTTTTTTTTTTTTTTTTTTTTTTGCGATACGCGGGCCTCTCACTGTTGTGGCCTCTCCCGTTGTGGAGCACAGGTTCCGGACACACAGGCTCAGCGGCCATGGCTCAGGGACCCAGCCGCTCCGCAGCATGTGGGATCTTCCTGGACCGGGGCACAAACCCGTGTCCCCTGCATCGGCAGGCGGACTCTCAACCACTGCGCCACCAGGGAAGCCCGACATTTTAGGCTTTGTCAATCAGAGTCAGACTCTCAGGCTTTGCCAACGGGAATATTAACTGTCAGCTAATAACTGGATCCAAAGTTACCTGAAAATCTGAGGATGGAATTTGCCCCCAGTAGCACTGTTTCCAAATCAATCAGACCCCATTTGAAGCTCAAATGTGACAATGACCTGCCTTATCCTGATTATCCAGTTTACTAAATGTCCAGCTTCTATTCCTTTCCCTTGATTGCATCTTTGTCTTGGCCACTGCACTGTTCCTCCACCAGCCAGAAGAGCTAGAAAGAGAAAAGAGGTAAAATTGTAATTTGTGAATTATTCTTTATTACCAGTTTGGCAAAAATAATTTGAATTTGAAATGTTTTACAATCAATCAATCGATAAGGTTTAGAGGTTATCTATGGGCTTGAATCATTGATCCTAGTATAAAACCAAGTTAATTAAGAAATAATATAGTATTTTTTCCATACACTTACTAAGAAAAGCCTTACTCTTTTTTAAATTTAATTAATTTATTTTTTATGCAGTAGGTTCTTATTAGTTATCTATTTTATACATATTAGTGTATACATGTCAATCCCAATCTCCCAATTCATCCCACCACCACCCACCCCTCGCTTTTCCCCCTTGGTGTCGTTTGTTCTCTACGTCTGTTTCTCTATTTCTGCCTTGCAAACCGGTTCATCTGTACCATTAAAAAAGCCTTACTCTTTTTAAAGTGCTTTCATGTCATCATCTCATTAGAAACTCTGGAAATTCCTGTGAAATATTTTAAGCAGTTATTATTTATTTTTATTTTAATATTACCATTAAGCCCTCCATTTTATAGATGAAGAAACTGAGGCAAAATATTGAAGGTTGCTCAGGAGTACCCACCTAATAGTGGTAAAATTGAGATTAGATACCAGCTCTTCTAACCTATGATCCCAGATGCTTTCTACTTGGTCATCTGCCTCTGCTTTCTGGGCAATCACCCAGTCCTCAGCTGGAAGGGTCTTGCATGCAGTTTTCCACTTCACAAACTACTGGGTTCCAAAAAATGCAGTTGAAGAAGTTAGAAAGCATTGTCCCACCAGAACAATAATGACTACATCCCTGTGTCAATTCACAAGAACCTATGCCTGACCCACAAGAGGGTTACTTTAAGACAAAAGTTATGTTACTTTAAGACAAAATATGTTTCACAGAAGAATATTGTCTCAAGAAAGCTTCAAGGAAAAAATTTTTTCAAGGAAAAAATTCCAAGGTCAAATAAGTTTGGGAAACACTGCATGTCATATATCCCACTCAGAGATTCATAATGTACATTTGCATATTAAAAGCTTTAAGAAGTTCTGCAGGAAAGAAAACTGCTTATAATTGTTCCATTGAGAATTCATCAACCTTCTTTGCCTTTGAAACCCTTTTATTGAGTAACAAATATTAACACCCAAAACTAGAGCTCCCCAAAACACATTCTGAAAATTGCTGCTGTAGGAAAATATGTTGAGTTGCCATTTGAGATGTTAGGAGCATCTCTGCTGCTCTGAGATTGGGGGTAACCCTGAATGTAAGACAGATACTGGTCATCACTCCTGTGAAATCAGTCTGGGCCTAAAATCGGTGATGGATGTTGGGACACAAAGCAGGGTCAGACATTGAAGGATAAGGAACAGAACAATAAAGGATGGGAATGATGCCTGGGAACACTGAGACGAGACCAGGATGACAGGGCCGGGGGCACATGAATGGTGAGCGTGATAAGAGAGCAGCTAACTTGGGGATTTCTTCTGTCTTCCTCAAATTCTGCTACTGTAGATGCTCCCCTAAAACAAACCAAGGATAGGAAGCAGTGAGGCTGAGAGAAGGAGGGGTAGACACAAGC
The DNA here is from genome assembly GCF_011762595.2 of Tursiops truncatus. Classification (NCBI taxonomy): domain Eukaryota; kingdom Metazoa; phylum Chordata; class Mammalia; order Artiodactyla; family Delphinidae; genus Tursiops; species Tursiops truncatus. Next base: position 64,607,418 of record NC_047036.1, read on the forward strand.
ATTAGTGGCTGCCATGGAAGGAAGAGACAGAGAGGAGAGGCATGCCAAACAGTGCGCTAACATCAGAGTGCCCTCCCCCACATTCCTCCCTAGACTCTTGAGGGCAGAGTCCATCTCCTTGTCTTTTCCAGCTTCCAGAGGCCACCCACTCACATTCCTTGGCTCATGGCCCCTTTCCTCCATCGTCAAAAGTATTAGTGGTAGATGGAGTCCTTCTCATATTGCATCTCTCTGACCCCCTCTTCTGCCTCTTTCTTCCATTTTTAAGGACCCTTGTGATTATATTGGGCCAACCTGAATAATCCAGGTGACTCTCCTTATCTATTGATTAGTAACCTTAATTCTCTTTGCCATGTTGATTAACACATTCACAGGTTCCTGGGATTAGGATACAGACATCTTTGGGGGGCTATTATTCTCCTTACCACAGCAACCTAGCAGTCAGGTACTTCCACGATTTTGTTCCTCTCCCCACTCCCCTTTGTCCCAGGTACCTCTCTGACCCTCACTGTTGTGTATAGTGAACTTTTACTGAAGATTTGTGAATCGTGATGGGTGATCACAGTACAGTATAGAAAAGCACTTAAAATCAAATATAAGACGTCTTTGTTTCTAAAGTTTTAGGCCACCCGGAGTCTCTTTTTAGCCATTTTCCCCTCTGGTCTGCCCACTCTGTCCATCTACAGGGATCTTTTTTCCCCATTATTCTCTCTTTTCCAAGTTCTTAGCCTGTAAAAACACCTTCCTCTCAATTCTCACTGGAAATGGAAAATTCTTCTTACTTTATTATTTAAAGCAAATTAGTTTGTTTTGTCTCAGCCTTTTCCATCCAGGATATGTCCTGGGCCTTCCCTTTCATTACCAAAAATATCCATCAGCATTTTCAGAGACAAATTCTGGGTCTGCAGTTCATTTTACTTCTTTATAATAGTAATAATTTTCTTCTCCCTACATGCTATCAAAGAAGGCTTTAATACCAATTTTAGAAAGAACATTCCCTTTCCATTACATGTGGATGACCTTCTGTGGTTCAGGGACTAAGTGGACAGTGGTTTACAAAGAAATGAAACCAACTGGCATGCTGTCACCTGGGATGCTGAAATCAGCCTGGCTCTAGGGATCAGGAGACCTGGCTACTAATTCTGGTTGTGCTTCAAATGGCCTGGTGACTTTGGGCAAAGCCACAGCCTCTCTGAGTCACCATTTTGTCATGCGTAAAACAGAAAAGTTGAATTAGATGTTCCCTGGGTTCCAAAATTCTACTTCTCTAGAATTCATACTTTGTACTTTTTTGGTGTAGACAGAGTGTGGCTCTTGGAGAAATTAGCTCTAAATGATCTGGGTGATGTGCAGCCAGTGGGTCACTCCTCAAAATTTAGAAGACTTTGATGACACGATGAAGCTGGAATTGTATATTAAAGACATCCTTTCTAGTGCCTCGGGGATCTCTGATCATAGTGTAAATACCTCATTGAATAAGTAGAGTTTATGTCTGTAGCCTGGGGAGTTTATATGACATAATAAGCAGAAGCAAACCAGTGTCACAGGAGCTCTGGGGACTCCCAGAAACTCTACTACTGTGCTATCTGGCTTCATCTTCTGGGATTACATTCAGTCTGGGGACCCTGAGCTTTTCCTTTTCTTTTTGAAAGGGCTGTTGGGATGGTAGCCAACCTGCAAAAGCCACAGTGATGGACTGAAAAGAAAAATATGACAAGACCAGTGTCTTTTGAGAAAGATTAATCTAGCTGTTAGGTATGGGATGAAATGAAATAGTGGGCCATAGGCAGCAGGAAAACCAATTACGAGACCGTTGTAAAAGTTCAGGCATAATAAAAATGTAACAGGATGCTGGATGGGACTTTTCCTGTTGTCTCAGTTTCCGCCAAAGCGCCCCAGCTGAGGACAATAGGCAGTAGAAGTCCACACATTGTAAAGACAGTTGCTAAACACATCCAGCTAGCACTTGCTAATTGGTTCTTTGACTGTCCATTCAATTATGATCCCATCCTACATAACGGAAGTTAGTGAATCATTATGGGAAGAATCTGGGGTGCAAGTGGAAAGCGCTACAGTCTGTGTCTCTTCTCAAATCACATATTCCCTGGAGTTTGGGAAACAGAGAATCTGATGCCTGCCTCTCACCTGGAGGTGGACAGGGACACAGAGAACAGCAGTGGGAGAGCCTGGCTTCCAGAAGGTGATAGAAAAAGTGGCTAAATTTCCCATAAGCCAAATAGCATGGGAGGTAGCTGGGTTCCAGGGCTGCTTGCCGGGCGCAAGTATCACTTTCTTGGGAGAATAGAGCACTGTTTGACATTCTTGACAGCAGGGAAGTGGAGGGATGAGAGTCCCAAAGAACTGGCAAAAATGCTCCTTCAAGGAAAGGGCCAGCTTTGGACATTTGCTGGGACTGAGGCCATTTGAGAGAATCTGTCAAGAGAGAATCAAGAAAGAAGTACAGGGAGCAGCAGCTACCACCTCCTCTGGTCCCCTCCACCCCTTTCACCCTACCCCCCACCCCACCCTCCAGCCTGAAGGAGCCAGAAGCAGGTGACAGAAGAAAAGAGGGCCAAGCAACAGACTCTGTGTTGCTCCCTCCACCGACCTGTGGGCCCCATGGCTGGGCCTGAATTGGGGGGAGGGGAGAAGATTTAAACTAGATGGGAAATGGATGTTTTGCTTTAGATTGGACTAGACTTTTTAAATTTTGAAAACGAGACTGTTGTCTAATATCTTAAAGTAACAGGAAAGTACACAGAGTCTGGCAGAGGTATCATCCAGGGGCAGGAAAGGGAGATAAGACAGAACATGTTTAAAGGCAATGAAATTTAAAAATAAAGCTATTTCCTGTTTGTACCTCATAGAGCCCAGCTCCTATAATATATTGGTAAGACAACAATAATAAACAACAATGATCATAGCAGCAACAATAATAACAACCATTTGTTAAATGTTGGCCACAATGTGCCTGACTCTGTGTTAGATGCTAAAGGTGCATTATTTCATTGAATCTTTACAACCTACCTCAAGAGGTAGATACTGTCAAATTTAACCCCACTTAACAGATGTTAAAAGTGAAGCTTTGAGAGGTTAAGTAATTTGCTGCAAAATACAGTTAATAAGTAGCTGATTTTAGACTCCACAACAAAATTAGGGCTAGAATAGCGTGGCAATTATAGAAGATGATAGAAGCAAGGAATGAATGAATGAAATAATCTGTGTTTATCATTCTAACCCAAAAATCAATGACATAATTGATAAAAAGCAATGACACAATTTATGTACATTGATAGTATGTCAGTTATCATACAACCCACAAATAGCATTTGTTGTTAAGCATAAAACTAGTAAAGGTATACCTTAAATAACTTGCTTTTGGTGGGTTGTTTCGGTTTTTTTTTTTTTGTTTTTTTTTTTAAGAAATGTTGCCTGGTAATTTTGAAGTTAGTTCTCTGGAATACAACCAATGCAGTAATCAGTCATTTATGCCATGGAGATGTTTTACTATGCTTAAGATATTTTATGGATATAACCGAGTGCATCTTCATTGTTTCAGTGATGATGTAGCTGCTTAAAACAGTCACCTACGGCTTCCCTGGTGGCGCAGTGGTTAAGAATCCATCTGCCAATGCAGGGGACACGGGTTCGAGCGCTGGTCTGAGAAGATCCCACATGCTGCAGAGCAACTAAGCCCGTGCGCCACAACTACTGAGCCTGCGCTCTAGAGCCCGCGATCCACACCTGCTGAACCCACGTGCCGCAACTACTGAAGCCCACGCACCTAGAGCCCGTGCTCCGCAATGAGAGAAGCCACTGCAATGAGAAGCCCGCGCACTGCAACGAAGAGTAGCCCTGGCTTGCTGCAACCAGAGAAAAGCCCGTGCGCAGCAACGAAGACCCAGCGCAGCCAAAAATAAAATAAATAAATAAATTTATTTTAAAAAAAACCCCAAAACAGTCACTTAAATTCAAGAATATCTTCTACACTGTGTAGTCCTTGAAGCAGGGGTCTTATCTTACTAATTTTTGTGCTCTAAACCCCACAATCACAAGACAAGTATGTGGGCAATTGTAGATACTCCTTAATTGAGAACATTTTTATTAAGCACCTACTAGGTTCCAGGCACTGAGGTGAGTGTTACAATGTGTAAGACAGAGCAAACCTTTTCGTAGTGTGTGTCCACAGCCCTAGCTACACCTCTGCTGCCCTCTGAAGAGAATGCTGGCTTTTGCTCCACAGCTCGTATTCTCTGCCCTCTGAGGGGAATTAGACTTTTGCCAGATTCCAGGACATTTGTGATACAGAACTGAGAGACTGGGAGCCAGAGAAACAGAACTAATGAGGAGGAAGGGGGAGAGAAAGAAAGGATAGCTCTATGAAAACAGGACTTTGAGAAGAAGACTAGGGGAGAGGTTATTCTAGGGAGCGCTATTGTCGATTACAAACAGGACCTCCTTCATCGTGCTCTGAGAAATCCAGGTAAAGGATATCATTTGCTTCTAACTGCTCCTAGCTGCTGTTTCTTCTCCAAGGTAGGAACATGGGGACCCAGAAAACATATATATTATTTCTAGTCCTTAAAACACCCTGCCAATGGAGACGTTAGTGTCTTTAATTTCCAGGCGAAGAAAGAGCCTTGAGGCAGCTAAGTCATTCTCTCAGGGCTGTACAACTAAGGCCAGGACTTGAATCCACCTCCGGTGGGCCTGAAGCCTGCTCTCTTTCTATATTGCCACACTACATCCCCATAACCATCTGTTGAGCTAAGCCGAATCAAAAGGCTTCCCCTGTGCGGGACCTCTGTTTATTTTGGTATCACAGATAAATGGGAAAGGCTTATTTCTGATATTTGAATCAGAGGAGAAAAGTTTAACTCTTAGCCTGGAAAGCAGGCCTGCTTGCTGTACTAAGCTTGCCTGTGGGCTTGATGGTTCATTTTGAAGTCCAATCACTCAGCACCCAGGAAATTGCCTTGTTTACCGTAAAGGTTCAACTAAAACTGTTACTAAAATTGCTCTGTGGCCATTCATGCTTCTGGAAATCAATTTTCTGACCAGGTAGCTGCCTGATGCAAAGAATGAGGAGTAAAAAGTTTCTTCAAACTGCCAACCAAGTTACCCCAGACCTTTCAATGACCAGGTAGTAAACAAAATTGTATACACTTGTTTTGGCGAATTATCATTTTAAATGGCTTGAATTAATGTTCTCATTCTCTATCACCATAGAAACTGTTATAAAATTTCTTATAAATACCTCAGAAACTGGACTACCTACCCTCATGGAAATGGATAGTGAATACAATGGACCTCCAAGGAAATAAATGACTGCTTGGCAGAAAATAATACAGCCCATCAAAAGAAATCTCTTTATGATTCAAGTTCCAATGGACAAGCTGGAAAGGGTCTGAAAGTAGTATGAGATGGTTTTGGAATAGTTTGCCGATACCACTTTCCAAAGTTGAATAAACTTTCTCACTTGTTGAGGGAACATCCCACTGAGCTGTTAACAGTGGAGTGATTTCATCTGTATTCAGAGAATACATGCCACAGAGCCATTATGGACCAGATAGGAGTTGTCTAAAAATGACTTGACAAGAAGACATAGCCAGTCTGCTATGCCAAAATCCAGAGTGCTCTTCTTCAAGGTGAATCATATTCCCTTCCAAAATGTCAAGTAGATTTAGTCATTTTACTCTTTCTATTGGATTAAAACTTGATACCTTTATAACAGCTAAAGGAAATGACTGGAATATAGGCCTGATAAATTGTGTGATCTCGGGCAAGGTGCTTGGCCTCTCTAAGCCTCAGTTTCCCCATCTCTAAATTGAAGGTGGTGCTTAGTTTATGGCAGGATTAAATAAAATAACCCATGAAAAGCACTCAACACTGTCTTTAGCACTTTAGTGAGCAGCCAATGATAAATGTTAGAAATTATTATTTATCAAAAGGAATAATAAAAGTAATGAATGATAATAAGTTTGCTGAAGTCATCAACATATATTGTTAATTTTTACATTTTCTCCTTCCCTTGGACCCATAGAAAATATGTAATCTTAAATAATTGAAAAGAGTGTGCCAAGGGGTAAATAAAGAAAACATAGATCTTAAAGGCAGAGTCGATGCAATCTCTGCATAGTTCTGACCATTCCAGTATCGATGGATCAGGAAGTTTCCACATGCCACGGGTGTCCTTCATGAAGTATTTCCTCCTGATGCTTGAAAAGAAAGTCTGTTTTCATAAGACCTTGGGCGTGATTTCCAGTGGGAAAAGGGCTGAAGAAATTTGGCTTCATTTCCAAGTATCTTTGCACTTTTCCCAATTGCACAGAACCTCCAAGCTTCCCCAGATTACCTCGTTTCGATGACATCCAATCTTTCAAAGGGAATGTAATAATTCCACAGAGAACTTAGCATTTCTGACAGCCTACCTCCCACTGTCCTCAGTGCTTCATAAATTATGCTGCTTCTGAATGTGAGCTGGGCATCAACGTTTTCCCGGTCCCTCATGATTCATGGTTTCTCTTAACTATGTCAGTGCCTCATCAGCAGAGCTGTTCCTTTTGGACAGAATGTGATGTGCTCTGCTTCTTAGAGGGCAGCTTGCTAATTATGCACTGATTTTATATACTGATGATTTTTTTTTTTTTTTTACAATTTCAAGGTAGCTAATAACTATTAACTTTAGGAATTACTTCCAAACTCAGAAAACGTTACCATTTAATTAAAAATCTGCTCTCTGCAATACACTGTGACCTGAGAAGTCACTCTGATGGTAATATGGTGTTATCATTAAAATGAACTAACAAGCCAGAAGAATGGTGCTGTTCAGGTCAGATATGGAGAGACCATAATTAAAAGAAAGTGAAACTAAAAACAAGTATCAGACCAAAAGATCAACACAACATGGACAGCCACCCTGCCAGCTTCCCTGTTTTGCACTGCCCAGCAATACCCTCCTGACCTGCGGCTCCCCAGGAATCCCAAACCTGGGTCCCCGTCAAGCACAGGACTGAGCCAATTTCTTGGGCAGTTTAATAATGGAGGCGCAAAGGAAATAGGAAGAAAAGTTCCTGAAAATGACTTGCTTCTAGAGCACCTTCTCATGTATCTACTATCTTTACATGTAAGAATTAAAATCCATTCTTTTGGCTGTCTCATCTTTCCCTAGCCTCCAGGAATTCCCAGAAGTCTTTCCAGTTAAACAGGTTCTTCCTAACTTAGGAAACAGATGCTCAGGGAGAAATGATGGAAGTTGGTAGCCCTTATGATGGAAGTGGAGCCCTTACCCCACCCGCCTAGCCCCTCAAACCCCCATCTACTCAGAAAGGGTTCTGCCATTGCCAGGGTGCTTCTCTGGGCTTAGGGAATGCAGAATTAGGAGAAAGGGGGTGGCAGAAGAAGAAAAAAAAAGTGCATGGGATGTGGCTACGGAGAAAGCTTTACAGGTTTAGAGAAGGATATTCTAGAAAAGCTATAGGATGAAGCCAACAGGAGAGCAAAAGGAGATTTAAACCAAATACTTTTGTGGACTATGTATTGACAGCACTGTGTTTGAGAGAGGCAAGTATTTAAATTATTTTGAGATCATCTTTTAGTTGCTGGGCCATGTTTCTTGGATAGCGTGGTGACCCTGAGATTAGATCTCTTGAATTTCAGCTTCAGCAGAATTTCTTTGAGAATGTAATGCAGACGTTAATGAATGTTAATACAGGTAAACTGCTGCTACTACTCTGTCCTCCTATGGCCAGAGCCCACCTGACTTCTGAAGCTCACACAGAAGAACCCCAGAGTCAACACTGGTACAGACTCCCTTCAGGACTCCAGCCTCCTGCTTTTTCTAAGCCTTCTCCATCCTCATGCACCAGCTCCATCCTGTGTCTCTCTCCTTACAGGGTTTTAAGAGATCCAAAGCTTATGTAGGGAATGAATGTGTGGGGATTGTGTTCCCTTAAAGGAGTTGCAGGTCAGAGGGCTAAAAGCCATAATGGGCTAAGTAGGTTTTGTTTTGTGGGCCTGAATTGATAACCTGTCATTTGAACATTGTCTCTATGGGGAAACTGTGTTCTGATTTCCAAACAATGAGTGTTTATAGAGATTTTAGAAAGACAATTCAATGTAAGGCTCCCTTTTAATGCTTCTTGGGTTATACTGGTGTTAGATTGAATTTTTAAAGAACAGACTCCTCATTTATATTTTAAAAATATATGTATGTAGGTATGCATATAAATAAGACTATTGGATATTCACCAAGGTGCTAATAATAATTATCTTTAGATGGTAGTATTATAATTGATACTTTCTTCTCTATATGTTTTCCAAAGTGAGAAAACAGTGAGGATTTTTCATTTCTTAATAAAGCAAATAGGATTAAAAAGTGAAATTTATAATAACATTCAAAAACTTTGTTAATATTTAGGGATAATTTCTGTGCTGAAAAAATATACAGTACTACTGAGAAATTTGAAAAAAAAAAAACAAAACACCTAAATAGAGCTAAACATTATCATGGATTGATATGCTCAATATTGTCAAAATGTCAATTCTCTCCAAAGTGATTTATAAATTCAATGCTACCCAAATCAAAATCCCAAGAAGTGTTTTTGTAGAAGCTAATTCAAAAAATACATATGAAAAAACAAGGAACCTGGAATAGCAAAAGTAATTTTAGAAAAAAAAAAAGAACGAAGTTGGAAGACTTAATCCTTAATCTACCTGATTTCAAAACATACTATAAATCTATAATAAGCAAAATGAAGTAGTATTGACAAAAGGATAGGCAGATAAATCAATGGAACACAATAGAGAAGTCTGGAAGCAGACCCTCATTTATAGGATGAAAAGACTTTCAACAAAGGTGACAAAGAAATTCAGTGGGGTTGAAAGGACGGTTTTATTCAGTAAATGGTTCTGGGTCAGCTGGACAACAATATGCGCAAAAACAGTGAAACTTTTTTTTTTGTCATCATACACAAAAAATTAGTTTGAGATATACCATATACTTAAACACAAAAGCTAAAACTATAAGAGCATTTAGAGGAACTATAAGGGAAAATCTTCATGAAGAAGGATAGGCAAAGATTTCTTAGGCTGGACAGAGAAAGTCTTAATCATAAAAGGGAAATATTGGTAAATTGGACTTTATCAAAGTCAAAACATCTCTGCTAATCAAGAGACCTATTAAGAAAATAAGTAGGCAGTCCCAGCAGAGTGGGAGAAAATATTCATAACACACAGATTTGGCAAAACATTTATATCCAAAATACATAAAGTACAACTATAACTTAACGATAAAAAGACACACACTTTAAAAGTGGGCAAAAGACTTGGAAATGTCACAAAGAATGACTTATAGATAGCCAATAAGTACATTAAAATATGCTCAGCATCACTGATCATCAGGGAAATGCCAGTTAAAATCACTGATATACCACCATGCATCCACTAATTTGACTTAAAATCTAAAAGATTGACAACATCCAGTTCTGGCAAGGGTGTGGAATAGCAGAAATTCTCATAATTGTTGGTGAGTATATAGAATGGTTCAACCACTTAAAAAAAAAACTTGTGTTATTTCTTATAAAGTTAAATATATATCTACTCTACGATCCAGCAATTCCACTCCTAAGTGTTTATCCAAGAAAAAAAATTTTTTTAAATTGTGTTCACAGGGTCTTCCCTGGTGAGGCAGTGGTTGAGAGTCCACCTGCCGATGCAGGGGACACGGGTTCGTGCCCCGGCCCGGGAAGATCGCACATGCCGAGGAGCAGCTGGGCCCCTGAGCCATGGCTGCTGAGCTTGCGCGTCCGGAGCCTGTGCTCCGCAACGGGAGAGGCCAGCGTACCAGAAAAAAAAAAAAAATGTGTTCACAAAAGACTTGTACTATGTTCATAGCAGCTTTATTCATTATAGCCAAAAAAGCTAGAGACAATGCAGTTAGGAGGCTCTTCCTTGTCAGACCCCTAGCTACCTGTCTATTGTCGTCTTACATAAATCACCTTGTCCTTCCCACCCTTTCACTTACACTCTCAAAACACAACACTCTCTCTCACGTTCATGCCTCTAAGAAGTACAATTCCATCTGCCCAGAATTCCCCCTCCCTCTACTCCTGTTCTCCAAGTCCATCCTCCCAGGATCAGCCTGCATTCTCTGAGTTGCCTTCCCTCATTCTTTTCAATCTTGCTTGCTTTCCCTTAGGAACCTTGAATGATCATGCTGCATTACAATCTTTTATGTGCATGTTCATCTTCCCCACTAGCTCATAAACTTCTATCTTCATATATCTCTTGCACCTAGCATTACGTCTATCACACAGTACATATTAAAAGAAAACTTAAGGGCTTCCCTGGTGGCGCAGTGGTTGAGAGTCCGCCTGCCGATGCAGGGGACACGCGTTCGTGCCCCGGACCAGGAGGGATCCCACATGCCGCAGAGCGGCTGGGCCCGTGAGCCATGGCCGCTGAGCCTGCGCGTCCGGAGCCTGTGCTCCGCAACGGGAGAGGCCACAACAGTGAGAGGCCGGCGTACCACAAAAAAAAAAAGAAAAAATTTAAGTGCATGCCAGAATCTAACTTATGTTGCATTTAATACTGAAATATATACTTCTCATTTACCTTTATTTCCAAATGCAGGTAAGTTTCATAATAATGCTGCCAATTCAATATTTTCCCTGGCACGAGTCTCTACACCCTAAGCAGTGCCTGTAGGAAAGTTGAATAAACACTACTGCGATGCTATTAGTACTGTGCCAATTACTACAAGTTCTCATTGAATTTTACCTGTTGCTTTTAGCCATTTCAATTTTTAATGATTTACATGCTAGTGGAAGATTCTTAAGTAGATGATCCTCTGAAAAGTTTGTTTTTGCTTTTTACAGTGGCCTTGGCATGTAGGTCCTTAGTCAGTTATAACCTACATATGTCCAAAGGAAATATCACCTTTTAATAGCAGATACTGTTCAAAAGATGGTTTCTTTGTTGTAGAGGGCTGTGCTGTGTACTGTATGAAATTCAGTAGCATCCCTCGCTTCTACTCATTAGAAGCACCCCCAAATTATGGCTACCAAAAATGTCTCCAGGCATTGCCAAATATCACTTGAGACACACCATCACCCCCAGTTGAGAACTACTGCCCTTTAGTTTAAGAGAAGTGTCCCTGGAATTAAACAGACCTTGGTTCCCATTTAAGCTCTATCACCAAGGGATCCAGGTTAGGCTATTACCTCTCTAAATTGAGATTCTTCATCTGTAAAATGTGAATTGCAGGTAAAATTGTGAAAGAATTTTAATGGACCAAAAGGTTGCTGGGTGTCTTCATTTGAAAACAAGGCATGTGGTCTTACACATCCTTCTGGGTTATCTGATTCTATGGGATCTCTTACTTTTCATTGCCTTTGAGCTACTGTAAACTGTAACTTGTAGAAAACTGATAAAAATGTAATTCTTGATGGTAAAAGCCCAAATTGTATCCGGCAGAATGCAATCAATTATTTACCTGTGGCTATTAGCCCATTTTTCCTGTTTTTGAATCTCTTTTAAAATTCATTTCAACATACATTATTTGACCACAGATGTGTGGTACTGTGAATTCTCCTTTGAATCTATTGTAACATCTTAGTGGTTCCTTTATTAATTAATGAATTACATGAAATCTTTGACATGTGTTAAAAAAAAAAAAGAGATGGCTGCTTCTACAGTGATCCACTTGTTCTTTAGGAGATGAAAACATGAGACACTTGCCTAAAGACCTTCGGGAAGAGAGGTTTTCAATATGCAAACTACTCCAGCCAAATCACTCCTCTCCTGATTCCTTACAATGCCTATAATTTTTGTATGCATTAATCAAATAAATGAGGGGAATAAAGCGAGTGCTTTGGAAGCAATGGCACTGTCTACAATGCTACCTAAAGTCTCTAAATTCCTTGTTTTTGCTGTAGAAATCTACTAGTTCAGATGTCAATCTATGCTATATAACACCTAACCCAGCTGGTGACAATATCTGGAAAATTATCCCAGACATCCAACAGGGGCACAACTGCCTCATTATTTGCAAAACCAAAATGTATTTCATAGGTTGATAGAAGTCATACTTCCTATAGAAGTTATTATTTATAAAAACCAGTTTTATTATTAACCATACCATAGTGTTTCATTTTAGCCTACTTATTGAAGTGAAGTGTTCCAACACGAGCCCACAACTAATAGGGCTTCAAAAGTGTAGAAAATTTACTGGAACACCAAAGGCACTGTCTTGAGACCCAGGAGAAATTGACTTTGGTTCTTTCTAGCTCTCTGCCCCTAGTTTGTATGTGACCTTGGGGAAGCTCTTGGATCTTCCTGAATCTCACATTCCTTGTCTCTGGTTGGACTAGAAAGGCTTAGGTTATTTTTAGCTTCAAGATTCTATGACATCATGGTTCCTTCTCTATGAGTGTTTTCTTGAGAACCAAGCAGAATCAATATTTTTCAGGGGAACACAAGTACAGTAAAAGTATGTTGTATTGTCAAGTCCTCCCCCTCCCAGGTTATGACTCCTTCTGTTATTTTTGGCTGGGCTCTACCTTCCTTCTTTGGTCCAGTACCAGGGCTACCATTTGGGAACTGATACTCAGGCTCCAGTTCCTCTCCAGGAACAGCCTCAGCAAGTCATTTTACCCTTTGCTGCTCACTCTACATGGGTGAGTCTCTTTGAGAACATCTTAATGAAATATTTCCTCATCACTGTGGACAAAGGGGTTTTTATTGTTGGTGTGTCCCATTATTTTCAAGCTCAGGGATTCCTCCTTTATTGTTTCCCTTTCCTCTAATTCCTTGTCCACCATCTGCTTCTCTTTCATGGCTGCATGTTTCTTCTATTGGTGTTGCAGGCTAGGTCGGCAGCTGCAGGAGAACTTGATTAGTGCCTTGCCTCTGTGCAGACGCATTTCCCTGACAGCATCGATCCTGGGTGCTTTCGCTTGGCAGGCAGCTCCACAGAGGAGGAGCTTGGACTGCAAAGGAGGTGGACTGTTGTCTGTTCAAGGTGAGTTTGGGGCAGGCTACTAATTCATTCCTCTTTGCTCAGCTGTTAACTTTGCTTAAATAGGAACTGCTTGCAAATTTTTATTTAAAATCCACTGCCTGACTGAGACCTTGTGATGTCAAGATTCAGACAATTTTTATTGCTAAGTTATTAGTCCTTTGAAAGAAGGAAAATTTGATGTTTAATATTTAAGCAGTTTCTATTTTGCTGAATTCTTTGATATCTGAATGTTAACTGTGTAACTGTTTAAGGTCCATTTCTAGAGACTCTTCCAGACATTTAAAGCACTACAGGAATTTACGTGTAATGTTCTTGCATGAAAAATTTCCATTCATTTCTTGCCATGGTGGTCATTGCCAGGAGATATGTTCATTAGGGATGAAATAAAGAAGTATTTTATATTTTGATGCATTTCAATTTGTCCGCTATACTAGACTTCTCTTGAGGACAGGAATAAATTCCTTTCATCTTTAAAATGTTATCACTTCTTTAGATTTTGGAAAAATTAACAGCATTTAGCACAGGGAAATTGCATTATCTCTGGGCAAAGAGGATAACTCCAAGCATTTTTATTCAATTTTTTTTCTTGATTTTTGGTTTGAGGTTCAGGAGTCATTAAAAAAAACTGGCACAAATGTGCCTGGGTATAGATGTGACTAAGGGTTCATTTCTCCATGCATTTTAAGGACATCCCCACCTTTAGGGAGTCTATGACTCCCTTAACCAAAATTCTAGCTCCACAAAACTGTCACGTGACATTTCAAAGGCATATTCTATTACTTGTACAAAACTGAACTACAATTACTCAATAACCCAAAACAATCTATTCAACTTATTCTTTTCATGGTATCCATAATTCCTATAAGTTTGTACCATATCAATATAAGAAAATGTATTCACAAGCTTCCAGCGGAGTGCAGTACTAACCATTAGGTACAACACAAAAATGTGGTATTGTGAAAGGAAGCTAAAACCCGCTGTGGTTTCAAATTAGCAAATTTATTCATGGGTGCTAATTGTGAATTAAACTGTAGATGTAAAACTGCCACAACAGCAACTTTCTTCCATAAGCTGTGTCCGTTTCCATGGACAAAGAGGCAGCCTAATATGGTGGAAAGAACTGGGGCTTTGGTATCTAGTCTTGGGTCCTCCATTTACTTTGCCAGATGACCTTCCCAAATCATTCAGCCAGTTGGCCATAGTTTCCTTAAGTATAAGGTGGTGATAGATAATTCCAGATCAAAGGAGACTGTATGAAAATATTCCCCAAACTATAAAGTCATATTCACATACTTTTTATTTATGGTTGGAGGTATATGTGGAATGCCTGCTTCACTGAGAGCCCTATTTTCTAGGAATCGCCCATGCTCCTAACCTTTCCTAAGGAGGTGGGCATAACAATCACATTTGTGCCTCCCTCCCTGGTGACTCTGGTGGACATGTGATCAAGGACACAAATGGCGGTGAGGAATCAGATCTCTCGAAATGAAAGAGAATCAAGAGTGCCCTTAGATAGCAATCTGGTGATCATGAGGAATTGAGATCTATGGTGGCCATTTTCGACCATGAGCGCACTGATGAGTAGGCAGGGAATGCTGGAGAATGGAGGAAGCAAAAATAGTGCATCATGTGGTCACTGGGGAGACAGAGGAAGTACCTTGGTTCTAGGTCTCATTCTTAACCCAGTGTATGGGCTGAACACTGATTTTTTTTTCCCTAGGATGACCAGAAGATGGCCCGTTTTTACCCCACAATAGACTCCCCTTGAGTGGCTTTCTCTTCCTGTCAATAAGTAGAACTTTGGCTAAAACATTAATACCTCAATTGAAAGGTCGTTACCAAGAACACCATAGATTTTATTGTACCAAAAGCAGAAATTTCCAACCGTAGCTACCAAGATGAACTTTGTAGCTACCAAGATGAAATCTTTCTAGATATGTTTTTCCAACTGTAAAATGCAGACTGCGACACAGAAGATGCAAGAACAAGTTCAATTTGCAGCACATAGATTTACTAACTAGATGTGAAAATGTAACTCAAACAATATGATGTGTTACCCTCCAAATGAATTCTATCCTCTGGTCCTCCCTTTATGAAGCTTCACAATCCATAGAAGGTACCCCAGTATAATAAAAACAACATAAATTTTAGAGTTAGACTCAGATGGAAGTTCTGGCTCCTCTAAATATGAGCTCTGTAAATTTGGTCAAGTTATTTAACCTCTCAGCCTCAGTTTCCACATCTATACATTAAGAGTAACAACAGTTCCCTTTCAGTTTGTTGTAAGGAATAAATGAGATCATTTATGGGAAGAGCTTAGCACATGTCAGATACTCAGCAAATGTTCTTCTCCTCCTTCCCCTCACTCACCATGTAAGTCCTTTTTTATTTTTTTACAACAAACCACATATTATAACTCCAAATTAATAAGCAGGGTGTGGAAACTAGAAGGAAGACAAGCTCTTTTTGATTTCTTGGCCTAGTCAGTCAGAAAGTTTCTTACATTATTGTCAAAAAGAGGAAATACATAGGGCTTAAAATCAGACTTTAGGCAGAAGGGACTTTATTTAATTCAGATATGCATATTTCAGTCAGCAAATTACTCTTTCGGTGCAGTAACATGTGATGCCAATACATGTCCAAGCCAGTGCGTGCGTGTGTCTACATGCACTAGCAGGGCCCAGCCAACAGAGTGGCTTTGTTTATCCCATAAACTCAAGCTTGATTTGTTAAGCATATCTGCTCATTTGCATGAAGAAAGCTAGAAAGCTTCACAAACCGGGCACACTGCTTCAATATTCAGTAATAAAATCTATTAAGCCCATAAGTTATTATTTAGCTTAAAAGAGGAATATTCTTGACAAGGAAGTCCTATGAGAAATGTAGTACATGATATCACAGGAAATGATTTCTGGAGGACGGCGATGAGTCTAACCAAATCTTTTTAGATTACTCCAGGCCTGTCAGTCCATGTAATGCTATGGAAAACCAGGTGCATTCATTAAAATGTCTGATTCCCTACGTGATAGATAGAGCAAATAATCTCCTAGAAACCAAACCTCAGTGACTATGATCAGTTTGCAGCCTAAGGTTTAAGTTGCATGTTTTCAAAGGAGGTGCACAAAAAAGAGAGCAGGAGGACCATGCACTACTAGCTTTACACATGAATAATTATTCCTTAAGCAACCTAACAGAAAACATGGAAGAATCGCAAATACTTTTTTTTTTTTGCGGTACGCGGGCCTCTCTCACTGTTGTGGCCTCTCCCATTGCAGAGCACAGGCTCCAGACACGCAGGCTCAGAGGCCATGGCTCACGGGCCCAGCCGCTCCGCGGCATGTGGGATCTTCCCAGACTGGGGCGCGAACCCGCGTCCCCTGCATCGGCAGGTGGACTCCCAACCACTGGGCCACCAGGGAAGCCCCACAATACTTTTCCAAAGGTACTCTCTCTAGCCTCTCTCCATCCATCTGTGTCTAGTCTCGGTGCCAGGCCCAAATAACCTGAAAGTGGACAGAAAATATAGAAAAATATTTATATTCTAAAAGAAGAGCTTTATTAAAAATGAGTTACAATATCAACTATATTCTCATACTCTAATTATTCTTATGTTAATGTTCTTTTGTGGTTGTGGAAACCATAATTTCATAAAGAATAAGAACAAAGCACTTCTATTTATATTATTATTCTTATGCTGTGTACATTATATTCTAATTCAAAACCCAAAGGAGAGGTATCACCAATGACAAATCAAGTTTAAACAGGTTATTTAAATTGGGAAATTTGATAGCATACCAAAATTAATAAAGTATAATCCACTAGTCCATAGTTTTATAACAGCCTCTATTTAAAGTCAATTTAGAAAAGTTTTCAAGCAACTACTCTAAACCTAACTCCCTTTTCCATTTTGCTATCTGATTAGTGTTTAAATAAGTTTATGATATAAGCATTATTACTCTCTAAAAGAGCACTCCTCCTCCAACCCCCCCCAACCCCTCACTAATTTAGGTTAAAAACAAAGTAATGGCAGCAAAAGTGTCTTTAAGTTTTGCAATAATCCTTCCAGTACTTTTGCATCCCAAAAGGCTCCAGATGTGACCAGCCACTGCAAAATGGTAAGTTGTTTATCAGCATTCTACACTGGGAACTGGCACCTGTAATTTTACTCTTATTTTGCATCAGCATTATTAAAACACCTAAAAAATGACCAAGTGAAGGTTTTGTGTAATCACACATACACCTTCAGGGTGAGATGCCCTGTGGGCTGCCTGCCATCCTGAAGGTGCTGGCTACAGCAAGCAGCTCCTTTCTCTGTTGTCTGCAAGCAGCTTCCTTCTCTGTTGTCTGGTTAGCTGCTATGAGCCTCCTTGGACAGAGAGTTTCTGCTGGTAGCTGGAGCTGGAAAATTATGGTGAAATGGTGTTCTGGCAGTCTTTAAGGAATCGATTGTTGATCACTTTTGATAATACAAATACAATACTTTTCTTTCATTCAGTTTTCTCTTTTTCTTTCTTTCCCCTTATTTGTTGTTAATAGTCATCTATAGCTAAAAAAGGAGGCCCCTTGCCCACCTCAGTCTAGGGTGAAGGTTTAAGAAATAAACATATCTGAATCACGTGATGACAGTTAACCACTCTGTTGAGCCATAGAGCCCACTTCCCCCTTACCTCTTCTTTTTAACCCCGGGGCTCTGTTACATCCTGCCTATGGTTTTCCTAGCTGCCTGCTTCAGCCTGCTCCCATCTTCCCAGTGGTTTAGAAACAGGACAAGCTACCTTTCGCTTGCTGGCACTTCAACAATGCAGATTCTGGGAACTTAACTTTCCCTCAACTGCTGATTTCTAACCCTGTATGGCAACAGATTGTAATTTGGTACTGATGTAAAGTCAACCCAGGCTAGAAGTTTGCTTTTCAAAAAAAGTTTCTTTTCTTTGAGCCTATAAAAGGATTTCCCACTCAGATACTTGAAAATGGGTGATTTTTAAAAAGTCTTCTTCTGCATGGTCTTTACATACATGTTCAAGGGAGATGAGCGGGGAAACTGAAGAGTAGAGGGTTTAAGGGACTCAGGGGATTGCAGAGTGAGTCATCACTAAGCTGAAGTTGGGACTCGGAGTTCCTGACAGTTGATGGTCAACACAATATATTTGATTATGGTACTTTGGGAGTTAAAGCTCCATAAAATTCTCCTTTCTGGTTTAACTTGGGCTTTGACTAGTTTTGTTTCAGCTCCTTATTCATGGAAATTAAACATGTATTGATACATTAAAATAACCCCAAGACCAAGGACAGTCTAGATGAGGTCATGCAGGAACTTCTAACTGCTGTTCCCTGAAGTTTAGAGTACCTAAGAGTAGCCAGCAAAACCTAGTGCTATTTTTATTTCCCTGAGTTCATTGTTTAATTATCTTTAGTGTCAGTGATGGTCAAAATGTTTATATCCATCCAAATAACTTACTGCCAAACAAATCTTATACCCAGCAGTTCACCCATTGATCAATGTTAGGTAAGTCTCTTATCAAATATGTAAGACTGTGAAACGTGTAGGTGTATGGGAGGACAAAGAGATGTGGAGTGGTTACACTCCTGCTCTAATGGAAGTACGATCTCATGCATGACCACCAGAGTGACCATGGTGCCCCAGTGAGGGCTAAATCAGGACCCATTAATGTTTCATAACTTATGATATCTATCACTAAGCATGCCTCTCCTCAGTAGAGTTTGGGGGTTTGACCCTGGTCATCTGCATGTCACTTCATTTTAAAAAGCTATTTTTCAAAATTGGGGAAAACTTCCATCATCAGAGGTCTCAAAGTAAGTTACTTAATGGATGATAGAGTATTTTCTAGTAACGTTAGTTATTTTAAAGTAATAAGGTGAGACTCTTAAGAGCTGGAGCCAAAAGATCCTTCTGATTTGGGTGCAGATGCAAAGACCCTTACCTTCCCCATCATAAGCCCTCTGTGTAGGAGAGTCCTTTGGGGGCAAACAGCAGTCTAGAGAGCACCAGGATCTCCCCCTGAAATCAATCAGAAGCCCTTGGAGGACTCCTAGAACCACCTGTCTCTAATTAATCTCCTCTACTGTATTCCCTCAGCACTGTCATTTATATGACAAATATAACACACTCATAGTTATATTTATGATTGTAATTGTATTATATTACAGTTCAGCTCCCCTTACAATATATACCATCATAATGAAAACTTCACTATTATAAAAAAAATTCTCAGCCTTAGCCAGCAACTTACTTATTCAAGCATACTCAATACCATAAAATTCTAGTGAAATAAAATAATTGGGATGTCACTTCAATTCTGTTATAATGGAATTTGACCTTGTAACTATAACTTTGTCATATGAAAGTGTGAGGGCTTTTCTACTTGATCACAAGATCCAGTAGAACAAAATATACCCTAACACAAAGTTTCATACATAGTAGATGCTTAAGAAATACTATAACGAGTGAACAATTTACATTGTATATTGTATTTTGTATTTGAATACAATACAAAATATTTTGTATTGTATTCAAAATACAAAATATTTTGTATTTTGAACAATTTACATTGTATTTCAAAGCCATTATTGGTTATGAAATGGAAACTAGTTTCCTTGGTATACAGCAATGGCACTACTAGAATCGTTGAACTGCAATTAGCATGGCCTTCATTCTTCATCACCATTTTTATCACTGTTTGAAGGAATTAAGTGTGAAACTGCAGCCTGTCATATGAAACCTTCTAGGCTCTTTTGTTCGTCCCCGATGCTTCCTTCAAAAAGTAACCAGCTTATTATCATCCAATAACAGAAGGGCTATTTGTGCTTCCATAACGCTGTCTGCAATGACATTAACTGGCTGGTACTCATCTGGCCTGGGATATTTATGTTTCCATAAATCTGTAATTGTACCATTGACATACATCCTTCATTACTAGTGGAAAACAATTCTACATGGATACGGTTGGCCCATAGTATTATTTTTATATAAAAACCATAGCATAGGGCTTCCCTGGTGGCGCAGTGGTTGAGAGTCCGCCTGCCGATGCAGCGGACACGGGTTTGTGCCCCGGTCCGGAAAGATCCCACATGCCGCAGAGCGGCTGGGCCCGTGAGCCATGGCCGCTGAGCCTGCGCGTCCGGAGCCTGTGCTCCACAACGGGAAAGGCCACAGCAGTGAGAGGCCTGTGTACCGCAAAAAAAAAAAAAAAAAAAAAAGCATATTTTGTCTATTTTTTCAAAAATCTACATCTTAAAAAGATAGTGCCATAGTGCCTCCACTGAAAATAAAACACCTTAAATGTGAAAAGATTAATAAGAGAAGCAAAAAGTAATTAGATTTTACCAGATGTGAGTGGGATCACTAAAACAAGGAAGCAACATGAGTACCTACACTTCTACCTCTACCTGACAAGAAAAGACAATGTTAGAAGGTAATGGAATTGTGGGGGGCTTGAGTGTTACCCTCTGGAAGGATATTTTTCTGGGTCTATGCTATACATACTCATGAAGGGAAGAATTAAACATGTAGGCTCTACGTATTTCACAATCATTTCTTTCATCATTGGAAGTGGAGAAAACATCTAAATAGAAAGGAATATGCTTACAATTCATATTGATGAACTCACGTTAATATGCAAACTAAAGTGACCTGAAGAGTAGAGCACTGCACACAGAATTCTGGATTTTTTTGCACCAGCAACTTATTTAAAGGTAAATAGATATTCAGGAAAAGTTTTGGTTTTCCCTCAGGTATATGTATTTGGACAAGTCGGAATCACTAGGTCTAGTGGTGATGGTTGTACAACCTTGAGACTATATTAATAACCATGAAATTGTACACTTGAAATGATTAATTTTTTGGAATGTGAACTGTATCTAAAAAAAGAGGGAATCACCAAGTCTTTTAGGTCATCTGGGTCCTACTGTGCCTGGGCAGGAGTAAACACCAGTTCCACAGATTTCCAGGGAGGGAGGTCTGGCTGATCCTGAGAGAAGCCTTGTGTCGTAAAAATCATAAACCAACAAACAAGGGGATAAACTTGTCATTTGTCTGAGTTCAAATGTGTGTTATATTCAGATCCTTGGCATTGTGCCTAAAAACCAACCAGCTTCCTGATCTGTAAAGGCAGATATCACTGTTAAGCACGGGTTCAAGCAACAGTGAACTGACTGAGGCCTCCAGGATTCTAGCAAATGACATCCTACTAAAAAACCACCCAGCTCTGAACATGAAACAGAGCCAAGTGGGCATCTGATTCTGATAGACACATTTTATAGGTGGCAGTTGGAGCCAGTAAACCCTACCCTCTAATCATCACTACCAGAATCACTTGTCATCCTTTTAATCAAACCTTTTCAGAAAGGTTTCATATATAATACTATGTAAGAAAGAAGAAATATTTGTGAACAAACTCTGCCAGAGCTGAGAAACCTATTGCAATAGTTTAACCTGCGGTAGCGTTAGAGAAAGCAGGTTTCACTATAAGTAAAGCTGTTCTTGGCAAATGCTTGACAGGTGCCTGCAGATGTTAAGTAATCAAATCCTTAAGGACATTGCAAGGTAGGTCTTATGGTCCCCATTTTACAGATGAAGCAACTGGAGCTCTGGGAAGTTTAATTTATCTAGGCATATACAGCTAGTAAATGACAGAGCTAGAATTCAAAGTCAGAGCCGCTTTTCACCATGTCCTATACTCCTTGCACTATAGAAAACTATCTTCCCAACAAATGAAAGCAATTCATGTTGGGAGAAGTATTCAGTCCTGCTTAATTAATAATGGCCCACAGGTTGATGAGAATAGAAAACAACTCAATAGGATAGAATTGTAAATCTAGGACAAATAAGAAATTTTGGGCCATACCCCACAGGTTTCGATAAAGGTGATGGTGATCTTGAGAGAATGGAAGGCTCTGGAAGTTAACATTAAAATTAAATTACTGGATCGCTGATGGAATTATAGGCTTATTAAATACAAGTTATCCTTTCTGTACTAGTCTTCTCCTACAGATATGCTTATACTCTAGCTTTTGCCAAGCTGGGTATCCAATATCTAGCCCAAAGGGAGGAGCTAAGATCTCCAAGATCTCTAAGCAGAGGGACTGTGGTAACAAGAAATAAAACATAACCTCTGGAGAGAGACCTAGGTCAAATCCCAGCTCTCCTGCTTAATAACTATATGGCTTTAGGCAAGTTGCATAGTCTTTCTGAACCTCTGCTTCCTTGTTAGTGAAATGGGGATGATGGTACTACTAGTATGTAGTTCATAGGACTATTTTGAGTATTAAATCACAAAATGCAAAAATCACATTTGGCACATAGCAAGTGTTCAATATTATTTAGCTATTATTTTCCACAGTTCTTTTGTTGACAAATTAAAATCTGACATCTATTTCTATCAAATTATTTTCCTTTTCTACATGCTCAAATCTCTCTTACTAGATTCATGTTTTTTATTATATTGCTCTCATTAGAGAAGAGAAGCTATTTTCTTTTGAAAAAAGAAATTAGTGATCACACAAACTCATTCTTCGACCTTTTTGTAGGATTTGAGGATTTTGTAGATCAGTCAGGAAATAACACTAAAATTAGATTAAGACTCCTAACATTATGATTGTAGTTGGTGATTTTCCTCGAAGTTGAAAATGTTATAATCATTTATTCAAGGAAGTTATCTTCTGGGCTCTAATATTCCTTCAGATTCATATCCCTGACAAGAAAGGAAGCCACCAGGAGCTTCAGATAAATAATAAATGGGACTGGGACCTTAGAAGATATTTGAGTAATACTGTCTTCAAAGTTCTCAAGAATTAAAGGATGTGCATTGGAATAAAACCAATACATTTAGGAGGCAGGGTATTTGCACTGCTGAAGTGTCTCCTCACTCCCCAGACCACCTGTTCTAGGACTTCCTGAGCCCACCTCAGCCATGGGAGTTACCCAGCCCCTCACAGCACTTTCAAAGCACTTTGTACACAATTCAAACAGCAATGATCACACATATACTTTGTTTTGTTTTGGTTTGGTTTAGCCTATATTTCATCCAATGAGTTTTTTTTTCTAAAGAACTGAAATCTAAATATGCAGACTGCCTGCTCAAAATCTCTCCCACTAACTTCAGGCAAACAAACAAATGAACAAACCCAAACTCCTCAGTGTGGCATTACAGGCCTTGTATGATCAGCCATGCTTCCTTCTCCAGCTTCATCTTTTCCTCACTTCCCCTCCTCACTCTTTGTGCACTGCAGCCACAGTGCACTCTCCCAGCCTGGGGCAGGCTGTGTTCCTTCTCCCCTCGGGGTCTTGGACCAGTTGTTTCTTAACTGGAATGCTGTCTCCACCCTCCTTCTCCTCCCCAACACTTTCTCTGCAAAGCCTTCCTAGACTTTCCTTCCTCAGGATGCAGTGGGGTGGCTCTTGAAAGTGTTCCCCTAACAACCAATATATCCCCCAACATCACTCTGAGTCAAAAGGTGTGTTTTCTTGTCCTTCTTCCCTGCTAGACTGTAAGCTCATTGAGGGCAGGTACTGGGTCTTGCTCACTGCTGTAGCCCTAGCTTCTCACCCATTGCCTGGCAGATAAAAAACCCTTAGTAATTATCTGTTGAAGAGATGAAACTGAACCTATGTGCTGAAATTCAATAAACACAGTATTACCTTTCAAATAATAAAGGATACCTAACACATGGAGAAAACACTACCTTCTTGCCTGCTGGTGTGAGAATTTCTTTGTAGGAAGAGGCTTGCTTTGCTATAAACACTCTGATAAGTCTGGTATGGGGTAGGAGCAAGGCTTCTGCTGGGGTCCAGGCTTTCTGCAGATGAAGAAGACTCTGCCTAATAAAGGAAGGAGAGCAGGCAGGTACAAGGCCAAGGGCTTCTTGGAGGAAGAGGTCAAAGAAAAGAAGATTCCAAATGTTTGCCCACCTATAAAGGGACTTGGGAGAGAATACACGATGGGGGCTTTATAAATTGTTTCCTGTGTGGTATGCAATTAAAACTCTTTCTTCTTTCCTCCTACTAAATATTTATTAAGTCTACTTTGATAATGCTTTGTGTAAAAAGTTTTGTGATTTGGGAAGCTCAAGGAGGACAAGGGGAACATGTTACTACATGTTATTACATATCTTTTTTTTAAACATCTTTATTGGAGTATAATCGCTTTACAGTGTTGTGTTAGTTTCTGCTGTATAACAAAATGAATCAGCTATATGCATACGTATATCCTCATATCCCCTCCCTCTTGCATCTCCCTCCCACCCTCCCTATGCCACTCCTCTAGTCGCAAAGCACCGAGCTGATCTCTCTGTGCTATGGGGCTGCTTCCCACCAGCTAGCTATTTTACATTTGGTAGTGTATGTGTCCATGCCACTCTCTCACTTCGTCCCAGCTTAACCTTCCCCCTCCCCGTGTCCTAAAGTCCATTCTCTACGTCTGTTTCTTTATTCCTGTCCTCTTCCTAGATTCATCAGAATCATTTTTTTTCTTTTAGATTCCATATATATGTGTTAGCATACAGTATTTGTTTTTCTCTTTCTGACTTCACTCTGTATGACAGACTCTAGGTCCATCTACCTCACTACAAATGACTCAATTTCGTTTCTTTTTATGGCTGAGTAATATTCCATTGTATATATGTGCAACAGCTTCTTTATCCATTCATCCAATGATGGACACTTAGGTTGTTTCTATGTCCTGGCTATTGTAAATAGAGCTGCAATGAACATTGTGGTACACGACTCTTTTTGAAATGGTTTTCTCAGGGTATATACCCAGTAGTGGGATTGCTGGGTCATATGGTAGTTCTATTTTTAGTTTTTTAAGGAAACTCCATAATGTTCTCCATAGTGGCTGTATCAATTTACATTCCTACCAACAGTGCAAGAGGGTTCCCTTTTCTCCACACCCTCTCCAGCATTTATTGTTTGTAGATATTTTGGTGATGGCCATTCTGACTGCTATGAGGTGATACCTCATTGTAGTTTTGATTTGCATTTCTCTAATCATTAATGATGTTGAGCATCTTTTCATGTGTTTGTTGGCAATCTGTATATCTTCTTTGGAGAAATCTCTATTTATGTCTTCTGCCCACTTTTGGATTGGGTTTATTTTTTAGATATTGAGCTGCATGAGCTGCTTTTATATTTTGGAGATTAATCCTTTGTCAGCTGCCTTGTTTGCAAATATTTTCTCCCATTCTGAGGATTGTCTTTTCATCTTTTTTATGGTTTCCTTTGCTGTGCAAAAGCTTTTAAGTTTCATTACATCCCATTTATTTTTGTTTTTATTTCCATTTCTCTAGGAGGTACGTCAAAAAGGATCTTGCTGTGATTTATGTCATAGAGTGTTCTGCCTATGTTTTCCTCTAAGAGTTTTATAGTGTCTGGACTTAGATTTAGGTCTTTTATCCATTTTGAGTTTATTTTTGTGTATGGTGTTAGGAAGTGTTCTAATTTCATCCTTTTACATGTAGCTGTCCAGTTTTCCCAGCACCATTTATTGAAGAGACTGTCTTTTCTCCATTGTATACTCTTGCCTCCTTTAACAAAAATAAGCCCACACACATATGGTCACCTTATCTCTGGGCTTTCTATCCTGTTCCATTGATCTATATTTATGTTTTTGTGCCAGTACCATACTGTCTTGATTACTGTAGCTTTGTAGTATAGTCTGAAGTCATGAAGCCTGATTCCTCCAGCTCCGTTTTTCTTTCTCAAGATTGCTTTGGCTATTTGGGGTCTTTTGTGTTTCCATACAAATTGTAAATTTTTTTGTTCTAGTTCTGTGAAAAATGCCATTAGTAGTTTGATAGGGATTGCATTGAATCTGTAGATTGCTTTGGGTAGTACAGGCATTTTCACAATGTATTCTTCCAATCCAAGAACATGGTATATCTCTCCATCTGTTTGTATCATCTTTAATTTCTTTCATCAGTGTCTTATAGTTTTTTGCAGACAGGTCTTTTGTCTCCTTAGGCAGGTATATACCTAGGCATTTTTTTGTTGCAGTGGCAAATGGGAGTGTTTCCTTAATTTCTCTTTCAGATTTTTCATCATTAGTGTATAGGAATGCAAGAGATTTCTGTGCACTAATTTTGTGTCCTGCTACTGTACCAAATTCATTGATTAGCTCTAGTAGTTTTCTGGTGGCATCTTTAGGATTCTCTGTGTATAATATCATGTCATCTGCAAACAGTGACAGTTTTACTTCTTCTTTTCTGATTTGGATTCCTTTCATTTCTTTTTCTTCTCTGATTTCTGTGGCTAAAGCTTCCAAAACTATGTTGAATAACAGTGATGAGAGTGGGTAACCTTGTCTTGTTCCTGATCTTAGAGGAAATGGTTTCAGTTTTCCACCATTGAGAACAATGTTGGCTGTGGGTTTGTCATATATGGCCTTTATTATGTTGAGGTAGGTTCCCTCTATGCCTACTTTCTGGAGAGTTTTTATCATAAATAGGTGTTAAATTTTGTCAAAAGCTTTTTCTGCATCTATTGAGATTTTCATGTGATTTTTATCATTCAGTTTGCTAATATGGTGTATCACATTGATTGATTTGCATATATTGAAGAATCTTTGCATTCCTGGGATAAACCACACTTGATCAGGGTGTATGATCCTTTTAATGTGCTGTTGGATTATATTTGCTAGTATTTTGTTGACTATTTTTGCATCTATGCTCATCAGAGATATTGGCCTGTAGCTTTCTTTTTCTGTGACATCTTTGTCTGGTTTTGGTATCAGGGTGATAGTGGCCTCATAGAATGAGTTTGGGGGTGTTCCTCCCTTTGCTATATTTTGGAAGAGTTTGAGAAGGATAGGTGTTAGCTCTTCTCTAAATGTTTGATAGAATTCACCTGTGAAGCCATCTGGTCCTGGACTTTTGTTTGTTGGAAGATTTTTAATCACAGTTTCAATTTCAGTGCTTGTGGTTGGTCTGTTTATATTTTCTATTTGTTCCTGGTTCAGTGTTGGAAGGTTATGCTTTTCTAAGAACTTGTCCATATCTTCCAGGTTGTTCATTTTATTGACATATAGCTGCTTGTAGTAATCTCTCATGATCCTTTGTATTTCTTCAGTGTCAGTTGTTACTTCTCCTTTTTCATTTCTAATACTGTTGATTTGAGTCTTTTCCCTTTTTTCTTGATGAGTCTGGCTAATGGTTTATCAATTTTGTTTATCTTCTCAAAGATTTTAGTTTTATTGATCTTTGCTATTGTTGCTTTCATTCCTTTTTCATTTATTTCTGATCTGATCTTTATGATTTCTTTCCTTCTACTAACTTTGGGGTTTTTTTGTTCTTCTTTCTCTAATTGTTTTAGGTGTAAGGCTAGGTTGTTTATTTGATATGTTTCTTGTTTCTTGAGGTAGGACTGTATTGCTATAAACTTCCCTCTTAGAACTGCTTTTGCTGCATCCCATAGGTTTTAGGTCATCGTGTTTTCATTGTCATTTGTTTCTAGGTATTTTTTGATATCTTCTTTGATTTCTTCAGTGATCTCTTGGTTATTTAACAATGTATTGTTTAGCCTCCATGTGTTTGTATTTTTTACAGTTTTTTTCCTGTAATTCATATCTAGTCTCATAGCGTTGTGGTCGGAAAAGATACTTGATACAATTTCAGTTTCTTAAATTTACCAACGTTTGATTTGTGACCCGAGATAGGGTCTATCCTGGAGCATGTTCCATGAGCACTCGAGAAGAAAGTGTATTCTGTTGTTTTTGGATGGAATGTCCTATAAATATCAATTAAGTCCATCTTGTTTAATGTGTCATTTAAAGCTTGTGTTTCCTTATTTATTTTCATTTTGGATGATCTGTCCGTTGATCAAAGTGGGGTCTTAAAGTTCCCTACTACAATTGTGTTACTGTTGATTTCCCATTTTATGGCTGTTAGCATTTGCCTTATGTATTGAGGTGCTCCTATATTGGGTGCATAAATATTTACAATTGTTATATGTTCTTCTTGGATTGATCCCTTGATCATTATGTAGTGTCCTTCTTCGTATCTTGTAATAGTCTTTATTTTAAAGTTTATTTTGTCTGATATGAGAATTGCTACTCCAGCTTTCTTTTGACTTCCATTTTCATGGAATATCTTTTTCCATCCCTTCACTTTCAGTCTGTATGTGTCTCTAGGTCTGAAGTGGGTCTCTTGTAGACAGACAAGCGCATATGTATATGGGTCTTGTTTTTGTTTCCATTCAGCCAGTCTATGTCTTTTCATTGTAGCATTTAATCCATTTACATTTAAGGTAGTTTTTTTGTTTGTTTGTTTGTTTGTTTTTTTGCCGTACGCGGGTCTCTCACTGCTGTGGCCTCTCCCATTGTGGAGCACAGGCTCCGGATGTACAGGCCCAGTGGCCATGGTCCATGGGCCCAGCCTCTCCGCAGCATGTGGGATCCTCCCAGACCGGGGCATAAACCCGCGTCCCCTGCATCAGCAGGTGGACCCTCAACCACTGCACCACCAGGGAAGCCGTAAGGTGGTTGTTGATATGTATGTTCCTATTACCATTTTCTTAATTGTTTTGGGTTTGTTATTGTAGGTCTTTTCCTTCTCTTGTGTTTCCTGCCTAGAGAGGTTCCTTTAGCATTTTTTGTTGAGCTGGTTTGGTGGTTCTGAATTCTCTTAACTTTTGCTTATCTGTAAAGGTTTTAATTTCTCCATTGAATCTGAATGAGATCCTTGCTGGGTAGTGTAATCTTGGTTGTAGGTTTTTCCCTTTCATCACTTTAAATATGTCCTGCCACTCCCTTCTGGCTTGCAGATTTTCTGCTGAAAAATCAGCTGTTAACCTTATGAGGATTCCCTTGTATGTTATTTGTTGCTTTTCCCTTGCTGCTTTTAATATTTTTTCTTTGTATTTAATTTTTGATAGTTTGTTTAATAAGTGTCTTGGCGTGTTTCTCTTTGGGTTTATCCTGTACGGTACTCTCTGTGCTTCCTGGACTTGATTGACTATTTCCTTTCCCATGTTAGGGAAGTTTTCAACTATAAACTGTTGAAATATTTTCTTAGACCCTTTCTTTTTCTCTTCTTCTTCTGGGACCCCTATAACTCGAATGTTAGTGCGTTTAATGTGGTCTCAGAGGTCTCTGAGACTGTCTTCAATTTTTTTCATTCTTTTTTCTTTATTCTGCTCCCTGGAAGTTATTTCCACCATTTTATCTTCCAGGTCACTTATCCGTTCTTCTGGCTCAGTTATTCTGTTATTGGTTCCTTCTAGAGTATTTTTAATTTCAGTAGTTGTGTTGTTCATCACTGTTTGTTTTCTCTTTAGTTCTTCATGATTCTTCTTAAAAGTTTCTTGTATTTTCTACATTCTGTTTCCAAGATTTTGGATCATCTTTACTATCATTACTCTGAATTCTTTTTCAGGTAGCTTGCCTATTTCATCTTCATTTATTTGGTGTTGTAGGTTTTTACCTTGCTCCTTCATCCTTAACAAATTTTTTTGTTTCTTTCTTTTTTTTTTTTTTTTTTGATGGGTGGTCCTGTATTCCTGTCTTACTGGTGGTTTGTCCTGAGACGTCCAGCACTGGAAGTTGCAGGCAGTTGGATAGAGCTCGGTCTTTGTGCTGAGATGAGGACATCCGGGAGGCCTCACTCCAACTGATATTCCCTGGGGTCTGAGGTTCTCTGTTAGTCCATCCATTTGGACTCAGAGCACCCACCACAGGAGCCTGGGCCTGACCTCTGGCCTGGGAACCAAGATCCCGCAAGCTGGTCGCTGGGGGTTCCTCCCATCCCCCTAGGTGTCTGTGGTCCTCCTCCAGTGCCTGGTAGGTGCCCTGGCACCAGGCTCCAAGGGCAGACTGGGCTTCAGCTGGTGGGGTCCAGCCGAGTGTGGCAGCAGTGCGACTGTGTGTAAGGTTGAAGGTCGCACCACCCTCCCCTCAGGCTCTGGGGCGGCTCAGCCGTGGTGGAGAGAAGAGACACCAAGCCAGGAGTTTGGGCTCCGTGGGGACCTGGGCTCAACTCCAGGTGTCGGCGGGGGGTCTGCTTGGCCCTAAGTCTCTAGGGGAGGGGGGTGGGAGCAGCAGAGAGTGTGGGGAGTCAGAGGGAGGAAGCGGGGCCCAAGCGGGCGGCGGGGCACCACGCCTCCGTTAAGAGTTTCCACCTTCTGAAGATCCGCTGGCTACATATCTTTTTAAAGTATACATCTTCCTGTATCTTTCTTTGGACTTCTAAACAAATTAGACTCCTAAGAGCCTATTATGTGAAGGTACCAGTAACCCATATTGTCTGTAGATCTATCTTCCTTCCTTGGGAGACAGGATTCAGCAAGGATCAGCGGGCTCAACTGGTCACATCTTGAGGAGATAAACCAGCCCTAGCCTATCATACAAGAGTACATAACTCAGGGTTACTTTGAAAGAGTTATTTTCCTGCATGTGACTAGGCAAGTTTGGAGAAAGTGGAGAAGTTTGGAGAAATGGTGATGCATAAAACAGTTTTAAGAGATTGGGAGAGAAAGGGTGGAGTTTGGAAGGCTGAGTGTTACATTAGAGTAATACGTTATTGTGGGGGAGGGGCAGAAAAGAAATGATGGTCTGCTGTAGTGTGGGTCTAAGTGGCATGCCAGAGAGACGTGGGCAGAGAAGCACTGCTGAGTAGAAAGAGGGTTTACAAGAGTGTATCATATGCAGGGTGCGGTGTAAAACATTCCTTGATCTCCCTTCCAAAAACTTTAGTAAATTTTACAAGACTGGCTAATGTTTTTGGTTTGAATGGATTATAGCTCATACCATAAGTGACTTGAGGGTGACTGTCAGCACTATACAGAAAACTTTGCGAGGGGGCAATTGAAACAATTTACATAATTCCTTTTAGTTCTCAGATGGCTTACTGCTCAAAATTCCCCACCTTTTTTTTTTTTTTTTGTGGTACGCGGGCCTCTCACTGTCGTGGCCTCTCCCATTGCGGAGCACAGGCTCCAGACGCGCAGGCTCAGCGGCCATGGCTCACGGGCCCAGCCGCTCCGCGGCATGTGGGATCCTCCCGGACCGGGGCACGAACCCGTGTCCCCTGCACCGGCAGGCGGACTCTCAACCACTGCACCACCAGGGAATCCCCAAAATTCCCCACTTTTCAACTTCTTTTTAAGACTTTTTTGGGAAGAGCTCTGATCATCATCACCCCAGACTTTGCACTGGGGCAGTTTCAGAATCAGTACTGCTCTTCCTCCCATATCTAATACAGCATGGCTGGGTAGCAGCTAGCAGAGCTTTGATACTGGAGTCCCTTTAGGCACAAGAGATGTATGTGCTAGGACTCGTCTGCTCTTGAAGAGGAAAATGATGCTGAATATTATGGCCTGACTTGGAGTCTATTGGCCATGAGCTTTCTCATACTCCAAATGCCCTCGAGAAGGAAGAAAGTAGACACTAACATGTTGAACATTTACAAGCCAGCTATCAGGCTAAACACTTCATACGAGTTATCCTCAGCGCCACGTATTTCCAAAGGTATCCACCAAGGAGACAAGGGGCTAAGGAACTTTACCTGATTATGGGCCAGAGTATTGCCTGATTCTACAGCATTCCAGACATAAAGATTTGTAGGCAGATTATTTGAGGCATGAAGACTGATTTTGTTTAGGGTGTTTAAACAACCATATTGATTTAGAGATATCCTAGAGGACCCAGTTCAAGTTTGCACCAGTCCCAGAAATTCAAGGAACAGGGGTTTTCTTATTAAGAACTTCCTAATTGACAGTTATAGACTAAGTACCTTAACAATCATCTTGAAACCCACCGCCAGGATTTTAATCTATTTAGCTTGGTATCTGGGGAACAGGAAGTGTTTCACAGAATAGCACTTCTCCCTGAATTATTTGGAACCCCTGGTTTTAGGACGGGGGAAGGATAATCTAGAATTTTTTTTTGTCTTCTTGAGTCAGAAGAAATCAGCTTGGGTGTTTCCAACTGCAATAAATTGTCTAGAACCAACACCAAATGGGTTCAAATTCAAAACATCCCCAAATCACCAAGTTAGTAAACAGGTCACAGGAGGTCAGGACATACTCTGCCCTCTGTGGCTGCTAACTGTATTGGTACCACTTAGGGACAAACTGATACTCCAATTTATAGAATACCACATATATGACTTCAGTGGCAAATGCTGTTTAGAAACCAAATGAGATTTAGATTCAAGGCATATCTAGGAATGTTGAAAAAATCTTTTACCTTTCAAGCAAAAAAAAGATTATACAAGGGTTAAAAGGCTTATAAGTCGGGAAATAGCATTAAAACATAGGTCAACGTTAGAACCAGGTGGACATTTACTGACGAGAAACCTAAAAGTATAAATGGTTTTGTTGCTCATTACCATTTGGGGTGAGTAGTGTTCAAAATAATTTTAATTCTTAAAGACAAGGAACATTATGCATCCAGGGTAAAAATAAAATATGATCTACTGGGCTTCCCTGGTGGCGCAGTGGTTGAGAGTCCGCCTGTCGATGCAGGGGACGCGGGTTCGTGCCCCGGTCCGGGAAGATCCCATATGCCGCGGAGCAGCTGGGCCTGTGAGCCATGGCTGCTGAGCCTGCGCATCCGGAGGCTGTGCTCTGCAACAGGAGAGGCCACAATAGTGAGAGGCCCGCGTACAGAAAAAAAAAAAAAATCTACTAAAATAATGGTTTAATGAAAGGTTGTTTGTTTTTATTTTAACATCTTAAAGCACATAGTAACCTTACCTTGAATAAACATTGTTAATACTCTTCAGCTATAAAGTGATTTTCAATCATCAGAAGAGGCATAATATCAAAGAAAATTTTCTAATACAAATAATAATGTTTAGAGAGACTACATACAAGGTGAAACTTCTTCATTGAAACAGGCCAAAGGAAGCTGCAAATTAAGAATTTACCAAAAGTAGAGTAGGAACCCATTTTATTAGAAGTAAAGCAAAATGAAGGCTTCAGCCACCCGAAAGTCACACACCAGTGATTAAATTGGAGAGATCATTCGTTATAAACAGGATTAATTCCAGTTAATGGAAAATTCAAATTATGTTTATAAACACTAACAAAACACTATCATTCCATAGCATATTACTCACATGGCACCTAGCCTATAAGACATTTTATAAAAGACAAAGCTTCGTTCATTTTGCTAATTCTCCATTTCATAATGAAGAAATTGAAGCATAAAGCATTTAGAAGACAAGCCACTGCAAGTTTCCAGAAAAGCTGAAAAAATTCCTTTTCTTCATGGTATTCCCCCAAGGAAAAAAAATGAAAAGCCAGACCCAAGTAGCACAAAAATTGAAAAAGGGAAAATTGTATAAGCATCTATAGCAGCAATCCAGAAGAGAGGTGGACCTGAAAGTAAGAAGTAATGATTTACAAATTGCAAAGACTTAAATTCCCTTTTCTCTGGCCCTTCTAATAAGATAGGAACCCAAGGTACTGCCTTTGTATCAAGGAAAAGCTTCTCGATAAAAAGCTCTTAGCTCTGTAGCTCCTGACACCCTCTTTTTTAGCACTTGGCAGATGTTTAGCATCCTTGAGCAAGCACAGTTCGTGCCATTGTTGACACCACCAGCCACAATATGACCTGGCAAAGTGGGGTTCCTCTATGGAGTTTTCCCTCGAGCCATAGGGCCAGCTCAGCCCCTGGCCTGCTGCACTAGGACTGAGATCTCAATTAGAAAAAGCCCACAGCCCAGCAGGTAGGGGCAAAACCTGTCTGACCAACCAGCCGAGAAATACACCTGCTGAGATTGTCTATGAGAACCCAGAAGCCATTGTTGTAAGTGATTGACCCAGGCTGTGTGTGTGTGTATGTGTGTGTGTGTGAGAGAGAGAGAACAGAAAAAGCAAACCCAAGGGACCTTTGTTGTTACTACCTGCCTGCCCTCCAGAGGACCCTCTGTTGTTAGTTACCCAGCAGAGCCTAGGGCAGGAGATGAGCACCAAAAGATGTGGCTGCAGAGCAAGGAGGAGCCAGGTCACGGGGGGCACGCACTGCTCTCCATACTGAAGAGCTCAGATTTCATCCAGAAGGCATTGGAAACTGATGAAGATTCTTAGCAGAGAAATGCACTTGAGAATGATCCTTCTGGCCAGCTGCAACATGGAGTGAAGTGCGCAAGAACTGCCTTGTTCATCACTGGAGCACAGTGTCTGGTGCAGAATAACTCTGTGGATGCTCAATATATATCTGTTGACTGGATGAGTGAATGAATGAATGAATAATTTTAGTTGGGGAGAAAGAAGAGCCTGGCAAAGAACTTACTTTGCTGAAGGTTGCCAACAATATCTTAATCATAAGACAAATGAGATTTCTTAATGTACAAGGCGGGGGGGGGGGGGTACACTGTCTACTTTATAGGATTGATTTTGCCTTTTGGATGCTTTCATTATGGTAGAGGAAGCAGAAACAAAGACAATTAAGTAAACTATTAACAAATTATGGTTGGTATCATGAGAGAAACCAAGGGCCAAGATAGAGAAGAACAAAGGAGACCTACTTTAGAGGATATGATTGAAGAAAATCTCCCTAAGAATGTGGTCTCTAAGCTGAGCCCCTTAATTCTTCTTCTACGGGAAGAATCAAGGGAAGGGCTGTACAGGAAGAGGAATGGTTTACATAATGGCTCAGAGGCAGGAAAGAACTCGTTTTGTTCCCAAAACAGCAAGAAGACCAGAGTGACTGGAGCTGAGAGCCTGAATGGGGAAATAACGGGGGCAGGGACCAGATCCTTCAGGGCTGGGAGATCGGCTGGGACAGCTCTGTCCTGCCAACCCCCTTCCCTGGCTCAGCAGGAGAAATGAAAGGAATCTAAGAGAGGCAGCTGAGCAGATGAGCAAATGGAAGCTTGAGGGGAATTTCAGACCACTTTTATTCTAGGCCTTCCCCAAAGGAATCACCACATTTTAGAAACACTCTGTATGAAAGGAAAGAGTGCATGTATGAAAGATAAAGACTTCAACTCGGTCAAAGGAGATGCTTGGGAAGTCCAATTCCTGGGCACCAGTCTTTCTCCAAAGGAAAAGTATCACTCACCTGCCTGGTGGAAAGAGAGGGCTTTTTTGGTTTTTGGTTTTCCTTCGATATTTTAAATAACCCCAAAGTAAAATGACAAGAGGAAAAATGTGAAAGAAAGAAACAAGGAGGAGAAAAATCTTCCAGGGAGTTGCAAAGCGAGGGGCGGTACAGAAGCAAGTCAGCAAAGGGAGAGTTGCCCTTTGCGCCCCTGACTCAGTGCGCCCCATCATCCTCATCCTGATGGAGTCTGGCCTGGCTGGGTGTAGGATTAGGTGGCCCTAGGGAAGAGAAGTTTTTACCTCCTTTTCTCCCTGAACTTGGTGTACGTTGTATTTTTCTCCTGAACAAGGTATACCTGCATAGGAAGTTCCCCTTACCGTGGGGAGAATGGCCTTTTCTTTTATTCTCTCTGGTAATTGCTGATTAAAGTTCTTCAGATTTTGCCTGCAGCCCCATAGTTCCATAACTTGTCTAGGAAGAAATATTTTGTAGCTGAAAGCAGATAGGATCCCAGTAGTAGGTAGAGAAAGTGTGCATCCCATATGAACTGGGAAAGTTTGTGAGATGAAGACTGGTTGTATCTTGGGTACCTCTGACTGATGGATGGGGCTTTTCCTTCCCAGGGCTCCTTCATGCTCAGCATAATAAGTGTGGGGTAAAACCCAGATCCACCATTTACACTACATGACCTTGAGCAAATTACTTAGGTGGGTCAAAAAATAACTTTTCTATAGGTCTGTGTTCTTCCAAGATTGGTGATCATTAATGGGTCATGAAATCAATTTATAGGCTCAACAAACATTTTTTAAAAAGAAATAGAACAGAATAGAAAATAATAGCATTCTTTGCAAATGGTAAGGGTTAAGTATTTTCCATGAAGGTTGTTTCAGATGTTTGTGATGTGTGTGTGTGTGTGTGTGTGTGTGTGTGTGTGTGTGTGTGGTGTATGTGTATGTGTATGTGTGGAGGGGTGTATACACACACTCATGTGTTTACTGGTTGCAATGTCAGATGTATTGCTTATTGAGGGTAGTGATTAACTTAATTTCTATCTCCCATTCCTACTCAGAATTAGGAAAAAAGGTTAAAATTCTACATTCAACACTACTCAGCACCTTTCAGCTTCCAATCGTCTATTTGGGGAGTTTTTAAGTCCATTCTCCCCTCCCCTTTTACTTCCTTCTTCTCTCACTTGTGTCCCTCCCCACTTCCTTAGGCTGGTCAGTCTCTTTCTTGGTTTCAACGGAATTAGAGCTTCAAGGAGACAAACTGACCAAGAGTAAACCTCTAACTTACCAATAGGGGGAAAGACAGCAGAAAATGCTTTTAAAATAACATTCCACACTACATATAGAACCTATCCAAGACTCAGTTCCTTTATCTGTTAAGTGTGGTGAAGATCAGATAAGTTTAAATATTTAACTGCCTGTCACATTTTAGGTTCTGGATAAACATGAAGTTGTTCCCTCTTTGGACACTTATTTGCTCAGAGAATTTCTCTAAGTTTCTCCAGGAACTTAGGCTGGGATATGGATGTGTATGGTACATAGGACAGCAAAATGAAAACAAAGCAATACATCAATAGAGTGGAAGGTATTTATATCATACTCAGGTCAAGTGCATTTTATGGCCCATGGCCAAGGGTCTAAGATGCCTCAACTGACGAATCCCCCAGAAAACTAGTTCAAACATATTTAGATTTAAAGACAAATACTGAATTACAACTGCATGGACACAGGCAGAGCTAACCAATCCTAAGCAAAAATGAGAGTGGTGAAATATGTGGTCCTGAGCCCCCTGCCTGCCTGCCCTGCGCCCTCATTCAGAGCCTAGGGACAGTCTTCTCACTGAGCATGTGCTTGTCCTTATGCTCCTTTCACAACCCAACCCTCAACCACCCTGAGAAGATTCTGATAGCATGTAAAATAACTGACACTCTAACAAACCCCAGTCTCACTGAAGTGTTCCTATGGAATTGTATATATATATAAATACACACACACATTTTTTTTCCCTAAGGAAATTTCCAACAGAATCAAGGGACCTAAGGAACCTTAATTTAGCCCCTTAGTGTGGCACAGCAGGTGAGGAGTGGCATGGAAGTGGAACAGAGCCCACAGTCTGGACTGCCCATAGAGCACGCTGTCCCCAGCTAAAGACCCTCTGACCTGGCCCTGAAGCAACTGAGACAGAGTAAGATACCTCCACCCTCCAAAGACTGAAGTCTTGCCCACCTAATAGAACTAAAAGGCCTCAACCACTGCCCGCTGCCCGCCACCAGGTCTGTTCTCAACTTTACTGCTGTGTTGGTCAGGGTTCTCCAGAGGAAAAATAGAACCAAAGAAGGAGGGAGAGACAGAGAGAGAGAGAGAGAAAGAGAGAGGGATTGAACTGAGATTTATTTTAAACAATTGGCTCACATGCTTATGAAAGCTGGCAAGTCCAAAATCTGTACAGTTTGATTTATTTTAAACAATTGGCTCACATGCTTATGAAAGCTGGCAAGTCCAAAATCTGTACAGTGGGCCAGCAAGCTGGAGACCCAGAAAACAGCTGATGTTACAAATGAAGGCTGTCTGCTGGCAGAAACCCTTCTTGTTCAGGGGAAGTCAGGCTTTTGTTCCATTTAGTCCTTCAACTGATTGGATGAGGCCCACCCACATTATGGAGGGCAATCTGCTTTACTCAAAGTCCAGCAATTTAAATATAAATTTCACCCAGAAATTTACACCCTCACAAAAATATCCAGGATAATGTTTGACCAATTATCTGGGCACCTGATGGCCCAGCCAAGTTGATAAAATTAACCATCACAACTGCTAAAGCCAGAGTGGGCCTTGTCCAACACACCAACTTTAATCCAACTGTTTTTCAACTCAGGCACTCTTTCAAAATTCCCAGATTCAAAATGCTCTATTCTAGCATATTTTAAGTTATTAAAGAGTCTAAAGATTGTTCATGGTTGTAATTCCTTCCTTGTATTTGATGTACAGAAGCATTGTAAAGTATTGGAGGGCAGGATGTTTTCATATATACATACAGTTGTTCTCAAATTTTTTGGTTTCAGAATGCTTTTACACTCTTAAAAATTAAGAATGTAAAAGAGGTCTTGTTTTCATGGGTCATATCTCTAGATACTATGCTTTAGAGAAATATATATATTAGAAATAAAAAGTGAGACATTTAAATATATATTTATGAATTTCATTCAAAATAAGCTAACAAAAAGTATGTTACCCTAACATATTTTTATTAAAAATAGCTGTTTTCCAAAATAAAAATAATTGGTGAGAAGTGTGTCACTCATTTACATTTTTGTACATCTCCTTAATGCCTGGCTTAATAGAATATGGTAGGATTCTCACATCTGCATCTGCATTTAACCTGTTGTGCTATGTTGTTTTGGTTAAAATGTATGAAGAAAACCTAGCCTCATACAAAGATGTAGCTGAAAAGGGGAAGACTTGCCCAGGACTCCTTGGGCCACATGTTGAGAACCACTGGTTTTACAGAACTACACTTACTGTGAGTTCTGACTGTGGTCCCAAGTCCTGCTCTACCAGTAACCAGCTGTGCATCCTTAAGCAAGTTCTGAACTGAAGCTTCCTTACATAAACAAGGAAAGGAATTAACATATTGTTGAACACCTACTATGTGCCAGGCACCTTTCATTTAACTAAATTTTCGAACAACCTACAATGTAAGCAGTTGTGTGGTGGTGAATGCTTAACTCTGGGGGAGGAATTAGTTCAAAATGCTCCCATGGATGTGACTTATGTTGTCGAATGGGACATTGAGCCCCATTTACCAGTTTAATCTACTGCCTGGGTGGACCAATGCCCACTCTGATTACTTCTTTCCCACAAAGGATGGTGGGGTGGTGGGGGAAGAGATGCAGTGCAAGAGAAGAACTAAAATTAAATTTGAATAATGATGTAGGGTGTGCCAGAAGGGAAGGGGAGGGCCTAGGGTTAGCCACACCATGAAGGCCAGGGGGTTAGGGTTAGCATGCTGGCCTAGGGGAGCCTTGATCTGCAGTATTTGCCAATTTCCATGGTATAAATACATACACCATGGCCAATTTAAGCTACCAACCTGATATTTGAACAAAGAGTTAGAAAGACAGGTACACCACTGGCTTTCAAGAGCCAGTCCAATAAGAACCTCTGCTTCTTACAGCAGAAATGAGAAACTGAGGCTTAAGTGATTAAAGGACTTGACTGAGAACCTGCAAGCATCCCTGGTACAAAAAAAAAAGTAAATTTCAGATTATATTTAGTATGAACTCAGTCACATAAAAAAATTTTAAAAATACGTCTGTGTATAAATTACCTGGTTGTAAATGATAGAAAAAGTCCAGGCAGCTATACACCAAACTATACATACTGATTTATTTGGGGGAAAGAAATGAAACAGGAATGAAGATGATAAAGAATTTTTAATTCTTTACTCTCTATATTTCTGTAGGTTTTAGGGTTTTTTTGTTTATTTTTTTACAGTGAGCCTATAATTATGTGTTCCTTGTATAATCAAAAATAAAACATTTTTCAAAGAGACTTAGGGATATGATTAGATATTTAATTATATAGCCTTAACAAGAATGATTCAAAATATTCAATAGGCGATTTCAGAGGGGACTGGTAAGAATCAGAGAAAGAAAAAGAGATTGAGAGAGAGAGAGAGAGTATATATATTGATGTAGTGCCTCCTCTGTCAGGTCCCTTAGCAATTCTCTTTTCAAATAATTTCTCTCCAGTGGCTAAACTTGAAGTATTGAACATAAAATGTCTTATATTCTCTGGCTAATTGGAAAGCCCAGTAGCTTTTTGTGTAGACAAATATTAAAATGAACCTTGAATCCCATGTATAAGCCAGGGCTCAGGTCTCAGTTTGTCAATACTTAGTGAACCACTTAGCTCAATTGGCTAAATCTGGGGTCAGCACAAGCAAGCTTCAAATTGTTAACCTCTTATTCTCCAGGGTGTGTGTGCGTGTGTGTGTGTGTGTGTGTGTGTGTGTGTGTGTTGTATGCATGAATATTAGCATGTGTTGGTGGGAGTGCTTTTGGTGACTTGAGCTAAGGAAGAATAGGAAGGCACCCTGCCAAGATTGTTTTCTCACATGTTTCACAAATTAATGATTATCTTGACCTGACAAATTCTTCTTCTAAGGGTAAGGGTCATCAATATCATAGCATAAATTAATTTAGTTAGGCAATTGTCTTGCTTTTTCCTTTACAACAAAAACTTAAAGAATAGGAAAATTAATTAGAGAGGAGGAAAAAAGTTTTTTTGTAGTATGGGGCACTAAATTTGGGTGGAGGGAAGGGCCCCCAGAGCGGTTTGGTAGAAAAGGCAGCCTCGATATGAATCTGGGCTTTGTCATTTGCTGGTATTACTTCCTAGGGCAAATTTCTTAACCTCTCAGATGCCAAATTTCCTCTACCATAAAATAGGGATTATATAAATTTCAGGATTATTGTAAAGACATATATGGATGTATATCTATATATAAAGCACTTGCACAGAGCCTGGAACATAGGGACTAGGCAAATGAATAGTAGTTATAATTTGGACAGCAAGAAAGGATAATCAAAAAGACTTGCAGGTAAGCTCTCTGAACTTCAACACCATAAATAACTTTTAATTTAAGCACCTACCATTTAGACTGTCATTCAGGCATCAAAAGTTGGAACTAGCCACTTTCTGAAAATGGGGTACTTAGTAATAGGCATACCAGAAGCTGAGAGGTACAGAAAGGGCTGTAGAAAGAAGCCAAAGGAAACCACTATTCTGGGGTGATGGAAGAAACGTACAATACCTGTTTCTCAACTGTATGCCTATGGACAAGAGGATGTAGGAGATCATGGGTGATGGCTCATCACCATTCTCCTTTAACTCAGAAAACAACTCCTGTGGGCAGCCTAAGAGGGTTGGTCTCCAATGCCATCTTTCTAGAGCAAGAACATGGCATTAATGTCTACTGTGCCTCACCTGTAAATTGCAGTGATGGTACTGATACAGTTAGATGAGGGAGGCTAGTCTTTAGGAACTCTCGATTCAAAGAGAGGGCATTTATGCTGAGAAGAATGGAATATATGAAAGGCAGAAGCCAACAAACAGCAGGGAGAGAGATTAGTTTCTGTCATCAGTCATCGCTGACACTGGACATTTCTGAGATTGTTGATGGTTAAGGAAAAAGCCTTAGAGGAGAAAATGAATCTTTTGGAAGAGGTGAGGTTGCTTAATCTGGAAGACAGAGGAGAGGTTTGAAGGAGAAGAATAAGATGGGAGTGATGGGAGAGAAAGAATACTCAGAGAGGATTTTGAACTGACTGGATCAAAGAGAGAAAGGAAAATGAGTTTGCAGTAGTTGAGGTACCATGACACTGGGGAAGGCGGCGTGGTGATGGCGATGACAATGATTTCAGAGATTATAAGAGTGTAACATTAAACTACCTTACAGCTTCCAAATTATTTTCACATTCATCCTTTCACTTTTTTCTCCCCATAATGCCCTGGGGGTAAATAGAGGTGGTAAACAAGTCAGAATTCATCCAAAAAGCTCTCAATATCAGAACTGGGGGAGAGAGGATGTAAAATACCAAGTTTCTAACTACAGGCTTCCCTTGCATGTGAAAGAAGAGCGTTCCTATGAAATCTTTCATAGGCTGGAACAACATGAAGCGAAGAAGCAATTAATTACCTTTTTTAATAAAAGTGAAAATCCTTTCTCGGTTCGTGAAAACAGGTACTAAAATAGGTCTTTCCTAAAAGAGAAGTGGTGTAAATCGAACTTTTAAAAGAAAAATGGGGGATACCTGTCTTTAAGATTCATCACAACTTTAAATGTGCTCTTCAGTGTCTGCGGAAATAAAGATTTTGCTCTTTTTTTTTTTTTTTTTTTTGCGGTACGTGGGCCTCTCACTGTTGTGGCCTCTGCCGTTGCGGAGCACAGGCTCTGGACGCGCAGGCTCAGTGGCCATGGCTCACGGGCCCAGCCACTCTGCGGCATGTGGGATCCTCCCTGACCAGGGCACGAACCCGCGTCCCCAGCATCAGCAGGCGGACTCTCAACCACTGCGCCATCAGGGAAGCCCCCAAAGATTTTGCTCTTAAAAAGAAGAGTTAATTATATTCTTTTCCTAGGACTATGAATTAGTGTCACAAAAAGTGTCCCTTAATATCAGTCCCTTAGTATTAGTATCACAAGAAGCGTCCCTTAATATCAGTCAGGTAGAAGCTCCACATTCCAGAAAGTG
Source organism: Tursiops truncatus (assembly GCF_011762595.2). Classification (NCBI taxonomy): domain Eukaryota; kingdom Metazoa; phylum Chordata; class Mammalia; order Artiodactyla; family Delphinidae; genus Tursiops; species Tursiops truncatus. The sequence goes on from NC_047036.1 coordinate 64,649,698, forward strand.
ATGGTGAAAATCCAACCCACTCAACAATGTTCATCCAAACTAGGAAAACTGTCTCTGTACACTGGGCATTTCCCCCTCTACTAAACATTATTGTAAAATACTTGAAAATCTAACTTAAAATAGTTACTGTAAAAGCAGACATAAAGGATTAAAATAAAAATGGCAAGGACGACGACTAGCAAAAGCATTGTAGGGCTGGCAAAGATTACATTTAACTCCACGTGAATTCTCTGAAGGAATTTAACACCATTTTTCCCATTCTAAATCAAAAATTAATTTCTGTATATTGTCCTTGAGATTTGGATTGGGAATGAAAAGGAGAAAACTGTTGAAAGTGTGAAGATTTTATATGAATTAATCAACCAAGGGTTCCGACACTGGGGAGTGAAGATTAAACTTTATAGTTTAGAAACCCAAGGACAGTACTTTTGCTTACGAGTGTACCTCACATCAAAAAAATCTCAACTGATATATATGTCTCATTTACAACATTCAAGTGAAGAGGTAATTTTTATGACATCCCAATGAGAAGATACAAAGAGGTTAAACATTTTATAGAAAAGTCAAGGGAGAGTCAAAATTAGAACAAAATGGCCTCAGTCCTGGCACTGTCTGTATTCCAGATGAAAAGATAATTTTGTCCCTCTGTCCCTTCACATTAAAGCCTAAGCAAGTGAGACAATTCAGCTTTAATGAATCAGAGAAAGAAAGTTATTATCGTCCATGGGGTATTGGTATTCAGAAAGAAGCTGCTATGTTATTTCAGGAGTAATGGTGGTTTCACAGCCATTGACCATCTCTGTCCACTGCTGACAGCTTGTTGAAGCTGTCAGTCACTGCTTGAAAGAATTCAGTCTGCAAGATAAGATAGGGGCAGGTGCAAGGTTTGCACATAGGTTCATCTGGCCTGGTCTTCCCCAGGCCTATTCAGAAGTACTCTGTGGGACTAAGATATGGGTGAGCCTACATGCCTTACTGTGTGGTGAAGAGCTTACTTTTAAGAGTTGCCTATTCCAGATATCATAGACTTTTTGAGCCTTTTCTAGAAAAAAAATCTAAAAAGAAATGTATGAGCAAATGAACCTATAGGATCGGCCAGCTTTCATTGCTTTCCAGCACCGGCTGGCTTACGAAACAGTCCAGAATACCACATGCTAAAATGAGGAGTTAGGTTCTGTGTCCCATAGAGTGAGCAACCTTTTCATTTGTTTCATACAAAATCAAGTTGGTGAACTTGACGTAAAAGGAATGCCAGGGTAATTCATTCTATGCTAGACTTTAAGGCCACTAAGAACATCGTGATTTTTTTCCCTGCACACTTCTCTAAAATTCCCGTATAGCCTGGCCTGTGGTAGATATTCTTTCGATGTATTCAATCAACAATTATTAGACACCTCCTCTGTGGTTAACCAGTTTGAAAAAAAAGTATAAGATGTGGTCTTTACCGAAGACTTCACAGTGGAACTGAGCTTACAAGAAAGACCTAAAAATATGTGCAAAGTATAATGTATACAAGGAAACTAGGCATCTAAGGATTAAGAGAGGGTCAGAATTACTTTAGAACTGGAAACCTTAAAGAAAAGTAGCTTCCTCTGCTTTTTAGAGCTTTCCAAATAGTCTATTCCTTCATTCTTCTTATAGGTAGAAAACCCCAAATAAAACAGAATTTGTTCACACTTGAAGATACTGAGAAATTTCCACTTCTGGGAAGATGGAGCAGACATACTTTTCCCTGTTCCTCCCAATAAATACAATTAAAAACCCTGGACATTATATGTAAAACAAACATAAGAAGACTCTGAAAGGCTGAGAGAATAGGCGAACTTAATAGGGACCACAGGATCCGAGGAACGTTGCAGGGGTGATTGCCCTGGGTTTCCTTTTGGTTCATTTATCCCACACTTAGAACTGAAGAAGCCAGCAACCCAGAAATGCCAATGGGCACAGGTGAAGAAAGCTCCAAAAAAGTCTGCTCTCTCTAGCAAAAGGGCAAGGAGTGGGGCAGCCAGGAAAGAAAGAAAACTTGTGGACAGTAACTGCTCTCCTCCAGTGAAACACCAAAGAAGAACTGTGGCCCCAGCGACACTCACACAGGCAAAAGACAAGTGGGACCCTAGATTTCCACCCTCAGGAGGCTGTGATAAGCAAAACTCTTGCCAGGTGGGATCAGAGAAGACAAATAGGGAACCAAGACTTTCATCAGGGCAGATGTTCCCCTGTATCCTGGGTAAGAGATACATGGGATTTCTGTGTTATTTCTCACTGCTGCATGTGAAGCTACATGTTTCTCAAAAAGTTTAATTAAAAAAATTAAAGGAATCGAGTCATTTTTGACACTTGAGGTGTCTCTTTTGGGAAAGAAAATTTCATTCATAGGGTAATCCAAAATTGTAATCTAAAAGTTAGGGATGTGTATGTTTCCTGTGGCTGCTCTAACAAGTCACCACAAACTTGGGAACTCAAAGCAACAGAAATTTATTCTCTCACAGTTCTGGATGCCAGGTCTGAAATCAGTATCACTGGGTCGGCAGCTTCTGGTGGCTGCTGGCACTCCTTGGCTTGTGGCCACATCATTCTAATCTTCAAATCTCTTTCTGCTTCATCTTCATGTTATCTTCTCCTCCACGTGCATGTTAATTCTCACTCTGCCTCTCTCTTATAAAGGTACTTTGAATGACCCACATACCTATAGTCAATTAATCTTCCACAAAGGGGGCAAGAATATACATTGGAGAAAAGACAGTCTCTTAGGCAAGTGGTGTTGTGAAAGTTGGACAGCTACATGTAAATCAATGAAGTTAGAACAGTCCCTCACACCACACACAAAAATAAACTCAAAATGGCTTAAAGATTTAAATATAAGACGTGATACCATAAAACTCCTAGAAGAGAACACAGGCAAAATATTCTCTGACATGAATCTTACTAATATTTTCTTAGGTCAACCTCCCAAGGCAACAGAAATAAAAACAAGAATAAACAAATGTGGCCTAACCACACTTATAAGCTTTTGCACAGCAAAGGGAATTATAAACAAAATAAAAAGACAACCTATGGACTGGGAGAAAATATTTGCAGATGAGACAGACAAGGGGTTAATTTCCAAAATATACAAACAGCCCATACAACTCAACAACAACAACAACAAAACAACCTAATCAAAACATGTGCAGAAGACCTAAATAGGTATTTCTCCAAAGAAGACATAGAGGTGGCCAATACAAACACATGAAAAGATGCTCAACATCACTAATTATCAGAGAAATGCAAATCAAAACTACAATGAGGTATCACCTGATACCAGTCAGAATGGCCATCACAAAAAATCTACAAATAATAAGTGCTAGAGAGGGTGTGGAGAAAAGGGAACCCTCCTACACTGCTGATGGGAATGCAAATTGGTGCAGCCACTATGGAAAACAGTATGGAGGTTCCTTAAAAAGCTGTAAGATAGAGTTACCATATGATCCTGCAATCCCACTCCTAGACATATATCCAAAGAAAACTCTAATTCGAAAAGATACATGCACCCCAATGTTCATAGCAGCACTATTTCCAATAGCCAAGACACAGAAACAACCTAAATATTCATCGACAGATGAATGGATAAAGAAGATGTGGTACGTATATACAATGGAATACTACTCAACCATAAAAAAGAATGAAATAATGCCATTTGCAGCAACATGGATGAACCTAGAGGTTATCATACTAAGTGAAGTAAGTCAGACATAGGAAGACAAATATATGATACCACTTATATGTGGAATCTAAAATATGATACAAATGAACTTATTTACAAAACAGAAACAGACTCACAGACATAGAAAACAAACATGATTACCTAAGGGAAAAGGGGGAGGAGGGATAAATTAGGAGTTTGGGATAAGCAGATACAAACTACTATATATAAAACAGATAAACAATAAAGTCCTACTGTATAGCACAGGGAACTATATTCAATATCTTTAATAAACTATAATGGAAAAGAATATATATATATCATACCTGAATCACTTTGCTGTATACCAGAAGCTAATACAACACTGTAAATTAACTATACTTCAGTAAAAAATAAAATAAAATAAACTGCAAAAAAAAAAGATATTTTGTGCGATAGCATTTAGGGCCTACCTACTAATCTTGGATAATCTCTCCTCACATTCCTTAATTTAACTGTACCTGTAAGATCCTTTTTCCATATAAGGTTACATTTACAGGTCTGGGATTTAGGACCTGATTTTGTATTATCAGAATGTATTATTATCAGAATAAAATATTATTGTGCCTACCACAGTATGCTAAGCAATCCATCATGTGAATGTGGTGTAATTTAACAAAATCTACAATTTACAGAATACTCAGGGTGTTTTGTTTTCCTTTACTATAAAGATAACAAAGGTACTTTTGCATTAACAAATTTTTTTTGAGCATTTGTGTGTCAGCTTCTCTTTTAAGTACTGGGGATAAAGCAGTGAACGAAACAGGCAAAAATCCCTCCCTCATGAAGCTTGTAATCTAGTGGGGGAGGAGGAAAATGGGCAATGAACGAATGAGGAATAAGTGTAGAATGTTAATTGATGATAAGTGCCATGGAGAAAAATAAAGCCAGGAAGAGGATAGGAAGTATTAAGGAGCTGCATGTTGCAATTTTAAATAGGATGCCCAGGGAAGATCTCACTGAGAGGGTGACGTCTCAGTAAAGACTTGAATGGGATGGGAGATAAAACCCTATTTGTTTATTTTGAATTGCAGCATGACCAGAGCAACAGCAAGGGCAAAAGCCTGGGGAACAGCAAGAAATCAGGGTGGCCAGAGTGGAGTGAGGGGGAGGTTAATAGGAGCTAAGATGTATCTCTTAGAACCCTTTTCTATTTACTTTTAGATAAGATTAAAAGAGGATTATTAATTTATGAATGTTCCCATTCTTTACCTCCCCGATAATTTCAGTCTCCCTGGGTCCTCTGCCCTTAGGAAACATACATTCTTGGTCTTCTTGGTCCAAAAGGAGAGAGGAGAGTCGCTTGAGGCTGGGGCAGAAGGAGTACTTTGGGCAGAATATTTGTGGGTCACAGCTTCAAAGTACAGGGGCAATGAATTAGGGGAGAGGGTGAAAAGGGATCTAATATATAATTCTGGGAGCTCATCCTTTCCACAATGTTTGACACAAACAAGTAAAGGGTGTGAGTTATTTTGAAAGAGCTTTGAACTGTGAGTTTACTTTTCATTGCATGAACTCTATATTCTACGACACCATTCATGGGTCATAGCCTTTTTTCAGGATAAATAAATTCCTATAAGCAAAATTTCTGGGCCAAAAGGAACCCTTTAAATTTTGATACACAATATCAGATCCCCCCACTAGAAAGGGTATGTCATTTTAGATGCCCAATAACAACTAGTTCCCCACAAGCTCACCACACTGAGTATCAGCATTCTTAATCTTTGTCAGTATGATATGAGAAGAATGATTTCTCAACAATATATGAGAATTTTGCATCTTGGAAATGTGAGGGCAAAGTCTTTCTCTACGTTTATTGACCAAAATATCTTTTCGTAAGTTTATTTCCTTGTTGGTGAATTGTCTGTTCACGCCCTTTGCCCTGTTTTCTATTGGACTGTGCATCTTTCCTTATTGAATTTGTTAGAACCATTTGTATTTTCAGGATGTTTTGCTTCTGCCTGTAAAATGCTGTAAGTAGGTTTCCCAGTGTATTGTCAGGGGTTCTTGGGTGCATGCAACAGAAAGTTGACTGGCTCATTCCAGCAGAAAATGAATGTTTTGAAAGGATATTTGCTAGATCACAGAATCATTTGAAAAGCTAAGAAACTGGACTCTGAAAATAGAGCAGCACTAAGGGAGGCCGGGCAGAGGGCAGCCCAAGCTAAACTTAGGAATGACTGGTGAGGACCCTGCCAATACTGACACTAGATGCTGAAAGCCACTCTGGCACATTTGCCCGCACTGGCCCTGGAGTGGTCTGTTCTCTGTCCCGGATTCAGAGTGTCTTATTGGGGAGCCCCTGTCATAGCCTGCATCCTAGTTGCCAGGGGGCTGAAAGAGTGAATATGGGGAGTTTTCATCTCCTGAATTGGAAAGTAGACCCTGTATTTCACCTAGAGTCATACAGTGGAGAATTCTGCAAACAAAAATAGGAAGTCAGAGGCTAGGCAAAGAGATAGGGAGAGATAGAAAGAGAGAGACCCCTATAACCAGCTTGTTAACTTTTAATTTTGTTTATTGTGCTCTTAGCTTTACAGAGAATTTAATTTTTTGGTGAATATAATCTGAAAATACCTTCCTTTATGATTTCTGATCTTAACAACTCTGCTCTGACCTTCACTCTCTCCAACTTTCTACACACTCTCCCAGTTGAACCAACCAGGGCTGTGTTTTTCCTTTTAACGACTTCCTGTGCCTGTATCCAGGGCTTTGCAGACTATACTTTGAGTCTGTAGGCAGGTCTGATGTCCCAGGTCTTCCTCTCATGTCAGGGACATCCTTGACTCTGAGACATGTGTGTTCCTGCTCCGGAGGCTAATTATCTTAAGTGGTGGCCCTGTCACCTTCTACTTTGGGAATCTACCACCTCTCAAAATGTTTAACATTCTGACTTTCAGACAGGGGAATTTTTCTGACCTGTTCGTCAAATATGTGCCTTCATGGCTAAGGAGTCCCTTATTTTATTACTCAGTTAGTTTCCATTGGCCTAACAAAACATCATGGGATACTTGACATTTCGATATCTCAGACATTAATAGAAAAGCGTCCAGCTGATCATTTTCATACAGTAAGCCTAAGTTCCTCTTTCCTACTCCAAGGAAAATGTTGCAGTCTAAAGGACACACTGAATACTTTTAACTGGTCTTTGAAGGGCTCAGTCATCTTCTCTCTTCTTGTCTATACCATTAGAAGCCTGTCTACACATGTTGAACAGACCGGTAACCCTAACACGTGCTAGTCCAGAGGAACTTCTGGAAGAGTCTCTGCTCAGGCAGTGTACCTTGAGAAAGTTCAGGTGCTGGCTCCCTATAAAAGCCCCTTCCAGACTCAGCTGTGGAAGGAGGGGAAAGAATTAGCAGGTGTAAAAATGATGTGGTCACTTTCTTTGTCACTCTCTTCCACGGCCAGGGCACTCCTTGCAGAGAGAAGCCCCAGCAGATCACCTTCAGGAATGGAGCTTGGACCATTGTAGTTGGAACTATTCCTGGAGTTGCTGGAGCCCAGATGTGGAATGTCCAGTGTAGGTGAGTGAGGGGCTTGGAGACCAAAGTCGCCATGGGTGAAGGAGGGAACCCAGCCAGAAAGGCAGTATCTGGAATTTTCTGAGACAGGTATTAGGTAGCATCCTGAGTAGGGATCCAGGGCAGAGAGGCCTAAAATTGGGTGGAAGGAGCAGGGCTACTGCCCTAGGACTCAGGGTCAGCACTCCAGCTCCTGAGGACACTATGGTGAGGACCTAAGACCCCAGGCAGCTCTTCACCATAGAACTCAGGCAGACAGAACAAGTTAGAGTCATGATATTTAGAATGGGAGAACAAGCTGCAGTCTGAGACAGAGGAATAAAGGAGAAGCTTATTAGGGGGCAAGTAGTTAAGTACGTGGCCTGTACAGCCAGCCAGCCTGGGCTCAAATCTCCATTCTGTCACTCACTACCTGTATGACTTTGATCAAGTTACCTAGCCTCTCTGTGCTACCATTTCCTCATCTGCAAAATGAGAAAAATAACAATGCCTACCTCATAGGGCTTTTGTGAGAAGCAAATGGAAAACATAAAGTGCTTAGAATAGGGCTAGCACAGAGTAGGTGTTAAAAATATTAGTTATTATTGTTCATATTATCCTTACTAGAACTGGCACAAATAAAGCCAAAGAAACCACAGGGTGGCCCTGAGGTAGAATCACCAAAGTTGCTCTTATTCTTGTTTCCTCTGAATAAGAACAAGATTGGTCACAGGCCTGGGATGAGGCTAAGCTGACGGAGGAGGATCAAGAGGTGGAAAAGAGCTGCAGAGGAAAGGAGCCCAGCAAATTCTTGCAAGGGCAGTTGGGAAAGGGGCATTTTCTCCTTAGGTGGACTCTGCCACACAGACATGTGCCCCCTGGCCCATCCGGCATAGGCATATCGGGGCTCTCTGGGGCCTGTGCTGGAGATGTGAGTAGTGAGACAGAAAAGCCTGGAAGGTCCTCTGCTATCTCGGGGACTCTGCCATAGACGGGCTCCCCTAAACCTCCAGGGTGTGCAGTGACCATGACAGAGATCGTGCACCTCTGGCCTCACGCTGGCCCTATCTGTGGGAGTGAACCTGGAGTTGGAGGCATTAAAGTACAGACTCTCTTCCACAAATCATGCCCTTGTGGATCCTTCCCCATACATACGTCAACAAAACAGTGCCTTAAAAAAGAGTTCCTGGGGGAGGGAGAAGGGGAGGGATGGGGTGGGAGGTAGGGGTTAGCATATGTAAGCAGTTATATAGAGAATGCATAAACAATAAGGTCCTACTGTATAGCACAGAGAACTATATTCAGTACCCTATGATAAACCATAAGGGAAAAGAATATTAAAAAAAAGAATGTGTATATATATGTATAACTGAATCACTTTGCTGTACAGCAGAAGTTAACGCAACATTGTAAATCAACTATACTTCAATTTAAAAAAAAGGGTTACTTATAATACAGTTGACCCTTGAACAACATGGGTTGGAACTGCACAGTCTACTTATAGGCAGACTTTTTTCAACAGTAAATACTACTTTACTGCATGATCTGCGGTTGATTAAATCATTGTGGATCGGTAGGAGCTATGTACTTGGAGGGCCGACTTTGAGTTCCAGCCCTTGTGTGGTTCGAGACTCAACTGCAATAACAATGGCTACCACTGCTGGAAAGTTTAGCATGTGCCAAGGCACGGTACTTGTACCTGAGGGCCACATATCCACACCTTATTTAGTCCCCACTATACCACTCTGAGGTAAGTCCTATTATTGTTTTGCAGATGAGGAAATGGGCTCAGGAGGGTCAAGTAACTTGCTACGGTCAAACAGCCAGCAAATGGTAGAACCAGAAATCCAGCTGAAGCAGTTCAGTGCTCGAGTCTGAGCTTTTAATGAGAAGAAACAAAGAATGCTTTGGAGTTGCTATCCGAAAGGAAATACTGCATTTTTGACAGAAGTGAAATATGTGCTATTTGCTCCCTTCCTTGGTGAGCTGACACCAACCTGAACCATTTGCTCCCCCCAGCAGCATCTGTTTTGGTTCTCCAAGGACATGGATTCACTCTGTGGAGACTCTCTCTGTGAGAGGCAAAGTTCCTTATAGCTTCTGGGATCACAAAACCCTTTTCAAGAAGATTCCCTCAGGCCCAGCCCCCTAAAAACTATGTAATAAATTTACCATCAAAACAATCTCACTTGGTCCCTCTGAGACCATTATGCTACAAACAAAGGTAACACGATATTCCAATAAATATTTCTCCTGTGAAGTCATTAGGGTTTTTTCTCTCATCCACTAAACTGTATTCTTCAAATTTAATATAATTTCATAGTTCCCCTAAATCATTCATGGATATATATGAACAACATTCAAGTGTTCCACATCCTGTCATTTGAATAAGAATGATTATTAAAGTTTAGGCTGAGTCTAAAATGCAAAAGCATTTTACTGTTTTTATTATTAAAAATGCTGTAATGAAATATTTTTAAATGTTACAGCAATTATCTTTTCATTGCACAAAACTGCATTGTCAACTATGCCACATTAAAATGTTAAATCACTATTTTAATATCAAATTACAGAAGAGAGAGAGAAACTACTAAAATTCATCTTCTGTACACTGCCTTCCTCTGCAAAATTCTAGTACATGTGGTCTGTCATGGCGGAGATGTGCTTCATCATACAGCAAACGCCATGGATTCTGGAGACCTCAGAGTTGAAATAATGAGGAGGTGTAGGGAATGTGTGATTCTTCATCATTTTAAAACACTGGGATATTAGGAGCTTGGGATTAACATATACACACTACTATATATAAAATAGATAACCAACAAGGACCTACTGTATAGCACAGGAAACTCTACCTAATATTCTGTAATAACCTATATGGGAAAAGAATCTGAAAAAGAATGAATATATGTATATGTATAACTGAATCACTTTGCTGTACACCTGAAACTAACACAACATTTGTAAATCAACTATACTCCAACAAAATAAATAAATAAATAAATCCCCCCCCCCAATAAATAAACACTGGGATAATTAGCTATTTTTCTGAATTCCCAAACCCAAGCCTGCAGGACATACTGGAAAGTGAGCAGAACCTGAACAGCTGGGCTTGCAAAAATGAGATGATTCACAGAACCCATTCTGCAGGTTGTGTGCTTTGGGCATCAATGCTGTGGTCTCCCGTCATGCAGCCAGGACAGTGTACTGGGCTCTCACCAGGGGAGGTAATGGCAGAACTTTAGGGCAGCTCTTGATGAGAGATGCTACACTCAGGCTCTTGCCTGCGTGGTTCTCACAATATTATCTATAAAACTGAGCTACCTGTCCGGATCACACAGAATATAGTCATTTCACGGAGGACTTTGACCTGGAACTTTGTCTATTAGGTGATTAAAAAACAAAAAGTACGTTTTTGATAGATTTCATGAGGAGCTGGTTGTATGTGACTCTGGTTGCTTACGGGAAACTACCAGATGAGGTCCACCCTGGGTCAATAACTCACTTTTAAGTCCTTGAATTTACATGGTCTTATTTTCTATGCAGTTTTAAAAACTGGGCTTGTTATCAAACTCAAAATCAGGGCTTCCCTGGTGGCACAGTGGTTGAGAGTCCGCCTGCCGATGCAGGGGACATGGGTTCGTGCCCCGGTTTGGGAAGATCCCACATGCCGCGGAGCGGCTGGGCCCGTGAGCCATGGCCGCAGAGCCTGAGCGTCCGGAGCCTGTGCTCCGCAACAGGAGAGGCCACAACAGTGAGAGGCCCGCGTACCGCAAACAAACAAACAAACAAACAAACAAAACCCCTCAAAATCATCTGAATAATACCAATAGGTTATGTTATAAACAAACTGCAGTATTAATGGAGATTTTGAGTGAGAAACTAGTTATCTTATGGGTGCTTAGTAAATACTTGACTCATTGATTCATACGGTGTTATTTACATTAATACATCAAATCAGCCTTGAGGGATACTACAGATTCAAACCAGAAAACCTAAAGGAAATTTATTAAGATAAATTCACTTGTAGTGAATTCACTTGTAGTGAAGAAGGAACTCCTTCTACATCTCTTTCCTACCCTCCCTACTCTATATTAACATCTTTGTTTAGTTCCTTTTATAGTGTCTTAGCTTTGATTCCTCAGGAAACAGACAGAGATGAAAATAGGTGTGTAATTTTATGAGGGAAAGCAGAATGGGCAGAAAGACAAGTTGAACTATTGGTGCAGCTGGAACAAGGCTTCAGCCAATCCCACCGTGAGTCTGAAAGTGGATGGTCCCTCAGAGAGGCCGCCAAATTGAGGCAAGGGAGCCAGGACTTGGTACCACCTCATCAAGCAGACACTGGATGTGGGCTACCCCTGTGAAAGAAACATAACTTAGGGCAAGACAGTGCCTTTTGGCTATGGGCAATTGCTGGGGAGGGACTCAGCTGTGAGTGGTAAACATGTAACACCCTGATAGCTGGGGAAGTAAGTGCCTTGGTCCTGTCCATGGAATTTGGGTGGCACACCACAGTGCCCACTATATTGGGTAACACCACAAAGTCACCATGTGGGAACTAAACTCAGCCTTCTATTAACATGTTAAATTTTCCTTCTTACTTTCCTCTCTTTGTTATCAGCGTCACCATTTTTCCTTACCCAAGGTAGCAGAAAAGAAATCTGAAGATTTCTAAAAATTGCCTTGGGTGATTTTTAACAGTCTGTCACATTTAATTTCCAGCATATTTATCCTTTTAAACAATTTTAAATAATTCACTACAAAGTGAAATCTGGCATAGGTCCTATCTGTCTTTTACTCCCTGAATTACTGAAGAAGCCAAGACAACAGATTTCTAGGCAGTTTCTAGGGCTTGGGTTGGGGACTGGTGGTATAACTAAGGAACGAGGAAGTGGCTGTCTCTTCTTCCTACTTCAGAGAAGAAGGCTTGAGTCATTGGTCAGGCAAATAAATTCTTCACTATTCTCTGGAAGTCCTACTCTGTCTATAAGAATGCAAATGAATGACCTTGACAAAGAATGTTATTTCATGTAAAAAAATGTTTTTTCACACAAGCTAAATGTTTTCAGAGATTGAGATTAAAAAAAAAATCTACCTAGTACTTGTGGGTACAACTTCACCTTCCACTAGCATAACTATGCTGTCAAAGACCCAGCTGCCACTCCGCACACTGTCCTCAAAGTACTTGCAGAGAAACACAAGGGATATTAAATTATCATGTAATTAAATTAAATTATCACTTTGCAATCCCACCAATAAGGCTGAGATGGCACTTCTGTTATGAATCCTTGCTTGCAAATCCTTTTACTCTGAGATGAGAACTCCTTCCTGGCAGAAAAGCAGTTTCAGCTTAAAGGTGAAGTTGTGGATTAGATGATTGTACAAGGGTTCTTGAACCCAGAAGATTCTAAGGACAAAAACTAAAAGTTGTTTGTTTTTAAGATTTATGATCTTTAGTTTTTGAATAATTTAACTTGTCCATAACATGGATCTATATTGTACATATCGATGACTTATTCTAAATATAAAGCTTCTTGAAATCTTCGGAATGCTATATTTTGTTTAGTAGTAAAGTGGGATATTTTAATGTTAGGAACTTTGGGATATGCAAAAAAATATCTATTTCTGAGTAAATGGGCCAGAAACCATAACTGATGGTTTGAAGCAAGAACTATGGGAGCCGTGAGAGTCTGTCATCTCCACACCTACTGTATGCACAGCCCTTACGAGATACCATAATGACGACGAGCACAGTGCGGGGGAAAAACATGATCTCAGATTTCTAACAATATAAAAAGGAAAACAGGGCAGGGAAACACTTGGGGCTCAGTTTTCCTCTTTAAACCCATGAGGTTTCTTAAGCAAGTCCCACTGGGTATGTGGGAAAGATGAGGTTCATCCAAGAACCACCCTAAAGTCTCTGGGGCCACAAGGAGCCTGTATGGCTGACACCAAGTGCCCCCAGTACATTTTAGATGTGTGTGTGTGTGTGTGTGTGTGTGTGTGTGTGTGTGTGTGTGTGTGTGTGCCTGTACAGGAAAGGGCACATTCTCAGTGCAGGAATGCCTTGCCATGAACAAGCCATATGAAAGAACGGCTTCATCTGCCCTCCCCTTATCCTTTAGACTCTCTCTGGGATCTATCTGGGGGATGCGGGTGGCAATGGATGGATGCATGGTGGCATAATGCATGGTGGCCACACATATTGGACACAGAGAGACATGTTGGGATGATAGGCCAACATCCTTGGACTCAACAGTCTTCCTTCAGTAATGTTTTGGAGAGATCACCTGAACAAGGGGCTACTGAAATGATGGCTTAAAGGAGAAATTCTCAAACTTTAACCTGCTTCAGAATCACCTAAAGTGTTTGGTTTTTGGGGGGTTTTGGGGTTTTTTTTTTTTGCGGTACGCGGGCCTCTCACCGTTGTGGCCTCTCCCGCTGCGGAGCACAGGCTCCGGACGCACAGGCTCAGCGGCCATGGCTCACGGGCCCAGCCGCTCTGTGGCATGTGGCATGTGGGATCTTCCAGGACCGGGTCATGAACCCATGTCCCCTGCATCGGCAGGCGGACTCTCGACCACTGCGTCACCAGGGAAGCCCCAAGGGTTTGTTAAAACAGATTCCTGGGCCCCATACCTAGAGGCTCTGATTCAGATGTCTGGGGTAAAGCCTGAAAACATGTATTTCTAACAGATATCCGGGTGACGCTGATGTTGCTGGTCCAGGGATCCCACTCTAAGAGCCCATAGTATAAAGAAAAGAATCTCTACTGTCCTTTTCTGAGGTCCTCAAATTCATTCAAGTTGCTGAGCCTGGTGGTGAGGATGACTACCAAGTGGAGGTGAGTCAATGTCCTAGGTAATGATTCTCATCCCCGCCATGAGCCAAAGATCTGAGGTGAGAGCAGGACGTGTGGAAGAGGTCTGTATGAGGACCTTGGGAAATTAGACAAAGAGCCCATTTGCTCTTCTGCTCCTTTGTAGAAGAAGATGATACAGCCAAGTTGTGTAGCTACACCTCTCGTCACAGATGCACTTGTTCTGTCTGCACGGAGAGGCGTTCCTGTTCCCTTGGAGAACTGCTCTTCCCCCTTTCCAAGCATATATTTCTGGTGGGCTTAGAATCAGAGCATTATGCTCCATGACCACAGGGATGTGTGCCCTTCCCTTGGCTAATATTCGTTTGGCACATGACCAGAGCCCAGCCAATCAGAGTTCTTCCTTGGGAATTTGTAATTTTACTGATGGGGAAAGTTCTCATTCATTTCTGGTCACAGAGCTGTAAGAATGTGTCCAAGAGCTGCTGTCAGCCATACCCTCCACAGTGTAGAACAGGCAAGAGAATGAAGAAGACGAAAGCCAAAAAGAAGGAGCAGAAGAGAAGCATGGTAGCAACAAGTCTCTGCCTCTAGTCACTAAGGGCTCAGAGCTATTTGGGCTCTGCAACAATTTCTTCAGTTCTGTGGTCTCTATCAGTATCTTTCTCACTTCCATACTTCTCCCATTTCTCCATCCCACCCCTGTTTGTTTGCTGTTTGATGGCTTGCTTGCTTAAAGTAATTTTAGTTGGGTTTCTGTCACTTGCAAAGGAAAGAATCGTGACTAGTATCCCTCTTATAATCAAACCATCAAGGAGAGAGGTGGAAGAAAGAAGCCTTGGAAGGGTGTTAGTGGTGGGATGCTCACATGTGCTGTCGTAGCTGCAAGAAATAGAGCCCCACTCAGGTCTCACAAGGACACATATGTGGAGACTGAAAAGTGGAAAGCCACCAAGAAAGGAGACAGGTCAGGGCCAGCTACTCTGTAGGTCTCTCTCTCTCTCCTGGCCTCTTCTCCATGTCAACTCTGCTTCTCAGAGTGTCTGTTCCATCCTCCATTTGCTCCTCTCTGATCAACACCCTCCCACTTGTCAGTTCAAATCCCAGGAGGTCAGCTAGTGACACTGCTGTTTCCACTGTGCAGAGCTCTTTTTTCCCGGCCACTGGTGGGTGAGGCACCATCTCTAGTACCATCAGGGTATCCTCTGAACAACAATAACAAAAGCTGGGGAATTTAGGACGAAGTGGACACTCCATCATGCCCATGGTAGGAGATGTGTGTTCCAGAACACCAAGAATGAAGAGTCACAGTATGAAACATCGAGCAAATACTACATCAAAATATTTGCACCAGAAAATCAAAAGTGTACCAGAGAGGTGGATATGAGAAGACACAGAGCAAGGATTTGATGAAGTGATCTGGACTAGAGCCAAGGGTCTTAGGCTCCAGAAAAAGCAGCGAGCCCAGGGTGGGCACTTTCCAGATCAGAAGTTTGAGGCCTCCCACAGCCCCAGCAAAGTCACGGGCCTCTGCTTGGCTTGACTTCCACTACTGACTGGGGGAAATTGGAGATAGTCCCACACTGCCTACACTTTCCATCATATCTCAAAGAGAGGTCACACCCTGAGGGCTCACACACACCTAGGATGGAGTCCTAGTAAGTGACCTTGGGCAAGTTTCTTAGCTTCTGAAGCCTCCGTTTCCTCATCTAAAGATGGCATTATCTGCTTTCATAGGGTTATTGTGAAGAGCAAGTAAGACAAAGCCAGTGAAACACTTAGCCTAGTTCCAGGCAAAAAGTGTTCTTGATCGCCAGTTATTGTGCCATCATCACCGTTATCCTCAGTTTCCTTATGACACTTTGAAGGTGAGTGAGTGTAGTATGACTCCCAGGATACATTGTGAACAAAGCTTATCTCTTTACCCATTTGCAGATACAAGTCATTTCTCTAACAAACACTCCCCACTTACAAATAAAATTAAAATCAGAATATATTTTAATTGCACAGCTATTTATGTAAAGTGAACACTACTTTATACTATTTAGAAGGTTTTTATTTTAAAAAAAGAAAGAGAGGAAGGAAACAAGCAAGCGGGGAGGAAAGATGGGAAGGAAAGAGGGAGGGAAGAAAATTGCTTGTCAATGTCCTCTTTCACTTGTGAGATTTTATACTTCACTATAAGAGATGCCTATTGTTAACTGAGGTATCAGTAGAACGACAACTACCAAAATACAGCCAGAAGACATACCTAAAATCATTTCACTCTGTAATACAGAATATCTGGGTATATTTAGGTGATGTAAAATCATTCATTTGGTCTGACATTCCCCTAGTATTACCAACAGTTTACTTGAAAAGGATATGAAAAGGTTGGGAGGGTGTGGTTTAAATATAATCTGCAATTTTAAAATTTAACTTTACATATTGCCATGCTGTTTCATTATACATGCAGGAAAGGGAAGAGCAGTGTTCTTCAGACTTGAAAAAATTAATCCATGTTTCTTGGCATGGACAACCAATGTTATGTTTAAAATATACATGTATAATGTGAGACATTATCTAATAAAAGTCATGCAATCTAGCTTGTTCACTTTGTAACATATAATAACTGGAAGTTGATCAGAGAAAACTACTTCCACTTTTATTACTACATTGTTCTTATTTTTATGGACAAAATTTAAAATGTATGATAAAAATCCAATATACAGTAATTGAAACATACAGTCTGACCTCACATTGCTCTGATAAATCTGTTCATTTCTGGCCGTTTTCAGTGTTGCTATAGTGAACAGTGTTGACAAGTGGATGAAAAAAAGCTTATAAATGGAATTCTGATCATAGATAAAACTGAACATAAACTATCTCCCAACATTTCTGCATGTTGGGAGGCCCGGTTTGTGCCACAGATGGCCATCTCCCAATAATACATAAAACATTTCTTGCTGGGGCTCGGCTCACGTTGTTGAATTCACAGGTCATTTGAACAGAACAATAATTCAATTCTCTTAATAATGACCTCACTGGGAACAAACACAGACACAGGATGATGCTGTTAGAAGAACAAAATCGTACTAGAGTTTTAAAAATGAAATTCTTAAAAAGCCGCCATGCTCTCTTGTCGAAATAGCACTTAAATGTATTCAGTGTTTAGCAACCAGGCAGGCTCACTGAGTTTATTTTAGTCTCTTGAATTTTACTGCAGTGTCTCTGTGCCATGTTTTCTCCATTTTCAGGCTGGTAGCTTTCCTGGGAAGGTCAGTGGTGCCCACTGAACCCTCTATTGGGTTATTGGCTGAGCTCATTGATGAAGAAGGCTTGAGTACATCATTTTTTTCTTCTCAAATAGCTGAGATGGCAGTCAATGAAGAATGACTGCAGAAAGTTTCAGAAGGACACATGGGAATCATTTAACCAGAACAGTAAAATCAGCTATTTATGTAAGTAACAGTTATTATAACCTTAACCATCCAGGCCATACTTCTCTAGAATAATTCCTAGGTTTAGGGCTGATTATATTTCTAGCTTATAAGGCTTAAATTCCAGGATTCCCTGCATTGGCAGAAATGAATGAACTGAGGAGAAATCAGAATCTAGAGTGACCTCTTTCTAGCATCTAGATGCTTGCTAACAAGATAGCATGTATTGATACCACTGGTATACACGAGATCAGGTCTCACCTTCTCAGAATTTTTAGCTATCATGTTCGTGTCTATATTAGAAAACTAAGCCCAAGTGCCACTGAAATTAGGCCCTTTACTGTCACAGTTTTAACTATTAATACCATGTTCTCCTTTGTCATCCACATTTACTATAAAAGCACACTTAACAAACAGCAGGGGCTTTAACTATGTTTTTGCTTAATATATTTTATTTAAAAGATTTTTAACTTTTAAGATTCAAATTATAAACTTGCAGAATAGAGGGATTTTGTTTTTAAAAAGCAGTGAATGAAGATACATTCTATTCAAATTATTACTATTTTAATGTTGAACAGGGAAAAAATTTGTGTAGGACTTCTGTCAACAATCCTATAGTTGTTTATAGTTTAGCTTTATAGTTTAATTATTTTATTCTTTATCCTCCCCCACCCCTCAACTTCTATCTTAGCAGGCTTGAAAAAACTAAATCTACTTTACCACAGAGTAGTGCTTTTATGCTTGGAAAACACATTTCTTTATAGGAAATAACCCATTAGTTTACGTCTGTACCTGCCTCATCAGTATCAGCTGGGAATACCCTGTAATCGTGACAATTTATTAACCTCTGCTGTAAAAGCAGGAGAAAGAAGACTCGTGCTATTTTTCCGTGAAAATGGTGGTTAGAGGAAGGGGTGTTGTAGGGGTGTGAGGGGAAAAGAAGAGAGAGTTAAAGAAACAGAGTACATTTCCAAATACACACATGTAAGTTTCTAAAGCTTAACAGAGGTATCTATAATCCAAACAAGACATCACTTTTTCCTTCCTCATCTTCCCCTCCTTCCATTTACTGATACTTCTCCCAGAAGACAAAGTTCTCGTCTCTAAAAGAACTTACTGGGTGAAGGAAAGAAAACACAGACAGTAGATAAATGGCAGCAGGTAATTTAGGGACCATGTTGATATTGTAGGTGTTCAGAGAAATAGAGACCAGGAAAGGCTTCTTGAAGGAACTGCAAGGCATGTGACATATAATATGTTGTCTCTCAATTCCCTGTGAGGCAGAGGGGCATTTCCCTTCCTCTCCCACCCCGAGGGCTCCTTTCTCCTGCCACCTCCCGAAAGGCAGGAGGTTCTTCTATGTCTACGTCCACCATTTCAGGGCAACAGCTCAGCTCCCCAGCTTACCTGAGGGCCAGCAGGGCTTGTTGAGACTGAGCAGGATGCTGAAGAGTCTATGTACTTTCCTCTCAAGGGAAAAGGAGGAGGGTGGGGCACAGGAAGACACACGCCTCTCGGGGTTTAGGCACTTGGAAAGGGGGAGGAAAAATCCAGCAAATGCTACTAATAATCACAATAGTAACATTTACCCAGCACTTACTGTGCAGGGAACTGTTCAAGGAATTTACATGGGTTATTAACCCAGGTGATCCTCACAACACCCCCATGAGGAAGTACTATTAATATCCCCATTTTACAGATGAGGCACAGAAAAGCTAATTAACTTGCCTAAGATCACAGGATACTTAATTGGCATAGTTTGGACTGGAGCCCAGACTCAGCTGGACTCCAGCACCTCTGCCTTTAACATGGTTGACAACTCAGGCTGCACTTGAAGAGCTGCTAAACATTATTTATACCTGGGCCTCCATCTCAGAAATACGGATTTCATTGATCTGTAGTGGGGACCAGGGCAGGAGGACTTTTGAAATTTCCCCAGGTGATTCTAATGTGCAGCCAGGATCACCAGCCATGCTATTCCACCTCTCACCACCCTGCTGCCTCATTATCTCTGCACCTCTCCCCTCCTCCCTGTTACTCAGAAGATTCTGCCCTGACCTTAGACTCTGCCTTGGTCCTTTTTTTTGGTCCCACACAAAATGGCCCTTGAGGTGGTTGGAAAATATGTCCACGAGTTCTTTGACATTCCTTTCTTCAAAAGGTGGAGCCTGACCCCCATACCCTTGAGTGCGGGCTGGATGTAAAGACTGGCTTCTAATGAATGGGATTTGGTGGAAGCAGTGGTCTGTGACTTCCAAGACCAGGTCATAAAAGACATTGCAACTTCCTCCTTGCTGTCCTTCGTGAATTGTAGATTGCTCACTCTGGGGAAAACTAGCTGCTATGTGATAAGAACGCCCAAACAGCTCTATGGAGCAGACCTCATGGCAAGAAACTGTGGATTCCTCTCAACAGCCAACGAAAAACTGAGGCCTTCCAGCCAACAACCATTGAATGAGCCAAATCGGGAGTGAATCTTCCAACCCCAATGAACCCTCAAAATGACTGCAGCCCCAATTGACATCTTGAATGCTGCCTCCTGAGAGACCCTGAGCTTCAACCATCTTGCTAGAATGCTCCCGGATTCCTGACCCTCAGAAACTGTGAGATAATGAACGTTCGTTGTTTTGTGCTGATAAACTGTGGGGTGGTTTGTTATGTAGCAGGAGATAACTAATTCAGGCATCTCCCTCCCCACCTCACGCCAGACCCTCCCAACCTTGACTTGGAGCTGGGGAAGTTGCCAGGGCTGCAAGAGAAAAGTGTGCTGACATCCCAAGGTGGAATTCTGAATGTCTTTACCATAGAAACATAGCTCCATGCATATTTATATATGTACATGTATGTATGGAAATGCATAGGAAAAGTCTGGAAGAAAGAAGCCATGCTATTAACAGTGTTAGAGGCAGAGATTGGAGAGGGAGAGGGATCGGTGTTGGAGGAGAAAGCCAAGGGGAATTTTCCTTCCTGCCTCATAGGCTGCTGTGTTGTTTGGATATTTCACACTGAGAATGTATCTATGCATCACCTGGGTAATTAAACATATTTTTCCTATATAAAAGCAAGGGAAGTAAATAAAAAAGAAGCATAAGCATACCTGAGGATGGGTTCTGTTGGAAGTCGAGTATTAAGAATATAGTTCTGGGCTTCCCTGGTGGCGCAGTGATTGAGAGTCCGCCTGCCGATGCAGGGGACATGGGTTCGTGCCCCGGTCCGGGAAGATCCCACATGCCGCGGAGCGGCTGGGCCCGTGAGCCATAGCCGCTGAGCCTGCGCGTCCGGAGCCTGTGCTCCGCAGCGGGAGGGGCCACAGCAGTCAGAGGCCCGCGTACCGCAAAAACAAACAAAAAAAAGAATATAGTTCTACAAGTACATTATGGATATAGTAGTACCTTGCAGCCTGTTCAGACTGCCTTAGCACCAGGTACAACACCAATCATAGGTACTATGGTGATGAAGAATTAAGAACAGCAGGGCTTGGGGCCTGATGCTCACGTGTTCTCGATTCCTGGCTCTGACACTTACCAGCTTGGCAAGTCATGCAGCTATTCTGGGCCCATTCTTTCCTCATCTGTAAAGTTGGGAGAATAATGTAAAAAATTTTAAAGCTAAATATATAAGGGGCCTCAGACAGTAAATGATCCAGAGACAGCACTCATTCAATGGTAGCTATCATCCTATGGGAGAATATTTTTCTAGTTTCAAACACATAATGGGGATTTTTACACGTAAATAAGTTGAGGACTCCATGAATTATATATTTTTGTCAATTCACCTCATTGGGGGGACACAAGAGGTTCATGACACAAAGCACGTTTTCCAGACACTTTTACTGTGTGAATTTTGCAAACATTGCAGTGTTCAAATGTTTGTTTTCTATGGAAAGTGGTAAAGACCTGAACAACTCATATTCCACATTTACAAGGGAGAAACTGAGGACAGTGGGTGTGAGCATATAATCCCACAGAGTTGAAACATTGCTAGATCTGAATTCTACTGAATTTTAGCACCAAAGAGTATTGGACTACCCCATCCTATACACATACATTAGAGGTCACATTTGGGGAGCCAACCTATAGACCCCAGAAGTCAAAAAAGCATTTTGTTTGACCCACACAGTATTGTTGAAAACATTTGAATTTGTTGCCTGCATTTAATTTTGGAAGATTTCACATAAAAACATGGATTTCAGACTGCTCGTAAAAAACTGATATATCTGGCTATCTTGGGCCAGTTGGCTAGCACTGAGTCATGGACTCCTTTTTTAGTCAGGATAAGCGTTCTCTAGGAGGTCACAATTCCTTCTTGGACTGGCCTGTGTTACTCATTGGGGTTACTTTCCTGCCCCTGTAGGCACTGAGTTTGCCCCTCTGAAACTTTGGATGTTTACTTCACTGCAATAAGAATGTTATTGGATAGGATGATCACGTGCTTCTCTAATTATAAAAACTGCCTCTGCTGCAATGTAGAGATCCCAGAAACGAAGGCCATCTCTCTCTGTTTACTTTTTAATGAACCAAAGAAAAGGAATGTAGAGCTCTCTAAAATGTTTCTATGAGGAGATGAAGAGCTGCTATTTATAATCTGCTATACTTCTGCAATGAGCTAGTATTTATCAGGAGGACCTCCAGTCTCTCAAACACTGTAGAGTTGCATGTCATCATAGCCAATCTATTTATGTCACCTTTTCCATTTGACTGAGTAGGCTGGGATTCTTTCCCTCTGCACATGCTCAGATCCTACAAATGGAAGAAAAAGCTGAACCATGATTCTTACCTTTGATATACAGAGATGCTTATCAACTTTGGCGATATTGAGTTCTTTTTTTAATATCATGGAGTCACTTGTGAATCAATACCTGTCCCATACTTGTTTAATAAATGTTTCTGTCTCACCGTTATTAAAAACAAACAAAAAAATAAGTCCTATTTCTTTAAATCTGCTTGAAGATCTCTCCGCGGCAAAATTATTCTCCATAATTAACAAAAGCAAAATGTGAATTTGTGGTGAAAAGAGTCCTTCATTTGCTAGTTATTTTTTTAGCCTAGATCATTTCCCCCAAACATTTTATTAAGAAAACTTTCATACAGAAAAGTTGGAAGAATGGCACAGTGAACACCCATACATTTACATTTTACATTTGCTATATTTACTGTATCACATATTCATTCGTTCCTCTATCAATCTGTCAATCATCTTCATTTCTTGATACCTTTCAAAATAAGTTAAAGACATCAGTACATTTCACCCCCAGACACTTCAGCATGCCTATCATTAGAGTTCAATATTTGTTTTTGGATTTTAAAAACATTTTTTTAGTGCGGTAACATATCCATAACATAAAATTTAGCATTTGAACCATATGTGAGTATACAGTTTGGTAGCATGAAGTACGTTCACCTTGTTGTGTAATCATCACCACATCCATCTCCAGAACTTTTCATTTTCCCCAACTGAAACTCTACACCCTTAGACAGTAAATCCCCACTCTCCCTTCCCACTAGCCCTTAGCAACCACCACCCTACTTTCTGTCTCTATGAATTTGACTATTTAAGGTACCCATATAAATGGAATCATATAATATTTGTCTTTTTGTGACTGGCTTATTTCACTTAGCGTAGTGTCTTCAAGTTTCATCCACATTGTAGCACGTGTCCGAACTTCCTTCTTCAGGGTGAATAATATTCTGTTGTATGTACATAGCACATTTTGTTTATCATTTCATCCATCAGTGGACAGCTGGTTGCTTCCACCTTTTGCCTATTGTGAAGAATGCTGCTATGAACCTGAGTGTACAGTTATCTGTTCAAGTCCCTGCTTTCATTTTTTTTAGGTATATTTACAGAAGTAGAATTGCTGGATTGTAAGGTAACTCTATGCTTAATTTTTTGAGGACTCTATGGTTTCTTTCCTATGTAAAATTTGCACACAGTGAAATGCACACATCTTAATTTACCATTTGATGGGTTGTGACAAATGCACACTCTAGTGGATATTTTTTGTTTCTTTTTTAGGTCCTCCATATACCTAAGAAATTTTCACTTAGAATGCAGCCACTTTCTTTGGCCAAAATCCTCATGGAAAGAGTATGGGTTTGGATAACATCAGGCATCTAGTTTCAGGATCTACTGACCTCACCTGTTCACATATTTTAAAATCTGTAAAGGAACTCACAGTCCTGCAATCAGGAATTTGCAAAAAAAAAGTGATCTCCATCTTCTATTACTGACTATAAACACTTTACCCTGTGTGAGCAATGACTATAATAGTTTCAAAACGAGATTTTTTAAACAGATGAATGCATGGTAAGCTCATTTTTTTAGCTCCTGCCCATTCATTACCAGGGCTGAGATGATCTCTCCCTGCATCTCTCATGCAGATTTTCCAGAGTCTATAATGAGGCTCTTTCTAAACATTCTAAGCAGGCAGTAAGCAATGTTTATCTTGCATATCAAGAATTTATATTATTGAAAATGAAAACAATGGACATAGCATGTTTTTGCAATCAGATTGGCAAAAAAGTGATAGTAGTCCCTTTGTGAAGGGTGTGGAGAAACAGGCATTCTCCGATACTGTAGGTGGCATTAAATGGCAGGACAATTTGCTAATGCCTATTAACATTTTTAATGTTAAATCTTTTGCCAAGCCCTGGAATTTCACTTCTAGGAATTCTTCTTACAGAGATGCTTATACAAGTGCACCAAGTTGTGCATTGCCACATCGGTTCTAGTAGCAAAAAATTGGAAACAACCCAAATATCAGTGAGTAGGTAACTGCTAAAAATAAATCCTGATATACCCACATTTAACTGGTATAACTTGCTTTACCAGCTTGGACACAAATAAGGTTACATCTTTTTTATTTTTTTCAAATTACATTAGGCCCAAACATCAATGTGCCGGATTAGTGCCAGAGGAAGTCCACTGCCTGTCTCCTTTCTTAAGGCCTATTCCCTCCCGTGAATTATCCAACCACCCTGGGGCTTTACTTCTTGCAAAGTGGCCTGTCCTGCCTCTAAATATCTCATGGAGACAGAGTAGGGAATCTGATTAGTCTATTAGGAGCCTTATTTTCAGCGTCTGTTTCTTTTGTTTGCCATTATATGGCTGATGAAAGCTGCAAAAGTAATAAATAGAGTTTAGCATTGTAAAATGAAGAATGAAAAAAAAGGTTTGATTGAGACTTTGTTTTGAAAAAATTAAAGATTATCTTATCTTTAAATATGACTTATCTTTGAAGATATACATATAACAACTCTAATTGCAACTAGGCTCTAATTTTTAGAATACACAAAGGATAAATCAAGTGTTGATTTGGTGAGGGGGTTAATTTTTCTAGCAAAATTACTTGATAGCAAATTTTGACACACTTTACTTCACACTGACTTTTATAGCAGAATCATACAAAGGTCATTTTGAAAAAAGATGTGAGGGCTTCATCAATTTTCCTGAGAGCCTCTCTTAATCCTTTGATATTCAAATAATTTTCCTTTTGAAGAACTTATCCTCTTATCATCCTTGTTGTTTTTCTCATCTTTAATTGTTAACTGGTCTAACACTGCCGTATACTCATTTTGTTATGGAGCAGTTCTCCAGAATCACTTTCAATGACTTCATAAAATCCTGCATCTTTTGCAAGATTAGCAATTTTACATGGTAGCTGAAATGCATTTTATTTACATTGTATTGTTGGATGTTTATAACATCTACAATCAGCAAAATTGGCTGAGTGGGGATAAATGCTGGTATTAAATCGGGAGGGCTATTTGAGTAGGGACTAATTTAGTAAGTGACCAGTTCATTAGTGGATATTTTCCTGTTATGACCTATTTCTGCTTTCCTATACAACTTAGCAACTACAGGGCTTCAGATAGTGATAATGAATAGTTGGATCACAAGAAACTTGTACTATGCAGCTCTAAAAAAGAATGAAGTGTGTGTTGACATGGAGGAACATTCACAATGCATTGTTAAATGAAAAAAAGCAAGTTCCAAAAGACAATGAACAGTGTAACCATGTTCCTATGAAATAATAATAAATGTTAATACGTGCATCAAAAACATAAATAAATAAAACAACTTGGAAGAGTATGTTCCAAAGTATTAGCAATCATTTTCTAACAGGTATGTGGAAAATGGGGAAAGCCCATCTATGTAGACTTTTTTTTTTTAAATTTTTATTGAAGTATAGTTGATTTACAATGTTGTGTTAGTTTCAGGTATACCTAGCCTTATTTTTAATGAGAATTTATTGCACTTTCAAATATGATAAAAACCAATTAAAGGTATTTTAAACTAGTATAGTTGAGACAGGGCCAGAGTGAAAAAACAAAGGAAAAGAAAAGAAAAATGAGCTGTTACTACATTAGTGACCAAAGAGAATTCTCCTTGAGAAAGCCTTTATAGGCCTGTTTTGAACCTGTTTCTTCAATCTGAACCTGTTTTGTTATAAACACCCCAGAACTCTTTCTCAAAATAACCAAACCACAAACATTTGCTGAGAATCTGTTATTTTCAAAGTACTGTGTTGCACTTAGTACCCAGAGGGATACAAGGACCTATGAGACTGCTAGAGCCTGTAGTCAGAAAACTCCCAGTCTAATTGAGAAGATGAGAAGCTGCTCAGTGAATGAGGGTGGCAACAACACCTGGTCATCATTGACCACTGTCTAAGCAACTGCATACAGCTGTGTGATGGGACATCTGAGAAACTGGCTGTCTGACTTCTGAGTCTTTGCTTAGGTTTTGATGGGTCAAACATTAGATGAGAGTATAAGGTATTACACTGAGTGTAAGGTATTAACTTTTAGAGAGTAATGCGATCCTTTAGCTGCCATGGGAAAGGAAATTCACAGACTGTTCCAAAGGCCAGTTAGAGGTCCATCCAGATCTTATGAGAGCTTCGGGGTGCATTTGATGGGGATACTAATGAAGCGAGATGGTGAACAATGGGTATGTATTTTTTTTTATCTTCTGCACTATTTTATGAATGAGGAACTTAAGACTGACTCAAGGTTACACTGCTGCTAAGACAGAATCAGGATTTGAACCCAGCACTGTGACGACTGAGGCTGCATTCAATTTTTATGACCGACTCCTTCCTCATTGCAGATTATAGGCTAATCGTCACCTGGAATGAAGAAATGTTCCGCATGGCACTAATTGATGTGTATATTTACTGTGAAGTTTACCCCAGGAGAAAAGAGGAAACCAGCTGCATGAATGGAATTTAGGGAAAGGTAATATCTCCTGGCAAACAACAGCAAGATCCATGAAATCTCTATAGTCTTCCTGAATAAGAGTTTGCCAAGATTTCTGTAGGCTTGGTCTTCCTACCCACTCCTGGAAATAATCCTTTTAGGGGAGAGTTGAAGCACATAAACACAGTAACACTTTCTCTTCTGCCTGTATTCTGCCTAAGCAGTGGATAATCAGAAGGGCTTTGGGTTCTGAATTCAGCTGCAACAAAAATCACTTTTTAAACAGTTGTTGTTGAGACATCTGAATTACAGACTCACTTTGTATGGCATCTTCAATATCTAGGATGAAGATGCCTTATATGTGCTATATAACATAACCTAGAGTGATAATGTAGTGTGCCATAATATTTACCACTTAATTACACCAACTTGTTCTTTAGAACCCTTTGAAATACATGGAAAGTACTTAACTATCAATTAGAGTTTAGCTTGGATTTATGACCCATTTCAGAAGAGTTAAAAACTTTGAAGAGTGTACACTGTTCAAAGAAAAAAATCATTTGACCTTTTAGGAAAAGCTTATGTGTATTAACTTGCAAAATTGTATCATAGAAGAACCAAATATAGAAAAAAAGGTTTTAGTTCACTACTGTGGTCATTATGAAATGCAAGACAAATTGTTTAGGTCAATTCCCTTGTTGCAGAGTGAAAACAAACTGCTTCTTACATCCACTCTTGGGATAGTACATGAAATGCAAAAATACCCCTTTTATGGAAAATGGCTGGGAGTCATCGCCTTGAAAAATTTCTAAGAAGTATTCTCGACATCCTGAACTACAGGAAAATAACTTGTGGATCATGAGCTACACATTCTTTCTCTCCTTCTTTGCCTCTTTCTCTCTGAAAATGTGAGGATTTGGCATTGAACGTTGCGGTGACTTATGGACAACCTCAAAGCTCTATGAAAAAAAATAATTTGCAGTTTTGCTGAGGCAAGCATCAGAATCCCAAACATGACTGTCTCAGAACAAATCACTTTACTAGTGAGTGGGCCCAGCCAACCACCTGGTAGTCACATCTTAAGCAAGTTCTTATGGTTCTAATTGTCACATCTGCAATAAATCCTGCCAAGAGACAATAATTTTGTTTCTTTGTGAAAATTTTTCCTGAAAAGAAAGTCAAATGCTAGTGCAGTGCTGAAAAATGATGGCATTTGTTAATTGGCATGATTATATTTAGATAATTCCACGATTATATTTAGATTATAATTAGATGCATGGTGTTGAAGACCTCTTGATGTACTTTTAAACTTGAAGACTCCCTGTGTATTTCTCTGCAGACTGGCATGTGACTTCTTTGAACAGAAATGGGAAGACACCTTCATAGTAATATTATATTGCTATGATCTTTTGGGGGCAAACACATCTGGAAAACATAGGTACTGTGTAATTGCTTGGGTCTGAGATGGCTATTTGGCAACAAAAGCTCTCTTGGGTCAGTGAAGTGGTTGCTTTCCCCTAAATTTTGCTTTTTTATTTATTTATTTTTTTTGCGGTACGCGAGCCTCTCACTGTTGTAGCGTCTCCCGTTGCGGAGCACAGGCTCCGGACGCGCAGGCTCAACGGCCATGGCTCACGGGCCCAGCCGCTCCGCGGCATGTGGGATCTTCCCGGACCGGGGCACGAACCCGTGTTCCCTGCATCGGCAGGCGGACTCTCGACCACTGCGCCACCAGGGAAGCCCCATATTTTAGTGTTTTTTAAATTTTTTTCTTTTGGCCACACCATGCGGCATGTGGGACCTTAGTTCCCCGACCAGGGATTGAACACACTCCCACTGCATTGGAAGTGCAGAGTCTTAACCACTGGACCGGTGGGGAAGTCCCTAAATTTTGCTTTTTAAAAAAAAAAAAAGTCCTCTGTGGTTGACCTTGTTGTTCACCATCTGCAGCTGAGAAAGGGCTCACTGTTTTCAGCTGAGAGTCCTATATAGTAATCACAATATCCCAGAATTTTACAAACCATAGAATTAAGGTGGCTCACAGCCAAGTATCATCAGGCTGTTGACAGGTGAAGAGCTGATGCCATCTTTGATACACAGTCCCTATGCCCTCTTCCAGGGAATGTTATTAGGCATGTTAGGTTGTAACTGGGACACTAAAACTTGAATCACTTATTATTCGGCACATGCCCCTTACTGGTAGTCAGCAAAACTCAGACGAGAATACCCTATCCAGGATCTGATTGTGATGACACATGGCAAGATGTCAAGCATCTCCAGAGGTCTTAGATGTTTGGCCTATTGCCATTTGAGAGATAGCCTCCGCTTTTGCAAAAAATTATTCGCATAACTGGTTCTAGGTGCAATTCTTAATGTTTATCTTGGGAAGGTGGTAGCATCATATAGTTGGGCCTATAGAGTCTGAAGAATATTTGCTGTCTCAGAAGAACTTAAGGAAACTTAATTTTCAGACCTGGAAGTGATCCACTTTTTAGAATCACTTGTTTAGCCTTGTTGCCTTGAGTCAAATAAAGTGAGGTAATTGGACTTCCCTGGTGGCGCAGTGGTTAAGAATCTGCCTGCCAATGCAGGAGACACAGGTTTGAGCCCTGGTCCGGGAAGATCCCACATGCCGAGGAGCAGCTAAGCCTGTGTGCCACAACTACTGAGCCTGTGCTCTAGAGCCCATGTGCCACAATTACTGAAGCCCGTGCGCCTAGAGCCCATGCTCCGCAGCAAGAGAAGCCACCGCAATGAGAAGCCTGCGCACCGCAATGAAGAGTGGCCCCCACTCGCCGCAACTAGAGAAAGCCTGCGCGCAACAACGAAGACCCAACGCAGCCAAGAAAAAATAAAGTGAGTTGCTCTTTATGAAGCATGAACAATGCCAGAAACACATCATTAAAATGTTAATTTAATTTGGAATCCAGACAGTTTGGTTCACCTAAAAGTGACTGGGATTTATGATATTGTTTTTGATCTGGAATAATTCTGGTCACATGAATGAGAGTTCTAAGGGAAGGAGATTGGGCATAGTTATGAAGAATCATCACCTTTGCTGCAGGGTTCGGGACCAAAGTATGAAGCATGTTTTCTTCAGAGTTGTTGACTTCGTACTTTTGGCAAACAATAAATTCACTTTTAAGAGGAAGGTAAAAGTTAAAATCTATCTGGCTGATATGTTTGATTTTGTGACCATGGGTTTTTTCATCTGTTCTTTACTTCCCTGCCAGCTTCTCTGAACCGAAATGGGAAGAGCTCACTCTCAAGTGATACGAACTTATTTCGCCAATCACCAGCAGTTCCACAGTAGAAGTTAAAACTTTGCAGGCCCAGATATCACAAGAGTATTCTTTTTCTATTTGCCAAGATAAAATTCCAACTTTTGGATTCGGATCATGCTATAAGATGTAAATAACATTTTAATGAGTGCTGCAGAGGAAGAGTGTGCTGGGTCAGTTGCCCACCACTGAAGGGCTGGATTTAGTGTAACTTGGGTCATAATGAAACTAGTTTGGT
Source organism: Tursiops truncatus (assembly GCF_011762595.2). NCBI lineage: Eukaryota > Metazoa > Chordata > Mammalia > Artiodactyla > Delphinidae > Tursiops > Tursiops truncatus. The sequence continues at coordinate 64,679,883 of NC_047036.1, forward strand.
GGTCTTTGCCTCCCCAGTTGACATTTTCCCACATTAGAAAACCAGCACAGGAGTTCTTGCTATTCCCTACAAAGGACAATTGCAGTTCTGCCCAAAACCAGAACTGGAGTGTGGATGGGATAACTGGAGGAGAAGCTAGAGGAGAAACAACACAAACACTTTTAATCCTAAATTAAATTCTTGCCTAGATTTAGAATGAAAAGGAAAGGGGGAAAAATAATTGCATGTGTATTTTTATTTCTGTCCATATTCTGTAATCTCAAATACTATGCAAAGACATCTTGTTTCCATTTCCTTCACTGTTCATGTTCTTGACTCTGTGAGAATACATTTTCAGAAACATTGACTAAAAGCATGTGTTAACTTCTCTGTACTAATAACTCCAGCTCCTCGGGCTATAGGACTGAATGCCCACATCTCAACAAGATTCCACGTGAACTGTACTTGTGACTTTCTTACCTCTCCCTGATTTCAAATTCATCTTCTCTAATCAGCTATAACTCACCTGACTCTTAATCCAGGCACAGTCCCAGTTCCTACAGGGAGTCCTCTGTCATGACAAGTGCACACCTTCATCTCTTCCTTTTTGCACCTGTCTATATGGAACAGTTAAGGCCTAATCACATACATCTGAATTTCCTATTACTGTTTCATTTGACTGATTGAAATATAAGTGAACATTTAAAAGGGAGAGAGAGAAAAAACCCTTCAAACATAAAATGCTACATTCCCGACCTCACTAAGGACCTAAGAGGATTCTTTAGGTCCTTTTAAAAAAAATATATTTATTTATTTATTTTTGGCTGCATTGGGTCTTCATTGCTGTGTGCGGGCTTTCTCTAGTTGTGGCGAGCAGGGGCCACTCTTCGTTGCGCTGCGCGGTCCTCATTGCGGTGGCTTTTCTTGTTGTGGACCATGGGCTCTAGGTGCATGGGCTTCAGTAGTTGCGACTCGCAGGCTCTAGAGCACAGGCTCAGTAGTTGTAGTACATGGGCTTTGTTACTCCTCGGCATGTGGGATCTTCCCGGACCAGGGCTCGAACCTGTGTCCCCTGCATTGACAGGCGGATTCCCAACCACTGTGCCTCCAGGGAAGTCCCTAGGTGCTTTTTTTTCTTTGGAAAGAGACACTAGCTCTAAATCCCTTAATAATTCTACCTGATTTAAATCTGACTTTAATCCTACATGATAAATTAAGATTCTGTATCTTTTCACCTTTGCTTTTTGGAGTAATTTGTCTAACCCAACACCTGTATGAGTAGATCAGATCCTCTAAGTGATAGAAAGGCATTAGCTTTAAGAGGAGCTCCCTTACTAGGGGGCACCCTGAGCTGGCTGGTGCTTGAGGGCTTCAGCAATGGTTGCATTTAGAGACCCACCCACTGAAGGAAGGACATCTGATTCCTCTGATTGCATGTAGAGTTCACTGGACAGCCACTACAGGTATCCTCTTACAGTACTATTCCCAATTCACCAAAGTCCCCCCCAAAAAAATTCTACTTAGAGGAAGAAAGCATTGTCCCTGGGAGGATGCCAGGTAGCCAGCCAGAAGAAGGAATCCTGAGGTCTGTCCCAGCACAGTACTTCCCTGTGGCAGGATAGTGTGCCTTTCCTGGAGCTGGGCCGACTTTGCCCTAAGGTTACATTTCCACACAAAGAAGCCTTTAAGGGTGCTGTTGCAGGCCTCCACACTGGAGGTTTATGTCTGTCAATCTCAGGAAAAAAAAAAAGGAGGCTGTAATAAAACTGGAGGAGCCAGCAGTGGGGAATTACAACTCCAGGATCAGCGGAGGTCTGCCTTACAGCCCTGCTAGATGCTAAGCACTGGCCTCTCTAAGGATGGAGAACAATAAAGCGGAAGGAATTTAAGTCAATTGGCTGCTGGATTGCATGAGCAGGACTCAGAAAAGGGGGCACTTGCAGAGGGTGGGCCACTGATTCTTGGCCGCTGTTATCATGCCAGTCCAGCTGGGCGATCCAGAGTCTGAGAGGAGAAAAGTTTACCCAAGTCAAGCAAACCAAGGAGGACTACAGACACGCAAGTTGGAGGCTCAGTGTGTGCAGCAGCCAAGGCAACTCCAAGTGTAATTCAGCTGATTCAGTTAATAAGAACAAATGCTAATTAAGGTCTCAGTGAGTGACCACGATAGACAGAAAAACAGGAAATACATCAGAAGATGGACTGAAACACTTTGCAAAGAGACACAAGGAAAAACAAAGGTGGTGGCATCTAGGAGCTAGGCAGAGAGAGGTGGGGAAGCCACTGAGTGTACCTGACTGGCTGGGGGGTGCGAGTGGGTTATGGTGCTGAGAATAGAGAGGGCATCACTGCCACCTGTCCAGCATCTCTGCAGCCCTCATTTTGGCAGTATGGCCGTGATTCCTGCACGGAAGGCTGGTTGGACCCAGCTTGAGAGCTTCCTAAAATATCCTTGGGTCTGATGCAGTATCACTTTGTGATGGCACTGCATTGCGATGCAGTGACAGGATAACCTGGTGGTGGAGTAGGAAGGCCTTTTACGTCTTCATATGACTGTGTCTGACAGAGGCCCATGAGAGCAGCGCGTTCCCAAAGGAGAATGCGTCAGGTGGAAGAGTGCTTAAGCTTCCTGATGTGGAAGGAAGAGTTCCCAATCACCCACTCTCACTGCAGAGACTGGCCACCTGTGGAGGGCTCAGTCAGGGGATGGAGACTCAGGCAGACAACAGGGCACCCTAAACAGCACAGTGAGCAGAGGAAGGGCTGTGCTAAAACCATCACCCCGAAAAAAGCAGAAAAAACAAGGTAGCTTCCCCTAGAGTATGCCCTCTGGGCCAAGGTGTTGCGTTGGGTAACACGAGAGGGGACAGGCCTAATCTGGAGAAAGCCACCAAGAGCTGCAAAGAGCTGGCAGAAAGGTCCAGGTTGGCCTAGGTCTCCAAATGAAAACAATTTGCCTAGCTCTAGGCAAGTCCTTGTTCTGCATAATGATATGAATTTCGAAATGTGAATTAAACCTTGCAAAGGAAGGCAACTCTTTTCTCCCTCCCCCAGGCCATTCTACCATTCTTAGAGGGGAAGAGGTGGGTCAGAAAGAGGAAGGTTTAACATTTTTGCCCTTTTACCAAAACAAGGAAAGTGTCAACCACGTCTCCCGCCATCCCTGCCCCCAATGCTCAAAGTGTTCAAAACTAAAAGCTGCAGCATCTTTTCAGCAAGTAATCAGCACAAGTTGAAAGGCACATGCTGTTGCATTTCTGATCAGATTGTATGTTAAGCAGGAAAATAGCCTCCCTCCCCCCCCACCTTTTTTTTTTTTTTTTTTTTGGCTAAATGCTTGTCTGTTTAAAGAAGCCACCAGGCAGTGCCTCTCACTTTGTCTTGGCAGGGCACAACCATCAGACGAAGTGGGAGGAAGAAACATTAACTTCAACAGCTGTTTCTTGACCCCGGCTGTCAGTCTTCCCAAGAATAAATTTTGGAGAGTCCTATTTGAAACAAAGAGGGAGTTTTGGGGGAGAGAAAAGTTGGTTGGTTCCAGGGCGGCCGCCCAAAGGAGCAGGGACCACGATGTTGGCAGTTACGACGCGGCCTGCCAGCCTCTGCCGGGTGTAGGGATGGAGCAAAGTAACTTGAAAGCTCCCCTCTCGGCGCCCTGTGCCTGCAGCTTCCCCCCCTAACGCGCGCCCAGATCCAGCGCCGGCGGTAAGAGCTGTAGCTCGACTACAGTAATTCCCCAGCTCGGGCGGCTTGAAACTGCTCGGGCTGAATAGCATTTGCTGTTCCGTCCTGCGGCCGCCTCCCGCCGCCGCTGCCGCGCTCGCTGCAAAGCAGCTCTCATTATCCCGGAAGTTGTGCTGACACAGTCTCGCTGCCACCAGAAGTTTGTCAACATCAAACTTCTCCTGTGTGGGGTACGTTCACCTTCCACGAGTATTTAATCGAGCCAACAAGCAAACAAACAAACCCAAATAAACCTGCCCGTGATGTCATGGTCTTTTTTTTCTTCTTTTGCTTTTCTGGAAGGCTGGGGCTGTTAGGAATTTGCTGGTGGGCGCTCCGAGCGCCGGTAGGTTTCGGGAGGAGATAAGGGACTGCCCCCGGGTGGGGAGTAGGGAGGGGACCGCGCAGGGCGTGCGGGAGGTTGGGGCCTGGGCGCGGGGCAGGGGGCTGGGACCGGGGTTGGCAAATGGGTCCTGCAGTCCCTGGGCTGCGGTTGGCTTGGAGGACGCACGGACGTGGTCGAAGGTTGTTGCTTTTGCGGCCCCGACCCCGCAGCAAAGGTTACCTAGACGCGGTGGCCAGGCGTATACGGCGGGAGGTGGGAGGGTTCTACGCTCCCACCGCGGTCTGCACTCCTGCAGGACGTTTCTGCAAACACCTCTCGGGATCTTTCGGAATAAAGGGCATTAGGGTCATGAAATGTGTTTTGAGGCTTCAACTGCAACCTAAAAGAAATCCTTGCTATTTGAGGGCACAGATGTACCACCTTTTCTCTTCTGATACCTTCATTAAGCCATTTGGTCTAAAACTCCTTTCCCTAAGCCAGGTCTCCAGGTTTGGTTTGAGTTGCTGCTCGCCAATTTGGGCGTTTGTGGTTGCCAGTTGCTCGTCTGCTGAGATACTCCAGGCGCAAATGGGGGTGGAGTGGGGTGACGGGGGTAGGGGGGAGAGGAGGAAGAGGAGGATTCTGATTAACCCTTTCCGTTCCGTACTTTTATCCGGGTACGTTCAATCCTGCTCAGACTGCAGAGGACAAGGCCTGACTCGCTGAGTTGTGACCCTAGGCACTCGTGAATTAGTGCCACTTGGGGGCCACAGGTTTTTGTGGAGGAGCTGGAAACCTCAGACACTGATATTAACTTTATATATAGTTTGGGAGGCCACATACTGCCTTCAGACCCGGGAAATCCGAAAGTGGGTTGCGGTATCCCCCGTGTAATGTCAAGTCAGGTATGGGCGTCTGAGAGAGTTCAGTATCCTTAAAGCGACAGCCCGAAGTCTGCTCCCTTGAATTGGAAATGTGTCCACTTGTGGATGCAGCAAAATTTTTCTATACTCTTCAAAAATAAGTCAGAGTGAATAAATATCTCTGAAGAGAATATTACCCATTATCCCACTATGATCTTGTGGGGAGGCTGATTTAATCCATTTAGGGCGCCAGGTACTGCATTTACTCTTGTTGGTAGGCTGATATTAATCATGTTTTTAGAAAAATTATATCTACAGTCATGTATCTTTGATAACAAGAAGCAAGACGCTTTCTCCTATTTTTCAAACTACCCTAAACAGGAAAATTGTTCTAGTCCCAAGGGGCTAGCTTACCTTAAACACAAAACAAAAACAAAAAGCTAAAAATAAAATCCAAAGAAAACACACTGAGGTGTTTATCTGGCACTGGAAGTTACTTTTGACAAACACAAATCAAACTGATTCAAATACAGTTACAGAGCAGGCAGTCCTAAAAAAAATAAAAGTCACACACAAAGAAGTGTGTTTTCTTGAAAGTTTAGCTATTCACTACAGTGAATTTTCCCTTTGGCCATGCCTCAAAAAATGTCCCTGAATTATTCAGACTTCTTTTCTTTGGATGGTACTTTAATTTCTATTTATTTATTTTCTTATAATCCACAAAGTACTACTCAACATTGTTGTACCTCAGTGTGGACATGAATCAAGAAGGACATGTGGAGGATTCCATTTCCAAATCCACGTGCATGAATTTTTTGCCTTGGTTGTTAATCTGTCATGGTGTAAAAAGCCTGATTTACAAAGGCTGGAGGGCTTTTGCAGAGCAAGATTTTGTATGGTTTCTATGGCTGGGCTTATATACAAATAAAACTATTTTGCATTTCTGTCCACAATTTCCTAGTTGCACAAGGATAATTTTCAGAGTTTTCAGTTTCTAGTCCCTGAATGGGAGCAGCAAGCATGAGGAAACAATTTCTTTTTACAGTGATGTGAGCTCTATGCTCATCTGGATTTAGTTACTTCATAAGGTAAATATCACTAAATGTGCACTGAGATCTTTGGGGATCTAAGGTGGTGGACGGGTGAAAATAGTCTACTGTGAAATGCTAAAGAATGTCAAACAACAGAATTCGTTTACAGAGCTAATTGGGTCAACTATGGTACTCTTTAAAGTGGAAAGTAATTCGAACATTTAAAAAAAGTATTTTCAGTTTACTTTGGTTACACTTAGATTATGTTAGTTACTATGAGTTTTAGAATTTTACCCTAGGAATTCGATTAAAACAGACCCTTCTGAAAAATATACACCCTCCAATGAATAATGTCTGCTAGTGAAAACGTAGGTTTTAAATTTCATGCTAATTACATTTTTAAATAATGAAGTTCTTGTAATTATTTTTATTTAAAAGCAAAAATATCTGATAGATAATGGCCAAAGCTAACCAAACAGCTTTTAAAAATAATGAATATTAATGAAGTTCATGAATAGCACAATACTGCCCCTGCCTGCCTCAGGAAAACAAATGTATTGACTTCAGTCTCCTAAAATAACAACCCTTAGTTATTGATGGTTAAAATAATTTTATTGCTAAAAAGACTATACATAATGCAGTTTTTGCAGTTCATAAGACTTGGCCCTGTTTACTGGACTTTACTGGATCTCTTCCCCAAAACTAAGCATATTTTATCTTTTTACATATCTGAATGTTATTTCTTTTTATTAATTTGCCGCCTCAAGACATTTTGTTTTCACTTTTCTAAGTTCCCCTCCTCTGCCATTTTAGTAGCTCACATGAATGACTCAGGATTTTTAGGCCTTTACTTATATTTGGTACATGGATAATGGCATCATTAGTCAGTGCCTCCATTCATCTACATTCGTCTAAGCATATTGGAAGCTACCCATGAAATTTTCTAATGAAAGTGACAAATGGATGTCAATCAAGTGACCCCATCCATTTCAACCTCATTTTGTATGGTGTGTAAATGTTTGTGTATAGTTCTTCCATAAAAATAGGCCATTTTTTGATCTGGACATCTGCCTGCTAAGGTAGGTTTCCCAGATCACTGAGTGGCATTAGACTAAATTTGCAAAATTTAACACCAAATGAATGACAAAAGAAGAGAAACAGTATATAAAATTAATTAATGGCAGAATCCATTCCCTTAAGATAAATACTTTCTGATGCTCTAAATTTCAAGATTCTACAGTTCTACTTCAAATGAATTTATAATGAGAAAGGTAAAATCATTTTGAGTAAGCCAGCAAATTTGGGTCAAAATGAAAGCAGTTCTGAGAGAGAAAGAGAGAAAGAGAGAAGTTCCTACTTCCCAAAGGGCTGGTTGGGATTTTCTATTTTAAAAAATGTGTATATATATATATATATATATATATATATTTTTTTTTTTTTTTTTCTGTATGTGTGTGTTTAAAAATACGCACACACGATAGTATACTCTGGTGTCCTCCTTGTTTTCCTTTGTTTTTAATAACCAGTCCAATTTCTAGTGCTGGTAGGTGAATGTTTATTAGAACTTGATGCCAGTTTTAATCTGAGATTACTTTGCACTTGAAATCAATTGCTATTTTATAATCTGTGACATGTTTTTACATGTTTAGAAGTGCTGCTGCTGCTGCTATAAAAAATTCTGTGTTCATATTATAATGAGTTTGTGTTTAGCCAAAAAGTATTAGTACAGTATGCTAAGATTAGACAGTAAAGATTCTAAAATCCTAAATGGTTTAGTAAGCCCTTGATAATAATTGTAGTTTTATGGATAAAAAATATTTCGAACATTTTAATACTGCATAAAAGTGCATTTTTTTCCTAAAGTTGTTATGGAATTTCTTTGTCCATAAGGAATATTTTTTAGAAGTTTATCATTTGAAGTTTATTTGATTTGGAAATGGTTTGGAGTGAAGCTAATCTTTACAGCCAGGACCACAGATTGCAATTTCACTTACCATTATCCATGGCTGGATATTTAATTTTACTCCTGTGACCTAAAGAATTTTTAGTGACTTTTTAAAAGTGGAATGTGGAACGTAGCTCCAGCTCATTGTGAACGTGGGAATTTGATAAATAATGGTCTAAATGACCATTTACTCTGTGACGTTGTATAATGAGTAGACATGAAAAAGAAGCTATCAACTAAACTGTGGGTTTAAAGTTTAGAATATTTTTTGACTGCGGCTGTAAGTCAGAGTCAACATGGCAATTACATTTGCCATGTAATTGGCAATATGTTTTTTCGTCCACCAGTGCTTTTTTCCCCAAATTTGCTGTATATTCAGGTACAAATGAGATTTTTCTAACTGCCTATTCTGCAAACTAAACTTGTTTTCTAAAAACCAGACTGGGCATCTCTTTCTGTTTACATATGGAAACAAAGAATCTTGAATTAGAGAAAAATCTGGCTCTCTTGCTTATGATTTTGGAAACAAGAGTTTTTAAAATATAGATTTATATTGAAGGGCTAGCTGTCTTCTTTTGGGGGGAAAGAAGAAGCCTTGGTTTTGTTAATAAACAGTACAAACCCAGCTCAGAACTACTATTGGGAATTAGATATGGAAAGGTTCAAGCTGTTCTGACTTAAATTTTTAGATATGTAACATATGTGATGACCACCCACCTAGTGGCTAAATAGTATGTTTACTTTGCTACAATTTTCTGAACCCATTCAACTTTGGAGATTTAAATATGGCATAAATCTCTGTGCTCAAGAACCTGGTATGGGAATTCTGACGTAGCAGGATCCTCCAGCCTTGACTCTGGTTTGTGTCAGTCTTTTCTCCAAGGCGGTGGTTCTGGCTCCATCCCACACACTTGACTCTTCTCTCACTCTGAGCCATCCCCCTGTAGTGTGCCCCACTGGGTCTGGCTGGAATGCCCATAAGGCAGCTGCTTAAAGACTGTATAGCATCCTAGGGGTACAGTTTGACAGATTTAACCTCACATTCAAGCTCTTTAAGGCTAAAATTAGCCATGTTTTCCTGCCTTCTTCCAAAACGCTATATTTAACCAAAGGATCTTAAGGATGGAGAAGTTCTAGAAGAGGCCTGTAAGCTGAGGTGGTGTTCAGGTTCTGGTTCCTGAAGAATCCATAGCCCGGGGCCCACAGGCCCTTTAAAATGTTTTGTGATCACTAGAGGGCTCTGAAGGAATCCCTTAATGCTTTTAAAAGTCCCAGTGCCCTCCCCCATCTGGCCAGGGCTTGCAACCACACTGGGCCCATTGCCTCAACAAGGGCATGAAGAAGTTTGGAAAGCTTGGGTAGGCTTGGAAAAATGACAAGGATGGATGCTTCTCATCCCACTGTTCCAAGGAGAAGATTGGAGGACAGGCGGCTGAAGGGACAGATACCCGGTGCAGACACTTGACAACTCCTGGGCGATGAGCCAAACACTGGGCCAAGCACTGGGCACAGCTCCAGAGCCCGGGCCCATGCCCAGGGCACTCAGTGGTTTAAAGCTGGCACAAAAAGGACACTCCTGCCGGCAGGAAACTGAGTTGAACAGATTGGGAAAGAGCAAAAACAGGCTGCCCAGGAGGCTGTCTCCTGGCCTAGAGTTTCCAGTTGTCAGCGGCAACCTAGGGTAGAGCAGATTTTGGGTTTCCTCCTGCCTAGGGGGCTGGTAGAGGTGGGATTGGATCCAGGGTGGGTGCAGTGTGCCGAACCCAGCACGGGAAGGTACAGATGCACATATCCACCTGGGGAGAAACCCTTCATCAACGTAGGATTTCCAGTCCAGCTTTGTCTGGGCTCTGGAGTGTCCTCTGAGAGTGAGTTCTGATGCTTTAAAACTTCTGTAAAATGTCAGAACTTCCTTGTCCCAGATTTATCTCAGGAAGATTTTTTGAAAGGGTTAGGAAAAGAGCGAAATTTTCTTAGCTTTTTTCATTTCTCTTATTTAGTGCTTACCCTGTATATAAGAAAAAGGAAAATTGAAGAATATGATCAATCCTCCTCCTGTTGCTATAGTAGACTCCTTTTTTTTTTTTTTTTTTGCGGTACGCGGGCCTCTCTCACTGTTGTTGCCTCTCCCGTTGCGGAGCACAGGCTCCGGACGCGCAGGCTCAGCGGCCATGGCTCATGGGCCCAGCGGCTCCGCAGCATGTGGGATGTGGGATCTTCCCGGACCGGGGCACGAACCCATGTGCCCTGCATCGGCAGGCGGACTCTCAACCACTACGCCACCAGGGAAGCCCCAGACTCCTATTTTTGATATGTTAAACCACTGCAGCTATCTCTTAAGGGCTAAAAGTTGGTAAGTCAGTCCCACTTCCCTACACTTGGAGAAAGGCAAAATAGTTCTGAGTTTTATTAAAGAATTTTAGACCCTGGAGAATCCAGGCATTATGTTGGAGCCAAGAGAACAAGAAAGGGAATGAAGCTTTGGGTCTGCAGAAATCCAGATGGGCTTCAGGTTAATAGCAGGGGGTTGCAGCTGGTGGCTCATATAATTAGCAGAAATAAAAAAACAAAAGCAGAAGGACATTTTTTTTTCTAAGTAATAAGCAGCACTAACACCCAGTAGTCACCTCAGACCTCCTGAACCAGCATCCTACATAGGTGTTCCGGAATCAGAAGTTTCAACAAAACTTTCACAAGTGATTTTTATACATGCTGAATTTTGAGAGCTATAGCCATACAGCTTAAGAATAATGCCATCCTTCTATGATCCCAAATCATGAAGGTAAATAAAGACATCATCTGAAGTCACTTACTTCTCTGTTGTTTTTCTTCTTCTTCTTCTTCTTTTTTTGCGGTACGCGGGCCTCTCACTGTTGTGGCCTCTCCCGTTGCGGAGCACAGGCTCCGGACGCGCAGGCTCAGCGGCCATGGCTCACGGGCCCAGCCGCTCTGTGGCATGTGGGATCTTCCTGGACCAGGGCACAAACCCGTGTCCCCTGCATCAGCAGGCGGACTCTCAACCACTGCGCCACCAGGGAAGCCCTTCTCTGTTATTTTTGAAAGCACTGTAATCATTTTGCAGCACATTTTTCCTTCCCAGTTGCCTTCATCTAGGACAAATTTTTTTATTGGTTAATACTTGGCAGCAGAGGGTTACTGAGAGGTTCTAATCTGGCCATTAATAATCATAACAGGAAAAAATTATGCTACCCACTTTTCTGAAGTGCCTAGATACAGTAGCCCCACTTTACAGATGGGGAAACTTGACCATCAAGAGATCAGACAACTTTCTGAAGGTCAAGATGGGTGGCAGAGCCAGGTTTCAAACATAAGCTTGTGGCATTATAATCCCTGCTCCTAATCACTCTGTTCTGGGAAAACTACTTAATCTCTATAAAATGTAGTTTTCTTGTGGCTACCATAGGGACAAAACCTACTTTAAGAAGGTGTGAGGGTTAGATATTAACATAAGTAAAGCTCCTGACACATAATAGTCACTCAATAAATGGTTGCTCTTATTATTACCAAGTAATGGAGTAAACCAAACAGTGGATAATCCACATAGAGATAACCAGTGATTGACTGGGTCTTCTCAGTCAGCTTCATGGTTACATTTCATGAGGCGTGCACACCTACTTCATCCTTATTTTGTATAAGGAAGTCATTTCCTGGTCTCTACTCAGTGCTCTAATTGGGGACCACAATATATGGGAGGTGAGCAAACCACAAGGCTAGAACTATATTGCTGGTTTATCTAATGACAATCTAATGAAATTTAAAAATCATTTCTAAACACTCAAGATGACTGAATTTTTCTTGACTAATGTATACAACATCTAAGGAATATTTCTTAAAGCAACTATGATGCCACAATGGAATCTCCAGAGCTTTGAAAACCCTTTCAGAAATTGATTTGGTTACATCATTGCTTTGTTAAGGCCATAAAGTCTGTCTGCCTTGCCTGGTTCATCTCCCCAGACAGACTTGCTAACACTTTCCAACATGCCTTCCCATGTGTTGTTCTCTGTGCTGGAATATACCTTTTTTTCCTCTCTTCCTGGAATGCTCCAATTCGTTCTTCATGGTCACATCTCAAATGTTACCTTCTGTGTGAAGTCCCTCCATCCCACTTCCCCAGAAAGAATTACTCTCCTCTGTGCTTCCACAAAACACAATTACACCTCAGTTATAGCACCGTCACAAGATATTACATTGAACTAATTTGTCTTGTGAACACTTCCAGGCCAAGGACCATGCTTTATGCATCTTTGTATATGTCAGCACATCATCACAGCTGATGGCACATCTTAAGTGCTACGTAAATGCTTGTTAAATGAATGAAAAGTTTTAAGTGGTACAGGCTTTTTTTTTTATTATTAAAGGGAATTTGATTGCACAAAGTCACCTGACTGGTTTTCAGTGGGCTGACCTAGGAGTTCTTGGTCATTCATTGTGATGGAGGAAATGAACATGAAGAAATGAACCTGCCTTCATACATGTACATACTCTCTGCTCTCATCTGTATGCTTAAGAACCTGACCTTGGGGAATTCCTTGATGGTGCAGTGGTTAAGAATCCACCTGCCAATGCAGGGGACACGGGTCCAAGCCCTGGTCCGGGAAGATCCCACATGCTGCAGAGCAACTAAGCCCGTGTGCCACAACTACTGAGCCTGTGCTCTAGAGCCCACAAGCCACAACTACTGAACCCGTGAGCCACAACTACTGACCCCACGTGCTGCAACTAAAAGCCCACATGCCTAGAGCCCATGTTCCACAACAAGAGAAGCCACCGCAGTGAGAAGCCTGCACACCACAACGAAGAGTGGCCCCTGCTCACCGCAACTAGAGAAAGCCCGCAAGCAGCAATGAAGACCCAATGCAGATAAAAATAAATAAATAAATAAATTAATTAATTAATTAATTAAAACAAAAGGAACCTGACCTTGGACAGGTTAAAGAGAACAAACACCAGCAGGAATCATGGGTGCAGTTGCATTGCTAGGGGTAGAAACACAAAGTAGATGGTCATCGTTTAGCATCCTAGGTGAGTTTGAAGTGAAAGATGACCTTGAAACATTTTAAGATCAATAGCATCTGTTATTCAATTTTCAGTTGTCCCTTTATTCTGAACTGTGCCACATTTCACCCTCTCTTACTCCCAAACGTCCTATAAAAATTCTACTCTTCACAGCAGTCTTGGGCTATTGGCGAATGAAGAATTAAGGGATAGAGTAAAGTGAAGTAAAGCCTTTTCTTCATTTCTCTTTGGCTAAGACCAGCACCTTGTCAAGAAAATGGTGTCCTGAATGATAGAATGAGTGGAGATTCTGGGCCTGGCTCCTCTTGCCATGACTTTCTTATCCAGCAGTATCCAGCACAAGACACTCTGTATCTCTCTGCTCCAACCATACAGGTCTTATTCTTGATGTGCTCCTTACAGAGACTGCATATGCTGTTCCCTTTAATTAGGGAGCTCTTCCATTCCCTTTTTTATCAAATTAACTATTTCTCATCCTCAACTCCATCATCATTTACACAAGGAAACGTTCCCCGACTAGGTCATCCTCCTCCTGATTGCCTCTCCTTAGTAGCATGTATCACAGTTACAATTTTACATTTATTTGTAAGATTATTTCATTCATGTCTGCTTCCCCTGTGGACAGAAGCTCCATGAGAGATGTTTTTGCACAATTATATCCTTAGTTCCTAGAATAGTGCCAGTTGCAAAGTGGGTCTCAGTAGATACTTGTTCAATGATATGGGAAAGAACTATTTTTTCCCAAAGACATTAGACATAGGTGACCCCTGAAATGGAAGGCAGCAGATAACTTGGGTTCCACATCCATTCACTGAGTCCCTCCAGTGTGCCAGATGCTGTGCTAAGTCTTAAGGATACATGATGAATGGGACACTGAGCATTGCCCTCATGGTTTCTTTCTTTTTTTTTTTCTTTTTTTTTTTTTTTTGCGGTACGCGGGCCTCTCACTGTTATGGCCTCTCCCGTGCGGAGCACAGGCTCCGGACGCACAGGCTCAGCGGCCATGGCTCACGGGCCCAGCCGCTCCGCGGCATGTAGGATCCTCCCCGACAGGGGCACGAACCCGTGTCCCCTGCATCGGCAGGCGGACTCTCAACCACTGCGCCACCAGGGAAGCCCAGCCCTCATGGTTTCTTTAAAGTTTCTCTTAACTATGTATAAGCTAATTATAGTGATGATGACAATGATGATAATAATGTAAAAGTGATAGTGAATATGTATAGTAGATTGAGCATCTACTGTATACCAGATATACTACAAGGTAGGTGCCTTATGTTCATCAATTCACCTGATTTTTACACAACGTATGAGGTAGGCATTTATCATCTCTAGTTTACAGCTGAAGAAATAGGAGCATCAGAAAAGTTAAATTTCTTGCTCAAGATTACTCATCTAAAGCTCAAACTCATCCAGAGACTCTGGTCTAGATGACTTTTAAGACTGCATTTTTAGATATTAGAGACAGGAATGAAAGTCAAGCAGAAATGAATCTGAAATCCCCCTAAAATCTCAAACTCCAATATCCTGCTCTCTGAGTACAATGTCTTTCCAAGTCTCACTCCCAATCAACCTCACAGAGACCCTCAGAACCTCAACTTCTTACTCTGCCTATTCACTGGCCTCCCTTCAGCCCCACTTCCATCCTTAGCTTTCACAGAGGCTTGACCCCCCTCATAGCCCTCTACTTTTATTACATCCATCGGTGAAATCTCAATGCCATGATCAACCTCCTCTACTCATACACAATTTGATCCCTACATCACTCACATGGAGTTGTGAAGATTAAATGAGTCAGTACATGCACTCTTTAAAACAATTCCTCACACGTACTTAGTATTATTTTTATTTATTCCTGAGTAGTCAAGCACTGTTCGATAAAGTCTTTTCTGTGATGATTTAGACAACTTCAGGTGGATCCTTAATGTTTCTGTCAACCTTCTTATTTGGCAAAGTTTAAGCTCCCATATATTTTTAAGTAATCTTCCAAATCTCTATTCTTCACAAGTCTTCGACGCAACTCCCAATAGAGTTGCCTTCAGCAAATGACCTTGGCAGTGGACATCTTTGTTGCCTGCTCAGCATCCATTCCCCTTTTATTCTGGCAATTACCACCACCCTCCTCATTGACCATTCTCATGTCTATGGTTTGGGTGGATGACCATATCCTCTTGGCCATAGTGATCCATTCAGGAGTAGGCATCTGATCCAATGTGAGCCAAACAAAAACTTTCCTAAGACCTTAGAAGCATGACTGTAAAACACATCTTTAGACCATCGGTAAATAGACTTCTCTTTTACTTTTGACGATGTCTATCACTTTACTTCTCAAGCTCTCTATCTAGGTCCCAAGATGAGACAGCTCTCTCTCCATCCCCCTAAAACCATTCTTCTCTATTTCCCTTATAGTTTCCTCTTCTGTTCACTGGTTTTCTCATGCTACATTCTCCTTGGGTGATCTAAATACTCCATAGTTTTCATTCTTACTCTATGCTGTTGACACTCAAATCTATATATACCCAATTCAGTGTCCTACCTGGAACTTCAAATGTTTGCTGTATATTTACACCTTGATGTTCCAAGGGCATCTCAAATTCAACTTACTAAAAACATAACTTATTATCTTACTTCCAAATCTGCTTTCCCTGCTATATTCTCTGTCTCTGTTTATAATACCACAGTCTCCCAGAGGTGCAAGCCCATTTTTGTCTTCTGACCTTCAACTCACCTGACCTGACCCAACACATTGTTGGTCTTCTAAAATATTTACTGAGTAGATTCCCCCCTTGTAGCAGATGCTGATGGCCACCTGCCCAACAAACATTCTCCCTGCCTCCTTCCCTGCTAACAGAATTCCAGTTTTGCTCAGGTATCCACGTGATTCTGTAAAGATATGTGCTTGAGGGGAAACTGGCATCAGTCTCTGTCCCAGCTCCAAAGGATGAGTCTTGATTTGTCTATTCTAAGCCAATCATGATAATTCTTGTCAAAGAATAACTCAGAAATATTTAGTTAGTTATCTGCACAGAAATATTTGACTCATATATGAGACAAACAGTCATTAGATTGTTGTCAATGAACAAAGGCAAAACAACAGGAATTATGGGAGGAGAGGAGGAAAAAACCCAGACATTCTGGGCACATTAAATCTTGTTTTATATGTTGGATAAACTGATTAGGCAGCAGCTGCTTTTGTTCATTCTGCTGCCACTTTTTGCAAAATCCTTTTACCCTCTCCACCTTCCACTAGCTCAGCAGGTATCACATTCTCTGGAAAACCTCTCTAGTCAACTCCTAACCCTTGCTACACACCAAGTATACTAGAAACCCTTCCTTTGTTCAGGACACACACACACACACGCACATACACACACACGGCATTGCACGCTAGCTGCTAGATTACTCTTTCTCTAGTTAGATGGGGGGAACTCTACAGTTTAGGGGGAAAATATGTGCTGGACAATAAATATAGATCTACTTGGGTAAGGTGGGATTTTGAAAAAGGAAAGAAAAAGCCACATTCGTTGCTTCTGATTAGTTGTGACTAAGGACCCTTGGTGTTCTGCAATTCTAGAACGTGGATTATCTGATGTACATCATTTCTGAAATGTGTGGTTACTAAACTCCTAAATAACTGGAGAGAGATTCCCTTAGGAAACACATAAAACTAGATCTGTCATTTATAGAGCATTTTTTTCAAGTGTTATAAAGTGCTTCATAATAACCTTGTTAATAGATGCTTGCCCAGGACAAGTAATAATTTACTGGACAAGGTATAAAAGTTCCTGTTTTATTCATTTCCAACTGTATATTTTGTATGAAGGGAAACAACTCACAGAATTTTCAACTTTTCCTGCTTTTTATTTTGAAAATTTTTAAGTACAATGAAAAACTCATTATATCTTTCACCTAGAATCACCAATCATTAACATTTTGCCATATATGCTCTCTCCCTTCTTCCCTTCTACCTCTCCCCAACACGAACACACCACACTTTTTTACAACTGAACAGTCTGAAAATAAGTTGCAGATATCACCATGTTACCCCTTCATCCTTCAGCATGCATCTCCTAAGAAAAGGACATTCTCTTACACAGCCACAATATCATTGTCACACTCAAGAAATTTAGCATTAATACAATGAAATTATCCAATACATAGTCTATATTCAAGTTTCCCTAATTGTCCCAAATCTGATTTAGCTTTTTTTCTCACCTGGATCTTATCAAGAATCATGCATTACATTAGGTTGTTATGTCTCTTTAGTATTCTTTTATCTAAAACAGTCCCTCAACTTCTTAAAAATCTTTCAGTTACAATTCGTATTTCTAAAGAATCCAGACCCATCATTTTGTAAAATGTCCCACAGTACATCTGATTGTTACCTTATGGTTGGATTCAGGTGAAGCATTTGGGAGAAAAATACTACATAAGAGATGTTTCCTTCTCAGTGCAGAACATGAGAAAGTAGTTTCATTATTGATGACGTGCAGTTTGATCACTTTTCTCTCTTTTTTTTTTGTACACTTCTCAAGTGAATCATTTATTATGGGAACCTCATAGAGATGAGACCAATATATCCATTTATTGAGCATTTAGTAAAGCGAAATGGTGAATAAGGTAATTATTTCAAAAAATACTTTAAAGGTAAAATGGTCAGATTTCAATTATCTGGATATTTTCACTGAAACATTTTTAGCATCTTAGGAAACAGAATTATCTGCACAGTTGTTTCAAATCTGCAATTCTCTTTGTTCACACAGATCTGGCCAGCTAATGGCATCTATTATCTCCAATTCGCAGATCAGCACAAAATTCAAATGGCTTAAAAGCAGCCCCATATAGTGGAAAAAAGAGATTCATCTAGAGTCCAGAGTAGTCAAACTTGTCTCATACCCTTAAGCAAATCACATGCTCTTCCTGGGCCTCAATTGTCTCCTTTGTGTACTGAAGAAATAGGACTTTAAGATCTTTAAAATTCTACCATTTTAAAAGCTCATTCATATCTGTAGTTCACTACCAAATATACTGTGAATCATTGTGACTCCTAATTATAAATGCTTATGACTTGGGTAAGATCAAATTAACTATAATATTTTTTCCTGGTGGAAATAACAGAATTTTAAGAATAAGAAGGAGTTATGGAAATCATCCCATCAACCTCCCACACGATGTGGGAATCCCATCCTATTGGGCCATCCGGACAGCACTTGAACACTTTAGGTGATGTGGGAGTGATCACGAGAAGCAACGTTTCCTATGTGGACTCAAGTTCTGCCTCAGTCATTTTATGTTCTACCTGATAATTGGCGATGTCTTCACTATCTTAGTCTGTTTGGGCTGCTCTAATAAAATACCACAGACTGGGTGGCTTATAAACAACAGAAATTTATTTCTCACAGTTCTGGAGGCTGGGAAGTCCAAGATCAGATGCCAGCTTGGGCATGGCCTGATGAGAGCTCTCTTTCTGTCTCTTAGCTGGAGCCTTCACTGTATTCTCACACGGTGGGAAGGGAGAGGATCTCTCTCAGGTCTCTTTTTTTTTAAAAAAAAAAAAAAATTATTTATTTATTTGGGGCTGTGTTGGGTCTTCGTTTCTGTGCGAGGGCTTTCTCTAGTTGCAAGCGGGGGCCAGTCTTCATCGCAGTGCGCGGGCCTCTCACTATCGCGGCCTCTTTTGTTGCGGAGCACAGGCTCTGGATGCACAGGCTCGGTAATTGTGGCTCACAGGCCCAGCCACTCCACGGCATGTGGGATCTTCCCAGACCAGGGCTCGAACCCGTGTCCCCTGCATTAGCAGGCAGATTCTCAACCACTGCGCCACCAGGGAAGCCCCTCAGGTCTGTTTTTTGAGGACACTAATCTCATTCAATAACTAAGGCACTGCCCTCAAGACCTAAGCACCTCCTAATACTATCATATAGGGCATTAGGATTTCAACATATGAATTATTTTTCACTTTAAAATATAGACTTTAATTTTTTACAGAAGTTTTAGGTTCGCAGCAAAAGTGGACAGAAAGTACAGAGTTCCCATATAGCTCCTGCCCCCTCACATGCATAACCTCCCCATTATCAACATCCCCCAACAGAGTGGTATACTTGTTACAATCAATGAACCTGTACTAACACATAATAATCACCCAAAGTTCATAGTTTACATTAGTTTCACTCTTGGTGTTGTACATTCTACTGTCAACATATGAATTTGAGGGAGAGACACATATATTCAGCTTGTAAGCATTCACCTTCTCTGGACTTCAAACATTATTTCCTTCACTCTCCTTCAACAACGCACCTGCGTGTCTGTAACTGGAACTCATAGCCCAGCTCTTCTCTGCGTCTGAGATCCAGACTTCTGGTTTTCTCCCCTTTGACAATCCCTTTTCCCCTTCTCATTGCTTTTGAACAACAGCTGGATGTAAAATCCCTGGACACTTTCCTTCCTCCCCATCTAGTCCACCAGTTCCCTAAAACTCTGTTTATCTTCTGCCCAGCCTGGGCAATCACTTCAGCATTGCACTTACAACTTCCTCAATACCCATAGCAATTCTAATTATACCAGGTGTACTTGAATGTTTATTTGTATGCCAAATACTGCACAACACACTTGCATAATATAGAACAGCTGTGCAGGGAAACAAAAAATCAGCTTGTGAAGAATGCTGTAGGTTTGAGTGTACACTTTCTAGAATAAAGATAAGTATTTAACTATATTGTAACCTAACCAAGCAAATACCACTGACCAAATCATAAATTATTCACATAGAGTAATAATGGCAACTTTTCCAGGTGAAAACGAGACACCTGCCAATGAAACTGAAAATATTACATATGTAATCTTTTTTTAATAATTAATTAATTAATTAATTTTTGGCTGCATTGGGTCTTCGTTGCTGCACGCGGGCTTTCTCTAGGTGTGGGAGCGGGGGCTACTCTTCGTTGCAGTGCACGGGCTTCTCACCACGGTGGCTTCTCTTGTTGCGGAGCACAGGCTCTATGTGCGTGAACTTCAGTAGATGTGGCACATGGGCTCAGTAGTTGTGGCGCATGGGCTTAGTTTCCTTGTGGCATGTGGGATCTTCCCAGACCAGGGCTCAAACCCGTGTTCCCTACATTGGCAGGCAGATTCTCAACCACTGTGCCACCAGGGAAGTTCTACGTATGTAATGTTAAGGGTCTTAAAATATTGAGAGCTGCAGACATGTGAGGTAACAAATATTCCCTCTGATGTGTAGTGATGTTCTGTGGTTTAAGTTGGAGATGGAATACAGTGATCGCAGATGAAGAAATGTGACTCTGAGGGTTTGAATGGGTTTTTATTATATTTTTCAAGAGTAAATAAGTACATCATATTTCAAAACTATGTGCTTTTAATGCTAACATAACCCATGGGTGCCTTTCTTCATATTCTACTCCCAATAGATTTCTTTACAAAGTCTTTATGTGAATAGTTATATTAGAAATCAGGATGAAATATTGGCACAAGAAGGACTCTTAGAGATCATTCAGTCTGTTGTTAGTGAGGGAATTGAGGCCCAAAGGGGCAAAATCACTTTTCCAAAGTTGTACAGCTCTGGTGATCCAGCCAGATCTAGAGCCTGGTTTTGAGGTCAAGCTACTTTCCGAGTGATTTTCAAGCCTGTCTGTCTGGGGGCTTGAGGAGTCTCTCCCTTGAAAGAGAGAGTTGATTGTTTCTCATCTTCTTCAGCTAGAACCCACTACTTTTGAGGATTTTACATACTGTGGTTCTACTTAAAAATTTGAACTAAAGAAAAGGATTCTAGTATTAAAACGTGTATTTTAAAAAATTGGTAACCAGGCCTTATTCTTCCAAATGGTGATTGAAATTTTCCCTGTAGATAATTGAATGCTAATAGTCAATATCAGTATGAAGTTCTAGATTATATGCATTTCATATATTTTAATTTAAATTGGTTCTTTAAGTAAATGCATCAAACATGTTTCTACAGATAAAGATGCAGACCAAACTGGATAAAATCTTCTCTTTTGCTCTCTTCACATTCAGCAGCCTTCTCCTTGATTTTGCCAGTATACTACCTAGCTCTTTCAAAATGAGGAGAAATAAAATAGATACCATAAGATGAAAAAAAAAAAAAAGCAAGTTTAGGTTTCTACAAACTACCCAGCACTCACCTGGTGGGAGTCTGACATGTTATGTATAAATGGCTAGAAACCTATCAGATTCATACTATTATGTAACAAGAAATTTATTTTCACAGCTCTATTCCTTCTCAAGAATTTCTTCCCTAGAAATACAAACGTTGATTGATATCAGATTAATAACAGCACACATTTTCCTAAGTTTTTTGCACGTTACGATTAGTAGTAAGAGTTCCCTTTCTAACATTATGGTGACTGTAGCCATGTTTTCCTGGGGTCATGGAATGGCCTATATTTTAGTTTCCCTGGGCTCTCTGGATTTCTAGTTAACTGATATTTCAGTGCCTGAAATTTTTCAGTGATCATTTCATCCTTCCTTAATCCTAAAATATATTTGATTATGGAATTAAATTTGAATAGACTATTAAAAAAAATCCAAGCATGAATATTTCTTGAAATGGTCGTTTTCCTGATTAGAACAAACTCAGTTTGCACAGTGATAATTCACAAGCATTTTGAATTCCAGTTATGAGCTTCTTTCCTTTATTAGAGCAATTCAGATCCATGAAAATGGAAGCACGTTTCAAAAATATCAGGAGCACAGATTTCCCTTAAAAGTTTTTTGACTTTCACAGAAAATTAAGGTTTTCTGGGCTATAATTTCACTTTTTTTGACACTCTGATAGGTGTATGGCTTTCCTCAATACAGCTGTTTTCCTTCACTACCTGTGGTGATGTGGTTGCAATGTTAAAAACCAAAGGCATGCACTAAACTCCTGCAATAATATTTCTAAACTAATCCAACATGAGGAGAAAAGTGATTAGAAAGGTGACAGTTCCCAGTGGAAGATGGATAAGCTATTTCTAGAAACTACCATTACTACTGAAAAAACTAATTGCTTTCCTCCTGTTTTTGGATATTTCCACCAGTTCAGGAAGGACAAAGTGTGAAGAAACTTCACCTTGCTGCTACTTATAATGTTGCTTTCCTGAAACTGCACAGAGCTTGGGTCTCCAAAGCAAGTTTTTGAGACAATAGACTAATGTGCTTAAGAGAGAAAAGATGAAAGTGTTCCTGTGTCTATGAATGAGTAGATCAATAACTCACTGTTCATTTGATAAATATTATGGAGTGCCTACTATGTGGCAGGCACTGAGCTGGACAAAAACAAAAAATATAGAGTCTTTGCCCTGGATGGGCTTATATATTAATTCTAATGTGACATTAAGTAGTAGTAGTCAGTTGGAAAAATTACTACGGTAGTCCCAGAATAAGGAATGCCTCAAATACCACCCCGGTGCCCTTTTACGGCCTTGCAAAATTTGTTTTAAGCCAGTTCTACCAAAACTTACATTAGGCTAGCAATTAATTATGGGTGTGGCATATATATTACCCTTTTTTAAGTTCTATAAAACTCAATAAAATATACTAATAATACATCGTGAGATCTGGGAATATTTGGGCTGACAGCTGAAAGCAAGAGCCTCAAGAGCTGTCCTAGTGACTATTCTCCATGGCATTGTATTGTGGAAAGAACATAAGCTTTGATCTAAATCCAAGTTCTTCAAGTTATTAATTGAATTAGCAGGAGCAAGTCACTTAGTTTTCCTCAGTCTTGGTGTCCTTATGTGTAGAACAGAGCTAAAAATAATTTCTGCCTTGCGAGATTATTGTGAGAATGAATTGAACTAATATATGTGAAAGCACTCTGTAAAATTTGAAGTCCAGTAAAAAGTTGCTTTTTTATAGCAAATTCACAACAACGCCCATTAATCAACATGGAAACAATATTGCTATAGTCATAGTACCAACCTTTAAGATGAAGGATGCTTGTTACATCTGTCAGAAACCCTGATCATGGTTAATATTACCATATGGCTAGTTAACATTTTTAAGTAATAGCTATTTGATTTCATGGGAAGAAAGATCCTATTTCTTTTCTTGAGAAGGTTACAAACTATTTAAACTTTATATAAAACTGTACTAATAACTCAAAAGGGCAAACCGAATGAGAATCATTTCCATACTCACATGACAAAGTGATAAGAACTTATGTCCTAAAAGGAAAGGAATTGTATTGGTTGGGACGGTTTTGGTTGAAAATAACAGAAGATCTAACAAACACTAGTTTAAGTCAAAAGGATATTTATTGTTTATTTAACAAGAGTCTAGTTATACGCAATCCCAGGGCTCAATGATGTTAGGGCTCTGGGTCAGCATCTTTGACATTATCTTCATCTTCTATCATGTTGCTGCCTTATGTGCAGTCACAAGATGTATGTTTCCCTTCCAAGCATCAGTCCTTTACATCAATATCTCAGACAGGAAGAATAGGAGCACTCCAAGGAAATCAAACTATTACCCAGAAAGCCCCTGGAGATTCACTCTTACATCTGATTGGCCAGAACTGGCTCACGTGACCACCACTAACTCTAGGGGAAGCTGAGAAAACAAATATCCAGCAAAAGACCTTATGGCCATACTGTAAGGGCCTTAGACCAACCATGATTCATTTCTTGGGGCTAGGCACATTGTGACCAAACAAAATCAGGGTTTTAATAATTAGGGTAAGGCAGAGTGGAGAAAGACTGTTGGAAAACTCCCTGATGGTATCCATCTGAGATATTTTAAATGTGTGTCTACAACTAGTTAATGAGCTAGACCCGATACAAAAGAAATATTGTCCTTGCCTTTTAAGAGAGATTCTAAGAACCATAGACTGAGCTGTAAGGTTCTGGTAAAGAAAGTCCAGTAAAGCAGCAAATAAAATATTATATATCATAGCAAAGAAAGTCAGGCTAAAAGCCATTTGCCTCTATCCCCCCTGAAGCATGTCGAGTCTGTGACTCAGTGGTTGCTTTCTCTCTCGTGAACTACTGATCTTCTGAAATGGTTATTTTAGTGTTTTAGCCAACAAGTTCTTACCCATTTAAGTATGAGTTCTGTGATTAATTACAAGGTGTAGAGCTCTCTTCAACCCATCAGCCTTTTCTGTTAATTTGTTTAAAATTTTGTTTCCTAGGCTGGGCTTTGATAATACAAACAGAAACAGTTAAGAACCAACTCCCACCTGCTAACTCAAATGAGGGCTGTGCAATTTGCCCTCTTTTCATGTTCTATCTCACTGATAGCTGACTTTACATCATTCCCTGTTTTGCTAAAGCTAGATCTAAGTTGTGACAAATTACTTTTTTATAAATGCTATCTCTTCAACTCCCACTGTATCTAGCCAGAGACACACCACCTTACGATTCCACTGAATATCCTCTGAGAAGGAACATTAGTTTCAGAAGGAACATTATCTGAGGACAGCCTAGAAAGGGAATGACAATGTGTATTAGTTCAGACTTTGGATCCCTACTAAATTTTATTTTTATTATTTTATATATTTTTTGCGGTACGCAGGCCTCTCACTGCTGTGGCCTCTCCCGCCTCGGAGCACAGGCTCTGGACGCGCAGGCCCAGCGGCCATGGCCCGCGGGCCCAGCCCCTCCGTGGCATGTGGGATCCTCCTGGGCCGGGGCACGAACCCATGTCCCCTGCATCGGCAGGCGGACGCCCAACCACTGTGCCACCAGGGAAGCCCCCTACTAAATTTTAAAAAGTGATCAGTCTTAGGGTTTATTTCTTTTGACACTTAAAAAAGCTTGCTTTTTCCTCCCTTACAATCTTAATAAATTGTAATAGCATTTTTGTCATACCAGATATCAGACGAAATGAACCCACTGGCAAAAAAAAAACCATCCAAAATAATAAATTTGTACAATTACGACTTCTCTCTGCCCTCCTCCCATTCAGCTTACTCCATCTTTCAGTCTGGTTTCAGATATTAGTAAGTAATGGAATAATACACAGGAAATGAATAGCCCCTCCCCTGCC
Source organism: Tursiops truncatus (assembly GCF_011762595.2). NCBI lineage: Eukaryota > Metazoa > Chordata > Mammalia > Artiodactyla > Delphinidae > Tursiops > Tursiops truncatus. The sequence continues at coordinate 64,704,789 of NC_047036.1, forward strand.
CTGTAAATCAGAAAAGTCATTTACAGGAGCTGAGTGATGGAGGGAGAGATATGTGGCAAGGGAATTGAACCTTAATGGCCACTCAAGAGCTATAACCATCTACCTCTCTGCCAGTCTGTCTGTCTGTCTCTCTCCTTCCCTCCCCTCCCCTCCCCATCTTTCTCAATATTGCCCCCTCCCCCATTTTCTTTCTTTCAGTTTCTTTCTTTCTTTCCCAGTTTACAAATCTCTCAGGCCTGGGAACCTATTGTCTTATTGGGAGGTGGTCTGTGTGTTTTAAACATTGAATTCTCCCAAGTGCCTAAAGTCACTCCTTAGGATGAACTTTCCCTTGACAATGGGATGCTTGGTTACTGGTCCTCCCTGGTGGACCCTGTTTTTGATCTGTGTGGTTTTCTGCAAGATGTTAATTGTGTGGTTCAACCTTATATTGTCATGAAAGAAGTCAGAGTCATGAAAATAATCAAGATTTGAAAATAAAAAAGTCATCATAACATTGTTTAGAATGTACTTCCTAGTTATATGCAAATATGACCACTCTGAGAGTTTTCAAAATTCAAGCAAGAAAATGGATAGTTGTATCAGGTTCTGAAGCAAGAGATATAAGGAGTTACCATTCTTTTTTATCTACTTTCTAATATTTCTTTTCCTTCTTCCAACTTCAAGCTAGGAATGAACTCTGTCACTTCTCAAGACACCAGCAGATCATCTAAACCATCTTCTAAACCTTGATTATACATTTAGAATCACCTGGGAAACCTCAAAAAATTTTAATACTTGAGTCTCTCCCAGAAATTATTATATCATTGGTCTTCAGTAAGCCCTGGGCATCAAGATTTTTTAAGAAGTCCCAGGTGTTATAATACCCAACCAAAGTTGAGAACCATTGATGGTTAGGGAAGAAGTTGTAAAACAATGATGGAAAAACATGTTTGGTGGACAAGTCACTTTGTGAAAGACTATACAAGTTATGCTATAGGTTGGGCTGCTGTGATAGAAATCCAAAATAACAGTGGCTTAAACACAACAAAAGTTATAATCTCTCTTATATTACAGACTGAGCTAGTGGGCATCTCTGCTTTGAGAAATTATCAGAGGCCCAAGGTCTCTTTATTTTGTTGCTTTGCCCTCAATCACATGGTTCAGAACAACTTGCCACTATGTCCACATTCTAGTTAGCAAAATGGCACACTCTTTCTTTTCTTTTTTCTTTTTTTTTGCGGTACGCGGGCCTCTCACTGCTGTGGCCTCTCCCGTTGTGGAGCACAGGCTCCGGACGCACAGGCTCAGCGGCCATGGCTCACGGGCCCAGCTGCTCCGCGGCATGTGGGATCCCCCCGGACCAGGGCATGAACACGCATCCCCCGCATCGGCAGGCGGACTCTCAACCACTGCGCCACCAGGGAAGCCCAACACTCTTTCTTCTTAAGGAAACAATCTAGAGATTGCACATGTCACTTCCATGTCCCATCTAACAAACCAGAACTTAAGTCATAAGCCCACACTGTTGCAAGGAAAGCAAAGAAATGTAGCCTTTAATGTGAGCAGCTATATAGCCTGATAAAACATGGGCTTCTATTATTCTGAGGACAAAGGAGGAATACTGGAGGAAAACTGGCATTCTTTGCCACAAACATCTTATTGTCTTTCCAAGGTGAAGTCTTAGAGGTTCTGAAGTAGTTGGATTCAGCAGGAGGGAAGGAATGGGAGAAGAGGAGAGAACTCTGTGGTTAGAGAGAGTGAGTTCAGTGTTCAAGGTATTGGAGTAGGAGTCATCCAGGAGCTGGCTTGGGTGAGTCAAGTAGAGATAGATGAGATTCCCAGAGTAAAGGAAGTGCAGGGACGATGGGGCTACAAGTCTCACATGTGGAAGCCACTGTACAGAAGGCTGTTGTCACCTGATCCTCTGCTGTGAATGCTATTGCTTTTCCCACCCCATGTATTTAATAATGAAAATAGAATGGGGCTATTTATCAGGTCATATTCTGATCCGTGGAAGGGCTTGGAAAGAAATGATTTTTACAGCATAGGATTGCAAAAACTTATGCTGAATGAGGGATTTACACTTTTCTTTCAGACCCAGGCCACTGTTGGTGGACATAGAACACTGGGTGTGTTGATTGCTAACATGATTTATTGCTGTCCCTGTGTATTCAGCTACATTCTATGACCTTTCTTTCACAGTGTCCTCTGCCTTGATAAAATCACTCTATTCTATGTCAAGTCTTTTTAATTCTTTTTCTGAATCAAGTAAGAAACAATTTCCAATGGATTCAACTCTAACTTTTTTTGCTCATTGTTTATTCCCTGGAGACTGAATAATACATTTAGAAGTTGAAGAATTGTAAGCTGCTGCTTTGTACACAGTGTCTTTAACTTTTTTGTCCAGGTTTTCAGCCTAGCCTCTGATGAACCTTTTATTTTTTTCTTTTTCACACATGAACTTTGGGTGTCCAACGTTAATCACTTGTGTCTGTGACTAACCATTTGTGTCCCCCAAATCTATGGAATCATTTAACTGGGCACATGGGGGGGATAATTGTACATACAAGAAAGAATGGTAATTAAGCAGTTATGCACAAAAGTAGTATTGCAACAAAAATAAGGGGGGGTGTTGGGAAAGGACCTGAAACTTTATCCTCTGGTGGTCCATCCATCTACCCATCTACCCATCCATCCATCATTCCATTAAAAAAATCTTGCAAAGTGTGAGTCTCTATAGAACTTACTAAGATTCAAAGATTGTTATAAAATGTTTCCAGTCTTTGAAGAGTTTATATGTCATAACTTGAGCAGACCCAGTTTTGAGAAAAGAAAGGAAGTTTGTCAGGAAGAAAGGAAGGAAAGGAGATTATGTACCAACTGTGTTCTAACTACTGTGCCAAGTTTTACATACATCATCTAATTAATCATCAGGACTAAGAAAGACAAAGGCTATATCACAATTTAGTAGAAGAATATAAATGCATAAATAACTATAACCACATGTCATCGGTACTGTAATAAGAGTAGGAGCCCAGATAAGGGACAGGCTGATTCTGCCTAGGATGGACAAAGAAAGCTTCCCAGAGGAGCCCCAATTTCATATGGGTCCTGATGAATGATCGGGAGTTGCCCAGGTAGAAAGATGGGAAGGATACTATAAGTGAAAAGAACAATGTGCACAAAAGCATAGAGATGTGAGGAGTAGGGCGGGTTTGGACACTGTTGAGTGGTTGAGTGCTAAGAGGAGAGATTGGAGAGGTGGGTTGGGATTCTGTTTGCCAAGCTAAGGCATTTGAATTGTATTCTGTACGTAATGGGGAGCTACTGAAAGTTTATAAGCACGGGAGTAACATGATCAGATTTATGTTTTGTAAAGATGACTGGAAAAACAAGCAAAGGAGGAAAAGACTAAATACACTCATTTTCACCTTGCAAATATTTATTGAGTACTTACCATCTTCCAAGCATCTTCTAGGGGCTGAAGATATAGCATTGAGCTAAATAATCAAAAATTCTTGCCCCCATGCAGCTTTAAGGAGGGAAACAGTCTATAAACAAATATATGCATATAATCACTGAGGTGGTAAAAAGAGCTGTGGAGAAAATAAAGCAGGAAAGGAAGATAGATACATTCTTTGCAATTGGGTGAACACTTCACCCTATATATTGTAAATCCCACTGAGAAGGAAGGGAACATTTGAGCAAAGACCTGAAGGAAGAGAGAGCAAGCCATGTGGCTATCTGTAGGAAGAGAATTTTAGGCAGAAGAAATAGTGCAAAGCCCTCTGTATTATATGAGAGTTCTGAAAACCCTAAAATGACAAAAGAGAGGGATTTAAGATTTACATTCCCATATTTGTATGAAGGAGACACTGAGCCAAATAAATACTGATCATTTCTTACATATCATTCAGAACTTCTACTCATTTGTCTAAAAGTATTTGAGTTTGACAGGATCTTCTTTTATAGATCATTATGGGGCCTGACTTTTAGACAGAAGTAACTAAACTGTTTCCTTCTATCACTCAAGACCAGCAATTTTGCATTTAAGCGGTGAAGCTCAGTTATCATGCCAAAGCCAAGAGAATAGTTCTTTGTTTCTTTTGTAGTTTTAAGCTATTCATTTCATTTTCAGATGCTCAAAATCTGTACTTGATGACCACATTTAAGGGAACTCTCCCCCAAACCTAAGAGAGACACTGATTGGATGGCACATGTAGAAACCCTTCAGCAAACAAACAAGATGAGTAAAATTGGGAATGTGTCTGGCTGATCATGGTCTAGCTTAGTGCATTGCACACACGGAGTTAAAAATGAAGTCAGAATCTGGAGTGATATCATTAGTGTATACCATCCTGGAACTGTAGTCAGACCACACACATATTTAATGCACTGAACCCACCTTGAAATGCCCCTCAGCCCCTAGAGAATGAAGTATTAGAAAAAATCAAGGGGCTGGCGGGAGGATGCTGAGTGATCCATAATGCTGTCAATGTCACAAGTCATCCTGAACAGCAGAATAAAGTTAATAGGGGAAGTTCTTTAGTGCTTGTTCAGCTGCCTGCCACCCAACTCTGTGGCAGAAAAGCAAGGAGGAAATAGATATATCACTATAGAATGCATCAATAATAAATTATAGAAATGTCTTATATATAAGGAGTAGTTCCCTATATTTATTTGAAGTATCAATCTTTAGGATTGTGTATTTGACCACTCAACGCCAAACAAAACAAAACAAAACAAAAACAGTCAAGTCTTTTTTTTAAGACTATTGATATTTTAATAATAAATTAATAGTATGAGTCAAAAATATTGAAGACAAGAATTGAAAAGTGTCAAGAAAAAAGAAGGGAAGTAATATATTTTCTAGTGTTCAATAAATAAAAAATTGGAATAAACGTATCTATTTATAGCGTACGTAAAGAGCATCTCTGGATGTCAACTCTTCTATCTGAATTTTAAGTGTTATTTTTCAGCTCAGAGAATTTCATGGTTTATAGTAGAATATTTTCATTCCAAATCTATGTACCTTTACCTCTTAAAAATATTTCCTAAACTCTACCAGCATTGCACTACTTGGTTATGGAGTCAAGAACTTACACAATTCAACTAAAAGCTATCAAACATTTATTTAGAGGTTGAACACCTCCTGTGTTCAAGGTGCTGACTGGGCAACGTACTGCAGGAAATGCAAACTGAGTAAAATCTAGTGCTTCCTCCCAAAGACCATAGGAGGTAAAGTAAAAAATTATAGTAGATGACACAATATGTTCAGTGCCCTAAGGGTTCAAAGGAGAGAGAGAAGACCACGGGTTAGAGAAATCAAGGAAGGCTTCAAGGAAAAGCGACATTTGACCTAGAACCTTAATGGATGGATAGGATTTCAATAGGCAGAGATGAGGTTGGTTTGAGCAGAGTGGGGAAAACAATTCAGGGGAAGACAGAACTTATTTGAGACGAGAGTTTCCTGTTTTGCTGGAGCATGATGTATGTATGTGGGAGCAGCCAGCCTAAAGCTGGAAGGTGGGTGGCAGTCATGGGGTCTCTGGACTTCGATGTCAGCCTGCAGTCTGGACTCGATTCAGTCAGCAGTGGGGCTCCATCGAAGTCGCTGGATGTGACATGATGTGACATGACACCACTCTGTTTATGCTCTGGTGCCCATGCTTCTGTACTCAGTCACATTCGCCTGCTGAAAGGGTGAGGCTGGTTCTCCAGCCCTGGGGGACAGATTGGTTCTGTACTACAGATTTACTTAGAGGGCAGAGCATGGTAGGAGGTATTTGGGTAAGTTCCTCCCACTCCCCCAGGGATAATCTAGCTGCTGAATGCGGACTGTGACCTGGCTATTTAAGTGTCGTTTGAGCTCCTGAACATTTTCAGAAGTGAGGGAAAAAAACAGCGTCATCCACAAATATTTTTTCAGTGTAAATTTAAAATAAATTAATATAAAATAAATTAATTAAATAAAAATTAAAATATTTTAAAAGATATATTTTAAATTCACCTACTAGATGAACAGCAGCAGTTTTGCCCTGTTCTAGATTGGTGGTAAAATAGCAGTCTTAGCCAGAAGCAAAATAAAAGCTTGAACTCAGAATAGGAAAGGGCTAAGGCTAAGGTTGGTGCACCCAGTAGATAGGCTATGGAATCTTTGCCTTTGCAATGCTGTTCTATTATATAATAATTTCTCAGATAAGTTTTTTACATTCTAATTTAGGAGAAGCAAAGATAATGTTAGGTATTTAGCAAGATACAAAAGAAGTGACAGCCATTCCAGAAATACAGAAATTCAAAAGAAACTTTAACCTGTTAATAATGTGCATCATATAGGGCTCCCCTGGTGGTGCAGTGGTTAAGAATCTGCCTGCCAATGCAGGGGACATGGGTTCGAGCCCTGGTCCGGGAAGATCCCACATGCCGCGGAGCAACTAAGCCCGTGCGCCACAAATACTGAGCCTGCGCTCTAGAGCCCATGAGCCACAACTACTGAGCCCGCATGCCACAACTACTGAAGCCCACAGGCCTAGAGCCTGTGCTCTGCAACAAGAGAAGCCACCACAATGAGAAGCCTGCGCACCACAACGAAGAGTAGCCCCACCCGCTGCAACTAGAGAAAGCCCGTGTGCAGCAAAGAAGACTCAAAGCAGCCAAAAATAAATAAATTTAAAAAAAACTCACTTAAAAAAAATAATGTGCACCATATAACATGATATGTAGTAGAATATAAAGTTCCAGAGTGTTTTCCTCTGGGTTATGTTCAGCACCTATAAACCCTGTTTAAACATCATCTTGCCAGGGGGCTGTTTGCCCTGTTTGTCCATTCTGGGCACCAGAAGATAGGCTGCAGTGGTTAGTTGGGTTTGTATTCCACATACAGACTTTTAACAGTACCTAAAAATGGTTCTTTAATCGAGATTTTTTAAAGACACAGAAACCTTAATTAAGAATGGCTGAAACCCTTGTAGGATGAGAACTTTACAGTACAAACTCTTATTTGACAAGACCAAAAGCAGTATTGTGTCAATTAATCAAAAAATTTGGTTAAAGTCCCAACTCCTAAAAAATAACAAAACATGCTTTGGCAATATTTTGATGTAGAGTCAAGGTCTTTTTTCCCCCTGAGTGCAGATCTGTGTTTTAAAGACTTTCTTACATAAATCACAACCACAATGCATCTATTTCTAGTTTCAGTTTATTTAAAGTAAAGCAGACATTTCTGAGGCAGTCTGAATCTAGAACCTGAGGGGACTTTTATGATTCCTATTACAGTCTTTTAAACATTGTTTTGCTCACCCCTATTGCAACAATAATTTTTTTAGTGGTTTGGGGTTAGTAAGACTTTCCAATGCAGTCAACTTAATTTTCAGAATAACAACTACTCTCTTTTTTGCTATCCTAGTTTGTCGATTTTCATAATATTTAATTAAAATATGCTTAATTTAATTAAATAAAATACTACAATCACAATTCTAATTAACCCAAACAGGCTTGGGAACAAATACAATGAACTCTTGGTTAGTAAACCACAGCAGAAGTGGGAGCAGAAGTCCTTGGATATATTGGAGAGTAGTTACTGCCCTCATGTGCTCAGCCTGTTGTGCATATCAGAAAATTTAGTCCACAGAGGGAATGGAGAACATCTGTGAATCTGGCAAGTTAGTTAAGTGGAAGTGGTTGAGAGTTTCTACTGTATACAGTTAGTTAAGCAGTTAGTTTTTGTTAACTACTCAGAATAGCTATGTGATTCTAGATAAATATTACTAAAGAAATGGTTAAACACACACAGACATACACATACCTAAAGCAAAGGTATTTTTCTTAGGTGTGGGGAAAGGAAATGTTGGCTCTGGCCCTATTGTGAGCTTCCGTTTATATGTTGTTGGTATTCTTAAGTGTTCTACCCTGAATGTTCATCTGTACTGTAATTTCTATATATCAGGGATTTTATATTAATTACATAATTTTTAAACTCCTTAAAATATAGATAGTGATTATTTTATAGGCTTTTCTAAGAATTAGTGAAACAACGCATGTAGAGTGTTAATCACTGAGCTGATGAGCTTTACCCTCCCCCGTCATCTTCTTCCAGTTTGAATGCAATTGTCCAAAATCCGGACTTTGAGTAGAGTCTTCTTCAAAAGCATATTGACCAACTTGAAGGGGTTCCCACTGGCCAAATTTGGAATAATCCGAGCATCAGAATGAACAATGACAGGAATTAATTAAACACATTAAATTTTAAACATATCTATGAATCCATACACGTAGGAAATAAATTTAAAAGAGAGGGGAAGAAGGGAAAGCTCTTCTCTAGAAAAAAAAAAAAAAGCCAATTAGTAAATGTAGAAGAAATAATAGAAATAATAAATTACCATTTTACAATCACCACAGTAATTACAATTATTTAGTCAAAAATCGTCAGTGGATGCTAAAACAATTGGGTGAAAGAACACTGGGGAATGGGATGTTCAAACAATCTTGCCTCATAGATTCTCATTTACTACAAAGGGAAAATACAGCTTTAACAATGGAGAAATCTGGTTAATACTACCTTCAGCAAGAGACTATACATAGCATCACCAATGAGGTACAAGCTGGCATCATGAGGTCCCTAATTTGTTGCACACAAAGTCATCTGTGTAGTATTCCTGCTCTGACTCCCCAAGTCCCAGTTTAGCCTGAATCTAATTTTGAGAAGGCAGTCAGACCCATCCAAATTGAGAAACATTCTGGAAAACAAAACAGTATCATCAACAACAAAATATGTAAATCGATGTGGCGAAAGAGAGAAAGGCTGGGAAATGATTTAGGTTAAAAGAGACTAAAGGGACAATTGGGGAAATTTGAATATGGCCTGTATAATACATAATGTTATCAAATCAATGTTAAACTTCCAGTTTTATGGTTATGTAAGAGAATGTCTTTATTCTTAGGGGTAAAGTGTCAGAAAAACAATAATAATAATAATTATTGTGTTTATGTGTGATGTATAAAAGCATATAATGAGAGAGACGGAAAGCAAATGTGACAAAATAATTGGGGAATCTCCATAAAGGTTATATGGATGTTCATTATACTTGGAAACTTTCTGTAGGCTTGTAATTTTTCAAAGCAAAAGCTGAGAAAAATAAATATATCTCTACAGCTCTAGGTACTGCCCTTCCTAATTTGCTATTACACAGATTAGTGCAATGTTGGATCATCCAGTGCAAATTGTACAATTGTCCTCTGTCACCCATTCATAGGTTTGCTCTGTTACATGCATTCTCTCCCATAGCCACCACTTATAGCAGAGCATACAGAACCAAGGATTTCCTCTTGCACAGTAAAGCAAAAGCATCTCCAATATCTTGAAGTAGATTATATGCAGATCTTAGTGAAACTTGATAGTGGAAGAAGACATAGCAAAGAGCAAACCTTCTGACAGGGCCTCAGGGGTGCTTGCTAGAATTCCCACTAACTACATAGATTATTAACCTAGTCACCAAGATGCCCTATGCAATACTTTAACTTGAAGTACACGTAACTGAGACTGTTAGGAAAAATAAACAGGCCAAAAAACTGACATGAGAATTTACCAGAGAAAATAAGGTAGATGGCAATCATATGACACAAGTCTCTACTAATCCAGTTAAAACTCAAAAGTTCAGCAGAAGTTTTCTGACCAAACAGGTCCAAATGGAGGCCCAAGTGGAGGAAGAGCTTGCTCCACTGAAGGTTCCCGAAGGAGAGTCCAGTGAGCAAAAGCGATAGGGTCGTCCCTGCCACTCAAGCACAACAGAATCACAAGGTGTAACTCTGTGACTGGAGCAAGATAACAGCACTGTGGAAACTTTGGTCTCTTTAAGAAAGGTGTGGGCATTTTCTACGTGCATGTCACAAAACAGTCCTGTCAGCAAGATCCAAGTATAAGAAAGGGAAACTCTAAGGTACAATCCAAACAACAAGATGAGAATATATACACAGGCAGGAAGGTGTAACAGAGAGGTTAAGGGTGACTTTCCACCGATAGGGTTAATTAAGACATTCAACTCTTCAGCAGAATAAATGAGAGTGACTGTTTTAAAGACTGGCCAAGTTTGTGTGTAATAATTCTCTTCTTCAAACTAAGAACTTCCTTTGGTGGTAGTAGAAAAGGTCATATTTGTTTGAGCCAGATGTTAGTAGCCTGGAATGGGAAGACATTTTGAACAACAACAACAACAACTACAACAAAAGTATTAGGAGAAATGTGAAAACCAAAGAGCTAAAGCAGACTGGCCATGGGAATTAGGGAACATACATACTGTTGCTTCACCTACATGGATTTTCTGACCCTAGGATCAGGTGCTATAGGAATCACAAACATTCTAAAGAACATAAAACATCAGAAAATAAAAGGGGCTTTAAATATGATAATACACATGGGATAATAACGTCTGAACTTTTGAAGTTCTTGTCATGGACCAGGCAGGCAGAGTTCTAAGTATTCTAACTCATTTACTCCAATTCTCTGAGTTAAGTGCCACTATTCCCATATTACTTATGGGAAAATGAAAGCACAGGGCAGTTAAACTACGCAAGGCAGAACCAGGGTTTGAAACCAGGCAAACTGGCCCACGTGCTCTTAACTACTGTTCTTTGCTGAAATGTTATTAAACCATTACAATAATCTTTTTGTAGACCCCTTAATGCATGGTAAAGTGTTTTAAAAAATTAAAAACAGTGGCAAATATGTATACGCAGGATGCTCCCCATTTTAAAAATATGATGATTAAAGGAGAGAGAGAAACTGAGGGAGAAAAAGCAAGCATGAGGAACACCGAGAGAGAAGATAGGAAGGCAGTATGCAAGAAGTCAGTGCTAATCTCTCAATGATGGTTTCTCAGTAAATTTTATCTTCTTATTATTATGAAATTTAAATTTTTTCTATGGTGAAAATGTATCATTTTATAATTTTTTTAAAAAGCTACATATAAAATAAATATTCTGGAACTTAAAAAATAATCATGTCAGATATTCATAGAAGCAGACCTAGTCATCAACTCACTGTTCCTCGAACTTCACCATGTACCTGCCACTTTCACAATTTTTGCCATACGAGTTCTACCTCCACTCTGATTTACTTAATAATCCTTTCAATTAAGTCACTATTTTAATTTAGCATCCTAAGTAATATATATGAAATAATATTTTTGCTATTATATGGGTTTTTTAAATGTAAATAAACATGTAACTCTTACAATGTCTTGGGCCACCACACTATGAATGGCCACTTTGGGAAAGACTATTCTCCTCCAATACTGGCTTCAGAATCACTTAGGTGTACATGACAAAGAGGCAGATTCCTGGTTTATGGAAGCCTGGAAACCTGCCTTACAAACAGACTCTCTGAGAGATTTTCATCAGCCTAAAGTTAAGAACTGTCATATTATGGGTTCCCCAAGAGGATGTATAATGGTCAAGGATTTGGTACTGACTCTGAGGTAAGTAAAGAATTTAGCAAGATAACCGGGATGCCATCCAGAACTGTACCATCAGACCACCCCAGGAGACAGATTGTGTACAGCATTAGCGATAACCTGGTGATGGTAGAGGGGAAAGGCTAGTTATTGCAAACTAAATGAAATCCCTAGTTTCTTTTGTTACCAAAAACGACACCCTAGAGAGTGGCTTTGCTGTCTTGTTTTAGTGACAGTTCTTACTGCTGACAAATCTTATCACAAAATGTATTAAGTATGTGACAGTTCAGATTAAGGTTGAGGTAGACCTATAAAAGTAGAGACAGACAGCTGCCCCAGATCCAAAGTCCAGAAAGGAGTTGCTGCAGCAGAGGGAGCAACAGAAGCTCATGTGAAGGAACCAGTTAAAGAGCTGGACACTGTGGGCAAAACAGAAGTTGGCCAATCAGTGAGAATCTTAGGTATGAGCTGATCTGAAGAACTGAATGAAGAAAGTTTTCAGTTTAATTTCCATGTTGGAAGAGACCAGGCTTTGTTGAGAAGGTACTTTGATGATCCCTCTGCAGAGTGGAAAGAAGCCTCAGAGCCTGGAGAAGAAAGCTGCTCTGCATAACCAGGAGACAGAGCTGGAAACAGCCTGAAGGGAAGGGGCTTTGTGGCAGCTGCCAGCAGGAAGAGCCGCTTGAGGCTTGGGAAGAAGTGTCTAAAAGGGGTGTCTCTGTTGAGATGCTGTCATTGGGTGAGGTGACCCTTCTCCATAAGTTACCAACAAAACCACACATATCACAAGGTGTGCAGACCAGACTCCTGGAAGCTAGTGAGGGAGGAGCTGACAGCTGCTATGTGGGTTATACAATTAATGGAGAATTTACAGATGCGTAAGACCAGAATAGAGAATGGAGATGACTTTGTTCGAACACATAACAGAGGTCTGTGGGGTGATGAGGCCCGAGTAATCTAGTCCAGGTAGATGTGGGCTAGGAGAGAAGCATCATGTAAGGAGACATTCTTGGAGGGATTTCACACAGTGACAAAGGTAGAACCTTCACTGGGTTACTGCCAGGAGCACTGGGGCTAGGGAGTTTGTAGTTTGTTAGTATTACAAAAATCCAGAGGAAGAAACTTTGCTGTTAAGATGGACAAATACTTAAGCAATTGGGAGGAACATTCTCTGGTAACAAGAGAGGCATGTATGAGTGCAAAATCAATGTAAATGAAATCATGCTGTAATCAGAAAAGGGTTTGATAAAGATAGCAAAGAGAAAACGTGGAAAGAGGACCTGGAACAAACACTGTCCTGTGACTTGTATTCTGTTCTCCTTCTGTTGCAAGCATAGCCTGGGGCCCTCAGGACCCACTGACCTGGTTACCTCCAGCCTAGCAGCCCTTGGCTTATTGGTTTAACTATATTTCCTATACATTCTCTGAGTCTGTTATTCCTCTTCTGAAATGTGTAATTGCTATTTATTTCTAACTTTTTTTCTATTATATACACATCATTTTGAAACCTGATTCCATTCTTAATATTGGTGGTTCTCAAGAATTTTCTGGTCCTCTTGAATTCCTTTTCCCTTAATGTTCACATTAAACCTTTTATAACTGTATCTGCCCACTCCCCTGCCCCCTTTCCCGACATGCAAAAAAAAAAAAAAAAAATACAGGATAGCTGACCAGCAAGGTGATTAGAAAAAGAAGGGAAGGGAAGCTAGTATTCTGTGGAATTGGGGGCTCCAAGCATGGGTTAATGGATGGTTGGGACCATCCACTGTGTCACATAACACTCTGCAAATTGACTTTGCCCTTTCATATTTAAATGATACAGGTGTCAACGAAGATATGAGATGGTATCAAGTTTGTCATGATTCAATGAATGTGCATCTGTCTTCCCTCGTTCCACCAAGGGAAATGCATTAGGCTGGTGATGGTCAGCTGTCCAGCTAGGCTGGACAACTAGGCTGAGGGAGCACCAAAAAGGGGCTTTCACTGCATTTTGTGCCCCCTACCATTTCATCCTAAGACTCCAACCAAATTACTTTACATGGTGGCAAGAACTGCTCTGGGCTAGCCACATCATCTGGACCTAAAATTCAGATGTCAGAAACAGTTTCCTCTAGGTTATAGAACTATGTTGCCAAGCCAGCCACAGGTTATAAAATAACCTCTGGGCATGTACATGAACCGTCACACCACAACACTGTGATGACGACCAGTCTGTGGGCACATGCTTTCATACATCCAGTGGGCCTTGGACCCAAGGAGGCACTGAGCATAGCAGGTCTGAACTGGCCACCACTAGTAGCTAAACCGTTTGAGGAAGGCGGGGCCTGGGCTTGCAAAGGAACTTGCAGCAGTAAAGAAAAGGGAGGCACTGGGCAATGCAGAGTTGGTGGTGTAGAGCAGCTGCAGTTGGTTCTGAGATACGTTGCAGAGAGTGTGACCAATACTGCAGGGAAATAGCCTGACTCATACCCTCAGCACCTGAGCACTCACAGTCAGAAGGCCACTCTCTAGCACCCCCATGCACTCTGCTACCATCAGCTGAATTCTATACTTACTAAGATTCAGGTTATTTGTTCCTCAGCCTGTTCCATGCCAGTTAAACGTGTCGTTATTAATAATAAATAAAATATATAAATATATGAAATATGAATGCAAAAAGAAAAGTTGTTTCTATGAAAACTTGGTTGAATATTTTGAAAACATTCAATAAAAGTAAGTTGCTGGGCACTGGTTAAAGTGGAAAAGCAATTATAAAAATTTAGATGGACTCTGCATTCAGTTTGTCCAACAGGTGTCTTTAAGTTTTTGCTTCCTTTTAAAGAAATTATAACTGGAAATAGTACTGGATATACTATGGGTGCAGTTTATGCATGAAAGATAAGGTAGAACTCCAACCAACTGACCAACATTCAAAGAAAAAGTCTTTATATCAAAAGCTTGGCAAAAGAATGCAGTTATTTTAATTTAAAATACAAATTTGATGTGTATATCCATGATATTTTTATGATTCATCTCTTTAACATCTTCCATTAACCAACCAACTCCCTGTTCTGATTGCATTTGATTAAAGGGTCTCTGTGGAACTCCCTCATTCATTATTCTGTTGAGATCCAAGGAATGAGGAATTCCCATAATCAGTCTCTTCTTCAAGGTACAGGGCAGTAGCATTTCATAAAGGAGGAAGTTCTAAAGATCTTGTGTAATTCAAAGCTTTAATTCCAGCCTAATCATGAACAAAAAAAGGACAGGTATTCCTAGTTATCAGCTAAAAGTGGCACCATGATTGTGTTACCGACCTTCCAGAGTGGGTCCCCAACAAGAGTCCTTCTGCCTGGTGTTGTTCGCGCTGATAGAAGGAGACCGAGTTTGGTTCAGAAGCGAAGGAAAGTTTTATTCTTTGATCAAAGAATGGAGAGGTGGGAGCTCCCGCTCTGGAGTACACACTCTCTGAGACGGGCGGTTGGCGGGACCAGTTTATAGGGTTCATCTGCAGAGGGAGGGGCAGAGTCCTTGCCCGTTGGGGCAGGTGTGTTGCGCAAGGCACACCATATCTCAGTGCCAGCATCTCTGCACTGGGAACTCCAATCCCATGTCTTAGGTGCAAGGCCTCTGCAGGGCCCCGCTACAGGCAACTGAAACTAGACTAAGCACAAAAGAAGTGGTTAGACCTTATATTGTATCATCTAGATTCCATCTTATTTTTCCCAGGACCCCAGTGGGCTTTGCTGGTGACAATAGCGATAGCAAAACCCAATTTATAAAAATCCCTAACATACCAGCTTTGAAATTGAGATTCTTGATAAATTTAGAAGCAGTTTCAGAATTTGCATTCTTTCCATTTTGTGCACAAAGACGTTACTATTTTATACTACATCATTTCAAATTGTCCTGTATCAGAAGCAACTCTCTTTTTCTGGGACAGTAGAAGTAAGCCTCCTAAAGAAGATGGTTCCAGGCAACACCTCTCTTCTTGATGACGCAGGTCTCTCCCCTTGAGCTTCGTTTTGGCATAGAAGCTTATGCTCATTACAAGCGTTGACCTTCTCTGAGCTTTTCCCTGGAATAAGTCACTTTTTTAAGCTCTTCTCTTTCTTCAGATGCTATGAGTCTCTAGCAATATCAGTGGGCTTCAGCTCATTTAAGTTCTTCTTGAAGCTTGTGAATGACTTTGCAGGTTGTTTTATTTTAAAGTATAGGACCGAGATATTTATCTACAAATAAGTTTAACATATCTAGGCAATTTGATTTCTTCAACATGTCTTTCTCCATCGCTAGGTCTCTGACCAGAATGTCAACTCTAGTCCCTTAATAATACTTTCAGATGACCTGTTAGAGTCCTTCAGGTTAAATATGAGGCACTGATACACATTATCTTGGCTTTACCAAATGGCTTTGACCAGAGCTTCTCATACTGAATTCTAGGACCTGGAAAGGTCAAGAGGCAGTTCTGAGGGCATTACAGAAATCAGAGGAGCAGAGACAAGGACTCCAGCAAAAGGAACTGTTCTCTTCCTCTGTGCCTTCTGTCTGAATTTCCCAATTTTATTCTGAAATAGCTCCTTTACCTGGAGCCCCCTTATGCAGTTACATCAATCAACTGACCTATGTGTAATGCCCAGAAATTGAGCAGAAACAAGGCCCCAGCCCCTAAACTCCCAAACTTGTTAAAAGGACATGCACGATGTTTAGGCCCTTGATTCTTTTTTATAGCAGCTTTTCTGAAAAGTAAGTCACATATCATGAAATTCAATCTTTTAGATGTACAATTCAGTGGTTTTGAGTGTATATATATATACTGTTGTGCAACCATCACTATGTGATTTCACAGCATTTTCATCACCCCAAAAAGAAACCCCAAACTCACTAGAGTCACTCCTCATACCAGCATCCTTTCAGCTCTAGACAACTACTACCTTTGTCTCTATGAATCTGTTTATTCTGGATATTTCATATAAATGGAATCATACAATATATGACCTTTTTTGTATCTGGTTTATTTCACATAGCATAATGTTTTCAAGGTTTACCCATGTTGTACCATATATTAGTATATCTTTTTTTTTTTTTTTTTTTTTGGCGGTACGCGGGCCTCTCACTGTTGTGGCCTCTCCTGTTGCGGAGCACAGGTTCCGGACGCGCAGGTTCAGCAGACATGGCTCACGGTCCCAGCCGCTCCGCGGCATGTGGGATCTTCCCGGATCGGGGCACGAACCCGGCAGGCGGACTCTCAACCACTGCGCCACCAGGGAAGCCCAGTTAGTATATCTTTTATAGCTGAATAATATTCCATTGTATGGATATATCACATTTGTTTATACATTCATCTTTTCTTTGCTTTTTTTAAACATCTTTATTGGAGTATAATTGCTTTACAATGGTGTGTTAAGTTTCTGCTGTATAACAAAGTGAATCAGCTATACATATACATATATCCCCATATCTCCTCCCTCTTGTGTCTCCCTCCCACCCTCCCTATCCCACCCCTCTAGGTGGACACAAAGCACCGAGCTGATCTCCCTGTGCTATGTAGCTGCTTCCCACTAGCTATCTATTTTACATTTGGTAGTGTATATGTATATATATTCATCTTTTGATGGACGTTTGGGTCTTTTCCACCTATCTGCTATTGTGAATAGAGCTGCTGTGAACACTTGTGTACAGATTTTTATTTGAACACCTGTTTTCAATTCTTTTAGGTATGTGCCTAGAAACAGAGTTGCTAGGTTATATGGTGATTTTATGTATAACTTATTGAGAAATTGCCAAACTGTTTTTCATAGCAGCTGCACCATTTTGCATTCCCAACAGCATTGTATGAGAGTTCCAGTTTATCCACATCCTCTCCAATACTTGCTGTTTTCTATTTCAAAATATTATTATTATTATGGCCACCCTCATAGATATGAAGTGTCATAAGGTCAGTCACCTTATTGGTGTTTTTATTTGCATTCCTGGATGACTGACAATATTGAGCATCTTTTCATGTTCTTATTGGACATTTGTATACCTTCTTTGAAGAAATATGTATTCAAGAAGTTTGTCCAAGAGATATGGGAACATATGTATATGTATAACTGATTCACTTTGTGATAAAGCAGAAACTAACACACCATTGTAAAGCAATTATACGCCAATAAAGATGTAAAAAAAAAAATTGCATAGTCTGTTGTTTTGTTCTTGAGTTGTGTGATGGTGAATTTTATGTGTCAACTTGGCTAGGCTATGGTACCCAACTGTTTAGTCAAACACTAGTCTATGTGTTGATATGAAGGTATTTTGTACATGTGATTGCCATTTATAGTTGACTTTAAGTAAAAAAGATTACCCTTGATAATGTGGGTGGGCCTTAATTCTATCAGCCTTAAAAGCAAAATCTGAGGTTTCCTGAAGAAGAAAGAATTCTGCCTCAAGACTAGAAATCTTGCCTGAGTGTCCAGCCTTTAGGCCAGATCCCATAACATTGTGAGCCAATTCCTTAAAATAATCTCTTCATATGCATGTGTGTGTGTGTGTATAACTACATATATAATATATATGTATATATGCTTACATATATTATATATTTATAAATAAATATTATATATTTTTATATATATATATGTGTATACACATATATAATATGCAAACACGCTCACACAGTATACATATACATCCTATTGGTTCTGTTTCTCTGAAGAACTCTGATGGATAAAAATTGCTAAAGTTCTTTATACATTTATATATTCTGGATACTAGACCCTTATCAAATATATGAAAATAGAATCCATGTTTGGTTAAGCCACTTCAGCTGAGTTTGTTACATGCAGCCGTAAGATCCTAAATGAATCTCATAAGGGTTTTAGAGAATCAGATAGGATAATGCATGTAGAACAATTAAAACAGTGCTTAATACATAACTCAATGTTATTATTATTTTCACACATCTGAATTCATTTAGAGAAATGAGCCCTGCTCACTGAGGCTTAAAGATATTATTCATTATTCAGTAAATGCTTATGAATTCCTATTATGTATAACACACTATATGATGCAAGGTCAGCTTCATAGCATGCGGTCTGTGCAGTCATACAGGGCCCTGTGCCTGGTTTAATGCTCTGTTGTCATCATCTTAAAATTCTTATCAAGTCTTGAACAAGAGGCTCTGCATTTTTATTTTGCACCGGGCCCTACAGATTATGTAGCCACTCCTGTTATAATGAATAGAAAATTCTTTTTGCTCAGAACAGTAACTGATGTTTCTAAAAATTACCATGTGTTATTCAGAAAATAAAAATTTTTGCTGAATATACTCTGTTTCAGAAGACTGAGAAATATACAGAAATATCTTACCAAACACAATGTAAATAAATGAAGTTTTGACATGTAACAGGTAAGCTTACATTATCTGAAAAATTCACTTATTTAGAACAGTCAAGTGCCTGATAAATGAAATATCAATATATTTTGCAATAACAAGAAAGAGAGAAACTGTAGGTTTTGTTATGGTAGTAGTTATTAGGGGTTGGGGAGTTTACACTGCTGAGGTTTTGGGGGTTATGAAATAAAATTTTTGAATTAGGTATCTTCTCCCAGTTATGATTGGTTACATACAGGAGCTCGCTGAGAGACATTGGACAAATTGCTTAACTTCTCTAAATCTTAGTTTCTCTTTCTGGAAAAATGAGGATAACATACAGCTCGCAAGTCTATGCAGAGAATCAGATATTTAGCACTGTGTCATATGAGGTACAATAAATGTGCTTTTCTCTGAATTTTCTCTTTCAAAGATGTATTGAGCACGTACTATGTGCTATGCCTCATTCTAACCATTCTGGACGTGTAGCTGGGTAAAGGTCCTTGTTCTCAAGGAGATTATATTCTAGTAAAGAAGGACATGATAAGTATGAAGAGAGATAAATATAATCACTTCAGGCTGCAATAAGTGTTAATGAGGGTTAAATGGGTGGGGGGCTGCTCTAGCTAAATGGGGGGGCGGTCAGGGAAAAGCTCTCTGGGAAGGTGATGTGTGAATTGAGATCTGAAAGACGAAAACGAGGAAGTCAGGTGAGGATCCCAGACAAGCACATTCTTAGCGAAAGGCACGGCAAGAACAAAGGTCCTGAGAGTGAAATGAGCTTGGCTTTTGTGGAGACAGTGACCAGAGCACAGGAGTCAGGGAGCGGAGTGGCCTGTGAGAGCAAGAAGACAGACAGGTGCCAGGTCAGGAAGGGCTTTGAGGACCAAGGACAGCAATTTGAATTTTATTCTGGTTCACAGAAAAGCCTTTGGAGGGTTTCAAGTAGGGAAACTCTATAATCCAATTTTATGCTTCAGGAAGATTCCTCTAGCTGGCTGCTCTGTGGAGGACTCAGAAGGACTGAAGGTTGGCAAGAGTGGTGGCAGTGACCACTTACTGGGGGTGTTGCATTAATCCAGGAAAAGGAAGATGGGGGCTTCGACTATGGTTGTGGTCTTAGGAGATGGTAAGAGGTTGGATTTAGGATATACTTTGGAAGCAGAACTGACAGGACTTACAGTTGGACTGAATATAAGGGTTAGGAAAGGAGAGAGCTTTTTGTTTTTCCCTGATGAAAAATTTAATACATGTTCACTATAGAGAACTTGGAAAATTCAGGAAAGTATTCAGCAGGCTACCTGTTTTAATATGTAAACTTAGCTTTTTCTTGCACAAGAAGAAGTCTATTATTATTGTTACCCTTTTGAAGATTTCGGTGTACCTTAGCTTATTAGAGGCATGGGAGATTATTCAAGTTAGAAAACAGAGAGAGAGAGGGAGAAGGAGAGGGGAAAAAATACCTGTTTCACCCTGTTTAATACAGACTTTCCTAATCTTAGTTGAACTTTTAATTTTTTTGGTGGTTGTTTTGTATAACATCTACTATCAGCTCTATCAATGATCACCAGAAAACAAGATCTAATACTGCACTGGATCTTTTCCTCTCATTTCTCACTGTTTCCCTTATGTATAGAGTTAGATTTGCAGGTTCTAAACTCAGGACCATTTACTGAGTGCACCAACACAGTTCTTGCACTGGCTTTATTCCTTCTCTTAATATTCTAGGAGGCAGGGACTTCCCTGGTGACACAGTGGCTAAGAACCCGCCTGCCAATGCAGGGGACACGGGTTTGAGCCCTGGTCCAGGAAGATTCCATATGCCTCAGAGCAACTAAGCCTGTGCACCTCAACTACTGAGCCTGTGCTCTAGAGCCCGCGAGCCACAACTACTGAGCCCGCGTGCCACAACTACTGAAGCCCACATGCCTAGAGCCTGCACCCCGCAACAAGAGAAACCACCATGAATGAGAAGCCCGCACACTGCAACGAAGAGTGGACCCTGCTTGCCACAACTAGAGAAAGCCCGTGAGCAGCAACAAAGACCCAACGCAGCCAAAAATAAATAAAACTAAAAATATATATATTCTAGGAGGCACATGGTGTCTGGATTACATTGTTCTATAGTATTTTCAACTGTCTTGCTAATCCATTGCTGTTTCTTCTAACAGTTATTCTTACAAAAGCGGTAGGGAACTTGTATAAAATTATGTTTAAAATTGACATTGTCTTCCAAATA
Source organism: Tursiops truncatus (assembly GCF_011762595.2). Taxonomy (NCBI): domain Eukaryota; kingdom Metazoa; phylum Chordata; class Mammalia; order Artiodactyla; family Delphinidae; genus Tursiops; species Tursiops truncatus. The sequence continues at coordinate 64,725,790 of NC_047036.1, forward strand.
TCTTATTTTTCTCTTAATGGAGAAAGTGACAGCCAGTGGAATATGAACTACACTGATAACATACAACTAGTAGCAATGAAAGAAACTGAGTTTTAAACTTGAGAATGCACATCTAAGGTGTTTATAAATTTATACAGTCAAATGTCCTTAATTTAATGCTCCATTTAATTTGTAATTTGGGAGCGACAACACTGGGTATTTAGTGAGGTTCCAAGTATCCAGGGCAGGGGTTGGGGGAGAGGGAGATGGTAGAACAAAAATATTTCCTTTGTCTTTTATGACTTGAAATTATCTAAAATGTGATGAAGAAAAAATACCTCATTTAAAAAATATATTTTGGGATAGGTATTGGTAATAATAATTAATAATGAGTGCTTTTATGCCCCAGAACCAATTGGTGCTGCTTGTCCCATTAAGGTGGACATGGTGAGCCTTGATTATACTCAGCTTAATTTGAAGATTTTAATAAAGGAAAAAATTTGTAGGAAGTGTGGTATAATATCATACTTAAAACAGCCAATTAAATTAGTCTCCTGATACTGGCTACTTTATAAATTCATTTATCACACAAGTTATTCTGACCTTTCCACCTCTTCCTGGATAAGGATGGTAGCAATTTCCCAGTAGCAAAATTATTGATTTTTTTTTACAGAGCTTCTTTTCCAGTTTGAGTTTCCTTTCTTTCTGCACTTCTATTCTTGAATCCCCTTCTGAGAGACTGGAGTCCCATTTACACACTGGCAAGAAAAATGCTGTTTGGAAGGATATGGGAAGCTGCATCTTAACGTCCAAGCTAATTAGCCACACCTAAACAGTTTACGAAGGCATTTTGCTCAATATGGAGTATTTCCCTTATTCAATAAACAGAAGAAAGTGTTGATCATCTATTGAAGCTTGGCATACTCGCCAAGCAAATGTCAATCCTTTTTTACACCATTCAGTTTCATGGGCTCTAATACCTTTTTCCTAAATTTTAATGTTGATTCCTACATGTTAAATGATGATCCATTTCTCACATGCAATATTGACATAGATCATTCACTCAGCTAATTGAGAATGTTTCCCTTTATCAACAGTTTTTCATGGTTCAGGGGCACGACATCTCTTTCTAAAAAATAATTAGAAGGTGACTCTAGCCTTTTACCAGATTTGAGAGATATGAAGAAAATAACTATCTTTGCAAAAATTGCATTTGAAGTCAGTCTTTCTAAAAGATAAAGATAAAGAATTTTCCAGAGAAATAAGGGGGGCAGGGGTCATGGATGGAAGAGAACTTCCATTTACTGAGTACCCATTACAAGCCAGAAACTGTGCTTGGAGTTTTATATGAGTTTTTTCCTTTAACACCATGAGGTGTTTATTTATTTGCATTCTGTGGTGAAACTGAGGCCTGGAGAGGTCAAGTAACTCATGCAATCAGCTGATGGATGCTTGGCCTGGGCTCTAACACCAAGTCTGTTGGACTAGATGCCATGCTCCTTCCATTTCACTGTACTTTGCTGCTTCAGTTGGCAAGATCAATGGGGTCCCCATACTCTGAGGGTTGCAGCAACTCAGTGATCAGAGCTGGTTCAGATTCAGAGTTCCCTTGACTGTTTTCTCGGTGGTGTTGATAGAGGCGTGGGAGGCTCTTATCCCATGTAACTTTGATCTCTCACCCATGGTCAAAAGCAGGTAGTCTCTTAGCGTGAGGCTGAGATACTGAAAAGCTCCGTGCGCTCTTACACAAAGAAGCAAGACTATCACTGCTTCCTATCAGTGTTGCTCTTTGTTTTCTCTTGGTAGCTGGGATTTTGTTCTAAGGAAGGACACTATTATACATTTTCCTCTGTGCTACTCACACATTTGCTGATAGCTACTCAACCAAGTACACGAATTACTGAAAGGTTCAATCACCTATTATTTTAGACTATTACTCATAGTAATAAACTGTTGGGATATCTACTGAAGAGAGAACAACAAAGCATCATAAAAGCAGCATTCCTGTGCTTATACACATTCATAAAGATCAGCGCTAAGAAGAATTTCCATATTGCTTTGGATGTTAAATTTCCCTAAACATACATAGTCCAATTTTCTCAGGCCACCCTTCAAAGGACTATCTAGTTCTTTTAAAACAAATAAAAAATATGTGTAGCTCAGTATTGAGAGGGAAGACTGGTCTCAGGGATTCTTTTGTTTTTACAAAATATATTGGCATTTCCTCCTACCAAAATACCTATGACTTGTCCAGGAAGAAGCATCTTGATCCAGAGCTATCTGAATTATTTTTCTAGCTTCAGTTAGCACTCTTCAGGAAAAAGTCAGCCTCTTGAGCTCCAGCCTTTATATCTTGGGGCACTGTCTGAGATGACCTAGATAACCTGAGTGAGGCAGGATGGACTAGAAAAGGCAGGTTAAGGAGTTACCTCTCCTACAAGGGTGAGGCAGGCAGTGGGGGCACAGGCCCAGCTGCAGGTGCTGGAAGTGAGTCCAGTCCAAGAGCAAAGGAAGTCTGCATCTGACCTGGTTGTTGTCTAGCCAGAAGGCTGCCAGCTTGGGGCTTGATGCCAAAGGAAGAATCCAGAAGCTGTCAGAGATTGAGAGTTCCAGACCTTTGCCTGAGGTTCAGGAGCAGCCTGGGGACTGAAAAATAGGATCAAGGTGAGCTTTAGTTCTAGAAGAACCCATAATAGTTAAATTACCAAGGAGAAGAAACACAAAAGGGCAGCAGTTACAAGACCAATGAATACGGTGGGAACAGGTCTTCCAAGCCTGGGTGTCAGACCTAAAGCAGACACTGAATTCCAGGCTTAATTTCCTTAAGTCAGTCCTGAATAATGTTGGGCCTGGGGAGCTCGGATGTAGGGAAGGGGCTGTCAGAATAGCTGCATTTGGAGCCCAGGGACCCCCTAGGAGGACAACATCAGGGACTGGGGAAAAGGCCATGGGGACAGGCTGTATTCACTGAGGTTGTACATCTGTGTTTCAGGAAGTCAGTCTGGAAAGAAAGGGCACAGGTACTCCAGATGAGGGCTCTGGGAAAAACATGCCTTCTTTCTATTGCTGTTGGCTCTTCTGAGGCTGTGGAGATCTACCTCTTTTGTTCTCCCTGGGACCCTATTAAAAGGTTTCTTGTGTTCAATTTGTATGTGGTTTTCCCATTCCTATGGGTTTCCTGAAAATTCGAATACAGGTTTCAGATGACCCAGTAATAATTTATAGATACCATGGCTCAATGACTTTGCCCTGGAGACTCCTACCTCTTAGAGAGTCTGCTACTTGTTGAATGTTGAAGGATCCAGCAGAGCAACACAGAGCCAAAACCACATATGGAGTTAGAGCCCCATATGGCACTAGAGTGGAATTAATTGGAGTAGCAATTGCCATTCTATTTCACATAATTTTGTGTTTTTATTCCATGGAATTTTAGCCACAAGAACGTTATTCACAGGATGTGTCTGTGGCATGTTTTGCACTGACGAACAAAAGGGAACACTGCATCGACCACGATGCAATTACACTTCCTTCTGCACAACTTCATCCATGCCTGACATGTGGAATCTGCCCAGGACTGGCTGTGAACCCTGCAAAACCGCTGTACGATAAATTATTGTCATCATGCCTCAGAAGGCTGTGTCACATTTGCCTGCAACCATTGTACAGACCTACCTTTTAAAAATAGATGTGTTTTTGCACTCTTGAAACTACTTATTTTCTTACTCTTTGTCACAACCAGCCTAGTTTAAGCTGACGGTAAAAAGAGGTTTTGGAGGTTTTCCACCACAAGGTTATTTAAAGTTCTTTGAGCTGCCGCCAGACCTTCATTTAGCATTTTAATAAACTTCCTGGGCCAAGGAGTAATTTTCCTGTATCCTCTTTGTCCTCAGCATGAAGTAATAGTACAAAAGAGGGTCATCATTTTTAGGCCAGTCATCTGCATGAATTATAAAATTATCCTTACGAATAACCAGATATAAGGTCTGGGATAGAGAAAAGGCGATCAGACTTTTTTCTGTGGTTAACATTAAAAAGGGGTGGTCATAGACACATCAAGGGTTTAAGAAAGTGCCAACAGAAATATTTTTCACACAGATAGTTAGAAAGGACTTTAAAAGAAACTGCACATACAGTCAAGTTACAGGAAGATAACTAGAATTAAATTGCCTGAACTTTTGCTTGCTGGTGGTGTCCTTATCTGGAGCCTCTCTAAAGGCAGAAGTACCAATAGACTCCCATGTTTACATGGTGATATGGAAATCGGCCTCCAAGACAGTTGTAAGGCTCCCCAGAGAATTTTTTGGAAACTGCATCTCTGGGTGCGGTGTGATGTCACTTTTCAGTGTTTCTAGGCATTGTGCCAAAACTCAGTTTCAGGAAAATAATTGCAAAAATGTTTAAATAATTTGCATGATGTTTCTGAAAGCAAAGGAAAAGCTGCCTGCTCCATTCCCAAAGGAGATTTCAAGACACAATCAATGTTGGGCCACAAAAACACTGTTTAGACAGAATAATTATCAGCCCTTCCCTTCTCTTTCATTATTAAACTGAGGTCTATTCCCTCTGAGGGTTTCACCTGGCATATGGAAAGACTGTTTTGCTAAGTCCCCTTTATGGATGTTCAAACAGGCTAAGTAAATTCAGAGTTTACTAAATTGGCACTTTCATGTACATCATTTGACATGAAGTTGCTTCTACGTCATGATTAGCTTTTTTGTTTCTATTTCATGTTATAATCAAGTATGATGGAATTATATAGGATGGTTTCAAACTACCAGAATTCTTGAAAAGGTATCCCAATGCTGAGTTCGTTTCATTCATTATTGACACCTTTAAACTGAGCTCAAAGAACCCTAAGTGACAGGGTCATCAAAACAACACACAGAAGGATGCAGTGGGTGGAATCGTATTAAGACAAAAAAGTGAAGTCGTGTTTAAATTGTGTTACAGCTTTCAATGCCCAAATTACAGTACAGTTATTTCTTTAGGGATCTACTTAAAGTACTGTTTGAATTGAATCAAAGTTATTTTTATAGAGATTCTTGAAATGACATTTTGTGATTTAAAAAGACATGGCTATTCTTTATATTGTAGTTTATTGAATTTGATAGTTTAGGAATGAATACATTGAAAAGTGGCACTGTTAGAGTGCACACCAATACAATTTTACTCTCTCCCCTACCCCCATACTGCCTATTCAAACGCACTCTGTGCAACCAGTTTTTCCCCTGCCTTGTAGAAGGCACTACAGTATTAGGATAGATAGATAGATAGATAGATAGATGATAGATAGATAGGTGATAGATAGATAGATAGATGTATATACATACTTAGCTAATAAAATGTCTTTGGACACTTTTAATCTAAAAAGGCTAATGTTACTAATTAATGCCTAGTTCTGTGTAACTGTTAAAGATATTAATTTGAAGTTAAGCACCTTTTCTTACTTCGGGCCTTTAGCGGAAAACAGGGTGAAGTTAGCTTCTTCTCTTTTGACTCTGCCTTCTTTTCCTTGCCACTCACTGTGATTTCTGACCCCACCAGAGCTGGGATGTGAGTGAGGGAAAGACGTAAGGAAACAGGCAAAGATTTACTTGACTGGTACACTCTTTTTTTAAATTTTATTTATTTATTTATTTATTTTTGGCTGTGTTGAGTCTCGTTGCTGCGTGCAGGCTTTCCCTAGTTGCAGCAAGTGGGGGCTACTCTTCGTGTGGTGTGCAGGCTTCTCATTGCGGTGGCTTCTCCTGTTGCGGAGCACAGGCTCTAGGCGCGCGGGCTTCAGTAGTTGTGGCTCATGGGCTCAGTAGTTGTGGCATGAGGGCTCTAGAGCACAGGCTCAGTAGTTGGGGCACACGGGCTTAGTTGCTCTGCGGCATGTGGGAGCTTCCCAGACCGGGGATCGAACCTACGTCCCCTGCACTGGCAGGCAGATTCTTTTTTTTCTTTTTTTCTTTTTTTTGCGGTACGTGGGCCTCTCACTGTTGTGGCCTCTCCCATTGCAGAGCACAGGCTCCGGACGCGCAGGCTCAGCGGCCATGGCTCACGGGCCCAGCCACTCCACAGCATGTGGGATCTTCCCGGGCTGGGGCACGAACCCGTGTCCCCTGCATCGGCAGGCAGACTCTCAACCACTGCGCCACCAGGGAAGCCCATGGCAGGCAGATTCTTAACCACTGCGCCACCAGGGAAGTCCCTTGACTGGTACACTCTTGATGTGTTGACACTCTTCAGACTTGGTGAATGTTTACACCTGACTTTTTCCCTCATGAGCTCATCTATAATTTTTTTTTTTTTTGAGACTCCCACATCATTGGGTATCTCTTACCTGGAATGTCCAGCAGAAATGTATCTCCTCAAAGTGGTCTTTTCTGATGCCTCCATTAGCTCTTGAGTATCTAGCAGAAAACTTGTACCTCTTTATGCGAGGTCTCCTCACTCTCCAGGTGATCCTTCTGGGCAGAACCTTAGACAACTCTGGCCTGTTTTGCTCATCCATAGCTTAGTCTGGTCCACAAAACACTGATCTGGTGTCAGTTATACTATAGTTATTCCCCTCTGCATTGTGGCTAAAGGTAGCTTAAAGCTTGAGCCAGTTTATATTTTTTCAGACCTGTATCAGACATGCAGTCCCAATACTAGGAAACACATAGGATACTTTCTGGGTGGTCCCAAAAGAGGTCCTCTCACATTTGAGGTGAAGAAGTATCTCCCATCCTACCTAGTTTTTAGACTGTTAGATTCTCAGCACAACTCTCTCCAAATACATCCTCTCTCTTGACCTCTCTAATCTCTTTTTTCAGGGTAGAGTTGGTAGTTTTTACCAACTCTTTTGGAAGTTCTTCTTAGGTGGCCTCAAAACTCACTTTGGAATGTTGCTGTAGAAGGAATCCAAAACTACCGCAAATGACTATGCAGTTTGTACCCCACACAAAGATATCAAGCTACAGGGATGAGTGAGTGCTGAATTACAGCCATTCCTCCTCTAGCAGCACAGGGTGCCAGAGGGGCACTTTACTGCAATTCACCTACCCAGTGGGATTGCTTTTCTGCTAATTTGCACAAAGGCACCTATTGCCTTGGAGCCCTGGTTGAAACTGAGACAGAGTCCCATGTGAAATCCCATTTCATTTAGATGAGTTACAGGATTAGCGTTTTCTTACATGAAAACCATCTACAGATATTGATGACACCTGTGACAACTGTTCAACAGCATGTCAGAAAATTACCAGGAGGCCAAAGATGTCATCCTGCCACTTTTCATTCAAACAAAATATCATATTTTTAGAGTTTTTTTCAACAAGAGTTCCAAGATACTTCAATGAGGAAAGAAAAGTCTTTTCAGCAAAAGGTGCTTAGACAACTGGATATCCACATGGAAAAAAAAATGACCTCTACCTCACACTGTGTACAAAAATTAACTCCAAATGGGTTATAGACCTACATGTAAGAGCAAAAACTATACAGGTTTTAGAAAAAACATAGGAGCAAATTTTGAGGCCTTGGATTAGGTAATGGTTTCTCAGATATGACACCAAAAGCACAATCTACCAAAGAAAACATAGATCAAATGGGCTTAATCAAACTTCAGAAGTTTTGTGCTCCAAAGGACACCGTCAAGGAAGTGAAAAAGCAATCCACAGAATGGGAGAAAATGTTAACAGGTCATAAATCTGATAAGAATATATGAAGAAGTCACAATAAAAAAAAGAGACATCCTAAAAATGGACAAAGGATTTGAATAGATATTTCTCAAAAGAAGACATTCAAGTGACCGATAAGCACATGAAAAGCTGCTCAACAACATTAACCATCAGGAAATGTAATCAAAACCACAATGAGATACCACTTCACACTCATTAGAATGGCCATTAAAAACAAAAACAAAAAAGAGATAATAACAAGTGTTGTGAGGATATAGAAAAATTAGAACCCTCATACACTGCTAGTGGAAATGTAAAATGGTGCAGCCACTTTGGAAAACAGGCTGACAGTTCTTCACAAAGTTACATATAAAGTTACCATAGATCCAGAAATTCCACTTCCAGGTATAAATACAAGAGAGTTGAAAACATGTCCACACAAAAACTTGTACCTGAGTGTTCATAACAGCATTATTAGTAATAGCCCAAAAGTGGGAAAGAACCCAAATAACTATCACTTGATAAACAAAATATGGCATATCCATACAGTGGAGTATTATTCAGCAATAAAAAGGAATGAAGAAATGATTCATGCTACAAGATGGAAGAATCTTGAAAACATTATGCCAAGTTACAGAAGTCAGTTGCAAAAAACCACATACAATATAATTCCATTTATATGAAATGTCCAGAGTAGGCAAATCCATAGAGACATAAAGTAGATTAGTAATTGCCTGGGCAATTTTAGTTTTGGACAGTTCATTGCTAATGTATAAACAAAAAATTGATTTTTGTATATTGATCTTGTATCCTGCAACTTTGCTGCACTATTTTTTTTGTTTGTTAGTCTTTTAGTGGATTTCTTAGGATTTTCTTGAGTACAAAAATATTTCATCTGCAATAAAGACAGTTCCACTTCCTCCTTTTCAGTTTGGATGCCTTGTATTTCTTTTGCTTGCCTGACTTCACTGGCTAGAACCTCCAGAAGTATGTTAAATAGAAGAGGTAAAAGCAGGCATCTTGCCTTGTTCCTGACCACGAGGGGAAAGTGTTCAGTCTTTCACTATAAAGAATTATTTTGCTGTGAACTTTTTGTAGATATTCTTTTGTCAGGTTGAGGAAATTTTCTTCTATCCCTAGTTGGTTAATAGGTTTTTAAAAAAATCATGAATATATGTAGCATTTTGTCAAACACTTTTCTATGTCTATTGTGTTGAATATATGGTTTTTGTCCTTTATTCTATTAATATAGTGTGTTACATTGAATGATTTTCATATATTAAACCAATCTTGTATTCCTAGGGTAAATTCCATTTGGTTATGGTGAATAATCCTTCTTATATATTGCTGGATTTGGTTTGCTAGTATTTTGCTGAAGATTTTTGCATCTACATTTATAAGGCCTTTTAAATTTAGAATTTCTCTTAGCCTGTTTGTCCACTTAACTGACCATTGTGTCTTTAGCTGTGCAAAATTTTCCAGCTTTTATGCAACCAAACTAGTGAATTTTTTCCTCTATGGCTTCACAGTATTTTTTTCTTGCTGAGAAAGATTATTCCTACTCCAAGACCATAAAACTATTTATCTGTGTTTTTCTTTAATATGGTCATTATTTTATTTCTTTTAATGTTTAGAGTGTTAATCATTGGGAGTTTACATTTATATAAGCTTTAAATTGAGGACCCAATGGCCTGTTTTTTTTAATCATTCCTTTTTTAAAATTTTTAAATTTTATTTTATTTATTTTTTTATACAGCTGGTTCTTATTAGTCATCAATTTTATACACATCAGTGCATATATATCAATCCCAATCGTGCAATTCAGCACACCACCATCCCCACCCCACTGCGACTTCCCCCCCTGGTGTCCATACATTTGTTCTCTACTTCTGTGTCTCAACTTTTGCCCTGCAAACTGGTTCATCTGTACTATTTTTCTAGATTCCTCATATATGTGTTAATATACGATATTTATTTTTCCCTTTCTGACTTACTTCACTCTGTATGACAGTCTCTAGATCCATCCACTTCTCAACAAATGACTCAATTTCGTTCCTTTTTATGGCTGAGTAATATTCCATTGTATATATGTACCACACCTTCTTTATCCAGTCTGTTGATGGGCATTTAGGTTGCTTCCATGACCTGGCTATTGTAAATAGTGCTGCAATGAACATTGGGATGCATGTGTCTTTTTGAATTATGGTTTTCTCTGGGTATATGCCCAGTAGTGGGATTGCTGGATCATATGGTAATTCTATTTTTAGTTTTTTAAGGAACCTCCATACTGTTCTCCATAGTGGCTGTATCAATTTACATTCCCACAAACAGTGCAAGAGAGTTCCCTTTTCTCCACACCCTCTCCAGCATTTGTTGTTTGTAGATTTTCTAATGATGCCCAGTCTACCGGGTGTGAGGTGATACCTCATTGTAGTTTTGATTTGCAATTCTCTAATAATTAGTGATGTTGAGTAGCTTTTCCTGTGCTCTTGGCCATCTGTATGTCTTCTTTGGAGAAATGTCTATTTAGGTCTTCTGCCCATTTTTTGATTGGGTTGTTTGTTTTTTTAATATTGAGCTGCATGAGCTGTTTGTATATTTTGGTGATTAACCCTTTGTCCCTTGATTCATTTGCAAATATTTTCTCCCATTCTAAGGGTTGTCTTTTCATCTTGTTTATGGTTTCCTTCGCTTTGCAAAAGCTTTTAAATTTCATTAGGTCCCATTTATTTTTGCTTTTATTTCCATTATTCTAAGAGGTGGATCAAAAAAGATCTTGCTGTGATTTATGTCAAAGAGTGTTCTTCCTATGTTTTCCTCTAAGAGTTTTAAGGTGTCCAGTCTTACATTTAGGTCTCTAATCCATTTTGAGTTTATTTTTGTGTACGGTATTAGGAAGTGTTCTCATTTCATTCTTTTACATGTAGCTGTCTAGTTTTCCCAGCACCACTTATTGAAGAGACTATCTTTTCTCCATTGTATATCCTTGCCTCCTTTGTCGTAGATTAGTTGACCATAGGTGCGTGGGTTTATCTCTGGGCTTTCTATCTTGTTCCATTTGATCTATGTTTCTGTTTTTGTGCCAGTACCATACTGTCTTGATTACTGTAGCTTTGTTGTATAGTCTGAAGTCAGGGAGTCTGATTCCTCCAGCTCTGTTTTTTTCCCTCAAGACTGCTTTGGTTATTCGGGGACTTTTGTGTCTCCATACAAATTTTAAGATATTTTTGTTCTAGTTCTGTAAAAAATGCTATTGGTAATTTGATAGAGATTGCATTGAATCTGTACACTGCTTTGGGTAGTATGGTCATTTTCACAATATTGATTCCTCCAATCCAAGAACATGGTATATCTCTCCAACTGTTGGCATCATCTTTAATTTCTTTCATCAGTGTCTTATAGTTTTCTGCATACAGGTCTTTTGTCTCCCTAGGTAGGTTTATTCCTAGGTATTTTATTCTTTTTGTTGAAATGGTAAATGGGAGTGTTTCCTTAATTTCTCTTTCAGATTTTTCACCATTAGTGTATAGGAATGCAAGAGATTTCTGTGCATTCATTTTGTAACCTGCAACTTTACCAAATTCATTGATTAGCTCTAGTACTTTTCTGGTGGCATCTTTAGGATTCTCTACGTATAGTATCATGTCATCTGAAAACAGTGACAGTTTTACTTCTTTTCCAATTTGTATTCCTTTTATTTCTTTTTCTTCTCTGATTGCCATGTCTAGGACATCCAAAACTATGTTGAATAATAGTGGTGAGAGTGGGCATCCTTGTCTCGTTCCTGATCTTAGAGGAAATGCTTTCAGTTTTTCTTCATTGAGAATGATGTTTGCTGTGGGCTTGTCCTATCTGGCCTTTATTATGTTGTGGTAGGTTCCCTCTATGCCCACTTTCTGGAGAGTTTTTATCATAAATAGGTGTGGAATTTTGTCAAAAGCTTTGGCTGCATCTATTGAGATGATCATATGGTTTTTATTCTTCAGTTTGTTAATATGGTGTATCACATTGATTGATTTGTGTATATTGAAGAATCCTTGCATCTCTGGGATAAATCCCACTTGATCATGGTGTACAATCCTTTTAATGTGTTGTTGGATTCTGTTTGCTAGTATTTTGTTGAGGATTTTTGCATCTATATTCAACAGTGATATTGGTCTGTAATTTTCTTTTTTTGTAGTATCTGTCTCTGGTTTTGGTATCAGGGTGATGGTGGCCTCATAGAATGAGTTCGGGAGTGTTCTTCCTCTGCAATTTTTTGGAAGGGTTTGAGAAGTATGGGTGTTAGCTCTTCTCTAAATGTTTGATAGAATTCACCTGTGAAGCCATCTGGTCCTGGACTTTTGTTTGTTGGAAGATTTTTAATCACAGTTTCAATTTCATTCCTTGTGATTGGTCTGTTCATAATTTCTATTTCTTCCTGGTTCAGTCTTGGAAGGTTATACCTTTCTAAGAATTTGTCCATTTCTTCCAGGTTGTATGCTTTATTGGTGTAGAGTTGCTTGTAGTAGTCTCTTAGGGTGCTTTGTATTTCTGTGGTGTCTGTTGTAACCTCTCCTTTTTCGTTTCTAATTTTATTGATTTGAGTCCTCTGCCTCTTTTCCTTGATGAGTCTGGCTAATGGTTTATCAATTTTGTTTATCTTCTCAAAGAAAAAGATTTTAGTTTTATTGATCTTTGCTATTGTTTTCTTTGTTTCTATTTCATTTATTCCTGCTCTGATCCTTATGATTTCTTTCTTTCTGCTAACTTTGGGTTTTGTTTGTTCTTCTTTCTCTAGTTCCTTTAGGTGTAAGGTTAGATTGTTTATTTGAGATTTTTCTTGTTTCTTGAGGTAGGCTTGTATAGCTATAAACTTCCCTCTTAGAACTGCTTTTGCTGCATCCCATAGGTTTTGGATCATCGTGATTTTATTGTTTTATGTCTCTGGGTATTTTTTTATTTCCTCTTTGATTTCATCAGTGATCTCTTGTTTATTTAGTAATGTATTGTTTGGCCTCCATGTGTTTGTGTTTTTTACGTTTTTTTCCCTGTAATTCATTTCTAATATCATAGTGTTGTGGTCAGAAAAGTTGTTTGATATGATTTCAATTTTCTTAAATTTACTGAGGCTTGATTTGCGACCCAAGGTGTGATCTATCCTGGAGAATGTTCCGTGTGCACTTGAGAAGAAAGTGTAATCTGCTGTTTTTGGATGGAATGTCATGTAAATATCAATTAAATCTATCTGATTGTGTCATTTAAAGCTTGTGTTTCCTTATTTATTTTCATTTTGGATGATCTGTCCATTGGTTTAAGTGAGGTGTTAAAGTCCCCCACTATTATTTTGTTACTGTTGATTTCCTCTTTTATAGCTGTTAGCATTTGCCTTATGTATTGAGGTGCTCCTATGTTGGGTGCATATATAGTTATAATTGTTATATCTTTTCTTGGATTGATCCCTTGATCATTATGTAGTGTCCTTCCTTGTATCTTGTAACATTCTTCATTTTAAAGTCTATTTTGTCTGATATGAGTATTGCGACTCCAGCTTTCTTTTGATTTCCATTTTCATGGAATATATTTTTCCCTCCCTTCACTTTCAGTCTGTATGTGTCCCTAGGTCTGAAGCGGGTCTCTTGTAGACAGCATATATGTGGGTCTTGTTTTTTAATCCACTCAGGAAGCCTGTGTCTTTTGGTTGGATCATTTAATCCATTCACATTTAAGGTAATTATCGATATGTATGTTCCTATGACCATTTTCTTAATTGTTTTGGGTTTGTCTTTGTAGGTCCTTTTCTTCTCTTGTGTTTCCCACTTAGAGAAGTTCCTTTAGCATTTGTTGTAGAGCTGGTTTGGTGGTGCTGAATTCTCTTAGCTTTTGCTTGTCTGTAAAGCTTTTGATTTCTCCATCTAATCTGAATGAGGTCCTTGCCAGGTAGAGTAATCTTGGTTGTAGGTTCTTCCCTTTCATCACTTTAAGTATATCATGCCACTCCCTTTTGGCTTGTAGAGCTTCTACTGAGAAATCAGCTGTTAACCTTATGGGAGTTCCCTTGTATGTTATTCGTCGTTTTTCCCTTGCTGCTTTCAATAATTTTTCTTTGTCTTTAATTTTTGCCAATTTGATTACTATGTGTCTTGGTGTGTTTCTCCTTGGGTTTATGCTGTATGGGACTCACTGTGCTTCCTGGACTTGGGTGGCTGTTTCCTTTCCCATGTTAGAGAAATTTTCGACTATAATCTCTTCAAATATTTTCTCTGGTCCTTTCTCTCTCTTTTCTCCTTCTGGGACCCCTATAATGTGACTGTTGTTGCATTTAATGTTGTCTCAGAGGCCTCTTAGGCTGTCTTCATTTCTTTTCATTCTTTTTTCTTTATTCTGTTCCACAGCAGTGAATTCCACCATTCTGTCTTCCAGGTCACTTATCTGTTCTTCTGCTTCAGTTATTCTGCTATTGATTCCTTCTAGTGTAGTTTTCATTTCAATTATTGTATTGTTCATCCCTCTTTGTTTGTTCTTTAATTCTTCTAGGTCTTTGTTAAACATTTCTTGCATCTTCTTGAGCTTTGCCTCCATTCTTTTTTCAACATACTGGATCATCTTCACTATAATTACTCTGAATTCTTTTTCTGGAAGTTTGCCTATCTCCACTTCATCTAGTGTTTTTTCTGGGGTTTTATCTTGTTCCTTCATCTGGTACATAGCCCTCTGCCTTTTCATCTTGTTTACCTTTCTGTGAAGTTGTTTTTTGTTCCACAGGCGGCAGGATTGTAGTTCTTCTTGCTTCTGCTGTCTGCTCTCTGGTGGATGAGGCTATCTAAGAGGCTTGTGCAAGTTTCCTGATGGGAGGGACTGGTCCCAATGGCCTCCTTTTAAAATTCATTCAGTAATTCACCAATTTATTAAAATTTGTTCAATAAATTTATTAAACACCTGAGAAGTGCTATACACCATTCTAAGCATTGTAAATACAAGTGTAAAAACAAAAAACAATCAAACAAAAAAAACAGGGTCTCTGTTCTCATACAGTTCTCATACAGTTGGAGAAGAGATTCAACAAAAAATTAAACAGGTAAACAAGGTAATTTCAGATAGCTAGAAGTGCTATGAAGGAAACAGAACAGGATGATATGATGGAGAATAATAGAGCTTTGTTAGATACTATGGTCAACGAAATCTCCTCTAGGATGGTACATTTACCACTTTAATGATGAAGATCTAGTCATTGGAAGAGCCAAGAAAAGAATGTTCAAGTCAGTGGGGAAAGCAAAGGCAAAGGCTCTGGGCCAAAGCAAACTAGGTGTATTCAATCAGCAGAATGAAACCGCTGTGGATGGAGTGAAGGGAGTGAGATGAAGAATATTACCAAATGATTCTCAATGGTGAAAAACTGAAAGAATTTCCTCTAAGATCAGGAATAAGACAAGGATGTCCACTCTCACCATTATTATTCAACATAGGTTTGGAAGTCCTAGCCACAGCATTCAGAGAAGAAAAAGAAATAAAAGGAATACAAATTGGAAAAGAAGAAGTAAAACTGTCAGTGTTGCAGATGACATGATACTATACATAGAGAATCTTAAAGATGCCACCAGAAAACTACTAGAGCTAATCAATGAATCTGGTAAAGTTGCAGGTTACAAAATTAATGCACAGAAATTTCTTGCATTCCTATACAGTAACAACAAAAGATCAGAAATTAAGGAAACAATCCCATTCACCATTGCAAAGAAAAGAATAAAATACCTAGGAATAAACCTACCTAAGGGGGTAAAAGACTTGTACTCAGAAAACTATAAGACACTTTTGAAAGAAATCAAAGATGACACAAGAAATCAAAGATGATGGAGAGATATAGCATGTTCTTCGATTGGATGAATCAATATTGTGAAAATGACTATACTGTGCAAAGCAATCTACAGATTCAATTCAATCCCTATCAAATTACCAGTAGCATTTTTTATAGAACTAGAACAAAAAATCTTAAAATTTGTCTGGAGACACAAAAGACCCTGAATAGCCGAGGCAGTCTTGAGGGAAAAAAACGGAGCTGGAGGAATCAGACTCCCTGACTTCAGACTATACTACAAAGATATAGTAATCAAGACAATATGGTATTGGCATAAAAACAGAAATATAGATCAATGGAACAGGGTAGAAAGCCCAGAGATAAACGCACACACCTATGGTCAACTAATCTATGACAAAGGAGCAAGGATATACAATGGAGAAAAGAGAGTCTCTTCAATAAGTGGTGCTGGGAAAACTGGACAGCTACATGTAAAAGAATGAAATGAGAACACTCCCTAATACCATACACAAAAATAAACTCAAAATGGATTAGAGACCTAAATGTAAGACCAGACACTATAAAACTCTTAGAGGAAAACATAGGAAGAACACTCTTTGACATAAATCACAGCAAGATCTTTTTTGATCCACCTCCTAGAGTAATCAAAATAAAAGTAAACAAATGGGACCTAATGAAACTTAAAAGCTTTTGCAAAGTGAAGGAAACTACAAACAAGATGAAAAGACAACCCTCAGAATGGGAGAAAATATTTGCAAATGAATCAAGGGACAAAGGGTTAATCACCAAAATATACAAACAGCTCATGCAGCTCAATATTGAAAAAACAAACAACCCAATCAAAAAATGGGCAGAAGACCTAAATAGACATTTCTCCAAAGAAGACATACAGATGGCCAAGAAGCACATGAAAAGCTGCTCAACATCACTAATCATTAGAGAAGTGCAAATCAAAACTACAATGAGGTATCACCTCACACCCATTAGACGGGCATCATCAGAAAATCTACAAACAACAAATGCTGGAGAGGGTGTGGAGAAAAGGGAACCCTCTTGAACTATTTGTGGGAATGTAAATTGATACAGCCACTATGGAGAACAGTATGGAGGATCCTTAAAAAACTAAAAATAGAATTACTAAAAATAGATTGTACATATATACAATCCAGCAATCCCACTACTGGGCATATACCCAGAGAAAACCATAATTCAAAAAGACTATGCACCCCAATATTCATTGCAGCACTATTTACAATAGCCAGGTCATGGAAGCAACCTAAATGCCCATCAACAGACTGGGTAAAGAAGATGTGGTACATATATACAATGGAATATTACTCAGCCATAAAAGGAAACAAAATTGGGTCATTTGTAGAGACATGGATGGATCTAGAGACTGTCATACAGAGTGAAGTAAGTCAGAAAGAGAAAAACAAATATCGTATATGAATGCATATATGTGGAACCTAGAAAAATGGTACAGATGAACTGGTTTGCAGGGCAGAAATAGAGACAGATGTAGAGAACAAACGTATGGACACCAAGGGGGGAAAGTGGGGTGGTGGTGGTGGTGGTATGAATTGGGCGATTGGGATTGACATATATACACTAATATGTATAAAATAGATAATCTTCTGTATAAAAAATAAAATTAAATTAAAAAAATAAAAGGTTATTACCAGATGAGGCAGAGAGTTGGGTTGGGGCTAATTCATCCAGGGGATTTCAGACCACGTTCAAGAAGGCAGTGAGAATTATTAAACAGGAGAACATCTGATTGTTATATTTTTAAAGGGTCCCTTTACTACTGTGTGGAGAACTAATTGTAGTGGGACAATAAAGTGGGGGGATCAGTTAGAAGGGATGATGGTGGCTTGAAGTCAGGAGGTACACATGTATACGGAGAGAATTAGAAGATTTGAGATGTATTTCGAAGACAATAATAATAACTGATATTTATTGAGCACATAATGGGCATCAGCTATTGTTCTAATTTCTTAACAATTTATTAATCCCTACCATTATCCTATGAATCAGATAATGTCATCATCCTTGTTTTATATATGACAACTTGACCGAATGTAGGTAGGTTACCCAAGGTGATATAACTGGTCAATGATAGAACTGGGATCTGAACCCAGATAGCTTGTTTCCAGGGCTTATGCTCTTAAGCACCCATTTTTAATTTCTCTTGAGTAGAGCCCATGGACATGCTGGTAGAGTGAATATTGGAGGTTGAAGGAAAAGCAGAAATCAGAGATGACTTAGGTTTTGGGAAGGTTTTGGGATTATGCACTTGGTGGATAGTGGTGTTATTTACTCAGATAGGAAATATGAGGGAAGCTATAATCTAGAAATGGGTATGTATGTTTGGTGGTGGTGGTGGGAGGGTGGTAGCAGAAGAATTACCTGTTCTGATTTAGAAATATTGTGGGGTTTTTTAACATCTTTATTGGAGTATAATTGCTCTACAATTAGTAGAGCAATTACTTTAGTTTTTGTTAGTAGTTTTAGTAGTTAGTAGTTTTTGTAGTAGTTTAGTAGTAGTTAGTAGTTTTTGTTAGTTTCTGCTTTATAACAAAGTGAATCAGCTATACATATACATATGTCTCCATATCTCCTCCCTCTTGCGTCTTCCTCTCACCCTCCCTATCCCACCCCTCTAGGTGGATACAGAGCACGGAGTTGATCTCCCTGTGCTATGTGGCTGCTTCCCACTAGCTATCTATTTTACATTTGGTAGTGTATATATGTCCATGCCACTCTCTCACTTCGTTCCAGCTTACCCTTCCCCCTCCCCGTGTCCTCAAGTCCATTTTCCATGTCTGCGTCTTTATTCCTGTCCTGCCCCTATGTTCTTCAGAACAATTTTTTTTTAGATTCCATAAATATGCATTAGCATACGATATTTGTTTTTCTCTTTCTGACTTACTTCACTCTGTATGACAGATTCTAGGTCCATCCACCTCACTACAAATAACTCAATTTCGTTTCTTTTTATGGCTGAGTAATATTCCATTGTATATATGTGCCACATCTTCTTTATCCATTCATCTGTTGATGGACACTTAGGTTGCTTCCATGTCCTGGCTGTTGTAAATAGAGCTGCAATGAACATTGTGGTACATGACTCTTTTTGAATTATGGTTTTCTCAGGGTATATGCCCAGTAGTGGGATTGCTTGGTCATATGGTAGTTCTATTTTTATTTTTTTAAGGAACCTCCATACTGTTCTCCATAGTGGCTGTATCAATTTTCATTCCCACCAACAGTGCAAGAGGGTTCCTTAAGGTTTATAACAAGTAGGCAGTTTAATGTATGATGCTAAGGTGTAGGAGCTAGGTAAGGGCTAGAGAGAGTAATTTAGGACTCATTGGTAGAGAGCTGGTATTTAAAGCCAGATTCCTAGATAATGTAGATCTAAAAAAGAAAATAATAAGTCCATGTTCAAGTTTTTGTGCACTTAGATGTAGAAATAGAAGCCAAGAAATGAAACAGAAAAGGAGCAGCCAGCAATGTAGGGGGAAATCTAGTAGAGTGAGGTGTCTTGGAAGTCACGAGGCAACTATTCCAAAATACGATTTATTGAACAACCAATGCCTTTCCTCATTAATCTGAAATGTCACTTTTATCCAATTTTTCCTCATGTTTACCCAGGTTTATCTCCAGACTCTTCCACTCTACTTGTCTATTCTGCCCTAAGCACAAACAAGGTGCTGAATCAATCACTACCTTACCTTAGGCTGTAATTTTCAAAAAGATTCTGGCTGTTCTCACATATTATTTTTTCTGCATTTGCACCAAATTGTCATACTCCAAATAATCCCATTGGAATGGCTTTGAATTTATACAAGCATGTGGAGGAATATTGACATCTTCGTAACAGTCAGTTCTTCTCACCAGGAAAAATTCTTCCATTCAGGTTTTTTCCTATATCCTCAGCAACGATTTATAGTTTTATTCCTGGAGGTCTAGCTTGCTTGCTCGTAAGTTTATTCCTAGATAGTTTATGGTTCTGGTTGCTAACATATACCAGCTTCTTTTTATTGCACTCCTTAATTGACTACTGCCGGGTTTTCTTAGAAGTCTTTGTTGTAGCCCACAAACAGCAACTCTGACCAACTTAAGCCAAAAGGGAACTGAGTGGAAGTGGATGGGGGAGTTTATTTGATTAAAAGGAGATTAAAGAACCAGCCTCAGAATATGTAGTACTTTTTATAATAATAAGAAAAGTTATTTTGATTTATACATTTTATAAAACTAATAAAGTTAAAATGTAGTAAAGAAGTTTAAAATGGGAACATATTAATACCTTTATTATATAAATAACTCCTAAAACTATAAAACACTATGAACCTAAAAAGTAAATGTATAAAGGACAAAAATAAACACTTTACAAAGTAGAAAAAAAAATTAACAAATATATGAAAAATTATTCAGGCCTCACTAGTAGTAGAAGAAATGTCATATAATAAGGTATTACTTTTTGATATGTCAAATTAACAAAATTTTGTGGGTTGTTTTTTTTTGGTAAATGATTAATTCTGCCAAGGGTTTAGGAAAATTGTATCCTTATCCATTACTGGTAAAATGTAAAATGGTATAAGTGTCAAAAGCCTTAAAGATGTTCACAATTATACTGTCATCGAATTAATGGTTATATTTTCAGCATTCTATCTTTTGAAAGTGATTGTGAATGTAGAATACATTTTATGTGTGAAGATGTCCAGTTCAGCTTTATTTATGAGATAGCAAAAAATTGGAAGCAGCTCAAACGCAGGAAATGGTTAAGGATATTATAGCACATCCACTTGGTAGAATGTTAAATGAAATTTAAATGTGAGGTTTATGAAAGCTAAATAATAACTAGAAATGCTAATGTTAACATGTGGAGGGAAAAAACCACCCAATTGTCTGAAAGGAATACACTCTAGTGGTTATCTTTGTTTCCTAGGACTTAGGTACCTTTTTTTCTACTTTTCCAAAATTTTTCCAGATTTTCTATTGTGAGTACATTTTGTAATATAATAAAAATACAAAAAAGTTTCCGCTGGGGCCTGTGTCTACTTTGAGGTGATTGCTCTTTTAATTGGTATTTCCTAACGCCCAGGAGCTCATAGACGAATTTTTCCATTTTTCCTACTCCTTGCCTCTAAACATCAGTCTCTCTGCACCCTCTTGGGTGTCTCTCCCTTTTCAACGCTAACTTCTCTTCCCTGGAATCATGCTCTGTCAATTTCCCTCTGTCTTCAGCATTTTCAGTCTCTTCTTCTTCATAGGCTCCTTCCCCTCAAGCAACACTATACACAGGTCTTATCTTTATTTGAAACAATCGTTACTTGACCCTTTTGCTTTTAATGCTCACAATCCTTTTTCTTTTTTTACCATCACACTTCTTTCATTATAATCGTGTTTTGGCCTTTCTCACTTCTATTCAAAACACATCCTGGAGGGTCACTATCACTTTTCTACTTTGTATATATTGAAATGACAGAGGTAGAGTTTCTCTTCTGCCCTTACATTTCCCCTATTTCCTCCATGTGCTAATTCCCTGCCCTGACCAAGACTGCAGCTTTATACAACTCCAGGGTCGTCAAGTACCTCCTAGTCCATGTGAATGCCACCCACTGCAATTATGCAGTACATGGCCTGTGTGTCTATATGCTGTGACTCTGGCCTTGACCTCTCTCCTTAGTTGCTACCCAACATGTTAGACTGCACATCAGACATTTCCACTCAGATGTCCCATTGTCACCTCTAATTTGTGTGTGAAAAGTGATTGCCTCACCTTACCTTCCAGACTAGTGGGTTTTCCACCTTTCTATCTTCATACAGTGAAACTCCATTCAACCAGTCCTCAACCCCAGGTCCTAAACCCCAGGATCATATCCTCCCTTCTAATGTCTTATCTTTCATCCCCACCAAACTGTCAGGCAACTGAGTTCTGTTTTTGAAACCAGTACAGACCTAGAGAGAGTTCTGGTTGCAGTAGCCTTAGCTGGTCCTAGAGAAGATGCTCCACTGGGTGTGAGGCAAGGGGAGTGGTGTGAATGGTAGTGATGGAGAGAATCAGAGGTCAGAATGAGAGCCGTAGTGTCAGAGGGTCAAATCCAAAGTGAGAGGGATAGGTGTACAAAGGCAAGGGATTGGTGTTGAAGACATCAGGAACAAGTGATGAGAACACAGAATGTAAGACTAAGTGAAAACTCAGGCTGTGAGGGGTTGGGGTCTAACCCTGAAAGGTACTTATGTGGCATGGGGACTCATCCTTTAAAAAGTGGCTAGCCATTCCCACTGCCACTATCTTAATTCACTGCTTCAGTGCTTTCACATCCTATTGGATCTTCTCTATGCCTTCTCCCACATTAGGTTAGTTTTCTCTATTCCTTGCTTTGAGCACCTGTCTTAGTCTGTTTGGACTACTATAACAACAGCACCATAGCCTGGGTGGCTTATAAACAACAGACATTTATTTCTCACAGTTCTGGAGCCTGGTAAGTCCTAGATCAAGGTGCCTGCAGATTTGAGTTCTGGTGGAGACTACTTCCTGGTTCAGAGACAGCATCCAAACATCATATCCTGGAGCAAATAAACCCAGAAGGAATGGGGCCTGCTAAGTAGATAAGGGTGGTGTGTTTGTGTACTTGAGGATTTGTTTGAGATTTGGGCAGCAGCAGCCTGGACAGGCAGTGGGGTCCTGGGTGGGCGCTCACATAAGAAGGCCTACCAAGTCATTCTAGATGGGGGTCCACCAACGGGGGAAACCAAGCAGAGAGCCAGAGGGTTTATCCAAAGAGAAGCCAGTCAGAAGAAACTATATCCCAGATGAGATCAGTGTGTGAGCAAAAGTGGGAGGGAGGAGGGTCAGGCACCCTTAGTGAGGGAATTCAGGCCACTGCTACTGTCTCAGCGGCCTTGTACAGTCACTACAAGACACACAGTGACCTTCAATGTGAATAACACCTAAGTCTGCATCTCCTTGTAAAGCAAGGGTCAAAAACACCTGGCTTTGGGCTTTTTGTGCTCTTCTTTAGGCCACCCCCACAAAAGAAAAACAGGACTTATCAATATCCACATGCCATAGGATGAACGCTCGTGGAGGTCAGGATCTGAATCTTTTAAGGAATCATGAGGCATATGGGAGAAGCAGCATCATGACTGTCCAGATGATGCTTTGTTAAATGCTTCCCTTTCACCAGGTCCCTGCAGTGCAGTCTACTGCCTTAGACATTCCTGGCTAAACCGTGGACTTGGATGGAAGCCAAGCAGCTGAGGGTGAGCCTAGGTAAGATGGAAGGTGATGCTGCTCAGGGGAAAACAGCTGGCTAATGGTGTTCAATTTATCTTGGCTCTTCTACCTCAGTAATTTTCCATTTTTATCAAATCTCAATATCTGATATTTCAGTATCTGGGATTGTTTCTGAGGTCTCAAATGATAGCTCAAAAGGTCAGGAATGTGACACCATGATGAGAAATGATATTAGAAGCATCACATACAAGGTCTTATGTTTGTGAGAAAGCCGGTATATATGTATATATACAGACAACTGTGTATATTTCAGGTCACCAAACCTTAAAAAAGACAACATGGATTAAAAACAAAAAAGATCCTTACAAGGACAACTAAAAAGACTAAAAGGTGACGGCAGTTCTTGTTATGAGAACAGACTGAAAAGATTAAGGCTCTTCATCCTGCAAGGGACATAGACTGCAGCCTGTAAATCAAGAAGCAATGGGAAGGCTAGTGAAAACACCACTTTGTCCATCAGATCCCATGACGCAGCCGCTGAGAGGGCCACTTAAAACTCCGCAAGGCTTCTGTCTCCTTTCAGGACACAGAAAGGTAGGTGAAAATTTACACATTAGGTAATAAGAACTGTGTTATTTCATGGGTTGTGCAGACTGATAATATAAATATGTATGCTTGATGAGAGTTTATAAGCATTGATCAATGATTCATAATGTGCAAACTAGTGAAAAATGCTCCTGTTGTAGACATTTGAGGTTGTAGAGAGGGATAAATCGGACATTTTGGCTTGGGCAGATCAAACATATGACCTAGTATGGCATTTCCTACACTATTTTGAGGCACCTCACTTATCATCATCTGTATCTGTATTTTTATTCCTATATTTTTACTCTATTGATAAAACTGGTGTGCTGTCTCTTTTTTTATAGTAAAATGGTTTAAAATATATATACTTCTTTATGCCATTATGATGGCTTGGGGAAAAATGAGGTCATCTGCCAAGTAATTGAAAAGTTGTGTTTAAACAGAACGTGGGAATTGCCTGGTGGGAGTTTGTTAAAAATGCAGATTCCAAGGCCTGCCTCAGTAGTCTGAAGTGAGATCCAAAAATCTATATTATTAAGTCAATTCAGAAAGGAACTGTGAAAAAGTAGTTAGTCCCAAGACCATGATTTGAGACACAGTGAAGGAAGAGCATTTCCTTCAGCATTGTTTCTAGCCTATACAGTGCCTTAGTGATTGAATCAAACACTTGATTTCCATCTGCCAGAAATTAAATATACAAACTACAGAGGTAAACAGCACTCCAGAGCTGTGCAGTACACAACCTGCACACACGTATGCAGCCTTGTTTTCTTTCAAGCCTTCAGTTTAAAGCTTAAACGTCCTTTGTGCACAGGAAGCACGAGAGAGCAAGTGCATCTGTCCCTGGCAGGAGGCCCTGGCAAGAGGCTTCTTATTGCCTTTTCACCCTTGTTATCATAATTGACTTCCAGCCAAAGCACGGACATGAGGAGAGACACCTCAACAAAGCAAAGGGTCGGTGAACAGAGAGGTGGTTTTAGTATGAGAGAGGTAGTTTTTTCATGAAAAAAAAAAAAGCTATAAATAGTAAAATTTATACTGATAATTTAAAAATAGTAACAAGACTGCAGATTTGTTACGTTATGTACTTTATAAATTTATTTATTTATTTTTGGCTGCATTGGGTCTTCTTTGCTGCGCGCAGGCTTTCTCTAGTTGCGGAGAGTGGGGGCTAGTCTTCGTTGTGGTGCGCAGGCTTCTCATTGTGGTGACTTCTCTTGTTGTGGAGCATGGGTTCTAGGCGCGCAGGCTCAGTAGTTGTGGCTCGCGGGCTCTAGAGCACAAGCTCAGTAGTTGTGGCACACGGGCTTAGTTGCTCCACAGCATGTGGGATCTTCCCGGACCAGGGATCGAACCCATGTCCCCTGCATTGGCAGGCGGATTCTTAACCACCGCACCACCAGGGAAGCCCACGTTACGTATTTTAAAAAATGATTCCAATAAAGAACTTCAAGTCTGAGTCACAAAACAAGTTGCCACTTTTACTTGACATTTCAGAATATTTGTCATTTTACATTTAAGATTTCCATCTACAAAATAGCAACTTTCAGTACGATTTCAAATACCTTATATTCTAGGCTCCACACAAACAACCAGCAGTTCACATCTCTAGATGCAACTATCCCTTCTTACAATGCAAGTTTCATCATTATCTCATCCACTTTCTCTCTCCTGTCTTGTTTCCTTCTACTCTTTGTGTATTTCTCCTTTCTCACTAGTGACACATGTTACAAGCCATGTGGCAGTTTCCCAACACTGTCACTCAGTTTCACCCACTTTTCTCCAGCCCTCCAGTCGTCACCTCAGCCATCTGCCATAATCCTATGCTTGGATTACAATGTTCAGCTCTTTTTGGTGTCTCTGCCTCCAGTTTCTTCTTCTAATCTATTCTGGACATCACAGACGAAACAATTTCCTAAAATAAATTTTTCAGAGTATACTTTTCCTTGTTTAAGAATTAAGTGACCCAATCAGTTGACCCATACCTCACCTGTCCAGGTTTTCTGTTGCTATTTCTTTCCTATTGATTTCAGCACCATTTACCATGTAAGTGATTTTATCACTAGCTCAGTTCCTTTGCTCAAATGCTCTCCCTGTGAAGACACCTTAGGGAAAAGAGCTTTTCATATATATGCATTTAAGTACACCCTTCAATGGCGGTTGCCTAACTTGGCTATGCTTTGGAATCACTGGGAGAGATTTGAAATGACACAGTACCGTTCACCAGCCCTACAGGTTCTAATTGGGTAGGGCTAGGTCGGGCCTGGACTCAGAGATGGTTTAAAAGTTCTGCAGGTGACTCTGGTCAGCAATTTTACTCAGTGCTGGATACACAGCAAGTGTTTAGTAATTAGGGAGAGAGTGAATACATTCCATTCCTTGCCTTAAAATCTACCAATGTTCCCCATAGCTCTCAGGATAAATATCAAACCCTAGTTTAGCACACAAGACTCTTCATGATCTGGCCCTTTCCTACCTCTGTTGATTCATCTTCTGCTGTTTCCCCCATTCAGCTTTTGCCACACTCATACTGAACATTCCCTCTCCTCAATTCTTAACCATGTTCAATTTGTGCTTCCTATGGTATAGCACATCTTATTTTCTGCGTCAGTGTCTGTGCCCTTGCCTTATCTCTCCTACTGGATTGTAAACCTCTTGAGGACACTTCTCTCCCTAACGCATCTTTGTCTCTCCCGCTGTGCCAGCACAATATCTCGCACATATGTTTGTTGCTTAAATGAATACATTTCACTAAAGTCATCGCTAATAAAGCCTTGTTGTATGAATGAATGCATTTCTATTTTCCTTTCATTGTTCATTTTAGATCAAAAGTTATTGTGGAATGCAAATGTTCTTTACACCTTTTAAAAAATGCCCCTTCAGATGGCGTGTTGACATGATTTTTAGCACATAGTTTGTGTGTGAAACAGTAAATGAAGTTAACACATATAAACTTTTCATTAAAATTGCCATTGTTGAGGATATAACTGAGAGTGAAAAAAGGAGGGCCCACGTTCGTCTCAAAGTATAATTACACTCATGGTAACATGTGAACAACCTTAAGTATGTTTCCATTTCAATTTAGGATAAATTGTTCTTCATATCTGCTTGAAATCTAGAATAATGATCCTCCAAGTGTGGTCTAGGGACTGCCTAGTCACGATTCTCTGCGGTATATTTTAAATATAAAAGGGGTAGCCCCACTCCAGATACCTCCCAGGTCAAAATTCCCAGGGTATGGGAACCTAGAATCTGTATTTGTAACAAACTCCATACATGATTCTTAATGCCAAAACAGTTTGATACCAGCCTGTCTAGAATTAAAATAAATGCTCCATTGCATTTATTTAGTATAGATAATGGCTTGGTTTTAGAGCATATTCTTTTTTCTTTAATTTATTTTTTTAAATAAATTTATTTATTTTATTTTTTTATTATTTTTGGCTGTGTTGGGTCTTCATTGCTGCACACGAGCTTTCTCTATTTGCGGCGAGCGGGGGCTACTCTTTGTTGCGGTGCGCGGGCTTCTCATTGCGTGGCTTCTCTTGTTGAGGAGCACAGGCTCTAGGCATGTGGGCTTCAGTAGTTGTGGTGCACGGGCTTAGTAGCTCCGTGGCATGTGGGATGTTCCGGGACCAGGGCTCCAATCTGTGTTCCCTGCATTGGCAGGCGGATTCTTAACCACTGCATCACCAGGGAAGCCCCTGGAGTATATTCTTATTAATGAAAACTACTTAGGTGAAGATGTATTAAATTAAGGGCTAGTTTGAATACAAGATAAAAGAACAAGATAAAAAATCTCTTTGGTATTCATTAGAATGATATCTACAGCTAAAACTTTCTCCTTCTCTTGAAATTTCTGAGGTACTTTCTCAGCAAGAAAAATTTTAGAAAGGTCCCATGGAACGTATAGATACAACAGTATGGATACAACAGTTATATTTTCAAAATATTCTCAGGAATGAGAAATTTACAATTCTTGAGTCTTTGACTGTGTTGTTGACTTCTTTAGTAGTTCTGTGTCACTGCTAAGACATCAGGATACAGTCTCCATTATGTGATGTCACAACAGCAGCAGAAGGCGGTTAAAGACCCACTAAAGTGGTTTTATAAACTCTTTCTCCAGAATCCCTTTTAAGGGTTGGACTAGTCTGCCTGGACTGCCACAATAAAATACAGTCTGTGGTATTATTAAGCAACAGGTTTAAACAACAGACATTTTGTTTTATCACAGTTTTGGAAGCTCATCCATGAGCAAGGTGCTGGCAAATTCAGTTCCTGGTGAGGACTCTCTTCCTGGCTTGAAGATTGCCACCTTCTTGCTGCATCTTCACATGGCCTTTCCTTGTGCTCACTGAGGGGTCATGGTGGAGACAGAGGTCTGGTCTGATGTCTCATCCTCTTCTTATAAGGACACCAGTTCTATCCAATTAGGGCCCCTTCTTATGACCTTGTTTATCTTTAATTACCTCCTTAAAGATCCTATCTTCACATACAGTCACACTAAGAGTGAAGGCTCAACATATGAATTTGCGGGGGACATAATTCAGTCTATAACAAAGGTGTTTTCAGTGCCATTGACCTTGTTATTCAGTCTTCCAACTCTAGGCATTCACAAATATATTCCATTCATTTCCACAGGACTTTTCTTTCAAATATCAGTTCTCAGTGACCATAGGATCTTGTTGGGATCAGCTCTAGCCTTTACCTAATTTAGCTGTTTATGCTAGCTCTCATAGCTGAAGCCACTGTGTGATAAGGTCTGTTGTTAGTGGGCTGTAAAACTGTTTTTAAGTGGCCTTGCATTGTAGGCTTCTTCATGGTGAGCCTTGTTTTGAAGTCAGTGCAATGATAAAATGTTGGCCTTATCTGTGGTGCAAGTTACTACGTATTTGCCTCATAGAACACTAAGCCCAGTGACATTTGCTTATGAGAATAACCCTGTTGGAGGTGGTATTAGTGGACATCTTATCTAAACAAAAAAGGGCCAGCTCCAGGTTGTTATCTCTAAATACAATAAATACAGTTATATCTAAAACGGTGCTATCCAACAGAATTATAATGCAAGCTGTAAATGTAATTTAAAATTTTCTAATAGCCACATTTAAAAATGAAAAAGAAATAGGTAAATTTATTTTTTAAAGCATATTTTATTTAACCCAGAATATCAAAAAAAATTCTGATTTCAACATGTGATTACTATTTTAAAATATTGATGAGATCTTTTACATTGTTTATTTTATTTTTTTACGGTACGCGGGCCTCTCACTGTTGTGGCCTATCCTGTTGTGGAGCACAGGCTCCGGACACGCAGGCTCAGCAGCCATGGCTCACAGGCCCAGCCGTACCGCGGCATGTGGGATCTTCCCGGACCGGGGCACGAACCCGTGTCCCTTGCATCGGCAGGCGGACTCTCAACCACTGCGCCATCAGGGAAGCTCATACATTGTTTATTTTTAATAAGCTTTTGAAATATGATGCACATTTTACACTTACAGCACATCTCAATTCAGACTAGCCACAGTTCCAGTGCTCAGTGGCCACATGTGGCTAGTGGCTACTGTGTTGGACAGCACAGGTCTAAAGTATCCAAATCTGGATATAAATCCCACAGTTTCAGAGCTGAAAGAGAAATCCAGTATGTAGATTTCATTTTTTTGTCATGTTAAATGTATCCATCTGGTATACATTTCCACACAGTAGGAAACTTCCATCATGTTTTTTCTCCCTGTGGTATTAAGTGTCTTTCTTTTAGGTGTCAGCATTATGACTTAAGTTCCTCTTGACAATCAGTTGGTCAGGTGTCCATTCTGATATGAATCATTTCTTTGTCTACAGTGATGCAGACCTCTTGTCATCTTCCATCACAGGACATCTATCTTGTCATCTGCCATCACAGGACAAGGTGATAAGGTACGCTCATTAGGGGAGCCATGTTCTTTCAGTCCTAGCCATTTAGTGCTCGAGGCAGGAACTTATTGAAAGAATTAACACAGCTTCCAAAAGTTTCTATTGACTTGGTAGTAGCTTAGGCACCAGGAGATTATGGCTCCTCATGTATAGACATGTATTTGATTTAAACTGCTTTGAATTTTTATTCATCTTTCTGAATAATAAACCTCACCATCATTCATTAACCTTTGGAAGCAATGTAGGCTTTTCTTTATTTGGCTTAGCCTCCCATTGTCCTAAGTCAGATTTTTAAAGGTCAAATTTCAAAATGTAATGGGGTTGATATTAGGATTGGTGAAATTCTTTAAAAGAAGATACTGACACTTCCCTGGTGGTGCAGTGGTTAAGAATCTGCCCGCCAATGCAGGGGACACGGGCTCGATCCCTGGTCCGGGAAGATCCCACATGCCACAGAGTAACTAAGCCTGTGTGCCACAACTACTGAGCCTGCGTTCTAGAGCCCGTGAGCCACAGCTACTGAGCGTGTGCCACAAGCACTGAAGCCCGCTCACCTAGAGCCTGTGCTCCGCAACAAGAGAAGCCACCTCAATGAGAAGGCTGTGCACCACAACGAAGAGTAGCCCCAGCTCGCTGCAACCAGAGAAAGCCGACATGCAGCAACAAAGACCCAACACAGCCATAAATAAATAAATAAATAAATAAATAAATACACCACAACTGAACTCCTTGGCCATTGGTTTCAGGTGGAAACATGTCAATCTCATACCTGAGTAGCTGCCTCTAACTCCCCGTTGTATTTGTCACAGCTTCTAACGTAGCACCCTGCATGTAACAGATGCTCCACAGATGTTTTTTGAATAAATAAGGAAATGTTTTATAGCTAGATATTCCAGTTGAGTCTAAACTGGAATGCATGCATCACTTTACCAAGTGATATGAGTGGAGAGTAAAGAAGTCCTTTCTATGTTTCGGGCCAGGGACCAAAGCAACACTGAGATGGAGGGGACAAGGAGACATCTGATCATCTAGGCCTGCTCAGTACTCAGGGCCCAAGACTAATCCCTGTGGAAAGGTCATTCTCCCCATTTCTACATCTAAAGAGCCTGGATCCAGCGTAGAGAGGATAGAAGGTGTCACTGAGCAAGTAGCCTGGCAACTACTGAATTCTAAAAGGAATTCAATTTTAGCACTAATGATATATTGAGCTGCTTGAATAATGAAGTTCCATAATAGTCATCAGAAGAGCTATTAACTTACATCAATAAAACACACTCACACATACACACACACACACACACACACACACACACACACACACATATATATATGTTTTTAATAGTAGAACTGAGCATGGCTAACCTGAATTGAAGGTACATTTTTCTAGTGAGGATTTGCCTTTGCTTCTGCCAGATTCCCTGGGGCATTATCGAGCTAGAAGCATTTGGCACAAACTTTCCTAGACCACACAAATTAATGTAAATACCAAACCCAGTGTGGGCAGGTTTGTGCTTTTGAATTCATCATGTAAAAAATTTTTTCTCCCTCAGCCCATAATAAGACCTGTGAGAGACAGCTTTTCTTTATGGTTCTTTTTCTCAGCAGAGCTTTTTCTCTCTCATCCTCTCACTGTAGCCCTTCAAAGCATCTCGGCTGATGTTTGTAAAGGCCTCAATTCAAACTCTCCATTTCTTGGTCAAGGTTTCTTCTCCAGTCTCCTACATCGCTTTCAGTCATGAGGCTCTAGGTTCCTTTTATTGGCAACTCCTTCAGAGTAGCCTGTGGTATTTCCTTACCACTCTGGTTTCAGCTCTCTTTTCCACTTTGGTTATGGTGGATTTCCCTTTGTTATACAAAGAGGCTCAAGGTGAACACCAGCCACAGTACCTGACAAAGGCAATCACAAGTACATAGGTCCCCTGTCTCTCGCTATCTGGTGACAAGGTAAACTTGGTCTGGGGTGTGGCAGGATGCACCATGAGGCTGGGCCACAGGCAGGGATGTGGCCTTCCTTTATACCAGTTAGTGTGAAAATAGCCTTTCACAGGGTGGGGTGGGGGTGCTGCTTTAACTTGAGAATTATTTTTATCTAAGTACAGAATTCTTGGTGGCAAGTTATTTCATCTCAGGCCTTTAAAATTATTATTATATTGCCTTTTGCCTAATATTTGTATTATCTCCGGCCAGTCTACACTTTATTCCTTTGTAAGTCATCTGTTTGTTCTCTCTGGTAACTCTGAGTAGTTACCCTTTGTTTTCGAGGCTCTGTAGTTTCATTATGATGTGCCTGGGTATATTTATTTTTATTTATTTTTCTTAGTATCTACGATTCCTGAATCTTAAAATTCTTATTCTGCTATTCTTAGAACACATATCCATCAATTCTGGAAAATTCACACTGGTATCTTTTCAAGTATTTCTTCTCTCCCGTTTGTAATATTCTTTTATCTTGGAACTCCTATATTGGCCCTCTTCTTCTAGTCTTCATATCTATTAACTACGGTGACCAATCATCCAGTTTGTTCAGGACTGAAGCGTTCCCCAGGATGTGGGATTTTCAGTACTAAAACCAAGAAAGTCCTAGGCAAACCAGGATCTGTAATTGTAATTGTATTCTCTGTTTCAGAGCTATCTTCCAGTTCATAACCTCTCTTTAGCCATGATTGTTAAAAATTTTAGTGAGTATATTTTTCACTTCTTGAACTTTTATTTTTCAAATAACTTTTTCTTCTTTTCAGAGTTTCTCAATTTTTAAAATAGAATTTGGATTCTACAATATCTTTAGTATGATTATAATTTTATATGATAGTCTCTATCAGAATTTCTATTATATAAAATTCTTAGGATGATATCTTATTATTTAGTGTGTCTGCTGACTCTAATTCATGGTGGATTATTTTCATCCATGTTTTGTAATTTTATATTTTTAAGCTCATTTTCAGAGATGTTTATTCTGTATAATCCTGGACAGTCTAGTTAAAGTATATTTCTTCAGAGAAGTTTTGTATTTTCCCCTTTGAGATACCCTAGGTATATCAATAGCCTAGGATTAATTTTATTATAATTTCTTAATTTGAAGGGCTCCAGGAGCAGGCAATAGTATAAATTTGAACTCTATAATCGTGGGAGTCAAAGACCTATGGTTATAAATTTTTGAGGGAGACTTTTCTACCCAGAACTCAGTCCAAAGTAAACAAACTTTCTTATCCAGTAAGTGGGAATTCTGTTGACTCTTTTACAGGGGATAAAGTTTTAGGTAGATCTTTCTTCATAGGCATAAAAACCCAAGTCCTTAGATTGCTAAGACCAGCAAAGCACAGTGCCTGGTCTGGTTTTGTATTCTATTTTAATTTGAACACCTGTATATTTCCCATATTTTCTTGGAAGATAACAATATAATGATAATAACAACAATAATAAAAGCTAACACTTCTATAGAGCATATATAATGGGCCAGATATTTTCTAAGCATTCTACATTTGGTCCTCATATAACCCTTTATATGATATGTAATAATATCTTTCCAACCTTCCAGATGAGGATACTGAGCCACAGATAAGTTAATTAACTTGCTTAAGGTCACACAGCTATTAAGTGGCGGACCTAGGATTCAAATCCATACATTGTGACTCCAAGTTCTGTATTTTAATCATTAAAAACACTACCTCTCAATTATGGATTTAAAGTAATATTTTTTCCAGTATTTCTTACATAGTAGTAGCAGAGTTTTCAGTTTATTTCAACTGTCATATTTCCAGGAAAGGAAATCCCGAATCTTGATTTTAACATTTCATCGTTGTGCTGGTTAATTTTATGTGTCAACTTGATTGGGCCACAGGGTGCTTAGATTAAAGCTTATTTCTGTCTGTGAGGATATTTCTGGGTGAGATTAGCATTTGAACCAGTGGACTCAGTAGATTGTCCTCCCCACTGTGGGTGAACATCATCATCCAATCTGTTGAAGGCCTGAATAGAACAAAAAGGCAGAGGAGGGAGGAATTTACCCCTTTTGCTTTCTGCCTGCTTCCTGAGCTGAGACATTGGTCTTCTCTTATCTTTGGACTAGAATTTACACCATCAGGCCCCCTGATTCTCAGGCCTTCAAACTCAGACTGGAATTACAGCACTGACTTTCCTGGGTCTCCAGCTTGTAGATGGCAGATTGTGGGACTTCTCAGCCCCCATAATCTGTGAGCCAGCTCATCATAATAAATCTCCTCATATATATCTCCTATTGGTTCTGTTTCTGTGAAGAACCCTGACCAGTACAATCATACTCTATTTTTTAAAAAATAAATAAATTTATTTATTTATGGCTACATTGGGTCTTTGTTGCAGTGCATGGGCTTCTCATTGTGGTGGCTTCTCTTGTTGTGGAGCATGGGCTCTAGGCACGTGGGCTTCAGTAGTTGTAGCTCATGGGCTCTAGAGCACAGGCTCAGTAGTTGTGGTGCATGGGCTTAGTTTCTCCGTGGCATGTGGGATCTTCCCGGACCAGGGATCGAATCCATATCTCCTGCATTGGCAGGCGGATTCTTAACCAATTCGCCACCAGGGAAGTCCCAACAATCATACTCTAATTTTCCTGATCTTTCAGCTTCCTATTTATTAGGAAGAAATTTCAATAAAAATGTATGTTTATTGCAATGGTCCATGCTATTTGTATTTCAGCATTTCTAAGGGATTCCCAAAGAGAGAAGTTTGTAAAAGAAAATCTTGAATTTTTTAAGATGAGGAGAGATGTTTAAATTTGAATGAAGAGTTGAGGGATATAATAAGTGAAATCACTAAAGCTATGGTAAAAGGTAAATGATTGCTGTAGTCCAGTTCTTTTCAATGTGCAGCCTCCCAAAGGCAGCATCAGCACACTTGGGAACTTGCTAAGAGCTACAGATTCTTGGCCTCACCCCAATTTTACTAAATCAGAAACTTTGGGGGAAGGGGTAAAGGCTAGAAATCTGTGTTTAAACAATCTGGATAATTCTGATGCACCCTAATGTTTGAGAACCATTGGTATCATCTATTTAGGATTTAATTTACTGCAAACACCATTTTTTTTTTATAGTTGGATGTTGTTTTCCATGCGATCATGTAAGTTTCTGTGCATCATAAAGTATTAACCCTCAAGCTGAAGTTTACTGCCTCTCCAGCTAAAATAGGGATATTAGATTCCTTTTCAACTTCTCCTTCCTATTATATTGCAGCATTGTAGTACTACTTCCCTTTAAACATGTGTTTTGTTTTTGTTTTTTTAAAGAAGTTTTGTCATTAGATGGAAAAGTAAAAAGTTTGGAAGTTAATCCTTTTTTTTAAATGTAAAATAATATATGAACACCACTAATCTTTTGCATTGTTATTTAGTAAGCAGTAGGTGAGTCTTTGGGTCTTTTACAACAGATCAAAGATATAACCCTAGTTGTATGACTTGACTATCCTAAGTACTGACTAAAAGTAAGCTATAGTAAAGCTGCCTCTGAAGTTTAACAGTATATTAACTAATTGTCAAGATTGGTTCTCCAGGGACTTCCCTGGTGGTCCAGTGGTTAAGACTCTGCGCTCCCACTGCAGGGGGTGCAGGTTTGATCCCTGGTCAGGGATCCTACATGCCGTGCGGCCAAAAAAAAAAAAAAAAAAAGATTGGTTCTCCAGCAATTATTTCTATGTCCATGTTTAAAATGTTTTGATGTTGTTCTTTCCTTTAGCAAACATTTATTTGTCACCCTGTGCTAGGTACTGTGCTAGATGCTGAGAATACAACCATGACCAGGACTGACACGGTCCCTATCACCACAGAGCGTAAAGGTTGGTGGAAAGATAGACAAGGGCACAGGTGATTACAATACAGCATGATAAGTGTTATGATAGGTGAAGTACAGGGTGCTATTGGAACTGTTCTCAATAAAAAATGCAACATAACTACTGTCTGAGTGACTTATTGCTCTTGATTATAAAATATGCTCACAAGACCGAAGCTAACTCTTACTCATCCTTTAGAAGACAGCTCAGATTGTCATATCCTCACATTCTCCACCCTGCCCCCACATTTGAGATCAGGGTCATTCCTACATGCTTCCATCAAACTCTGTATATGTTTCTTACAGTACTTCTCACAATATATTCCAACAGGCTATTCAAATGAGTCACTCTATTATACTCTAAACCCTTGGAGGGGAAGGGCTCTGTCTTTGCAATTCTAACACAGTGCTCGCACCCGTATCCTTTGGTACTCTCCTTATTGCGTGATTTAGGTTTGCCTTCCGCTAGGGATCGCTGTTATATTCTTTATCATCTTGGAAAAAGAATGCACTTTTAAAAAATTGATATCTTCGTTGCTAGGAATATGAGCTCATTATAATCCCTTCCTCCCAATACTGATTGTTGTATAGAAGGTATACCTTAATATTACCCCAAAACTGATGTTTTGAGGTAATAAGGGTAGAGGGAGTGAATAATGAGAATATTATGTGGTACATCATCCCCACCGCTCCTTAATAAATATGGCATACTGAAAAGATGCAACAGTGATGGCCATAGAATCTCTTTGGGGAAGTATGGGGAAAAGAGTATATGTTGGATGGTCGGAGTTTGGACTGAAGTCTCCATTTATAAATTTTTTGGCCATTGAGCATCCAAATGTTCCCCCTATTTGAGAGAAATTCCCCATTGTGTGAGTCTTGGTGAGCATTATGGTTCCAACTCCCTCTCCAAAAGCCCAGTTAGCTAGATATCCCCTCTTCCCAAATCCCAGTAGTGAGGGCATGAGCAAAACCAGGGCATGAAACCTGGTTTTGGCCGATCAGACTTGGGCATTTGAATCTGAAATGAATCATTTGGAGGGTAAGGATGGTTATGTTCCCAGCAGCCAGTGGTTCCAGCATGGTGTCTAGCAGTATCTTTACTTTGGCGGGGTCAGCAGAAGTATCCTAACCAGACTTGACTGTAACCCTATTGTGGTTCCTACTGTCTGATTGCCCTTGGTTCCTGCCTGTTTTTTCAACCTGGTTCTTCAGTCTTCTTGTTGATTCTATGAGCTGTTTGGTATTCTGCCAATAAATTCCCTTCCTGCTAAAATTAGCCAGTCAGTTTCTATTGCTTGTGAGCAAGAACTTCATCTTTATACTGCTTTTCTCAAAGTGCTTTGTGTTTACTGAATAAGTAGTTGTTGAATGACCAAGTGGCTGTCATTTTTTACTCCTTGACCAAGTATGTTTTCTGTGGGACCATGTTTCTGATTCTAACATAAGTCAGAAGAACTTTTATTTTATGAAATATTAATAAACATTTTCTGGAACACATAAGTTCTATAAGACAAGTGATACCAATGACAAATTTGCAGTGCAGCAGGAAGATAGGGGGCCTCTGGCACAATCCTGTGGAAGTTGGGGAGGCAAACACAGGACTGAAATCCCTGAACCCATTCTAAGCCAAATCCCTCCTCCTAAGGGAAGGTCAGCTTGTGTTTCAGCCTGGTATCTGTTCACTGAGCCTTATCCACAGTGAAACCCAAGGTGGCAAGCCTCCCACAGGCTTTACTCAGCCCTAAAAGCTTATGCTCAAGCCTCAGGTTGTGAGGATGTGCTGGGAAGGCTAAAGGGAATGGTTGGCTTCAGGATTTGAGGCTTGAACAGTTTTGTACTCTAGGAATATGGGTGTATTGTGAAAGTTTTTGTTGCTTAACATTCTTCTTCTTTTTTAGTCTCTCTTCTCTCCCACAGCGCAAGTTACAATTGATTTTTAAAGGTTTTGATGGGTTTTTTTGTTTCTAATATTATATCTTATCATTTCATTACATTTATTTATGAAAAATTTTACCTCTGATAACTTGACATTTTTAGTTTATATTTTATATTCCCGATACTATTTTTATAGAAAATTATTAATATATTGATTGCATTTATAGATTTGGTGATGTAAGAATACTTTTTCAAAATGGATCTAAAAAAATTGAATGTTAAAAAGAAATTAGATGGTTGAATGTTTATCTCAGAAATTTACTGATTATAATTGAAAAAACTATTATTGGGTAAAGCTTGCCAAGTGAATAATGATCTTACATGTCATTTACATGTCACATGTTATCTAGTTATAATTCATTTGTAGTTCTTTTCACTGCTCTTATCATTTGGTACTCAGAGTAACAATCCACAATAATGTTTCTAAAAACATCTAGGAAATTTTCCATCTTGCATGCATATATCATTTAAATTTAACTTTCATGTATATCTTAGGTATTATGTTTTAGAATAACATACAGCTCTGCAGTTGTTTTGCTACTAGAGCATTCTTAACTGATTTCCATATCAATTGATTCTACGCCTTGTTGTGATGTAAATAGCCCTAAAGATAGAGTAAACTAGTGTTTGCTCTTTAGTAAACAGCTCTATCAGTGACTTTCTCAAATACACAGGAAGGCTTATCAACATTATCAATATCAATGCCTGCCAGACTGTGTACATATCTTTTTTTCATGTGAAAGCTTGGTTGATTTAGCCTTTAACATTCCTCCAACAACAGATCTACACAGCCTCACAACATGCTCAGGCTGAAAAGTTTTTTTCTGCTTATCTGTCTAGGCTCTTGCTGACTAAAGACTCAACTCTATTAAGGCAGGGGCAGTGCTTTGTCTTCACTGTATTTCCAGCACCTACCACAGGACCTGGCATATAACAGATTCTTGATAAATTTGTGAAAAAATGGATGAATATTAATAGGCTTAATAGTTTCCATTTTTCATAGAAAGAGCCAGTATGAGGTAGACCTACTTGTGAAGGTTAATTTTATGTGAACTTGATTGGATTAAGAGGTGCTTAGATTGCTGATAAAGCATTATTTCTGGGCGTGTCTGTGAGGGTGTTTCTGGAAGAGATTAGCATTTAAACCTATAGACTGTGTAAAGATCACCCTCACCAATGTGGGTGGGCATCATTCAATCCTTTGAGGGCCCCTGAATAGAACAAAAAGGTGGAGGAAAGGTGAATTTGTTTTCCTTGCTTGAGCTGGGACATTCATCTTCTTGGCGTCAGCCTTTAGACTCTTACTGGGACTTACACCATTGGCTCCC
Organism: Tursiops truncatus; assembly: GCF_011762595.2. Lineage (NCBI taxonomy): Eukaryota > Metazoa > Chordata > Mammalia > Artiodactyla > Delphinidae > Tursiops > Tursiops truncatus. Next base: position 64,764,012 of record NC_047036.1, read on the forward strand.
CTGGTTCCCAGGCTTCGGATTTGGACTAGAACTACACCACAGGTTTCCTGAGCCTCCAGCTTGCAGACAGTATATCGTGGGACTTCTTGGCCTCCAAAATCATGTAAGCCAATCTGTCACAGGAACGGGGACCCCTTCCAGGGCCCAAGAGTGAGCTCTTGTCTAGCACACGGAAATGAATTGTCCGAGGAGACACACGTGCTGACAAAGCAAGAGACTTTAGTCAGAAGGGGCGCCTGGGTGGAGAGCAGCAGGGTGAGGGAACCCAGGAGAACTGCTCTGCCACGTGGCTCACAGTCTCAGGTTTTATGGTAATGGGGTTAGTTTCTGGGTTGTCTCTGGCCAATCATTCTGACTCAGGGTGCTTCCTAGTGGCGCACGCATCACTCAGCCAAGCTGGATTCCAGCAAGAAGGATTCTGGGAGGTTGTTAGGCCATATGGACTGGCGTCTCCTCTCTCCTTTTGACCTTTCCCAAATTATTCTAGTTGGTGATAGCTTGTTAGTTCCACATTCCTTACCAGGACCTCCTGTTGTATGATAACTCATGCAAGTGGTTAATATCGTGCCTGGCCATAGTGGGCAGTTTCGGTCAGTGGTTCCCCTAACAAATCCCTCATAATAAATGTGTTTTCTACATATCTCTATATATTCTATTGGTTGTTTCTCTGGAGAACCATGACTGATATACCCACTTGTTTGAAACACAGGTCTCTTTGAGGTCCCCACTTTATTTTAGCCTGGCTCCTTTACTCACAGCCTAGAAGTACTACTTGCATTCTCCTAGCTACAGAATGCCAATTCCAGATCATTTTACTTTCCTATCAAGCAAAATTTCTCTTGAGTTGGTTCTATACCACCCCATCTATACCATTTCCCATCCTCTTCATCACCATTTTTTTCTTAATCCTCCATATTCATCTAGGTTTTTGGTACCAGGCTCACTGTCTTTCTCTCCAACCCAACCACTGCAAAAATGTCAAAGCCTTCATGAATGACCCATCAACTACCACACTCTCATAGTTCTGTGGTGTATTCAATGCTAATGGCTTCACTTCAGTCTACTTCAGCAACCTACGTTGCAATGACCTTTTGGTCTTGTCTTCATCTGGAACTAACTGATATACCTGGATTCTCACACATCAATTTCTTCCTCTCCAAACATACCCTCCTATTCTGCCAGTCCTCTCCTGTTTCTGTAAACCTACTCTCTTATTGACACCATGATGATCTTTAGTTCCTTGATTCCTCTTCTTTTCCAACTCTGTTGGTCCCCTCTCAGCATCACTTCCTTACCACCCAGTTCAGACCCCAGGGAATCTCACTTTTATCACTCTCCCACTAGCAACTTTAATTAACCCTGCTCTTTCAATTCTCTTCAGCACCTGGCAAGCCTGCAATTCTGGACTCATTCACTCATCTGTGTTTTATACTTCTTCACCCAAGCAGGATGGGTGGTACTGAGAAAAAAAAAAAAAATCACAAAGTGTAGTGTAGGAACTAGTATCTCCACAAATATAGGAATCTAGTCTGAGCTGTACTCTCAAATCCTATACATCCTTTCTCAGCTTCTCTTTTTTCCTTTAAAGACTATTACAAACTTTTGTTTTTTAAGCCCTTTTCCTCACTTTCGAAAACTGGCTCTGCTAACTTCCCATTTCACAGAGAAAGTAGAAGCTACCAGAAATACTTTCCTCGGGGCTTCTCTGGTGGAGCAGTGGTTAAGAACTCGCCTGCCAATGCAGGGGACATGGGTTCAACCCCTGGTCCGGGAAGATCCCACATGCTGCGGAGCAACTAAGCCTGCAAGCCACAACTACGGAAGCCTGCGTGCCTAGAGCCCGTGCTCCACAACAAGAGAAGCCATCGCAATGAGAAGCCCGTGCACCGCAACAAAGACCCAATGCAGCCAAAAATAAATAATAAATTAATTAATGAAAAATAAATAAATAAATACTTTCCTCAACTTGGCCTCCACAGCACTTCTTTCCTCCCAGAGACAAAAGCATCTGTTTCCACTCCTAGCACTACATCTTTCTCCTTTGCCCTCCTTCTAGTTAATGCATATTATTATTTGGGACTCAACCCCCTTCCTTTCTCCTCAGGGGCTGTGTTGCCTCAGTTATCTCTTTTCCTTTTAGTTCTTGGCCTATAGACTGGATCAATTCATACCCCCTTAAAAAGTGAAATACCAAAGTACCTTCCTTTGGCTCTGATTCTCTGCTGCCTTCCACCCTCTTTGCCTGCTCTTCACAGAAAAGCTTGACATCTCCACTTCCTTGCTGCTTCCTTTTGCTGTTGTTGTTTTAAAAGACCCATCTACTTTGTAATCCATCAGAAACTGACTTAGACCACCACCATAACAACCAAAATGCTTTGCTAAGTGATCAGTGTCTTCTTAAGTTCCAAATCCAACTGTCACTTTTCAGTATTTATCTTCCTTGATTTCTTTGCTTTATTTTTGATACAGTTAACCACTCTCTGGAACCTCTCTTCTTGGTTTTTCCTGTCCCCCTCCTAATTCTTTCAGAATCCTTGTGGACCCTTCTACTATTTTTAAAATATTGATGTTCTCTAAGATTTCACCCTCAGATCTCTTCTCACTATATATACTCTCCCTTGAATAGTGCCTTTTGTTAACATAGCTGCAACTATCACCTGTATATCAGCGACATCCAAATACAAGGGAGTGATTTTTTTTCCAGTGGGAATTACGATTTAAAGTCAGCATGAAAGGCAAAAATAGAGTAGAGTTAAAATTACCTTTGAAAAATCTCCTAAAATACTGTATACACGATTTTAAATATATATACTACCCACCAAGAAATCCTACACAGCCAGTTTTCCTCTGCTATTGGAACAGAAGGTTGTTTCTTTAGTTGAACACCAGATGAAGTTGTTGGCTTGCATTTAAGGGGCCATGTTATAAGGAAAATATGTTTTTGTCTTTTTGCCAAGCACGTAGAGTAGAGCTAATATGTTAAGTAAGTGTAGGAGATAACTCCACTGTATATATTTTCAGCCTGACTTCTTTCATGAGCCCTGGACTTATACACCAAACTACCTACTGAATATCACCTTTTGGATATGCCAATCCAGCTTGTTTTAGTTAGAGTTCTAAAAGCTGAAGAAGTGAGATAAGTCACATTCAACTTAGCAAAGGCATTTATTAAAATGATAACAGTGATGTGACAAGGGTTTAACTCACATGTGGAGTGCTTTCCTATCTTCTGGGTTGATGTTCTTATTCCAGGCAGGTGTCCTTTAGCATTACACAGCTGCCGCAAGCCAGTCTACCTGGCTAGAGCCATAGGCAGCTTCAGATTGGTGGAATCTCTAGGCCAAGCATCACACAAGCCAGTAATCTCTGGCTGAACACCTTTATTAAGACTAGTGGAATTCATAAGCATCAAGGAAGGCATTTCAATTCTTTACTGGCCCTTTCAAGTGCTGTGCTTCACCCATATATATATCACCTTAAAGACCATCCTCATGAAGCCATCATGACCCATCAGCCAAGCAAAATTCCAGCATTTCCCCATTGACTGGACTGAACATTTATTACAAGTTGTATGTATTAAGAGCCAATTTTAGAGACAAGTCTATATATAGGGCAATAAGCATCACCTCCTCGAAAAGGGAACCCTCCTACACTGTTGTGGGAACGTAAATTAGTGCAGCCACTATGCAGAACATTATGGAGGTTCCTTAGAAAACTAAAAATAGGGTTACTGTATGATCCAGCATCCCACTCCTGGGCATATAACCAGAGAAAACTCTAATTAGAAAAGATATATGCAGCCCAATGTTCATAGCAGCACTGTTTACAATAGCCAAGACATGGTAGCAAACTAAATGTCCATTGACAGATGAATGGATAAAGAAGATGTGGTATATATATACACTGGAATATTCCTCAGCCATAAAAAAAAGAATGGAATATTGCCATTTGCAGCAACATGGATGGACCTAGAGACTATCATACTAAGTGATGTAAGTCAGACAGAGAAAGACAAATAACATATAATATCATATGGGGAATCTAAAAAAACGATACAAATGAACTTACTTAACAAAACAGAAATAGACTCATAGACATAGAAAACAAACTTATGGTTACCAAAGGGGAAAGGAGGGGAAAAGGGATAAATTAGGGGTTTGGGATGAACAGATACACACTACTATATTTAAAATAGATAAACAACAAGGATCTACTATATGGAACAGGGAACTATATTCAATATCTTGTAATAACCTATAATGGAAAAGAATCTGAAAAAGAATATATAACTGCATCACTTTGCTGAACACCAGAAACCAACACAACACTGTAAATCAGCTATACGTCAATAAAAAGTTGTTTTGAAGAAAAAAAAGCTTCACCTCCCCTTCATCATACACATCAAACAATATAAAGAATTAAAAGCATCATAATACAAAGCAGTCAGATATTACATCAAAAATGTAGCAACAACTTTGGCCTGTTTCAATCCATATTTAGCATTCTAACAGCACATCACTTCAATGGGACTGGACAGCTTTCATGGTGTCCTCCTTCTTCCTGTCATCATTCATGTTCCATTATATGCTTTTTTTTTTTGTTTTTGTTTTTGCGGTACGCGGGCCTCTCACTGCCGCGGCCTCTCCCGTCGCGGAGGGAGCACAGGCTCCGGTCGCGCAGGCCCAGCGGCCATGGCCCACGGGCCCAGCCGCTCCGTGGCACGCGGGATCCTTGCGGACCGGGGCACGAACCCGCGGCCCCTGCATCGGCAGGCGGACTCCCAACCACTGCGCCACCAGGGAAGCCCCATTATATGCTTTTTATTAGCATGCCTTGAGTATATATAGAATAAGGATGTCTCTTTACATCCTTCTACTATCTATGCCTACTTCTTTATATTATGAGTACCTTAATTTGAGGAAGACTGAACCATGCAGGGACATTCAACACAGTCAACTCTGGGTTGCAGAAGGTGGGGAACTGCACATTTGGAATGTCCCATTATTATCCTTTGCTGGCCATCACATTCTAGCTTTCCTCCCTTTGAAGTTGACCTCTTTACCTCCATTGTTATTCTCTTTAAGAACAACAGGATATAATCTATATCCAGATAACATTCCTTTCTTTGTGTCAAATAGATATTCAGTAAAGATTATAAATAATTTGTTCCCATCTAAAATCACAGACATCAATTTTAATTTTTTATATTGGAGATAGCATTCTTTATTTTTATTATAAAAAGTAACATATCGATAATACATTATTTTTTCTTAAATCTGAAATAAAAAAGTATGAAGAATAAAAGTCATCCATAATACACTTACATAGGGATATCCATTATTAATTTTTGGTTATAATTTACCATTTTTCATTAGGACCATAAATGAATTCATACTTTAACACACTGATTTGTACCTGGTCATTTTTCCATTTTAGAAAACACAGATTACATGATTATATTAATGACTGTATTATTCCATTGCTTCTATGTATCAATCTCATAAATTTGAAAATGTATATATTTTTGTTCTCCACAGCCCTGCAAAGCTGGGATTATTACTAATTCCCTTATATAGAAATACAGATCCTGAGGTTCAGAGTGGGTAAGTGACTGCTGAAAATTTACATACCAAGTAAGTGGCAGAAATAAAGGTTGCTCTAGGACTTCTTGACTCCAAATTGGTGCCCTTTCCACACAGTGTGTCTCCTGTCTCTGTAATGAGATAATGCAGATGAAGGGGCTGGGCAAGTGCACCCTATTGTTATTTATTTAAAGAGACAGCCTAAAGGGAGTCATTGCCTCAGGAACAACTTCTGATTTGGTCTGAATCTAGGGCAACTTCCCGAATTAAAACTGCGCAAAGGCTTCTAGGGCTGCAGATTGAACTCTTCTTCATGCAAAACATCATTATAACACAACAGTATCAATATGCAATTGAATCCTACAATAAGAATTAATTCCTGATCAGTGAACATAGCCATACAACATTAAAGAAAACAGGTCATTATTGAAAAAGGACATTCAAATCTGCAAGTTTAGCAGCAGACCCTAGGTATGTACATTGATCTTGTCTCATTACCCTTTTCCCCCCTTATTTTCTTCACCGAATGACAAGTGGAATGTCTAGCAGGGGAGGGCATCTTGCTACATTGGTCTAAGGAATCTAACCTGGGGCCTAGAAGGCAAAGGAGGTTGAACCAAAAATTTTGAAGAGTTTATGAGATTCTATAGTTCTCTATTCTCTATTCATTGCTTGCCAAATCAATGGATTCTGGAGACAGAGTACTGCAAATATCCTGTTGAACTCTTTTTTCCCCACATAGTCCAAAGGTGTTACGCATTCTTTTATCACAGATAATTTGCTATTGATCTACTTTCTCATTTATGTCTTCTTGGCCCTCACACTACGCAGTTGGTCAAGATTTTGGTTTCCCTGGGGCAGCTGTCCTCTTATGCCTCCAAAGACTCTGGATTGACTTTCCCTTCAGGGTCCTGGACACTTCATTGAGACTTGGGACTAAAGGTCCACAGTGAGAACGTATTCCTATGAGGTTTTTGGGTACAAATTGCCAGGGCTTATTAAAATATAATTTTCAGAAAAAGATAAAATGATGACTTTCATACAGATATAAAAAAGGGCACATGTTAAAGAATTCATTTTACTCATATAATATGAGAGAACCAGGCAAAATGGGACAGCACTGATTCTTCCATGGGTAGGATGGGACAAATAAAATCACTACCGGAAGGACAGAAGTTACACATTTATCAATTACCCATGACTTACAAAGAACAGCAAAATAGCTCAATGAATAAGGCTAGAATCTAATAACCCAGAAGAATATGTTATAGACGCGCATAATTTTTTTAATACCCCTCCTTCAAAAATGAAAGAACATAGGGCCATCCCAACCAATTCCAGTGGAATAAGACAAGTAACCTGGATAATATCAGACCACTGCCAGAGAGATCCCTTTAGAACACTGAATTTCCCTGACAAATCTAAAACACAAGTTATAATTCCAAAATGTCCTCAAATGTTTAAAAGATAAAAATGTCCAACCAAGAATATTAGAAAATGGAGTAAATATCAAAATTCACTAAAATATTCCATAATTATTCATACCAGCTTTATTTATAGTAGCCAAAAGCTGAAAATAACCTAAACGTCCTTCCCAGATGAATGGATAGATAAACTGTGGCAACCACCAATTTTTTTACTGTCTCTATAGTTTTGCCAACTATAGTTTTTTTCCTCTCATTCTTTAAGGTAAGTACTATGTACACAGAGCTTCAAGATAAGTTTCTTATCTCTGTCGTCCAATCAGATTAGCTCCTCTCTTTCTTTTATGTAATTTACCTTTTCCTGAGGACCTCCTGGAAGGTGGTAGAGGACATCTGCCTACTACAGGCTGCAGCAGAGATAGCTATTCTCCCCCTGTATCTACTTTCCCCTTCTTCATTTTAATAAAACAATCCCACTTTGTCAAGGTTTGACTGAGCCCTTGGCTACCTAGCTAGAGACTGCATTTCCTACTTTCCATGTATCTTGGTATGGCCCAGAGGATATGTGCAGAAAGAATATGTATAAAAGTATTCATTGATTAAAGGAAAACACTAAATATAATACAGTTTGTATAACCCTATTTTGGATTTTTTTTCCCACTTTACAGTGTCTCAGCAAAATAAAATAAATGAAAAGCCAGAAGTCTCAAGTTCTTTGAGGCCCTGTGGGAAACATGGACATTTAAAGTGGAATGGACAAACAGAAACCTGTGAGGGTGAAAACAAGAATGGTCAGGGAGCTAGAAGGAGAATCAAGGGATTATGGTTTTATGGAAGCTAAGGGAAGCAAGACTTTTTTTAGAAGTGATCAACATGTCCAAATGAAACAGAGAAATCCAATAAAATAAGGAATGAAAATGATTAATGATTCATAGATAATTACCTTCAGTCTCAGTTTCATATCAATAAAATGGGTATCTCATGTGGTTATTACAAGATTAAACTAAACATAAGCTTCTGGTTTGTGGTAGGTGCTCAACAAATTTTATACCTTCCTTTCTCTCTTTTTGTGATTAACTCATTGTTTTATTCTAATACTAATTACTAGTGAGAAGCCCTGCTCGAGGCTGGGTAGGCACTGATGACAGACTGCACTAAAGTACTGTGTAGTGTACAGCCTGCCAGTACTATCCCTTGCCTGGAAGTTACCTGATTTACTTTTAGTTTCTTTGGTTTTGGCAGGTGAATCATGAAACTTAAAAACATCTCAAATGCAAAAAAAAAATTTGTTAACATGGTGTGTTGTTAATGCATGAAAAGTGTTTGTAAATTACTGAATACAATGTAAAGCAACACATTCTTATCATTGTATTAAAGCTTTATGTTTTTACTTATTTCTATTTTTTGGCCCTGCCACACAGCTTGCGGGATCTTATTTCCCTGAACCTGGGTCAGGGCAGTGAAAGCACGGAGTCCTAACCACTGGACTGCCAGGGAATTCCCATAAAGCTGTATGTTGTAAAGATAACTGCTTAAAGTTGGAGACACCCACCCACTGAAATTCTCATTGCCCTGTGATTTTTAAAAAAGCAAGTGGATAATTTTAATTGTCAGCTGTCTGATTAATTTATATCTATAGTTGCTCAAACATGTTAGGACAGTTCATCTTTACTAGCAGAATCTTTTTTAAAATTGAGTTTTAAACTATTTTACATGCAGTAAAATCTATCCCTTTTATGAGTTTTGGCAAACAAAGATCTAGAACACTTCCATTACCCCTCAAAACTTCCTCAAGCCCCTTTTTAGTCATTCCCTTCCCTTGGTCACTACTGATCAGTGTTGTCCCTTTTTCAGACCCTTTTACTTTTAAATAATTATAGGCTCACAGGAAATTGCAAGAATAGTACATAGAGTCCTGAGTACCCAACACCTAGCTTTCTCCAGTGGTGACATCTTACATAACTGTCGTACAAGATCAAAACCATGACCTGCATGTTTGAAGGCAGATTTTCCTTTCGCTTCTTTGCCTGTTTACTCTTTTCTTTTGACACAAATTTAATTGTTGTGTTAAGAGGAGCAGATGCTAGTTTTCCCTTAGATGTCTGCAGTTGCATTTTCAGTATTTCAGTTGGATCACCGCTGTTACTCCTACATCTTTCTCTAGTCTTTTCATTATTCCACCTTTTCCCAATTTAATTCTCCTGCTAGATTTTTTTTTTTTTTTCTGAGCTTTGTGACACAGCTGGTACTACTGCCAATTCCCGAATCCCTAACTTTTAACCTCGGTCTTTAAGTTTCAAAGGGGATGGTGCTTGTGCCTAATTGTTGTGTTCACAGTAATTTTGCAGCTTGCGTTATGAGAGCCGGCACGGTTCTCCAACCCCCGAGAGACGTTCTAGGGGCACTAAACGGTTCAGCTCCGTTCTTGCCCTACCTTTCACCATTGGTCATCCTTTTATTTTCCAGATACTTGGCTGTTTGTTAGAGGAGAGTATGCAGTGTCTCTCGAAACCGCTGGCAACCCCTCCTCTCCCTCAATGCGCCGCCTTTGTAATGCGCTGAGGAAACAGCCGCACTTCGGCTCTTTAGGCCGTTGAAGTGCGGGGCGGGGTCTCGGCGGCCGCCGTAGCAAACTGCAGGGAGGTCACGCCTTCCGGCCTCCGCCCCACGCACGAGGCCCACGACGTCAGCCGCCCGCGCGAGCCTAGTCCTAGGCTGTGCGGGAGGTCCAGTGCGCATGCTCTGACTGGGTCGCCTCTGGCGACGGAGGCTGAGGGCGGTGTAGAGAGCGGTCTAACTAGTGGGCGTCTCTGCTGGCTGGCTCTGCTCCTGTGCCACCGCCCTCTTGGCCCCCGGGGGCCCGTTGCTCCCCTCCCCGCTACCGCTGGCTCGGCGGTACCTCGCAGGGTGAAGGCTCCCTCTCCCCGGCTCCCCTTCCCCCCACCCCGTCGCCCCGCCCACTCTGGGCTGGGCGGCAGGGTCAGGGGCCGAGCGGAGCCGGGTGAGTATTCCCACAACCTTTGCCGGCCGTTTCTTTCCGGCTCTGTTTCCCGCACGGTCCTCACCCAACTGCCGGGGTAGAGAGGAAGGGCGGGCGCGGGTGGGCGGGAAACAGCCCAGCCCCGAACAAAAGGCTGGGGAAGCGGGGCTCCCGCCGGTGAAATGCAGGCCGGGTCGCGCTGGAGCCGCTGGCGGGTGTGGATCGCACTCCTAGGCCACCATGGAGACCTCACCCTCGATTTAGGTAGTTACAGACCTGTGTTTAAAGCCTGTACCGAGACAGAAATTCTTTGCCTCGTAACCTTGAAACAGGATATGAAATTACTGGTGATTCCAGTGGTTAAGTGCCACTTAACTTGAAGGAGTTTCTAATCATCAAGAATTAGAAGATTTTCTTCCAAATAACGTATCTACTCAGCATTTGAAATCACGAATGGGGGGTGGGTGGGATAAAGGAATAGTTAACTGATTTGTAGAAACAAACTTTTATGATGGTAGAAATTATAAACATCTCTGACAAGGCGAAAGGATAGCTACATGTCTTTTCAAAGTCAAAATAGAGCCTTGTCTAATAGGCCCACCTGCGAATCAATTAATTATCTAGGGGACTATACTTTTGCTTGACATAGTATCGATTAGGGCCCAAGCTTTGCAGTTACTTTTTTTTTTGTCTAATGGAGCAAATTATTTCTGACTGGGAGAAAAAAATACTACTAATGATTATAGTTTTATTGCCCTATTTCCAAGATTTTTATAATTTTTACCGTTGAGCTTGCTCCTTCATTATGAGTTCAGTAAATCTTTGCCACAGGCTCACTTTGTATGAATCATGTTTATAACGTTTCAGAAATGACACTTCGACAGTGGCCTCACTCTTAAGTGGCGAAAGCTTAGTTTAAACTTTTCAGAAGTGGAAGACATAGGCCCTATGTAGTGTTCAATTACATTATTAGAATCCTGCATAGAATCCTCCTTGCTTCTGAAGGGTCAAATATGGACAAGAGGAGACATTTACTAAATGAAAACTTGGCCAAAAAAAAAAAAGTTGAGTATTGAGAAAGTCAAATTAAAGTTTTGCAATTACAAGGTTTAAAAATTGATATTTTACTTGAAACTAGTGGAAACAGTCTTTTCACTGGTTCTAAACTGGATTCATTGGATATACAATAGAATGTTACAAGATTATGCTTTTAAGTTTCTGAGAATGATAAGCAACCCCTTAGGAAAAACAAGTAGGGTAAAGTTTATCTAAGTAGTTTCCTTAAGACTGGGCTTGATTTGGTTATTAATATCTTTGAAGCCTAGAGACCGTTTGGGACCCTAGAGGCAGTGTTTGAAACATAAACATGCTCAGGGAACCATAACAACAACAGAATGCCCTAGAGATTATTTGGTGATTAACAAATGTTTTCAGGGGCCAAGTGCAGCTGGGTATAAAACAACTGGAAAATAGGGAAACAGAGAAGAAACCCTATGTAAAAGCATCCAGATTAGGGAGAGGCAGCTGAAAACGATGTAGACCCAGAGGCTCCTCTAATGTACCTGGCACCCCAGGCCTTATTGAACTTGTAGGTTTATAGGACCCAGAAAGAGTATTTACTAATATGAATTTAGCTTTGAAGTTAGGGTTATTTCATATCACTGTCATGTAATAGCTTTTCGAGAAAAACTTTTTAATCATCTCTTCTGAGTTCAAGAACTTACAATAGTTTCCTGTTGTCCTCTGTTTTAAATAGAATCTCTTTAGAGTTTTAAGGTGATTTAGAAACTGCTCCACTCCCCCTTCCCACCCCCAGTATTCCTATATTCCTTAATATTCCTAACACTCTCTATTTAGGCTCTTTACCTGTCTACTCTGCCTCATTTCAACCTGTTCCTAGATTCACTGACTGCCCCCACTCTTCATCATTTTTTGTAGCATCTCTGCCTTTCAGTATCCTTTTATACTTCTAGGATTATCTGAAATGTAACTCTTCTAGAGCAGAGGCTCTGGTGCCAGACTGACTGCCTTAGGTCAAACTGCCACATTTAACAGCTGTTACCTTGGACAAATTGCTTAACCTCTCTGTCCCAATTTCCTCATCTGTAAAATGGCGAAAATCACAGTGACTACCTCATAGGGTTGCTGTGAGGATTTAACAAGTTACTATAGTTTTGGTACATAGTAAGAGCTGAATACATGCTATTGTAATGATTATTTAATCCATAGTAATTCTTTAGACAGTGGTTGTACAATTTATCACTAATTTTTACTGTCTTTTATTGTCTAATGTTCTTTTCAGTTTGAATCTTTTCTTATAAATTTGATCTGTTGAGGGCAAAGATCATATATTATAATCTTTTAAAAAAGTCCCTTAAAGTTCTCCCAGGATGATTCTGGGGGCTCGATATATTTTTTCCCTATCTTACTATCTAGTTTTCTATTTTCTGTTTTCCATTTTACTTCTGTTGCTTATATTTTAAAATGTATACCCTATTTTGCTCTAAAAGTACTTACAGTAGATTATAAACTATATATAATATAAAAACATACAAAATAAAGGTAAATCAGTCATGAAAATATGAAGCTTGAATAGAAAGGTGAGGTTGGGGTGAATTATACTCAAATATATACTGTGACCATTTGTATAATTGTTAGTGGTGGGATACAGACTGAGTTATGAGTTTCATGATGGTCAGAGGAAAGAAGGAAACATATCACTTGCTGAGGAAAAACATAGCTTCCTTGGAAGTATTTAGTGAGTGAAATGCACATTGTGATCACAGATTTCAAAGATATGCATGCAAAGTCATACTAAGAAACCCTAGGGTTAAGTTCTCCAACCTTGTTAAGCCTACTTCTCATTTTTTCTCAAAGGGGGCTCAACTGCCATTTTTATGGAACTGTTCCATACATTGCAGGATGCTTATACTTGGTCCCTGAGCACTAAATGGCAATAGCAGACTACAACCTCCACCCACCCTTTGTGACAACCCAGTGTGATCCTACTCATTTCCAAACAACCCCTTCAAGAGTGGTTCCTCCTGATGTTGGGAACCATTGGACCTTATCTGCCCATACTTTATACAACCTATGCTTCAACTACTGCCTTTTTTTTTTTCCTTTTAACCTAGCATATTCTTTTCAGGCCCTGTCTTGCTGGAGCACTTCCATCTTTTTGACATGCTTTTGTCTCCACTTGGTAGGCCCTTATTCAAATTTCAAAATTCAATTCTGCGTTTTCCAGACTCCCTGTTTTTTTGGAGTCTTCTCTGATTTTCCCAGAAAAAATTTGACACTTCTTCCTCTGAGGACACACACATAGCAAGTGCTAGGATATTGTAGGTACTGAGTGAATGAATGAAAAGCTTGCGGAAATAAGAAGGCACATTAATCTAGCCTTTAATGGAGACTTTGCAAGAAGAAAAATTTAAAGGGACTGTCTCTTCCGTTACAAAAAAGTCCAACAGCTTTTTTTTTTTTTCCAAAAAATAATGACACTTGGTAATATATTTTAAAAACACATTGCTCTATCATATATTCAGACTATTTAGACCAGCACTGAGTCCATAACCTCTGATACAATGTTGATCTTTTTGTACCTTCTTATTTGTTGAATATCTTTGGCCAAGGTCATAAGCCTTTAGTTCCTGGTTCTGGTCTAATGAGCATATGTGCTGACTAGAGTTAGTTCTACAAGTCCCACTGTTCAAAGGCAGCAAAAGAGTTTGAGCTGATGGATCAGTTCAAATCATCACTGTCGGAGGAACAATTTCTCTCATGTGCATGCAGAGAAGTCTTGGTTTATGTAAAAAAATGATAATCTTCTTATAAAAGTAATGACACCGGTATCAGAAAGATTAGATGTCATATAAATCTGTTGTTTGAATGGGAAAAGATCCAATTGATGAATAGGCTTAAAAGTTTAGTTGAAGAAAGGTGCTGTAAAGAGGTAGAGATATGTAAAATAAATTCATTTAAAATTTTGAATTTTCCTTTTGTTCCTTACAATTTTTACTTAATATTTACCATGTGCTTAACTCTGTTATAGGTGCTAAGATATAAAATTGTAAGTCACAGGTCCTCAGCAGTTTAGACATTGCTCTATCATCTTCCGATTTTCCTTGCTGTGGAAGAGATGGCTGAGGCTACACTGATTTTTGTTCCTTTGTAGATAAACTGTTTTTTTCTGCCTGCATTTTTGTTTTCCTTTTTGTTCTTTAAATAAAGATATTCCATAGACTACCTGTAGGCACAGGTTTCCTTCTAGCAGTTTTCTCAAACATACTGAGTCCAGTCAATTTATAGAAGTAAATCTCTTTAATCTTTCTTTTACCCAGATCAGGAAAAATTTTTCAATGGTATGTTTGCTTATGATTTCAATTCAGAAATGCCAGTTATTTGTAGGTTGGATCTGTGTTCTTTGTCCTTTCTATCAATCAGTATGCATTGTTTTCATCTTGGTTCTTTTCCTTCCGTGTTTGGAGATCACCTCACGTGTATATGCTAAAATGTTAATGAGATTCTTTTCCAGCTTCTGTACTTCTCTCTTTTGCCTCTTATATAGAGTTTGTCTAATATTGGGTTGGCCCAAGTTCGTTCCGGTTTTTGCATAACATCTTATGGAAAAACCCGAACGAACCTTTTGGCCAACCCAATATTATTTGTTTGAATTCCCTTCCAGTTTTTTCTTCTTCAGTTTCCTTTTTAACATTAGCTGTCTTTTTCCTTCTTATCTCTTGCTTTCAGTGGCTGCGTTTTTATTTTTCCTTTTTCTTTTTCAGTTGGTAAATTAGATAATTTCTAAGTTTTTCTCCTGATTCCCAGTGTAAGCCCATTATAGGAGCAAGCTTTCTCTCTTCCTCTTTATGGCAGTGCTCCTCTTTCTTATGGTGTACAAGCTTCATCTTGGCCCTGTGCTATTATTGAGGTTTTTGGTTTTCTTACCTTGACAGAAGAGGGACTTGTGTAGGGATGTTGTTGCTCATTCTTGTCAGAGTGAGTAAGCTACCTTCATCCTCCTCACTACACTTAGATGCTGGGGACTCTTCTTCTCAGTGTTAGGTTGGAGAGCATGTTGATAGATACAACCCAATTTATGAAGGATAGATCTTTCTGTACTCAGGAGAGGTCTTATTTTCCTATTGTCTAATCTTTCAGTCCTATGTCTCTAATGAGGGGAGTATTTTTCTGTAATTTGAAGTGGTTTATAGTTTTTTTTTTAATAAATTTATTTTATTTTTATTTTTTTTTGGCTGTTTTGGGTCTTTGTTGCTGCACGTGGGCTTTCTCTAGTTGCAGTGAGTGGGGGCTACTCTTTGTTGCAGTGTGCGGGCTTCTCATTGCTGTGGCTTCTCGTTGCAGAGCATGGGCTCTAGGTGCGCAGGCTTCAGTAGTTGTGGCACATGTGCTTCAGTAGTTGTGGCTCGTGGGCTTTAGAGCGCAGGCTCAGTAGTTGTGGTGCACGGGTTTAGTTGCTCCACGTCATGTAGGATCTTCCTGGACCAGGGCTCGAACCCTTGTCCCCTGCGTTGGCAGGCAGATTCTTAACCACTGCGCCACCAGGAAGCCTGGTTTATAGTTTTTTGAGTTTAGTGGTGAGACCTTATTCTTCTGAGGGCTCATACTGTTCCCGCAGCTACCTATTGCTGACACCTTCCACTTCTGGCCATGAACATTATATCATTGGTAAAGAATGTTCTTCAAAGAGAATTACTAATGGGTATTAGAAGCCAGTTGTGGCATTTGCCAATTTCTCTGGTGTAAATATTCCCACTGTGGTCAATTTCAGGCTGTCAACATGATGTCAACTGGCTCCCCAAATTCCTGAAAACTTAACTATTGACTCTTTGATATAATCCAGCTCCAGCATGCCATGGCATAAAGTCCCACTGAAGGAGATGTTCCCTAAACTCTTGGAAGATGGTGGGGGTTGAGGAAAGGAAACGGTCTCATGAACTCTGTCCTCAGCCCCAAGCTGCGGGGCCACTGCAGCCTCTTTTTTTCTGAAGGAAATACAGAATTGAGAGTGAGATGCCTTCTTACCCTCTTCCTAACTGGACCTTTTGCTGCAGAGGCCATAGCAAGCATCAGCTACCAATAAAGCTACCCCACATCCCTCAATTCTAGTTTAGGTACAATGTTGTATCCTGTTTAAAGTTTGATTTCAGATGTGTGTTTCAGTGGGAAGGCAAGGAAGGAGTGCTGAGCCTGCTGGCCAACTGCTGCCAAGCCTGAACCAGCTTCCTTTCTTTTGCTGCTTCCTGTGCTATTTATTGGATTACTGGGGTCACACCTGCTGTGCCCTGCCCAGGCTGCCAAATGCCTTGAAATCCAGGCCCATTAATACCCCCATTAAAATGATCTATCTTTTGTCTCAGTGTTCTAGCATGAATCCTCCTCAAAAGTATCTCTGGTGCTAATTACATATGCTTATTTTGGGGCCTTCAGAATCAGGTAGTTTCTGGTCTGAGCCTAGGATTCCACATTAAAATTTGTACCCTGGGTGCTTCTTTACTCTCTAAAATTTGAGGACCACTGCCCGAGGATCCTGCTAGGTAAGTGATTAACTAATCTAAATTAATTCAAGCCAAGTTCTCATAAAGATAATAGGTTGAATTCACTTCCCTTGCTAGTAACTGCATGTTTTTTTAGGAAAGAGTCTAAATCTAAAGTTAAAATGCAGAATTGCTGCAGGGAGGGACAAGTACAAGTAGGCAAGGAAGTTGCCTACTTTTATTAGTTAAAAATGATCTTTAGGGCTTCCCTGGTGGCGCAGTGGTTGAGAGTCCGCCTGCCGATGCAGGGTACACGGGTTCGTGACCTGGTCCGGGAAGATCTCACATGCCACGGAGTGGCTGGGCCCATGAGCCATGGCCGCTGAGCCTGCGCGTCCGGAGCCTGTGCTCCGCAACGGGAGAGGCCACGACAGTGAGAGGCCCGCGTACTGCAAAAAAAAAAAAAAGATCTTTAATGTTTAAAGGTATGCATAGTACAATATGTTCTGTGATAATCACATTTTTGTAAATGATCTAAGTTCTGGGGAAATTTAGTTATATGTCTTAAAGTGTTTTAGTCTTGTTATGACTCTAATATATATTGATTTATAGATTCATCAAAAGAAATGTCTCTGACCAAAAGCACAAAACAAACAAAAACAAAGAATCAGTTCCCCACACATTAGATTAAAAATCCTATAAAAAAAATGTGGAGAGCTGTAGTGAAAAAAATTGTTTTTAAAATTAAGAAGGATCATTTGAACAATGATTATATACACAGTGTTAGAATTCGTTGGGCCGCGTTTCTGAAAAGATATTTAATAGCAGCAGAATAAGCTTCTTCACACTGTCTACTTTAGGGCTAACCTATAGTTTAGAAAGACTTCTTTCACTTGGTGAGGAAAAAAAATTATTCTACCTTTCCAATCTTTAGCCTCTGTTGGAGCACTTAAAATAAGGTTTTGATTGTTTGAGCTTAAAAAAAAACAAACAAACAGCTGTTCAGCAAGTGTGAAAACTCAAGCAAAATAGATGTATTAACAGCTTACACCATATGACATGAAAGAGCTCTGACTCATTTCTGACTTTTCCTTATAAGAGATGAGAGGTTCATTGTTTAGGATAAGATGAGAATTGGAAGTAGTCTTTTACTGTGAGTTCATCTGTGTTCTGTTGTCACCTCTGGTCTGAAGATAGCTTAAGTCTGGAAACATAGGCAGTTCACATGTCTCAGGTTTTCCATGTGCAAAATAAGGATTATTCTTGCCATTATTGCTTAATAAGCTGCAGTTGTGGTTATTTCCATTTTTGACCATAATTTCAGCCATCTCTTAATAGAAAGTTCTTAAGATTCTAATTTCTGTCTCTACTAGTCTAGGAACTTGGTAAAGGACCAGAGTATTACAACTTGAAAAGTACATATAAAAATGTTAATTGAATTATATTTTCCTTTTTAATGAGTTGAAATATTCTAACTTGAGCAAAGAGGCAATAATTACTCAGTGATATTTCATTATACCATATTATGATGATTTGAATTGAGATGGATATCATTTTAATATAGTATAATTCCTAAATTTGTAATCAAGCCATAAGTGTTTTTATTATTGTATGTAACATCCTTCAGCAAAGCCCGGTCCTTAGATAATTTTAAAAGTATTCAACCAAATATTAATTAGTGCTTTGATGTTCAGTCATCTTGCTAGTGGCACAGTGCTGTTAATTAGATAAACTATGGCTATTGAGTGAAATTTTATGTTTCGACTAACATTTTGAAGAGTTCAGTAAACCTCAAGTAACTGGAGGGCTTAGGGAATGGAGTGTTTTCACTTAGTTCAATTTTATTATTAAGTGAGGGTTTGTTTGGAATTTATAGAATGTTCCAAAATGTATTAGTATTCTTTATGAATTAAATTCAATTTTTCTTTGATTTAGTATCTCTCAGTATATGTCACAGTCATCATATAGTCGGAAAAATGATTTCTCTAACCACTTTGTTTTGGTCTTTCTATTCTCGTTCTCTATCCTCTCCCTGAGTGATCAAATGTGTTCTGTTATCTATGAAATGCTGATTTAGAATCAATATTTCTAGCTCAGATTTCTCTTTCCTCTTGAGTTCCAGATCCATCTCAAAATTCCTGCTAGATCTCTTTGCTGGGTATTCCATAGGTATTTCAAACTCAAACTC
This sequence comes from Tursiops truncatus, assembly GCF_011762595.2. Taxonomy (NCBI): domain Eukaryota; kingdom Metazoa; phylum Chordata; class Mammalia; order Artiodactyla; family Delphinidae; genus Tursiops; species Tursiops truncatus. Next base: position 64,782,683 of record NC_047036.1, read on the forward strand.
CGTAGCGCTACATTAAACCCATCTCACTCCCCAGACCTGCTTTTCCTAGAGGGATCTGTTTCAGTCAGTAGACCACCACTTAAGGCCAAGAGCTAGGACTCTTTCTTGAACCTTTTCTCCCTTCAATCCCTTACATACCAAGGTCAGCCAGTTGTTGTGATGAGTATACTACACTATCAAAATATCTTTTGAATCCGTCTCTCTTCTACCCTACTGCCAATCTTTGGCTCTGTTTAGCATTATTTTGTCTCTCCTAAATGATTGTAAGGACCTTTTAAGGGGTCTTCAGTCTGGTTAGATCTGTAGTCCCTTTTGGAAACCAGAATGCAAATCTGCTCAGTTTACTACCATTTCAAAACCCTTTAGAGCCCTCAGGCTACAAGGCTGTCTTGTCTTCATCAACTGTGGTTTTCTCAGTACCCTTCCTCTACCTCTGTATTTCAGTCAGACAAGAGTTCTTCAATTACTAGACCTTCTCTTACATTCTTAGGCTTTTGCACAGTCTGTTCCCTTTACCTCCTCCTTTTGCTGTTAGCTTCTGTTCTTTTACAGACTTCTTAGATGTCACAGACTTCTTAGATGTCACTTTCTCAACTTGTATCTGCACTGAAGCACCTTGTTACCCAGAATTCTTTGTGTAAACTGGAGATCTCACTTACACCTTGAAACATTTGACTGCCTTTGTAGAAGCCCCTAGAGTTTATCGACTCTTCTGTACTTGGTTCTTGTACTTGGTGCTTTCTCTTCCCAAACTTGTTCTCCCACTGTTCCCCTGTTCCTCTCCATTGTGATCTCAGGATCACACATCCACAGCAAAAAAAACTTGTCTAAACCCTTAATTCATTATTTCCTTTACTACATTCTGTGGAGTAAGATGTTAAAAAGTGTTCCCAGGAAAAAGAATTTTGTGGTCAAAAGAGTTGGGAAACCCTGAGTTAATAGTTTCCCCATATAAATGTGCATTGTGAATCTCCAGGGTGGGAGTGGTGAGTGGATGCAGTGTGGATGTTTCTACACGTATCTTACGTGATGTTAACATCTGCACAGGTTAGTGCTTCCACTAACTCGTTTTAAAGGAAACTTGACTTAAAAAACAAACAAACAAAACCCAAAAACTCTTTGAATGGAGGCTTTTTCTTCCACTCTACAAAGCTCAGTGTACTGAGATTGCTGGTAACCCCACTTCTGAAGAGCCAACTTTAGGTTACTGCTTCTCCAGCCTCATGTAAATATTCCTGCTCCTTTGAGGCTCATGAAATTCAGCTCTACCAGGTATGGCAAGGTAGACTTTTTTCTCACATGCTGTCCCTAATCACTGGTAGTTGCTGCCTTGAGGGTCATCTTGAGAAGGAATCCAAGGCTGTGTTTGGCTATCATGAACACAGGTATTGGTTTTTAGTGATTATTCTTGATGGACTTGGCATTATATACCACATATTACTTACCACCTCTGTGCTCTATTGTCTTCTACCGTTTGCCCCTTGTCATTTCTAAATCTCCTAGTTTAACTTACATATTTTTTAAAGAGCTCTCCATTCCCAGTAGCTCTCAGAATAATCCTAATTGACTTCAGTGTCCATGTGGAAGACAGTAAACATTACACGTCTTATAGTTGTTTAAACCTCCTGAGCTCCAGTGACCTCCATCTCCAAGCTACCTTATATACTTATTTCCATGGCCACAGCTGAGACCTTCTCAATTTCTAAATCTCATAGTCTTCCCATCTTCCATTTCCCTCCTTTCACTGCAGTTGTCCTTTACCCTCTTTCATATGCAGTATTTCTTGATACTGCCATATTTTCCCAGCCCCTTTAACCTTCTCTTGGCATCTTTTCTTTTTCTACATAATCTGGACCACTGAGCTGTTCTCACTAGCATATTCTGTTTCCTCGTTCATCCTTATCCTTCCACTGACTCAACCCAGCAAAACCTCAACTTGCATGCATATTCATTGCAGCCCTCTCTGCTTGTTCTGACACTTCGGGAGCTGAGGACTGCCGAAGGCAACCACAATACCTCACAGAGTGTTGCACTGCAAATTCAGGCTCGCAACCTGTGCTGGGCCTTCACTTGTACCTGCTCATCTTAAAATGTTGTCCTCTCTTCTTCTTCACCATCAATTCCTAATCTATACTCGCTTTCTCAAACACTCTGCTTTTATCATTATCCTCTACCCCTGCATCTGAAAATCTTGTGATCATCAGACTTTGTCTTCCTTAATTTGGGGTGCCATTGAAAAACTTCTCTAATTTTTATGTTCATCCTCAAATGCCTTTCCTCTGATTGCAAGGGACAAGGTGTTAATTGTGTTGTTCAAATCCATCCTGTGCTGATGACCACATCTCCTCCTAGCCCCTTTAGGATATTGCTTCATCAGTCACTTTCTCTCTTTGGTATTTTCAACTTTTACCTCTCTCCAACCCCCTTTGCTCAGCTTAAACATATATTCATATCTCCCTTTCTTAGGAAAAACAGTATCCTCCCTTAAGCCTATGTGCTGCTTCTGTTACCAATTTGTATCACTTTTCAATCAAATTTTTTGAAAAGTAGTCTACAAAGTTTTTACTTATTTCCTCACTTGTAGTTTTCTCCTCAGCCCACCACAATCTGGCTTCTCTCTCCACCATTCCTGAAACTGCTCACTAAGGCATCAATGACTGCTTCATTTTCAAGCTCCATGGATGTTTTCAGTCCTTTTCTTAATGGACCTCTCTTTTTCTTTTGACATTGTTGGTTCTTTGTTAGCTATTCTCTACTCCCTGGGCTCTGTGGCACTGCTCTTGCTAGGATCTCCTAATGCCTGACTCATTCTCTAGCTCTTTTGTTCATTCCTCTTCCTCAGTAGGTCCCTTAAATGTTGCTGCTCTGAAGGTTTCTTCCTCAACCCACTGCTCTTCTCACTATGCACAGAGGTTCCTAACTTTCTGGTTAAGACCCCTCAAACAATCTGTTGAAAATTATAGAATCTTTCCTTTCCAAAATATAGATAGGCATATACATACAAAATTTAGTGTAAAATTTCATGACCCACCAGAAGGCTTATTAAGAATTTGCTGTATGCATTCCAGCTGGGCAGTATTCACCCTCATGGTTTCATTTGTCTCTTTTAAACAGATGACTTGCAAATCTCTTAAGTTCATTTTAGCTTGCCTCCATAACTTAAGATGCATATTCTTTCCATTTCATTTCCATTTCATTGCCTGGCTTTAGATCCTCATGACCTCTCATCCAGCAACAGCTTCTAACTCTCCTCCCTGCCCTCAGGCTGTACCCTTCAGATCCATCTTCCACAGAACCACCGATGATTTACTATTCTGACCTTTTCAGCTCCAACGTCTGATTCTCTGTTTCCTGTGGAGACAGTCCAAACTCTGGCATGGCACACAAGTGACCTTTCAGGAAGTTCATCACTATTCTATCTGGTATCTTTGAGGCCCTTCCCATCCATTTCTCCTCCACTAGTGAGGGCAGACAGATTTAACTTGCATGGGATTTGACTATCTCTGTCTTACTATACTCTCTTTATCATGTTGGTGACATCAAACTTGCGGTTCTGTACACCCTTACTTACCTTGGTTCACACTGTCCTCCCCGCTTGGACCACTATTCTAACCCTGTGCTTCACTCACTGACAATTTGCCCTGCAAAAACTACTACTTAACCTTAAAGGTTCATCTCCACCCTCACCCCAGACACTTTCCCACACCATCCCCTCTTTGTAAGGAACTCTTCTTGTGCCTACCATAATCTGTGCATCACTCCATTGTATATACTTTAACTCGAAGTCCTCTTTTGCATTGCTGTCAGAATTAAGAATTGAGCTGTTAATTGAGAAATCTGACTAAAGCTAGAGTTAAAAAAATACATTTGTACTTAAAACATTTTATTTCAACTTAAAACATATAAACATTCATTTGCGAATTTTCTCATGTATGACCAAGGCATTTTCTTTGAGTATGGGTACTTGATTGGAATTCATTGTTCATTCTTAATTATACTGAACCTGGAATGCATCCTGTAAATTTCTAGTTTTGGTTTAAAAGAAAGAACTCAAGCCACTTGTGCCGCAATCTGAGTGCATAATCCTTGATTTGTATGATTTTTTTCCCCCTCAGCCAGTCTTTTCAGTTGTATTGTCTATAACTAGTTCAATAGTAGTTTGTTTTTTCTTATGAAGACTTACCTTTGTAGTCTTTCCAAGTCTTTATAAAGTCTACGTCTTAGAAATAACAGTTGTGTTTCTTTTTTACTTACATTTTATTGGTTTGGTTTGTGTTGCATTTAATTAAAGTATGTATTTATGATACATGAATATGGTTTGTGAAAGTACACTCAACTGATAGGAGCAGAGATGCTTCATAAAAAGCATGCTGTAGACATCAGTCATTGTTTTACAGAGGGAATAGATGCTGTGTCAGTTAATCTGGCAAGTTGAATGGAGGTTGGTCTTATAAGAGAGTTTCTGCTGTAATTATTGTTACTGGTTATCTCCCTTCATTGCAAGATAAGTTCTTTTTTTTTTTACAGTTCATACTTCATTTACTTATTCATTCATCCAACAAATGTTTATCAGGTTCAGTCTAGAGCCAGGCACTAAGCTGGGTGCTGGGGGTACCAAGATGAATTAGACTCGAATCTTGTCCTCAAGATGTTCATGGTTTAGTGGGAGAAACAAGGTACATCTTGATGGAAGCATCCTGGAGGGACACCTGTAGAATGTGTATGAGTTTGCCAGGTGGGTAAACGCTTCTGCAACCACGAAGGACAGAGAAGTAAGCAGCTGTAGAGTGACTGTCCCCCAGGTAACCTTTGGCAATGTCTGGAGACATTTTTGGTTGTCACAACTGGGGAAAGGGACGCTACTGGCATCCCAGTGGATAGAGACCAGGAATGCTGCTCAACATCCTACAATGCTTCATTCAAGATAAGTTCTTACAAGGCAAGAACTATACACTTTTTCATTTTTGTGTATCTAACCTTTACCTATGCACAGTGCCTACTACTTACATACAATATGTATTTGTTGGATGAGTGAACAAATTCTTATGTAGGTCATACTAAATTTGAATATTCAGAAAGAACACTGGACTGAGAATCAGCTAGTATAGACAGATCATTGGCCCTGGAGCCAAACTGGGGTTTGAACTTTTCCTCATTTGTATTCTTGAGCAGATTACTTACTCTTTTTCATTTGAGGAATGAGGATAACAGCAGCCTTTGGGTTTTGTGAGGATTAAATGGGAATATGAAGTGTCTAGCATAAGCACCTGACATAGTAAGCAGTTAACAAGTGCTAATTGTCCTGATGATGCTTATCACTAATGAGGAGAATGTGGGAATTCACTTGGTCCAACTTTTCTCATCAAGAGACTTGAACTATATAATCTGAGTTTCCTTCCAGCTGCTCTAAAATTTTCTTTCTATAAACAATGTTTCATGTTTTAGATAGATTTATATAACAAATATGTGGGTAATCCTTGATTTTTGGCACATTTGTAAACTCAATAAAGTAGGTAATTAATTAGGTGATCATCACCTTACACCTTGCAAAACAAATACTTTCAGGCTTTAGAACATCTTTTGTTAGTGAGTTGAACTCTAATATAAGGTGTGAAGAACAGCCCAGCTCCACTAATCACTGTGATGCTGCCTATATAAGAGCTAAGGTAGGAGATAGAGAAGGAAGCGTGAGGAGGTTGTTTGGAAGCATTAGCTTAGAAGAAGTGAGATAATGAACACTTGAAAGTTAATTTATGGACAAACTAAACTTTTTGAACCATAGATACGTATTTGTTATCAATACAAAGCTAGGTTTTGGGTTTTCATGTTTTTTTTTTAAAAAAAAAATAAATTTATTTATTTATTTATTTTTGGATACATTGGGTCTTCGTTGCCGTGCACGGGCTTTCTCTAGTTGCGTGAGCAGGGGCTACTCTTCGTTGCAGTGCGTGGGCTTCTCATTGCGGTGGCTTCTCTTGTTGCAGAGCACGGGCTCTAGGCACGTGGGCTTCAGTAGTGCGGGCTCTAGATCACAGGCTCAGTAGTTGTGGTGCACAGGCTTAGTTGGTCTGCTGCATGTGGGATCCTCCCAGACCAGGGCTTGAACCCGTGTCCCCTGCACTGGCAGGCGGATTCCCAACCCCTGTGCCACCAGGGAAGTCCCTGGGTTTTCATGTTGATCACATTTTCTTCCTGATTAAAAAAGGGGGATAGGGTGAGAAAGATGAAAACAAAACACTTTTTTTTTTGGAGTGGCTCTGAGGTTATTTTCCAATATACATCCCAAATTTTTGTTTGTTTAAAGAAATAAGTGAATTAGCTGAATTCTTTTTAGTATTCATTCCACAGCTGATGCTAATAGTTTTTATGTTTCAGTTGTTATTTAGTATGGAAGAAGATGAGTTCTTTGGAGAAGAAACGTTCCAGCATTATTGTGCAGAATTCATTAAACATTCACAGAAGATAGGCGATGGCTGGGAATGGAGAACTTCAAAGGTAAGAAAATTTTATTTTCTATTTCAATGGGGTTTTTTTTTTGTTCCCCCCCCCCCACGAAAACCTCAGTAATTGAAAGTAATGTATGAAAGCTAGTTTGATTTAGTAGAAGGCTTAAATTGAAGAATGTTTTAAAACAGATGTCCATTTTATTACTTCAGCTATATATACTCAATTATAATTAGGCTAATGAAGTATTATCTACAAAAGTCCTTAGGTGAACTGCTTCAATTTAATAATAAGAGTTGTTAGCATATTAATTATCTGAATGTAAACAGATGCTTCTGTGGTGCTTCAAACCATTTGCTTACACTATTAATTTTCTTAGGAAACTACTTTTGTCCAGAGAGTGGAAAGATAATCCAGAAACCAAACCATAGTCAAATAATCACAAATTCTGAAATATTGAGGACTGTATTCACTGGGAATTTCTTAATAATATAAATACTTCCAAAACATTCTTTCTTTTGATTCTATTCAGTAGTAATAATGTAAAAGGTCTATGTACTCATTTATTTCCACACATACATTTGGTAAGGTTCTCTGCCAAAAGCTCTTTAAGAGTTCCTTGAAATACTGTTCTTAGAGAATAAGTAAGTTTTCTCTACTTGACATTTTATCTGATCCGTGAAAAAGTGGTGAATCCTGATTCTCTGCTGATTAGCTGTTTCCTATATGAAATCTGAGAAATGAGAACAGTTTTGAGCTTATTCCTATGATTCAGATCTAGAGGCTAGGGAAATGCAGGCCTTGATCAGATCTAGATTGTCACTGGGAGGAGAAGCCATGATTCCTCTTGGGTCGTATATCAGCTAAGCTTTGACAGGGGAGCTCATGTGAGGGTTCAGAGGTATAGAGTCAATTTCTTGTGGTGGATTCTAGCCCCACTCTCTAAGCTAGTGATGGGACAGTTCATAAACTTTTAAGGCATCTCTTGCTCTAGGATAACATGACCTTACTAGCATCTTTTATTAATTTTGTTCCTGAGTATTTAAAAATTTTGTTTGCTATTGTGTTTGAATTTTTATTCATCTTATTTCTTCTATGATTATTATTGACATATAAAAGAACTGCTAATTTTTGTATATTAATTTTGTAACCATTCAGTCATCTTATTGAATTCTCCTGTTAATTTTCATAATTTTTCAGTGATTTCTCTTGTGTCTTCTAGGTAGAGTGAGGTTATCTGCAAATGAGGAGTTTTTTGTTGCCTTCTTTGTAATATTTCTCCCTACTATTTATGAACTGAGTAGAAAAATGTTAATAGTAATAACAGCTCTCTTTGTCTTCTTCCTGACTTTAATATTAATGCTTCTGATATGTAATGATTAAAACGTTGGTTGTTTATTCATTGAATGAGAATAGGTTTCTGACCCCTTTTGTCCTGTAATAATTTGTGTGATTATTCCTTGGGAACTTTCCCTTTTCACCAGGTTAAAAAAAAAAAAAAAGAATTTTTCTTTTATCTTAAGTTGCAAGCAGGATAATAGAGATTCCTGTTACCATTTCAGTGACCTAGCAGAGTTGGGGAGCAGAAAGGTAGGAAGTTGGGTCTGTGTGTGTATGTATGTGTGTGTGTGTGTGTGTGTGTGTGTGTGTGTGTGTATGTATGTGTGTGTGTTGGGAGACTCTGGGGAAGATCTCCAAGAGACAAATTTTATGTCAGAAGTTTCTTCACTGAATTTGTTGAAACTAGTGCCATAAGAACCAGTTTCCAGGATTTGTTTTTATTCTGGCCTGGCCTCTACTTCACGGATGGGTATGGCTAAGTCTAGTTTCTTGTTTGCTGCCACTTTCTGCTGAGTTCCCTACCCTTTGGAGTAAGAATTGCACCTCTAATTAAGGGCTGTTCTCTTTAATGTGGGGGTAAGCCTGTAGATAGTATCAAAACAAAACAAAACATTCATCAGAGAAAATCTTTATAGCCTTAGGGTAAGGACTGCAAACTCAAAAGTCTGTGAAGACCTGGTTGGGTAATGTAAGTGGGTCAAGCTGCCAGGGACAAGACAGAATGGACACTGAGTCTTGGGGCCTGTGGCTGACCAGAGTGCTTGGCCTGAGACCAGGTTGGAAACATGGGCCTAGGGTTTTACCAGATCTTCCAAGAAAAGTAAAAAAGATTTGGGGATAAAATCTAAATTTTTAAAGGTTGGCAACTAATTAAAAAAGATATTTTTTAAACACAGTGAGGACCAAACCCAGCATGCCAGTGATGTATAATATGTGGGCTCTGTGTGGCCAGTGGGTGACTTCTGGGACTGGATGTCTGCATGGTGTTGACTGTGGTTTCTCACCCAGCCCTGCTTCAGTGCATGCTGTTGATCTGAATTAGGAAAAGGGACTCCAGCAAGGAGATCCCTCTCTTCTGTATTTTGGAATATTAGTATTTTTACTACTTAATTTCTGCAGTTCTGTACCCAGTTTAAGAAGGAAATTGTGAATCAGTCACTTTATTTCCTTTAACCTTCCATCTGTATTACATCTCAGGCTTTGTGGGACTGTTTGGAGACAATACTTAGAATATTCTTTTACTTTTTAGGCTCCAGAAATTAATTTTTATATTAAAAATAGTTGTATTGATGTATAATTGACAAACAATAAACTGCACATATTTAAAGTGTATAATTTGATCAGTTTTCACCTATGTACGGACCTTGAACCTTCACTACAATCATGAGAGTGAACATATCCGTTATCCCCAAAAGTTTCCTAATACAACTTTTTAATGCCTCTCTCTGCCCCTTTTTGCCCCTTATTTTTTAAAAAACCTTTGTTTATCCCTGTATGTAGAGGCTCCTTTAAAGAGTACATATATTGTCACTCATACGTTCAGGTTTGTTCACAAATCACTTTGGTACCACCCATTTTATTTTTTAATTTTAAAATAATTATGACAATGTTTAGAGAATTGGTATAATTCAACTTTTTATATAAGGCAAAGCATCATTTTTTCCTGCAAAGTTGATGAGAAAAGCAATGTGAATTAATGAAACATGTAAATAATTTAAAATTTTTGAAAGGAAGAAGTTTCTTAAAATAATCAAAATAGTCCTAATTTTTATATCTGGAGGTATGCAGATTAAGGAGAATACTTCTAAATCAGTATTTTTTCAGTGGGGCTTAATTCTATTGGCATCTGGGCAGGATAGTTCTTCTTGTTCTCCTACCCCCATCATCTCCAAACGCTTCAGGAAGGCGGTACACTTTTGTTGAGAGCCATTGTTTAACATGATGGTCTGTCAGATATTAAAGATAGTGGTTAATAGCATGGGCTTCAGAGTTAGATAGACCTGAGTACAAATCCTGACTCTACCATTTACTAACTGGATTTTAGACAAATTACTTAATGTCTCCAAACTTCATTTTCTTTATCTATAAAATAGGAATAATAGTAATACTCACCTAACATGGCTATTGTATACGTTAAATGAGATTTGCATTCAAAAAGTTTAGCACAGTTTCTGGCACGTGGACAGTTATATTGTGGTTATAATTTTTAGTTGGTTGTTTGAAATTTTCAGCATCTTTTGTTATAGAAATAAAGCTATGAATGAAATTGTAGTTAGGTTTTCAGAAACCTTCATGAAAATCTATTAGCACCAAATATACCGTAATTGTCTGTAGTGTATTGTTCTGAATTCTCTACAATAAGGGGAGCAGAGATGGTAAATAACAATGAATGCAATTGTTTGAAACACATTATAGGGTTACGTTGTTTTATTGCACTTTGCTTTATTGCACTTTATGGATATTGCATGTTTTACAAATTGAAGTTTTGTGGTAACCCTGCCTCGAGCAAGTCTATTGGTACCACTTTTCCAACAACATTTGCTTAATCGTGTCTCTGTGTCATATTTTGATAATTCTCACAGTATTTCAAACTTTTTCATTATTATATTTGTTATGGTGATCTGTGACCAGTGATCTTTGATGTTAGTATTGTGATTGTTTGAGGGTGCCAGGAATCCTGTCCATTAAGACAGCGAACTTAATAAATGTGTGTGTTCTGACTGCTCCACTGACTGGCCATTGCCCCATCTCTGTCCCTCTCCTCGGGCCTCCCTATTTCCTGAGACACAGCAATATTGAAATTAGGCCAATTAATAACCCTAAAATGGGCTCTAAGTGCTCAAGTGAAAGTAAGCATTGCCTATCTTCACTTTGAATCAGAAACTGGAAATGATTGAGCTTAGTGAGGAAGGCATGTCAAAAGCTGAGTAGATGAAAACCTAGGCCTCTTGCACCAAACAGTTAGCCAAGCTGTGGATGCAAAGCAGAAGCTCTTGAAGGAAGTTAAGTGTGCTACTCCAGTGAATATGCAAATGATAAGAAAGTGAAACAGCCTTACTACTGATAAGAAGAAAGTTTTAGTGGTTGGGATAGAAGACCAAACCAGGACGACTTCCCATAAGCCGAAGCCTAATCCAGAGGAAGGCCCTATCTCTTCAATTCTGTGACAGCTGAGAAAGGTGAGGGTGTTACAGAAGAAAAGTTTGAAGATAGCAGAGTTTGGCTCATGAGGTTTCAGGAAAGAAACTATCTCCATAACATAGAAGTGTGAGGTGAAGCAGCAAGGGCTGAATGTAGAAGCTGCAGCAAGTTATCCAGAAGATCTAGCTAAGATCATCAATTAAGGTACCTACACTAAACAACAAATTTTCAGTGTAGACAAAACAGCCTTCTATTGGAAGAAGATGCCATCTAGGACTTTCACAGCTGGAAAGGAGAAGTCAATGCCTGGCTTCAAAACTTCAAAGACATAAAGGCTGACTATCTTGTTAGGGGCTAATACAGCTGGTGACTTTAAGTGGAAGCCAGTGCTCATTTATCATTCTGAAAATTTTAGGGCCCTTTAGGTTATGCTAAATCTACTCTGCCTGTGTTCTATAAATGGAGCAAAAAAGCCTGGATGATAGCACATCTATTTATAAGTGGTTAACTGAATATATTAAGCCCACTGTTGAGACATACTGTTCAGAAAAAAAGATTCATTTCAAAATAGTACTGGTCATTGACAATGTACCTAGTCACCCAAGAGCCCTGATGGAGATGTACAAGATTAATATTGTTTTCATGCTTACTAACACAACATCCATTCTGCAGCCCATGGTTCGAGTAATTTCAACTTTCAAGTCACATTTTGTAAGAGATACATTTCATAAGGTTATAGCTGCCAAAGATAGTGATTCCTCAGTTGGATCTGGGCAAAGTCAATTGAAAGCCTCCTGGAAAGGACTCACCATTCTAGGTGCCATTAGGAACACTGTGATTCATGGGAAGGAGTCAAAATGTCAACATTAACAGGAGTTTGGAAGAAGTTGACCAATCCTCATGGATGACTTTGAGGGGTTCAAGACTTCAGTGGAGGAAGTCACTGCAGATGTAGTAGAAATAGCAAGAGAACTAGCATTAGAAGTGGAGCCTGAAGATGTGACTGACTTACAGCAATCTCATGATAAAACTTGAACAGATGAGGAGTTGCTTCTTACGGGTGAGCAAAGAAAGTGGTTTCGTGAGATAGAATCTACTCCTGGTGAAGATGCTGTGACGAACTGACAACAAAGGATTTAGAATATGACATAAACTTAGTTGATAAAGCAGAAGCAGCATTTGAGAGGACTGACTCCAGTTTAGAAAGAAATTCAAAATGGGTAAAATGCTATCAAACAGCATTGCATACTACAGAGACATCGTTGGTGAAAGAAGTGGTCAGTTGATGTTGCAAACTTCATTGTTGTCTTATTTTAAGAAATTGCCACAGCCATCCCAACCTTCAGTGACCACCACCCTGATGAGTCAGCAGCCATCAACATCGAGACAAGACACTCCACCAGCAAAATGATTATGACTCACTGGAGGCTCAGATGATGGTTAACATTTTCTAGCAATAAAGTATTTTTTGTTCATACAATGTGTTTTTAGACCTAATGCTATTGCACACTTAATATAGTGTATACATAACTTTTATATGCATTGGGAAACATAACTTAGTATAGTGTAAACATAACTTTTATATGCATTGGGAAACCAAAAAATTCATGTGACTCGCTGTATTTTGATATTTGCTTTATTGTGGAGTTCTGAAGCCTAGCCCTTTATATCACCAATATATGTCTGTATATATCTTAAAAACCCATGGGCTCATAATGTTAGAGAAGGAGGGAGGGATGGGGGGGTGGGGAAAAAGAGAGAGAGAGAGAGTGAGTGGAGCAGAAGAGACTCCAAACCTAACTCATTGAACACCATTGGGAGTATCTAGGACATCAACTCATCAACTCCTTGGTCTGAAAATTGTTAGTCAAGAGGAAAGAAATAAGCATTTATCCTGTCTTTCCTGCATGAATTATATCTCATAGTAACTAAATAGCCTAATTTGATAAGGAAAATTGTTTTTTCCCTGAGAATTCCATCTAATAAATATGGAAAGGATGATAGAATTAGAAAGTCACCACTTTTCAATCCCTAATGAAATGAATTAGTCAACAATAATCAGTAGATGAAAATATAAGGTGAAAAATTGATGTGAAATTTACAAAAGAGGGATTGACTTATCATTACCTGAACCTAGCATTCAATCTTATCATTACTAAAAATAGAATATCCAGATATTATGTACTTTCTGAAGTTTTATAACCTGAATCACAGAGCACAGTCTATGGAATATTCTTGCCCCCAAAGATGAACCTGAATAGAACCAATTAAGGAAGACAAGTGATAGAGGACCAAGTTAATTGACACCACAGGAAGCAAATAGAAAAATTCAGAAATCTAAAGGACATTTGACCCAGTTTCCTTAAAAAGTTAATGGTAGGATAAAGAAGTGAGGAGGAGGACTGCACTTCTAACTATTTAGAATTAAGGACCAGTTTTTTGTTTTGTTTTGTTTTTAAAATATCCTTGGGGCAGCGACCAGTAAGCTGTCCCGGTGCGCAAAACTAGTGTGCAGCTCAGATCATGTGAGACTCAATCACGGGAGGGTGAGATTACCAGCCTGGTTCACTAGATGGGTCCACTGACCATGCACTTGGGTGTGTTGACAGTGTCAACTTGCTATGAAAATTTCCAAGTCCTTACTTTCCTTTTCTGAATTTATCGTATTGACCCATAACAAAGAGTTTGCAGATTGAGAACAGTTTTGGGACTGGTAATTTACAATTAGTTCTTGAATTGGCACCAGTTCAGACCACATTTTGAATAGCACTACTCTAAATTAATAGAAATCAGGAGGCATAGCCTAATGTGATGTGTGAACCTTCTTTGGACCCTGACTCAAATCAACTGTAAAAGGACCTTTTTTGAGACAGTTGGGGATATTTGATTATGGACTAAGGTATAAAATGATACTAATGATGTTAGCAAAGAAAAAAATATACCAGGGATAGATGAAGCAAATGTGGCAAAATCATGACATATATTGAATCTAAGTAATGTGTATATAGGTTTAATTTTGGTACTGTTCTCTCTACCTCTTTGTATATTACATATATGCTTCCTTTTCTTCCGCGTCATCACAATTTATTCTTCACCCTAAACTTTATTCATCATAGCATATGTTTTTAGCCTTGTCTTAGATTCAGAGCCCTTTTGGGAATTTGTGCAGTTTAAAACTTCAAAGCAACTTGCCTTCTAAAATTTTTTCTTTTGTTTTTGTGTTTTTACTCACTGGATATGAGTACATTAGTTCTGTGATATCACCTTTTACAGGTTATTGGTAAAATAATTTCCCATAGCTTTTCAACTATATTCTCTCACTTTTGTATAGCAGAAACAGGAAGAGAGACCATTCAGGTACTGAAAACAAAATATTCTATTCTATTAATACTAATTTTGAGATTAAATTTTATACAAATAACACTAGATTATTTTGTATGTTACTCGTTTTTTTAAAAAATTTTAAATTGAAGTATAGTTGATTTACTTTGATTTACAATGATATGCAGAAGAATTGTTTATTTTATTTTATTTTATTTATTTTGGCCGCATTGCACGGCATGCAGGCGGCATGAGGGACCTTACAAGACCAGGGATCAAACCCATGCCCTCTGCAATGGAAGCACAGAGTCTTAACCACTGGAACGCCATGGAAGTCCTGTTATTCTTAAAGAAGAATTAAAAGGCCTCTGCTCCCCACCCCCTATTAATCCCTGTCTCTTCAGTTAAACCTACTTGATTATATTTTGAAATTTCATAGCAGCACACTAGAAATATTTTGATTATTTCCCTGACAGCTTAGGAACCCTTCTTGAAAGGGCTTATTTCCTAATTTATATAGAGTAAAAATTTTAAATTTTATTCTTAGAAATTTAAACAATTTAAATTTCTTTTTGATTCCTGATTTTTTTTTTTTTTGCGATACGCGGGCCTCTCACTGTTGTGGCCTCTCCCGTTGCGGAGCACAGGCTCCGGACGCGCAGGCTCAGCGGTCATGGCTCATGGGCCCAGCCGCTCCGCGGCATGTGGGATCCTCCCGGACCGGGGCACGAACCCGTGTCCTCTGCATCGGCAGGCGGACTCTCAACCACCGCACCACCAGGGAAGCCCTTGATTCCTGATTTTTAATTCCGTTTTAATTCCTTCCTTTCAGTAGTCTTTCACTATGATTAATTCACATTGATTTTCTTAAAACCCTTCAACATTATCCTAATTACATCAAATTCATATTTTTAAAATAGATTCTAAAATATTTCCATATCTTACTTCATTCCATCTTTTAACACTATCTTGTTAGAAAACCCACCCTACCCTTCCCATCAATCCTGCTGCCGTGCTGAATTTCTCACTTTGTTTATTTGCACAGATATCTTTTTTTTAATGTCTTATTATGAAAAATTTTAAGCATACAAAAGCAAAGAGAATAGTATAATGAATTCCCATGTACCTATCACTTAGCTCCCACAATTACCAACTCACAGCCAGGAATATACTGTTTTAAAGCATATATCATGAAGTGACATGATATATCTCAATTAAGTTGACTTTCTTTTTTCCCCTTCCCCCATATGTCTTAAAATTATGGGTTTTTCAAGTGCACTTTAAATTTATTTATCATTAATATTAAAATTAATAATCTCAGAAAAAGACTCTAGAGACATAAAATATTATTTCTACAAATTTTTATTTATTTAAAAAATTATGGTAAAATACATATATACATAACATAAAATTTATCATCTTAACCATTTTTAAGTGTATAGTTCAGTAGCCTTAAGTACATTCACATTGTTGTGCAACCAAGTTCCAGAACTGTTTTCATCTTGCAAAATCAAAACTCTATACCCCTTAAACACTAACTCCTCATTCCTCCTTCCCCAGCCCCTGGCAACTACCCTTCTACTTTCTATGAATTTGACTACTCTAGGTAGTTCATATAGGGGGAATCATACAGTATTTATCTTTTTGTGACTGGCTTATTTCACTTAGCATGACATCTTCGAAGTTCACCCATTATTTCTACAATTTTGACTTAGGGATTTATAAAGTAGAGAACTAAACAGAATTGGGGGGTGCATTTCCGTTAGATTATGACATCTTGAATTACATAGCCTCATTCTGTTAAGAGATTTCATTTCTTTTATTTTGAAGCACGACATTATTAAAGAGAGTTAAAAGTGCTTTCTATGTGTGTCTAGTAAGACTAATTTTTCATCATGTCTCCAATTTGCTGATACTGTATAAATCCTACTGGCTAGTTCTATCAGAAACATAATCAAATTCGAGAGTAAATAATGGAATTAATATCTTAAATACGGTTATTTTACTTTGCCTATGCATTCATTTTTGTGGTATTTATACATTGAGTTGTTGGAAGTAAGGCTTTCTATTTTAAAGGTGAAATATTAACTATCCTCTTATACTTTTTGATCTCTATGTACACAATATCCTTAGACAGATTCTTTGCTAAAATTTAGTGACAATTTTAAGGTTTATGAAAAGAATAGACGTTTCCCACAGGTTTCTTAAGTATAATATTGCTTTATGTGAGTAACAAATAAATACATTTGTTGGCCTGAAATACTTAATTTTGCTTAACTTTTATTCTTCTTCCTCCAGCTTATTAAAAACATTTTTTATATATCCCAGTATTAATCCTTTTTAGGGTGGCTGTGAGCATGTTATTGCTATTAGTTTTAGTGTAATGCTGTATTTGTTTAAGTCATCTACTGTGAGTTAATGAAATATCATTTCTGGCCCCAAATGTCACTAGATAAAGATTAAATATATTGCATTCACATAGTCTCTTGATTAGACTAAAGTAGAGTTTTTTTAGTTTATCTTTGGAGATTAGGAGAAAAATGCACTTGGAGCAGCATGCTGTGTTTTTGTAACAAACATTGACTCATAGTTACACTAGGTTTTTCATTCATAATTTATTGTGTGTTATGATATGATCTGTCACTTAAGCATATGCAAATCTTAAGCAATCACTTCAAGAAGAACAAGTTGTATTACTTGTGAATTAAATATTTTTGAACACCATTTTTAAAGACTATCAAGAGTATCAGAAAGGAAAGCTGTAATACTTTACAAATTTATCAATTGAACTTAAACAGTGATAGTAATTGTGCACATTTAACAATTAAAAGCACATTCTTGGCTGACAGTGATGTTTGGGTTCATTGAGCAGGCTGGCAGACTCTATTTCAAAAAGTCTCCTAGGGAGTTAACACTGGTAAGTTTATCAAGCCCAGGATCTGACCCTCAGATTCAGATAGAATAGAATGGATAGAATGGAATTCAGATAGAATGTCTCTCAAAGAGGGATCCACATCGAGCAATGTCAAATTATATATATATATATATGTATATATATATATATCCTTTGACATTTGTATCCTGATATATATATATATCAGAATCTAATTTATTAATTTATAATGAATAGAATTGTCAAATGAACTGGAATGCTCCTGTCATTGTGATGATTCATTTTGTTTTGTAAGTGGGCAAATCACAATTGCGTGAACACAGAATGAGTACAAATTCTCATGTGTAGTTATATGAATGAAATATTTAGTGGCATAATCTAAGAGTGGCATCATACATCTGGCTCTGCAGTAGGGATAATCTTACCATTTGAGGCCAAGTTGTTTAAAGTAATGATATGTAGGGTAGGAAATCTCTTTCTTGAATAGTGTAGTGGGCAATGCTAATGTTTCCTCCACTGATCTCATTTTTTTTTTTTTTTTTTTTAAGTTTTAATGACTGACCAGTCTCTTTTAGTCACCATTTGATTATAGCCAAATCTTGCAGACTGGGGAGCTATTCTGTCTCTTTAGGGTAATTTGCCCATCTGCTCTGATCTATTATGAGTTAATTTCATGCTTGAACTCGAAAAATGCTTATTTCTAAAGCCTTGGATTGGGCCTCCAGTTACAGACAGCATTACCCTGATCTTGAATGTTTGTAGAAATAGAAAAAAAAAATCATAAAAGAATCACATTACCCTAATACAATTGTGGTTGTTTTGGTGAATTTCCCTCATGTGTAGGCTTTCATTTTTAGGTCCTCTTAAACACGTGTTGCTAAATTTCCTAAATGGGATTTTAATGGTTGTTCTTTTAAATTTAAAATATTGGAGTGAAATTACATATCTAAAACATTATCTTCCCTTTTAGGAACAGAATAGGTGTTCACTTTAAAGACTGATTCTGCTAGGTATATGTTGTAACTGGTTACCTAAATGAACTGTCATACTACTTCTAGTGCTTTTAAAAATAATTATTTGGTGCTTTCCATGTCATCTGACATAGCAAAAATATGG
Organism: Tursiops truncatus; assembly: GCF_011762595.2. Classification (NCBI taxonomy): domain Eukaryota; kingdom Metazoa; phylum Chordata; class Mammalia; order Artiodactyla; family Delphinidae; genus Tursiops; species Tursiops truncatus. The sequence continues at coordinate 64,800,939 of NC_047036.1, forward strand.
TTTCTTTTCCAAAATATATGGCTTCATTTTGGTCATATTGTTTTAGTGACAATTTCCAGAACTAATTGCATGCTATAGCAGCAATCACATGTATTCTTGCTTTACAGCATCCTTTTTTAGGCTGACAACACTTTGTAAGTATATGGGGCAGTCTTGTTTTCTTCATTTTGTGTCAAGATAACTTAAATAAACGAATAAACTTGGACACCGAGATAACAATTGACCTGCCCAAGTCTGAGCTACCACTGGAGCAAGGACCCAGGTCTTTGGACCACTACAGTCCCGAATTTCCATTTATTTATCTGCTTCTAAATAATAGCCTTTGTACAAAGTTTAATCACATAAGTGATCTCACAGATTAGAGTTTGGTAACCTCAAGCTCCGAAAATTGAGCTCCTCATCTTTCAACCTCCTGTCAGTTGACTTCTTTTTTTTAGTAGATGGCTCTACCATCCTTCTGGCTCAGGCCATAAACCTGAAGGCTTTTACATTCCTCTGTCTCCTCAATACCTAGACCTGATGGATCATTATATCAGTTTATTCCACCTTTAAAAATCTCTCACATTGGCTTACCTCTGCCTCCTCTGCCCTCCTTTCCCATTGCCACTGTCTTGGCTCAGGCCATTGTTTCTGCTTTCTGTCTCTGATCTCGCTCTCCGCTAATCTGACTTCCACCCTGACAGAGTGATGTTATAAAACGCATTTCCAATCCATTACTCCCTGGTTAAGACCCTTTAGTTATTCTCCATTATTTCAGGATATAGTTTAGGGTCTTTAGCTAAGCATACACAGCTCACGTCTAAAAAAGATGCACTATTTTGAGTCTGGCTTTGTTTGCTCAACATTCATTTATGCATAACTTTATGGTCAGTGATTGGTCAGAGGTTATGCTTGGACACCTGAGCATGATGGATGGAGTAAGACTTCCACCCTTCCCAAACGATCTATATGTGGGTTGGGGAGCACATTCAAAGTTCAGGCAGGTTTCTACTCTGCCCTGCCTTCTAGTTTCTTCCATGTCCTCTGTTCATGTGAGCAGCTCCACCATCAGCCCAGGACTTGAGGACAGTATGGTTTTCTTGAGGCATGTGGGTGGAGGCAGCCAGGGTTGTTTGCAGAGTTCAAGCCCCTCTGTGGTCTCTCATTTCCAGGATCTACCTATTACCTTTATGGTTTTGTTGTCAGGAGGTTGCTTGTCCCAACTGGGATGGCTACCTCAGACTTGCTCCTGAGATTGCTACATTTGCTGGCGATGCTGCTGGACTGCATATTTTCATCTTTGGCTCCAGATCAATTGAGCCTCTCTGGCCTTGAAGCTGCCCTAGCCTACGGTCCAGGGAGAACCCTATCCCTGACCACCTGACCACAGGGGAGGAATGGCAGCAGCCCCAGGCAGGAGTGTCACAGAGTCCCACTGTTCTTACCCTAATTTCAACAGTGTTTCATTAATAAGTACTTCTTACTAAGTTATTTGACTTTGGTTGATTACCAGAATCCTGAAATGGTTTTTTTTTTTTTTTTTTTAACAATTTTGAACAATTTCCAAGTTGTTTTTTGGAGAAGATTTGAAGTCCTGCCTCCTGACGCCACAGGATGATTTTAATTTGCATTTTCCTAAAAACTAGTTCATTTGAGCACCTTTTCATATGTTTATTAGTTTATTGTACCTTCCTTTGTGATTTGTTTGGTTAAGTCTTTTGCCCATAATCACTACATATTTTTCTGAGATTAAATTTAAGCAGATAGGTAACCCCACCCTCAAGTTTGGCTTAGAAGCCTGCCCCTTCTCTGTAGTTTCATATAATTGACGCACAATTTTGTATGGTGGTTATCTGTATACTTGCCTGATTCCCCACAGTAGTCTGAAAGCTCCTTGACTGCAGGAATTTTGTTTCTGTACCCTCACTTCTATATCCTTGGTGCTTAGTGTAGTAAGCACTCTATATGCATTTCTTTTTTTTAAAAATTTAATTAATTAATTAATTAATTTTTGGCTGCATTGGGTCTTTGTTGCTGCGCATGGGCTTTCTCTAGTTGAGGCGAGCGGGGGCTACTCTTCAATGCGGTGCACGGGCTTCTCATTGCAGTGGTTTTTCTTTGTTGCGGAGCACAGGCAGTAGGCGTGCGGGCTTCAGTAGTTGTGGCATGCAGGCTCAGTGGTTGTGGCTTGCGGGCTCTGAGTGCAGGCTCAGTAGTTGGGGTGCACGGGCTTAGTTGCTTGGCGGCATGTGGGATCTTCCCGGACCAGGGCTCGAACCTGTGTCCCCTGCATTGGCAGGCGGATTCTTAACCACTGCACCACCAGGGAAGTCCTCTGCCAGGTTTTTTATTTGTGTAAATGCATCTCATTGTATTTCATTTCATTGTATAATATATTGTTTGAAATAAATGGGTCATTGACTAGTAGTTAAAAACCTATTTGTTTTACAAGAATTTTCATTAAATAGTAAAATTCCTTTTTAGTAGAATGAATCATTGGGTCCAATGTTATTATGTAATGTTATCGGCGACCTCTAAATTTATTGCTGCTAAGCTCACTGGTAAATTCTTTGATCTTTTAGTAGTATTTGACAAGGGTTGATCATTCTTTTCTCCTTGAAATACTTTTTTCATTTGGTGTCCTTACTCTCAGTTTACCGCCTATATTACTCTTCACTCCTTTTCATAACCTCATAATATTAGGGCAGCCAGGCACACTGACTTTCTTGCTGTTCCTCAAACACACCAGACAAACACTGCCTCCTGGGGGCCTCTGAATTGGCTGGGCCCTCTGTTTAGAACCCTCTTCTTCCAGATATGACTAACTGCCCCCATCCCTCTATCCTCCCATCCCATGTGTTTCCTCACGTGTCACCTTCTTTCTGAGGCTTCCCTGACCACCCTATTCAATATTTCAAACTACTTGGTCCACCTACCTACAGCCTCACTCCTGATTTCCCTTATCCTCTTCTACATTTTCTTTTTCTCATACTATTATTCAGCTTCTAACATGCTCAGTAATTTACTTATTTATTATGTTTATTGTTTAATGTCTCTCTTTCCCTGCTCAGGCTATGAGGACAGAGATCTTTATTTTGTTTGCTAATATGCCCAAAGTAACTAGAATATCATTGGGTATAAAGTAGGTACACAAACAGGTATTTGCTAAATCGATGATTGAATATCTGATTTTCTGGAAAAAAGAAAAACCTACACTTTGTCTGAAGAATTTTATTAGACAAAAAGTTTTATTTGAAAAAATATGAGAAATTTATAAAAAATGCCAATGTTCTTCTTTTATACCTTAATTGATGAATTAGGATCCATGAAAACACCATAAAATTTACATAAAAAGTTAATAAGTAGCATTCAAATAACCTCTTCAGGGCAGTCTTTTTAATAAAACTGGCATTTCTGTAAAAATGGAATTCTTCTATAATTATATGCAGTATAGTAGAATTTAATGCATACTTTAGATTTTAAAATAACCATATAACAGTGTGTTGAGTGGGACCTTTTTATCTTGCTTCTGAATTGCAGCTAAGGCCCCAAGCCGAGGACAAAAGACTTTTGAGTAACTGATTTTCTATATTTGGATTGCTATGAATAATCTACTAGCCACTGGGGTCAGAAACCTGCCTGCAGAGACTGCTCAGAGGAACCATTCCTGAAGAACTGGGATCCCCCACCCCACCCCAATATGAGAATAGGATTCAGCGAGCAGAAGTGCAGAGTTGTACTGAGAAACGATTCCCTCCCTCACAAACCTCTCTTTGTTCTCCAAAGAACCACTTGTAAAGTATGGAGTACTTTACAGTTGGGAGAGGGGACATTTCATTGCCTAGTTGAGCATTGCCTTATCCATGGATTTGCTGATCTGCTGTTTTCTGCTGGAGCAAGGCTAAAGGGAGTTGAGAGTAAGAGTGGGAAGCAGGGGACACTGTTCAATCTGTTTAATATGGTCACTTCAGAGAATAGCTGTGCTGGACCTATTTTTCCATTGTCCTGCTCAAGCCAGGAGGTGTAAAGGGACCTCAGCAGTGGTAGAGGGTGGATGGTTACTGTCTAGATCAGATAAATGTCCCTGCAGGATATTCTGAAGAGCCCATTTAATCACTCATGAGGGAGCCAGCAGCTGCGTGCCTGCCACACGCAGGAGCAGTCAGTGTCAGCCAGAGAAGCAACAGCAAACAACAAGGAGAGGACTGTGACTGCAACCAGTTTAGCAAGGGGATGATTCTCCTTCCTGCTTCCAGTTCTCAAGCCATGGGCTCCTGGAAGAAGTAGTGAGGGGCAGAAGGTTTCTCTGAGCAAGACAGTGCTTCATTTCTCCATTCTAAGCAGCAGAGAGTGTGGGTTGAACTACAGGGAAAAAAGAACTTCAAATTGATTTTGAGTCTGAAATCTTCAGAATAACAAAAAGGGCTCCCCCGGTGGCGCAGTGGTTGAGAGTCCGCCTGCCGATGCAGGGGACACGGGTTCGTGCCCCGGTCCGGGAAGATCCCACGTGCCGCGCAGCGCCTAGGCCCGTGAGCCATGGCCTGTGAGCCTGTGCGTCTGGAGCCTGTGCTCCGCAGCGGGAGAGGCCACAACAGTGAGAGGCCCGCGTACTGCAAAAAACCCCCCAAAAAACAAAAATAATATAAGTTTGAGTCTTAATTTTCTGAAGTCTTGAGTTCTAAAAACTGAAAGCATCTAAAAAGTTATAGATTGGGACCAAGTTGTTGTTTAAGGATCCCTAATATATCAGTTAGGAATTGCAGCATAAAAAGTCATTATAAAACTTAGTGGTTTAAAACAATAACCATTTATTATTTCTCAGAAACCTACAAATTGGCTGGACAGTTCTGCTGGTCTGTGGCAGGCTCAGTTGATCTCCATTGGGCTTACTTATATATCTACAATCCAGCCGAGTATTGGCTGGGAGCTGGCTAGTCTAAGAGGGCCTCATCTAAGAGGGGTGATTCAGTCTGCTTCCGTGTTCCAGCAGGCTAGCCTGAGCCTGTTCTCATAGCAGTGGTTAGGGTCGAAAGGAAGAAAGTAGAAACACTCAAGCACTCTTTCAGACCTTTACTTGAGGGGCAAGCTCAGAGTCAGTGTGGAAAGGCACTACCAAAGGACAAGATATAGGGAGGTGTGAAAAATTGGGGTCACTAATGCAATCAATATGCCACACCTATCAGGTGGGAAAGGAGATTCCACACAGGAAAGCTAAGAGCAGTTATTGGAAAAAATAAATTCATTTCATATTTCTGCTCTGAGGAGTAGACCCCTTAATCACAGGTTACAATTGATTTGGACTGCATAGGCTCTTAAAACAGAGACTGTTTGTTCTATATATTCTTTCTAATATGAATTTACCCCAGAAGTCATTGTTTAAAGATCCTGGTTTTTAATTTGGGGGTCACACTGAATTTGAATGTATATAATCTACATAATATATCAATAGATAATATCTAAATTTTATGTATCAGGAGAAAGCTATATACAGAAAACATGGAATTTGGAGATGAATGGCAGAAGATATAGCAAGGAAAGTTACAAGAGGTTGCCTCTGGGTAGGCTGACCAAAGTATGGGGAGGGGTAAGAAAGGGGCTGCTGATTTTTGTCATAACTGCATTCTAGTGCAGTTTGACTTTTTAAATTATGTACTAAATTACTTTGATTAAAATCAGTAAAAATTTTTTTCTATAGAGGAAAGTCTATTTTCAAAGCACCATCACTGTGCTGTTATTTACATATACCTCATTTAATTTAATCCTTACAATGTCTCTATGAGTTAGCTGTTGTTATGTCTACTTCAGATGAAGCATGTGGGACTAGAGAAATTAAGTGACTTGTCCAAGGTTACCTGGTCTTTAGGTAAGAGTCAGGGTGAAGATTGGAACCAACGTGTGTCTGCTTTCAAAGACTGTGGACTTAACCCCCAACCTATAGTTTAATATTGAATTCATCGGGCTTCCCTGGTGGCACAGTGGTTGAGAGTCCACCTGCCAATGCAGGGGACGCGGGTTCATGCCCTGGTCCGGGAAGATCCCACATGCCGTGGAGTGGCTGGGCCCCGTGAGCCATGGCCGCTGAGCCTGCGCGTCCGGAGCCTGTGCTCCACAACGGTAGAGGCCACAACAGTGAGAGGCCCGCGTACAGCAAAAAAAAAAAAAAAAATATATATATATATATATAGAATTCATCTACTTAGTTAGAAGCTGAAGTTTAATCTGCTCTATACCAGAGACCCATGCTATTTTGTAGCCAACACAAAAGAACTGGAATATATGTATTTTTTTCCTGCTATCAAATTTTAGTTGCTTCTTAACAGCATCTAGGATTGAAATGGAAAAATAGCAATTGAGTAAATTCTTTCAGTGGGAATATGATGAATATCCAGCATGTAGAAATTTGCTCTGAGGAAAAAATATTTACTTTTATTTAATAATTTGAGTATTATATTAGATGCTTAGATTTTAGATATTGGATTATAATAACACCTATATTTAGATTCTTCTTGAAAGGTGTATTTATAGTATAAGAAAAGCATTTATAATTAGGAGTTTGATTAAGATGAACTGTTCTGTTTTCATGAATTTTCCAAGTTATCAATATCCAGCTATATTATCTTTAGGTATTGAATTTGGTACAAACTTCATACACTAATTGCCCTTAACAGTTGCTGTAGATAATTATTGCAAAATGTCATTGAAAAGACAGAATTAATATATTAGTTTAGTGCACATGGTGATTTAAAGATTAGAATATGTTAAATAAACTGTGTCAGAAATTATAAATAAACTAAAATGAGTAAAATTATCCTTAAATTGCTAGACAAGTCTTCACATTTAATGTTACATTAATGAGTTTTGTAGAGACTGTTTAGAATAAAATCCCTTTTTCATCAGATGTTGCACATATGCCTTCACTGTTTGTTTTTCTTCAAAGTAAAACTTAATGAAACAGCTAATAAAACCCAATTTTACTCCTGATCCTCAAAAGAAGCAAGCCCTTGAAGTGTGCCCACTGTTTATTCTTTTGCACTGGTTTTTGCTACTTTTCAGCATGTAAATTTTCCAGTAATGGAAAACAGTCAAAGGCCATTAAACCGTTTCTTCCAAGTCTTATAAACCCAGCGTTTATTTCTTATTTGTAAAGCAGTTGCACAATGGAAACATGCTTTGCACACATACAGAGAAGTTTGGTCTCAGATCTTCATGTTCACCTCCTGCTGACTTCAGGAGGGTATAGTGCATGTGCATTTAAATGGGTCTTTATTATGTAAATAATCAAGAACCAGAATAGGGATTTTAACTACCCTAAAAAAATGAGAGGTTTCAAAATGAAAGGTGTATATGAGACACCTAGACTGTGTTACTCTCATAAACCTGAAAGTGTATTCAATTGGTGAATGGCTTATGAAAAAGGATCATCTTGCATGAATTAGAAATCTATAGATGGCAGATGTGTGTATATCCCAAGTAGCTTTTTCACTAACCATAGCATATGGCATCCTCTATCTTCCTGCTTCTTTATGGAGAGGATTGTTTGGTGATAGGATGGAGGTAGATATTTGGGTTGGGATGAGAGAGCATTGCTACTCAGTGTGGTCCTAGATTGGCACCAATGCAAGGAGATAAGTAAAGAAATTGAAAACAAGTACTTAGAAACTTGTTAGTAATTTGACAGAGTAATTTTATGTCTGTCAAATATAAATTAAAAAAAGATACTGACAATGGGGGAGGCTATGCATGTGTGGAGGCAGGGGATATATGGGATATCTCTGTACCTTCCTATCAAATTTGCTGTGAACCTAAAACTACTCTAAAAAAAGTTCTTTTTTTTTTTTTAATTGGGGCTTGTATTTTGTATGTTTTGGATTTTTAAATTTAATTTTTATTTTTTCTAGTAATCCATTTTTAGTGTTTTTCACAAAAGTATGTCTATGACAGATTGGAAATAAAAATCCTGATATTTCGCCACAGATGGCTTGAAAAGCATTTGGTCTAAGATGAGATTTTCAAATGTTGATTTATGTCCTTTTGCCCCATTACATAACATTAGATATTAAAATTTGAATAAAAAGGAAAGACCATCATTTATAATTCCCATACCCTAACAGAACAGCTTGATGGTCTTGAATGGTTAATGAGCTAAGGGCTGCATAGTAGAACCTGAGGTGGAGATATTCTGATTCCCATTAAGTGCAGGTCCATATGCTCTAGTGACCACTGAGTGAGAGTTGGTGTTGACATTCTCATAAGAAAATCTCATAAGAAAAGCCTGACTAGGATCTTGTGTCCAAATGGAAGTGGGCCATTGCCAAATAGATATCTTTTAAAATGAGGGTAGGTTTTAGGTGGAGGAAAGGAAAGAACAGAGAAAGCTGAATTATGTACTTTGTGGCACTTTTGAAGGATCAGGAATTTTGGACCACCATGGGACATTATGTGGGCCTTGACAACAAAGGGGAAGTAGAAATGGGAGAGCATCAATTGACAAATTTCATTTACTTTTCAGTTTTACCTAGCGTATCTTAGTGCTACTAAAAATCATCACGAGGCATGCCTCTTTGGTATGCATTTTATTCATTGCTGATACCTGGACAAGCAATCAGAGTATAAAGCTGAGATTTATATGTTATATAACCTCGAGTCATAAAAATGTTCATAAGTCATAGAAATAGAGGCTTACAGTTAGGAGGTCATATAATTCACCTTGTTCCGAATACTGCTTCTACTAAGGCTGCTTATGATGCATTAGTTGTTTTGTAGCCACTCTGTGGGTTCTGCCCTTGAGGGTAGGGTGTGCCGGAAGGGAGATATCCTGGGTTTATCATGCAAGAAGCACAGGTCTCAAGCCCTGGTTGAGCTGGAATGAGACTTACCCAGAGGATTGTCCAAGAATATGCTGAGCTTGGGAGAGAGATAAGCTGATCCAGGAGAAAGCTGAAAGTTGACTACTGGATCAGAGCTTCCTAATTGCCATGCCATGCACATTGCTGTGCCACACTGCTGTGCCGTGAACAGGCTACAAGGGGCCTCAGGATACTACAGTCATAATTCATTAACAGTGTTTTGTATCATCATTCAAATGATATTTGAGTTTGAAATGTAGTAGTTGAAATGATATTTGAGTATTATTTGAATGGCTCCCTATGTAAACTAAATTCAGTAATTATTTTGGACCAAAAAGCTTTAGGTGTGGTACTTGTGGCCTGGAGGTTCTCTGTAGTATCCACGTCACATTGCACCTACCCTTGACATTAGACCTTGAATCATTCCAGTATGTCTGATTACACACTTGTGATATACTTGTCATTAGTAAGCTTTTTTTATTCTTAAAATTGTGATAAAATATATACCACAAAAATATATGTAAAACATAAAGTGTACCATTTTAAGCATTTAAATTAAAATATTTTAAAATTATGGGAAAAATACATAAGATTTACCATCTTAACCCATTTTTAAGTGGTTCAGTTCAGTAGTACAGTTTAGTAGTATTCACTACATTCATATTATTATACAGCCATTACTAGCACCCTTCTCCAGAAGTTTTTCCTCTTAGTAAACTGAAACTCTTTACTCACAAAACAACTCCTTCCGCCCAGTCCAGGCAACCACCATTGCACTTTCTGTTTCTATGAACTTGACTGCTACCTCATACAAATGGAATCATATATTTGTCCTTTGCAACTGGTTTATTCTACTTAGCATAATGGCTTCAAGGTTCATTCATATTATAGAATGTGTCATAATTTCCTTCCTTCTTAAGGCTGAATAATATTCTATTGTATATATATTACATTTTATTTATTCATTCATCTTTTGATGGATATTTGGGTTGCTTTTATCTTTTAAAATTTTGTTTTTTAATGCATGTAAAATATTTGTGTTTTAATTTCAATTTAATTTTGCTATCACCATCATCATTTTATAATTTTTCTGACAGAACTTATGTATGATTGTTTTTATTACTTTTATTATCATTTTCTGATACTAAGTGTTGCTAAATAAAACATTGAATTTTGTTGCCTTTTGATTTATTTACTTACTTATACTTAGTTTTTGCTTTTGGTGTTAACAATTAGCCAAAGTCACATTCTTGTTAGAATTTTGTAATGAATTATTGTTTTTGGAAATTATTTGTTTCTAAAAATCAAATAATCATTGAATGTAATTTAATTAAGTTGATTAATTAAAAGGCTTTCTAGTTTCAGGAAATAAATTGTCAAAATATTTTAATCATATATCTACCAGTTAATGCATTACATATATTCTGTGAATATTTCAAAGTTTTAATTTTTGGAGTGATAAATGACTATTTGTTTGAATTTTCATGAAATTTGTTTTTAAAACATTTTAATGAACACAGATTTCTCATTCCTGTAAACAGGTTTTATGTGGTTGTAAAAGCCTATTGGCCCTATTCTTCATATTTAACAAATACTTAAATTTTACAGATATTGTACTTACTTTTCCATCTTAATGGATAACTTTTTATTAGAGCTGGAAAGCCATCAGTTTCACAAAGAAACACAGTATGAAAAAACGTTGAAGTCACTAGTTAGGTAATGAAATGAGAATCATCTCAAACTTTGATGTATGTGCCTGTGACTTTTTTCCCCTTAGCCTAAATGCCTTCCTGGCAGGAGAAGTTATGAGATGAAGACACAGTACCAAGCAAACTGCACTGACACCTCACCCCCAGCTATTTCAGTTTATTTAGATTAAGCTAAATAAACCAGTTACATGGTCACATCATTAAAAGCTGAAGCCGAACTGCCTCCCACAAGGATGGAAGCCCTCATTTTACCAGCCAGGCTAGAAACTTAGGCCAGTAAAGCAAAAGAGATGGAGAAGGTGGCACTCTCAAATAATACTTGTAAATGTATTGATGATATGTCAGATGGCATAAAGACAAAATTAATCCAGATTATTATTAAATCAAACAAGCTTTTATTTCACATTGGTGAATCTACACGTTAGAAACTGCCAAATTCTGGCAGAGGTAGAATTCCTAAAGAGAAACGCTAGGAGGAATATTGGTTCTCTGTAAAGAAGTACCAAAACAAATTACCGGGGATGAAATATTGAAGGTGGTAAATTCATACTTTGAAATAAATAAGGTATTATGGAAACATGCTTGAATTTGTGTTACTGGTAGAGTGACTGCAGTGACAGGACGGCATAACGGCCACACATCAAGAGTCGTGAAAACACTGAGATTCAAATAATACGATGTTTTATTCACAGAAAAACTCTGTTGTGTAAGAGTTTGCCTGTATATGAGTTTCACATAGTCTCATATATCAAAATGGTGAATCTAATGTGACTGAAGCTGCTTCACTCACATTTGTTTTTGGCTTCCTGTGAAGAAATGGGATTGGAATACAACTTTCCACTGAAGGGCAGAGGATGTCCAACAAAGAGTTTTGTCAAAAGTTTATGAAAGAATTAGAAGTTGTTTTGGTAAGCAATTCTTACTTTGAAGATTTGTTAAAAGGTAGTTACTTGGCTTTAAAAAATAGCTTAGGGCTTCCCTGGTGGCGCAGTGGTTAAGAATCCACCTGCCAATGCAGGGGACAAGGGCTCGAGCCCTGGGCTGGGAAGACCCCACATGCTGCGGAACAACTAAGCCCATGCGCCACAACTACTGAGCCTGTGCTCTAGAGCCCTCGAGCCACAACTACTGAAGCCCACACGCCTAGAGCCCATGGTCCATGGCAAGGGAGGCCACCACAGTGAGAAGCTTGTGCACCACAACGAAGAGTAGCCCCAGCTCGCCACAACTAGAGAAAGCCCACGCACAGCAATGAAGACCCAATGCAGCCAAAATAAATAAATATTTAAAAAAAAAAAAAAAACCTTAGAGAATTCCTTGGTGGTCCAGTGGTTAGGACTCTGTACTCTTCTCACTAGCCATGCGGTGTAGCAAAAAAAAAAAAAAAGAAAAACATAATTAGCTGAATGAATGAACCTAATTAATAGAAATTGCCAGGACCTCATGATAACGTATTCACATGTACTGATAAAATTTATGGATTCAAGTCAAAAATTCAGCCTTGGAGGTGCTTCCCTGGTGGCACAGTGGTTGAGAGTCCGCCAGCCGATGCAGGGGACACGGGTTCGTGTCCCGGACCAGGAAGATCCCACGTGCCGCGGAGCAGCTGGGCCCGTGAGCCATGGCCGCTGGGCCTGAGCATCCGGAGCCTGTGCTCCGCAACGGGAGAGGCCACAACAGTGAGAGGCCCGTGTACCGCAGACAAACAAAAAATTCAGCCTTGGAAATAAGGAGTTAAAAAAGATTCACTTGTGGTATTTAGTCTGTGTCACAGTTTGAATAGTAAAGAGTGATTATGAAGACAAGTAGAGCAACATCTTGTATACTTAAGGAAAAGCTGCTTCACTGGTTAAAGCAGCTTTTCATTTGTATTTACAATTATTCATACTATCATAAGAAATTTTCACATTTCATTTGTTGATGAAAGTAAAGGAAAATCTATTTGTTTTACTGAATGATGGCACTTTTGAAGTACAGTTTAGATTGAATTATCCAAGTTGTGGTTAGTGATGAGAAAGGAGTTTCCATCATTTGGAGAAAAGTGATAAATACTCCTTGCTGTAGAGACAGAAAGTAGATTAGCCTGGGGCTGGGAGTAGGAATGGGAATTGACTGTAATAATTGTATAGTATAAAGAAAATATATTTAAGATTTTTTTCACCAGCTTTCATATAGACACCACCAAATACCCTACAGTTTACTCCATTATACTGCTGTTCAAATATGAATTTTTATGTGTCATGATGTGAAAAGGGTTAGGAAGCACTGGACTGAATCATATGACAATCTGGAAGGCTGAGGCAGGAATGCTAACTGTGATGGGTCCCAAATTCAATAACTAAGAGATATCAGAAAATGGAGTAAAAAGCAAGGACTGGGAGAGGGTAAAGTTTCAGGAAATATATTTACCAACTGGGCATGTGTAGTGTCTTATGTCTTACTGATATGGGGGATAAGGGCCAGCAGTAGTGGGATGCATAGATGGCAGGAGGGTGATGAACCAGACAAAGCTGGATTAAGCCAGATAGCTGTACAGATGGTTTCTGAACTCTGGCAGTGTGGTTTTCAAGTCTGTGTGCTTGACTCTATGCCATACTGCTTCTCAAGTCTGTAGTAATACTAACCACCCATCTCCTTCTAAACTCCCACCCCTGGTCTCAGGCAGATTGTTCTTATGACTTGGGCCTTCTCCTGTAGAGAATGTGGCCTACAGTGGATGCTATAGTAGGGCCTCCTCCTAGACTGTGACTCGGATGTTGCTGGGTCCCACTTCAGTTGCTTGTTTGGGGGAAAGCTAAAGAATATAGTCTGATCTTAAAATGTTATCAGAACATTTACTCTGCAGCAGCCCATCATTTATGTGCTGTGCCGTAGAATATGGTGGCCACTAGCCACATGTGGCTATTCAAGTTGAAATTTAAATTAAGTAAAGTTAAATAAAATGAAAAATGTGGTTTCCTAGTTGCACTCACTGCATTTTAAGTGGCTACTGCCTACCATTTTGGACAAAACAACATTACCATCATTGCTGCTGGTTTTGTTGGACAATAGCATTCTCACTGGTCCCCTTCTTCACGTATGCTCCATCAGAAGTGAGAGCTCAATTCCTATTGGCTTCTAACTCCTCAGGCTGCCTTACTTCAGTGGCTGGCCCCACTATTTCTGTCTTTCCTCATATTGTGAAAGACAGTGATACCAGAAAATAATAGATTTCTGTGGTCATTAATTGCTGGTTCATACAAGATTTACTTTCTTAAAACAGTTCTGCGATACTGTTGACCTTGTTCTCCTTACTTTATCTTGCAAGCATAACAATTACAAACTGAGTTCTAAGAAATCCCTTCATGACAGCCTGTCACACTTTGGCTCCTATTGAACTTGAAGGCATCTATATCTTGTGGCTTAAAGGTGTGCTTTGCTGCTAAGCAGAGCTCCTGTATTTGTGTAGCTGGATTTTTGAGCCTAGTTTTAGGATTTTGCTTTTATTCATGCCAAATATCATCTCATTTTTGCCTGACTGAGATTTCTTTTAAATTAAATCTTGATTTGATCATCTGATAAACCATTATTATTATTATACCTAGCTTTTATAAGCATACCTTTGTAGGCTGGCTAAAAAGAAGTCATGTCAAACTAATCTATTTCCTTTTGAGAAGGTTACCAGATTGGCAGGATGCTATAGAAGGAGTGAGTTTGCTCTCAACCAGATAATTTAGAATGTTTTCAGGGGTGGGCCGTTAGGTGCATAAGGACTGCAGAAAACATCGAATTTGAAAAACCTGAGAATATTTAGTCTGGAGAAAAATAAACTATTTTAGATATTCAAAGGACTGTGCTGAGTGAGCACTGTTGATCAGAAGGAGAATTTATTGTTATCAGAGGAAGTTTTCAGGGTTAGTTATGAGAAATATAAAGTGTTGTTCGTATGTTCAGGGGAACACAAAGGTTCCCAAGACCTTGGAGCAGCACCACATAAGAAGGGGTAACTGCAGGATATTTCCATTCTTGCGACCACAAAAGTGAAGTGAGCCAAAAAACACAGTGGGAATTAAACGAAGTAGGGTTAAGTTTTCATTAAAGGCTGTGCTGTGCATTCACCACTCCTGGTTGCCCTGGCAACCAGGCTCCCTCACATGCTAATGACATTATAATGAGAAAAAACACATGCAAATGCAGTAAATAGTAATTAGAGGCACAGCCATACATGGAGTAGTGAGCTCTACCTTGGGAAGGTCTGAGAAGGAGCTGGTGAAGGGTTTGTACTGAAGACAAAGAAAGAAGTGATGAAAAACATTGAGTTATGTACAAAAGAGTTAAGTTGAGCCTGCACAGAGTATGCTTTAGTATTTGTCTCCTGCAAATACATGTTGTTTCTCCAAGCAGAATTTAGTCAAAGTCAGAAGTCATGCAATTGTACATCCACATTGTCTTAACAGTCTACCTGTTGGCGTCATTAACTGGAAAGAATCTTAGCTGTATTTGCTTTAGATTTGGAGCAGCTGTAGCAGCCTGCTCCTTGGAGTGCTCTCTCTGCCCACACTGGGCAGGGCTGGGCTCGCCCAGACAAGGTAGTGGAGCCAGAATATGTAGCCAAGAGTCAGTCTTGGTGAAGAGAGAGTCTTAAATGTGTTACTTCGGATGAGACAAGTAGGATCAGTGAGGGACTATATTTGGTTAATATAAGGTGACACATGCTGTCTGTGTCACTGGAAATGTGTCAGGAGACACTGGGTGACTGCCTTTCTCAGGTGTGATAGGTAGGGCTTTTGTTTGCCTGAATGGTTAGACTCAGAGTCTGTGAATCTGTGCTTGATTTCATTCTCTTCCCTTTATTTCATTATTCAGGCTCTTCTTTTCTGTCTTTTCTATTTTTATTGCCACAGTCTGTCTGTGTATCTTTCTTGGAAACGGCTAGAAAATGTTACATTACCTGCTTCCCATTATCCCAATTCTTTGATTTATCTTTTTTGGTGTCAGCTGAATAGAAATTGCAATAGCTTTTGAGGTCCATAAATATTTACTGTTCTTTTCTCTTCTCTAAATTAAAAAAAAAAGTTTAAAAATTTCATAAGAAATGCACGTATACTTTTGTAAAAATCTGCACTAGTATATTATTAAAAATGAAAGTAATTTAGACATACATGTCAAAATGTTTTAAGTGCCTTTCAGCTACCTCTCATCCCCCTGCCAATTCCCAGTCCCAAACTTCTCCTTGGAGAAAACCAGTGTTAACAGTTTGGAGAGTAAACTTCAAAATCTCTTCCTATGCACTCATATATATGGTTATTATATATTATAATGTACACTATTAAGACATTATTCATATCTAACACTTATTGAGGGATTACTATATGCCAGACACTGATCTTTTTTGTATATTAATTCATTTAATCCTTAGAACCGCCATTTGAGGGATTTTATAGAAGAGAGGAAGGTCAGAAAAGTTAAGAAATTTTTTCACGGTAACAAGCCAAATTTATATCTGAGGAAGTCTGATTTGGAGCTCATGCTTTCTCTCATCACACTGTCCTACCTGCCCTGCAGGTAACATATACATATATGTTTTCTTTTTCCATATATGTGGAATCAATCATTTCATATGATTGTTTTTAAAGTAGTTTTTTAACTTAATATCCAGAGGTTATTCCATATCAATAACTTCTATCTGCCAGGTTTTTTTTTAATTGTTACATTTTGTTCTCTTGTTCAGATGCACTATAATTTAAGCTTTCCTCTGTTGATGGGCATTTAATTTTCTATGGCAAATGATACTTTAATAAATGTCCATGCAAAACAATTTTTATGTGTACTTATTCTTATTTCTGTAGAATAGATAAATAGCATTATTGAATGAGAGGGTATGCTCACTTGACATTTTGACAGATGCTGAAAAATTGGCACAGCTATCACTGCCTTCTTGAACTACTCCTCGGTGCCTGAGACGCTGACCTTGTGGTTTCCTTCTACCTCTCAACTATTCTTAGTGGCTTCCTCTGCTGCTTCCTCCTCATCTCCCAATAGCTCAACTCTGGAGTGCCCCAGGGCTCAATCTTTGGACTTCTCTTCTCCAATTAGACACTTTCTCTAGGAGATCTTACCCAGCTCCTTGGCTGTAAATACTATATATGCACTGATGACTCTTGAAATTGTATTTTTAACACCTATTATGTCCCTGAACTTCAGGCTTTTATATCCAGCAACCTGACATACATTCGAGTGTCTATGAGGCAGCACATTTAACTCACTTTCACTTATCCTTCCCCCTCTCCCTCACAACCTACTTTTTCCACAAATTTCCCTATTTCAGTAAATATTAGCTTCTAGTTGCTAGGGACAGGAACCTGGCATTCCCCTTGACTTCTCTCTTTCTCTTACATCCCATGTTTAATCCATTAATAAATCCTACTAACTCTATCTTCAAAATATATCCATAATCAACCACTTCTCACCACCTCCACTGCACCACTGTAGCCCAGGCTGCCATTATTTCTCGCCTGGCCTGTTGCAATAACTTCCTAACTAATGCCCATTAGGAATCTGGTCTCTAAACAGCAGCTACAGTGATCTTTTAAAAATGTGAGTACAATCATAACAGTCTGTGCCTCAGAATCCTCCAGTGACTTCCGGTCTTTGTCAGAGTAAAATCCAAAGCTCTGACCATGACTTGCATGGCCTAAATTGTTCGCACCCCTTTCCTCTCTAGTCTTAAATTCCATCATTTTCATGCTCCTTCACTCTGCTCCAGCCATATACTATCTCTGCTATTTCCACTGTGGAGTCTAAGTGCAGCTCATTCCCACTGTCTAGTGTGTTCATAAAGGTAGCTTTATGACTTATTCCCTACTTCAGTCAAATCATCCCTCACCTTATCAGCAAGGTCCCCCTGTCTGTCCACCATATGTAAAATAGCATCTTCCTAACCCTATCACTTCAGTCCCCCTCACTCTAATTTATTTATTTTTATTGCACTAAAACCATCTACTGTACATATTCAGTTGTTATCTTCTTCGCCCTGCATCTGTTCCTCCAGAGTGCAAGCTGCCTGAGGGCAAGAACTTCTGTCTGTTTGGTTCACTGCTGTATTCCTAGGGCCTAGCACACCATGTTATATGAACTAAGTGCTAATATTTGTTGAATGAATAAATGAGTGAAAGAGAAAGGCAAAATTTCTCTCCTGACTGGAGCAATTTATATTCTTAAATAGTATATGAGTATGCCCATTTTCTCATACTCTCTAGACTATGAGATATTACTGATTTTTAAAAATTTTCATTCTAAAAGATGAAAAATGATATATTGTTTCAATTTGCATTTTCCTCATTACATTGGTGTTGAGCATATTTTTATATGCTTATTGATCACTGGTATTTCTTCTAGGAATTTCTTGTTTATGCCCTTTGTCTCTTTTACTGTAGTTGTTTATCTTTGTAATAGTGAATTGTAGAAGTAACTTATATATTACGACTATCAATCCTTCATTTCCTATATGTATTGCAAATATTTTTTCCCAGACTGTCACTTCTCTTTTGACTTTGTTAATAGTATCATTTGTCAAACAGGAGTTTTTTAATATTTAATAAATCTGCCAGTCTTTTGCTTTATGGCTTCTGGGTTGGTGTTTTGCTCAGGAACTCTTTCCTAACTTCAAATTAAGAAAATATTCTCTTATATTTTCCTCTAGACCTTTATTAGTTTATTTTTTATGTTTAGGGCTTTAATCCATCTGGAATTTATTTTAGAGATTGTGAGATGTGGTAATGTAGTTTGTTTATTTTATTTAATGGTGAACTGCTTGACTTCATTTCGTTATTGACTCATCCATTCTTCCATCTGTGATCCAAATTCTCTTTTTATCATATATTAAATTCCAACATGTAAATGTGTCTATTTCTAGACTCCATACTCTAATCCCTGATCTATTTTTCTTTTCTGTCATAATAACATAGATTTTAATTATTACTAGTGCTCTTTAGTTGGTTTTGATATCTAATAATCCTATCATTCATTGTTTTTTAAAAATTAATTACCCCATGCATTTTCTTTTAAAAGTAATTTTAGAATCATTTTACAAGTTTCATAAAAAGCTTGTTGGGATTATTTTCATGTCCTACAGTACAGTTATAGAGTTTCCTTGACATAATGATAGGTATTTTCCTGGATATTTGACAATTTGTGTTCGTACCAGGAATAGTGTATTTTATCTTTATGATTTTAACTGATTATTGCTACAGTTGTAAAGTTACTGATTTTTATATATTGATCGTTTTCCTGGCCACTCTCTGAAACTCTCTTATTTTATTGCTTTTTCTGTTGATTCTCTTAGATTATTTAAACAAACAATGAAATCATTTGCCATTTTAATCTTTTTCTTTGAGAACTTTCTTCAGGCAGTGAGCTGGGACATTTGTAGAGCTTACCTTGTTTATTTCCTTTTCCTCAGAGATCACTGTCCTACACTGCCTGTGTCCAACATCTTCAAACCCCAATTTCATATATTTTTTGTTTGGTTTTCTAGTTGTTTAAGATGGGAGAGTAGATCTAGTCTCTGTTATTCTATCATGGCTAGAAGACCAAAGAAACACTTAGACGAATGCAAAAATTCTTGAAGGATACCAGTCTATCGCCTTATTATATGAAATTTAAATTTAATGAATACTGGTTTTAAGCTAAGATTCTGTTAGATACATGACCATCAATTCAGCTGGTCTGTTTCTAAACCTATGGTTGGGAACACAGCATGGCGAGAACATGATTAATTCATGGAAATGAGGAAAGACTCTCTAAGATTTGTAGCATAAGTGTGGGGTGAGGTGGTGAGCTTCTCCTCCTTCTTGTGTCCACCTGGCTTTCACACAACTCCTGCCTTGATGCAGAGGCAACCTGCTAATGTCAAGCTATGGGAAGCAGGAGTTCTGATGGAAGATACAGAAAGAGAGGGAATCAGTATAAGAGCTTTAAACACGCACAGGCTTGGAATGGAAATGACTATGAGGGCAGAGATTGTGACTAATTCTGGAAAATATGTCAGGAAACTTTTGTTACATCAATAAAAAAGGCTGAGTGGACAACATCCTCCCTCTCTCCTTCCTCCTCTTCACTCTTCTTTGCCAGCAGTTTGAGTTTGCCACGTTTCTGGTTTTGATCCAAGTAGTGGATATTGAATGCTCTTTTTGGCACGTAGGATGACTCCAGTAAAGTCTTCAATCTCACATTATCCAGGTCCCATGCATAAAAACAGTGAGTGTACTACTGTGCAGCCTTCTGTAAAAGCTGTCAGTACTTTCATCCCCGTTATTGGTCAAAGCCCTTTTGTTTTCCCGCAACAGCCGTGAGAATCTGGCCTAGTATCTTCAGGTTGAAACAGCTTCTGAAACACTGGCCTCCCTCAGCTGTTCTGGGCAACTACCCCTGTGTTAGGTGCAGGAGCTGTGGGACTGCCTTTCTCCCACCTCTTCCTGCCTCTTCACCTGTACTGGGCTGAATAGTGTCCCCCCAAATTCATGTCCACCCAGAACCTGTGAATGTGACTTTATTTGAAAATAGGGTCTTTGCAGATGTAATCAAGTTAAGACGAGGCCATACTGGATTAGCGTGTGTCCTCAATGCAATCTGACTGATGTCCTTCTAAGAAGAGGGAAATCTGGACACAGAGATACAGACACACAGGAAAGAAGGCATATGAATACAGAGGCAGAAATGGGAATGATGTGTCTATAAGTAGGCAACAACCAGTACCTAGAAGGAGACAAGGAAAGATTCTCCCTTAGAGCCTGAAGAGAGAGCATGGCCCTGTCGATACCTTGATTTCAGACTTCTAGCTTCCAGATCTAGACCTGTGAGAGTAATCTTTTTTGTTTTAAGCCAGCCATTTTGCGGTATTTTGTATGCACCCATGCCAGGAAGGCCTTTCTCACCTTCCTTTCCTTCTTCCCACCCACACAGCAGGATCCTTTTCTCAGTAAAACTGCTTAAGATCAGGCATCCTTCATTTCATGAAAAAATAGGAAACTTAATAAATTATTTGTATGGCTTTGCAAGGACAGTGCTTTGAAATGAAAGTGACAGTTTGCTACCCTGATAATTTGCTACTGTCTATAGAATTTCTTTCAATTTATTTTATTAAGTACAAAATTACTTTAATACTCTTAATTTCCTTGAATAATTCCCTTATAACAGGTAATTTTATAAAAATATTATTTATTAGAGGAATAAGATTTGGAGTAACTTTAAATTTAGAAATCAAGATGGAGAAGCTAGAACTTGGGTCATCTTTGTTTTCTTATTTTATCTATGATATTAGAAAAGCAGTGATAAACCTTTGAGAACATTTCATCTAGAGCAAACAAAATATGGTAAAATCTCTACAAACTTAAATTGAAAGTAGAAACAAAGAGAGAAAAAAAATTTTTTCTATAGCAGGCCCCCATCTCCTCTCCAATCAGTTATAGCATTTGTTTGCCAATCCTTGGGCACAAATAAGTAGGAATGCTCTTGGAAGCAGAACCAAATTGTTCAATATAATAAAAAGTATGAGGGTACACATGGAGGTCCCACATTTATGAACTGAAAGTTGAAAAATCAAAATGGGCAGTTTGGAAAACCTGAAAAAAAATTATTAAAATCTGAAAGAGGGAAAAGAGAATGAAATTCCACAAAAATGCTTAATAGTGAAACAACATTGTAGAGATATCTGTTGAAAGTGTTAATAAAGAAAATGGAACCAATGTGATCTAAACTAACTTTTGATGCCTTGGCTCCAAGAAAGAGAGGGATTTAGCATTATTTAAACTATAACCACTTTTTAAAAATTTGCATGAAATAAGCAGGCTGTGCAAGTACACATCAACAGGTATGCGTGTGTGCTCATCCCCGCCCCCTCTCCCCAATAAGGTCATCAAATTGGTCCAGTAACCTCCTTTTCTGGGCTAACAAGTGGCTGATTTTCTTCTGCTCTTCATTCCCTGGGGTCACTGCACTTGCTGTGCTTTTTTTTTTTTCTAATTTTTGAATTTTATTTTATTTATTTTTTTATACAGCAGGTGCTTGCTGTGCTTTGACCTGCCTTTGGGGAAGGGGAGAGCAGTGCGTTCTACTGCTCATCTAGGAAGTCAGAAGGGGTTAGAGGTAAAAAGCAGAGGGACTTGGTAGGGTAGGTCTAAGAGTCCTGTCAGGGAAAGGGAGTTGGACTATTATAGGAAAACTAACTAAAATGAGCACAGTGCTGGGGTTTTCAATATGTCTTTATTGAATGGAATTGAAAATTGAAGGCCCTAAGTGGTATAAAACAATGTCCACTTGAGAAGCAAAGTGAAGGTATACCATAATTAGGTAGTGACCTAGGAAAGAAGTATTGGCCTTATTTTGGTTTAGCAACTAGAGGGTAAGTTTAAAAAGGAGAGAAAATAAAAGTTAATATTGTATGCAAGAACATTTTATGGTTCTTAGAGTATTATTGATTGCAGAGAGTGGAAGGAAAGCACAGTATTACATTTTTCTTTCATGGATTGGATTTTTATATTTAATTAAATAACTTTTACAAGGTAAAACAATACATGATCATTGTAAAAATTCTAATAATATATAGATATATAAAATACAGATGAAAATATTTCCTTCCCTCTCCTCTGACTCAATTTTGTAGTTTATTTTCTATGCACATGTAAATATATGTACGTTTATAACATATTTACGAAAGTGGGATCATTGTTTTGTAACTTACTTTTTCCACCTAACAGTACGTAATGGACATCTTTCTTTGTGAGCATATATAGAACTATCTCATTATTACTGATAGCTACATAGTATTCCATCATATGGATGTTTTAAATTTGTTTAAAGGAACCCCTATTGGTGACGAATAACTCAGTTATGCTCACAGTGATCCCTGTAACCTTTAACAATATATCAATACTTTTAATTCCTGATTTTTCATTTTTGGATAGTAACTATTGATTCCTGCTGTGATAGATGAGGAATTTAGAGTACTTATACTATATCCCACATTCCTTTCTGTTCCTCCTTCTGATTTTTAAATTAATTATATTACTATTTTTACATCATCAAGATTTATAATATTTAGATTCTGTTCAGTAAGTATAATTAGTCCTCTGTGCTTTGTTTATAGGTTGATTAGAACTTTAAACCTAATAAGAGTCTGTAATGAGTATGCTAATGTAAACAAGAGTAACTGCTGAACTAAGTATTGTAAGAGAAGGCCGTATAACCCTCTGACACATGGCTGCCTTAGAGAGAATATTTCAAGTTAAAATCCCACAGATTCTCTTTTAGTTTCATACCATGACCATGCTAAGAAAAAGCTCTTTTAAACTGGGCAGAGCCAGAGAACCTCCAATTAAGGACCAATGGTCACCATGTTTTGTGGTTTAATTCCCAGGTAGTGAACCAATGTGTTCAGTAGTCATTCACACCTTAGGTCACACAGATAAAGGCAATAATCATAACGGGTTATGTTGTGCAAATGGTGAAGCAAAGGGGTATGGGCCTCTGTTGGATGCGACCACACATCCAGAAGAAGATTTAATTCTTTCTCAGAAGGACAGCTGCTGCTCCCTCAGCTGGAATTTATTATTATCTGAGGTGTATCTCCAACCCTCTCCCCCAGAAAGTATGGAGAAGGTATTGGTGGACTATTCAATAAATGGCTGTGTCATGTTTAATAAACTCCAAAATACTACAAGACCAAGGAGAAGACCAAGGTCTTTTTCAAAGGTGAAATATGTTATATACCTACTTTTACTTTTGGGTTTTTGGTTTCTTGAGTTTTTGCTCTTTTGAATTTTTGCCTGAGTCAAAGGCTGGCAGTTACCCATGAATCACTTTGACTGGATCTGGTCACTCTTGATACTGACTCAGAGGCATCAGAGTCAGCCATGGTCAACATCCACAAACATATTGGGAAGGTGTAGCAGTATCGGTTAGTGAGATTGGGTGGGGGTTGGGGCACGAGGAGATGTTTTAATATATTCAAAATTGTGTTCTGGAGGATCTCTAAATCCTTAACAGTTACCTTCATACACCATCTAACTTTCAGGCTTTAAAAAAATGAACAGATATTAGTTTAGTGTCTGACTTACCCAGTGTAAGCTTTGCTTTTCAGCAGCAGTTTTTCTTTTTTTTTTTTGACCCCAAGATTAATTAGCTCTGGGCAGTTACTGGTAGTATTGGTTTGATCTCTTACAGAGGAAAGAATAACCACTTGAGATCTGTGGCTTAGGTTTGGCCTGTTCCTCAGGGTTCCATTGGCCTTGAAGGTCCTGTTGTTTGTTCAGTGCCAGCAGTGACGTAGAAACTTCCTCTTGTCTTAATTCCTCCCCAGTGGCCTTGACAAGCCCTTCCTGCAGCTGATCATTATGGGCAGTTAACTTGAGTTTACATCCTATATGCAATCCTTTATTCCAAAGCAGGGCTGAGGCTCTTAGATAACCACCTAATTTTTTAGACAGCAGTGTTTTTCTAGAGTAGACTGTTAAAAGCTTATTAAAATTCAGCTACAAGAGCCCCATAGTTATTTGGGTAGCTCGATTCCAGCAGGCATAACATAACTGTCTGAGTGGCATAGCTTTTGACAGCTTGTAGGAAAGCAGACCTAAACATGTTCTGTTAGGAAATCCTTAGTATGCAGTCAGTACTACACTAGAAAACTTGGTTGTCTCTCTAGGGTTCTATAAGGCCTCCAGAACATTTTCTCCTGAAAAGTTCACGTTGGAATCCATTGCAGCATTGCGCTGGCCTGGAGGCATATGTTCAAAAGTCAATCAATGAAGTATTTGTTTAACATGAAGTGTTTTTTGTATATAGGCACAAAAGGGTTTGTACACTAAAAAAGTAAGTTTCCTTCCTAACCTTCCCACCCTCCTTACCCAAACCTCAGAGGTCATTATTCATACCAATGTCTTGGGTGTCCTTTCAGATATCTTCAATGTACACAAGCATATGCGTTTATATTTAAACAAATGGTAGGATAATATACATATATACATGCTGTTCTGCATATTTTTAACTTAATGATCTATTTTGGTTATTATTCCATATGAATACTTATAGTCACTTTTTTATGACTGCATAGCATTCTATTATTTGGATATACTATAATTTATTTAACCAATCCTCACCTATGGGCATTTAGGTTATTTCCAATACTGTGCTATTAAAACAATACTTTAATACATATCATTGCATGAATTTTACTTTCTACATATGCAATTGTATCTGTACGATAAATTCCTGGAAGTAGCATTTCTGGATGGAAGGTATGTGCATTTTAAGTTTAGATAGTTATTGTCAACTTGCTCTACAGGGAGGTTATACTAATTTAAACTACCCTGCCCTTGGCAATGTATGAGAGCGCCTGCCTGTTTTATCCACATCTTTGTCTACAGAGTGTATTTCACTTTGGCTTTCTGATCTTTGCCAATCTGATAGGTAAAAAATGGTATCACATAGTTTTAATTTGCATTTTTCTTATGGGTAACATTGAACATATTTTTATATGATTAAAATCCATGTATACTTCCTGTTTAGTGAACTGTCTATTTATATCATTTGCTTATTTTTCTATTGGGCTGTTCCTCTTATTGGTTTGTGAGAACTATTAATATGCTGAGGAAATTAAAGCTATTTATATATTGAAAAAATTAGTCCTTTTCTATGATTTGAGCTACAGATCTTTTTTTCACATTTTAATATTTGCCTTTTGACTTTATGGTGTTTAGAATTTTTTCCATGCAGTAGAATTTATCATTATTTTACATGACTTCAAGATTTTTATTTACTTTTTAAATATCCTTTAAAAACTTTTAGGGAATTCCTTGATAGTCCAGTGGTTAAGACTGTGCTTCCACTGCAGGGGGCATGGGTTTGATCCCTGGTCGGGGAAATAAGATGCTGCAAGCCTCACAGCCAAAAATAAAAAATAAAAAAATAAAAATAAATAGATAGGGCTTCCCTGGTGGCGCAGTGGTTGAGAGTCCGCCTGCCGATGCAGGGGACGCGGGTTCGTGCCCCGGTCCGGGAAGATCCCACATGCCGCGGAGCGGCTGTGCCCATGAGCCATGGCCGCTGAGCTTGTGCGTCCGGAGTCTGTGCTCCTCAACGGGAGAGGCCACAGCAGTAAGAGGCCCGCGTACCACAAAATAATTAAATAGATAGATAGATAGATAAAGGAGTTTATAATCTTCCAGTGTTTTCATTGTGAACACATTTATGGTATTGTTTTCCTCATTTAAATCTTTATTCCTTGTTTTGGCATAAGGTGAAGGGCATTCCATCTAGATGACCTGAGGAGTTTTGACTGTGAGGATGTGTTCTCTTTTTATTTGTGGTGTCTGGGTTACATACAGCACCTGCATTTCCTATTAGTTTCTCTTCTACAGTGACATTGTGGAGCAACCTGCTTCGTGGCAGTGGGCAGCAGGGAGTCCTGATGGCAGAAGTGTAGTTGGACATGGGAAGGTTTTAAGTTATGAGATTACTGGCTGTTACAGATGACCAGGTCAAGGCTGGGCAAGTTGCCAGAGAGTAGGGTTTGAGGTGGTAGTGAAGACCATATAAAAAGCAGTCTCAGCACAGTCGAAGCTCCAAGATGAGCATCCACAGAGGCAAGTTTAGTATGTGGAGTGCTCCGAGTGAGCCCTGGAATTCCTGAAAGTTGGGAGCTGTTTGTGGCCTTTTCTGGAGAGGCAGCTGCAGAGTCTGTGGTTGGCTCTGTTCTCAGAGTTCAGAAGGGGACTCCAGTGAATTTAGTGCAGTGGTTCTCTACCCTGGCTTTTCATTAGACGCTACTGGGAAGATTCTTACTTCACCAGTCTGAGGGTGGACCCCAGCAACAGCATTTTGAAAACTCCTCAGATGATTCAGATGTGCAGCTAGGGCTGAGAACCACTGTTTAATGCAGTCAGTTTGCTGTCCCGCAGGGATTGCAGTGCTCCCTGCCTCAGTGCTTCCAAATGTGCACACAAATCACCTGGGATCCTGTTAAATACAGATTCCAATTCAGAAGGTCTGAAGTGGGACTTGGGATTCTGCATGTCTAACAAGCTCCCAGGTGACCCTGAGGCTGCTGGTCCCCAGACCGCACTTTGAGTGGCTTGAGCTTGTTATTCCATGTGCAGAGCCTGGCGTATACCAGTCCGCGAGCATAAGTAAAGATCTTTCTACCATGATCCTGCTCTCTGGCAGAACTTGCTTAGTGTAGTAGAAAGAACACAGGCCAAGAGGCTTGCCTTCTACTTCTAGCTCTGCCCCTAATTAGCTGTAACACAGCTTAAAAGTGCTTCAGTCCTTCACCTTCTTATCGCTAAAGCAGGAGGGTTGAACTGGGTAAGCTGTAAGGTTCCTTTTGTTCCACCTCCTCCCATGCAGGTCCGGAGTGTTTTCAGACTCTGTGGGGATGAGGTTTTTATGTGGAGGACAGTCTAGATTCTAGAGTAAGGACCCTGGCTTCCCTTTGCAACCTTTCTTTCTCTAGGGATGGGGACTAGGCCCTGATCTTAGGATCAACTGGAGGAAGTAAAACTAATCAATGTTAAAAAAGTAAAGGAGGTTAATGTTAAATTGTAAGTAGAAAAAGAATGCAGGGAAGCTGGAGCAGAATGTCCACTGGAATTTTCAGGGGGAGGTTTGAGTTCAACTTTGTTTACTGGCCTTGATTTACTGTAGTGCCAGTTCAGAGGGCAGTTTTCATACCTTTATGTTTGTTGTCTCTAAAAAAGCATCCTTCAACAGCGAAGAATAAAACTTTTTCTGCCTTAAATTAAAATGATGTGGGAGAAAGGCCTACTTATGTGGAAGTAAATGTTTGAAATGCTATAAAACTCTCCTTTTTCTATATTTAATTTTTCAAGGCTAATCTTGACTATTAAGAGATTGATACTGAAAAGAAAATCACCATGACCAAATATAGGCTGAGTCAAAAACTCTTTTGCACCTCCCTATAGACACTAATAAATAGTATCAGAAATTGCCTAAAACAGAGATTTAAATTGCTTAAATTTTAAATAATACTGAAAATAATGTCTCTATCTTAAAAGATACCAGATAATTTATTTAGATTTTATAACATAGGTATACAGGAATTTCTGACTCACCTCTTTGATGTCAAAGGAGGTGTATTTTGCATTGTAATTAGAGTTTTACTCAATTGTAGCTTCCCTTAGGAAGAGGTTGTATGACCAGCACTCAGGTATAGAAAATATGAAATAGAACATTTATCCTCATTTGATGAATTATACTCAGTACACACAGTTTAGCTCTGACTTTTCTCTGAATATCCTATGATTTTTTTTCTCTGTTGCTAGATTATTTTTATTTTTTTAAATTTTTTTTTGGAAAAGAAGTGAAACCATCTTTTTTTTTTTTTTTTTTTTTTTTTGCGGTACGCGGGCCTCTCACTGTTGTGGCCTCTCCCGTTGCGGAGCACAGGCTGCGGACACGCAGGCTCAGCGGCCATGGCTCACGGGCCCAGCCGCTCCGCGGTATGTGGGATCTTCCCGGACTGGGGCACGAACCCACGTCCCCTGCATCGGCAGGCGGACTCTCAACTGCGCCACCAGGAAAGCCCTGAAAACATCTTTATTAATGGATGAAATATTATAATTATAAAATCAAAAATAGTCTATAAACAAACTTAGCAAAGTTGCTGGCTACAAAGTCGCTAGATTATTTTTAAATTGCAGACTGTGAGTACTTTTTCTCAGAAACACATACTATTATGGTTTTATTGTATTTGGTAAATCTTTTATATAATCAGGTATTGATTATCATAGTGAGAGTGATAATATAATACAGTAGAAAGTCTCATTTTAAACTACTCAATGCAATATAGGTCACTTTATAAAAAGATTATTTTGGTTACAAGTGACAGAAAATCCAACTTAAGTTGGGTGAAGCAAAGAAGGGACTTTTGGGGTCCATGTAATTGAAAAATTTGAGGGTAGAGCTAGCTTCAGGTATGATTGGTATAAATAGTGTAATCAGGATCTGGTCTCTGCATATTATGGCCTTGCTTTCCTCTACATTGGCTTTATTCTCAGGCTCCATTTAATCACATGATGGCTGCCAACACTGCCAGGGTTTTATCTTTCTGGTTCAAATCTAGTAGAAACGAGAATAGCTTTCACTAGAATTTAAAACAATAATTCCATCTACAAAATGTAGAACTTTAGTGAAATAATAAAAGATGATAGTATTCGATGCCTAATAGCTTACTTTACTGGCAGGAAGGATATTCAAAATATTTAACAACCTATGGTAGTGTCATCAACCAGTCTGAATGAGTTGGCTGCAGTCAATCAGAACTAGTGTTGATCATGACCAGACAGCAGGGCGGCCCCTGTGTGAGTCCTGGCGGGATGACAGCCTAACTAACTGGGAGGTATTAAAAAGGTGCCACCAGATTTCTCAGAAAATATAGTTTCTGTATTAGTTTCCTAGGGCTGCCATAATAATGTACCACAAACTGCGTGGCTTAAAACACAGAAGTTTATTCTCTCACAATTCTGGAAGTTGGAAGTTGGAAATCAGGGTGTCAGCAGGGCCATGCTCCCTCCAAAGTCTCTAGAGAAGAATCTTCCTGTGCCTTTTCTAGCTTCTGGGTAGTTGATGGCAATCCTTGGCATTCTTTGGCTTGTAGTAGCCAAATGTCCCTCTTCTTATAACTACACTAGTCATATTGGATTTAGGGTCTAGTCTATTCCAGTATGATCTCATATTAACTTGATTACATCTGCACAGACCCTATTTCCAAATAAGGTCACCAACAAAGTTCCCGGTGGACATGAAATTTGGGAGGATACAATTCAACCCAGGATAGTTACCTAATATCAAATGCTCTTACATAGTTGTCATGACACAAATTTTAAAAAATACTCAATATTAAATAGCTCACAAACACTCTAAAATTGTCTTATTTTATAGTTAAAAACTGGGTATTTTAATCTTAGTAAAAGTATTTAAGTAAATTATGAATTTTTTAGTTTGGATGCTATTTTGTATTTTTTTTTTTTTACTACATCAAATTAAGTAACCATGTTTTTCTTAATTATAATTATTTTAATTCTGTTAAAATATGAATGTTAGTGTGACATTTTGGTGGAGAATTAATAATATTCATTGATATGTGAGTATGTTTGTGCATGACAAGTTATTACATTTTTACACAACTTCATTAAGTTCAAACAAGTTTTGCCTTAAAAAAAATGAAACTTACCACAATTAGATGAACATCATCCATTAGTGTATTTAACAGCAAGTATAAAAAACAGAAGAGAAATGCAACTGGTGAAGGGCTTCGAAATCATATCTTACAACAAACATTTGAAAATGGTGGTAATTGTCTTCAACTCTTTGAATAATGGCTCTGTGGAAAAGAGTTTAGACTCTAGAGGGCAGAACTAGAACCAGTGAATTAAGGTTAAAGGGAAATATTTTAGTGCAATGTAGAACTAAACTTTCTCAATGAACAATGTGTCATATGCCAAAATGGAGGTGGTAGTCATGTAAGGGAGTGAAGTGCAGGCTCCTGGAAGTGCTTAGGAAGGTGCTGAATGATTACCTCTCTGGGACCTTTTAATAGAGATCTTCCCTTGAACAAGAAATTGAAATAGAGGGTCCCTTCTAGCTTCAAGATGCATGTCCTCCTAAAATTTCTATTTCTGTATATGCCATGAACATCACTATTAATTATGTGACAAGATATTTCTATAAGTTTAGATATTTTTAAACAGCTGCCAACCCATTGTGTTCTATGAATTCTATGCTTTGAAATGCTTGGGGAATAAAAGGGATTTAATCTAAGAGAAAAGGAAACATCATTAATAGGTATGAAAAGTAGGGGATTAAATTTTCTATTTATTGATTACCTACTATGTACAGGGGTATTGGATGAATTTCTTTATCCGTATTATCTCATTTAATATACTTAGTTTTTCATTGCTCGGTTTGGAACTTACGAGATGCTGTAGATCTTAGAATGATGAGTTCTTACAATAATTGGCATTTTCTTATGTATTGTTTGGTGATGGAACACAGGACTGTTCTGATGGCTACATGTGCAAAACACAGTTTCAAATTAAAAATGGGACTGCAGTGTCACATCGAGGAACATCTGCCCGTGTACAAACATGTCTTCCCATGGAGGTGAGTGATTTAACATGTCATGTTTTCCTTTTCAGTCTTTGTAAAGTATAAAGTAAAAATTTAAATCTGATAAATAATATATTTTAAAAATTAACTGCCATCAGATCCTGGACCTGCTGTAGGGGGAGAAGTGAACATCATTTGTAGGAGGTTATTTTCGATAATATTGAGAGCAGGAACTGTGGTAAAGTTAAGATTCACTCCGGGTCTATACAGATTGTAGTAAGCCTTCACCCTTTTGGTTTCTCTTGCATCTAAAGACCACAGATGCCTTCTGTTGCCTGTTGATTTTTTCCCAGTAAAATCCCACCAGGATAATACAGGCCTATACCTCAGCTGCTTAATACATGGATGGAGATCTCTTTACCTAGTCTGCCTTTAATTTTCTCCTATGTCCTTTAAAATATGCTGGATCCGGGTCTCATTCCTTAGGCAACTTAACCTTGACTTGAAAATCTTGCTAAATTAAAATTTAATAAGGTGCTAATAACGGCTTAATGGTTTTCTGGGATATTTTCAATTTTCTTTTTATCAAAATGCAAATAGCCTTATTGTACTTTATATTGTTAATAAAATTTTTTATATATCTATTGTAAAAATAAACAGTAGAGAAATATATTAAAAGAGTAAAAAAACTCCCATATGTCCTTCAACTGGAGGTAACAACTATTAATATTTTAGTAAGTATCCTTATACATATTTCTGTCATACACACACATACATACTTGTGTTCTGCAATGAACAAGCATAGCATGGATATCTTTTCATGTCAGTAGATGTAGATATCCATAGTTCTTTTTTAATATCTCCATTGCATTCCATCCTATGGATGCACCATAATTACGTGGAACCCATATTGAAGTAAAATACTTGAATTTTAAAATTGAGGGGCTTCCCTGGTGACGCAGTGGTTGAGAGTCCGCCTGCCGATGCAGGGGACACGGGTTCGTGCCCCTGTCGGGGAGGATCCTACATGCCGCGGAGCGGCTGGGCCCGTGAGTCATGGCCGCTGAGCCTGTGCGTCCGGAGCCTGTGCTCCGCAACGGGAGAGGCCACAACAGTGAGAGGCCTGCGTACCGCAAAAGAAAAAAAAAGAAAATTGAATCAGTGGGAATCTAATTGCTTTAACATAAAGAAAGAACTCTAATGCTTAGAATTCTGAGTATCCTGGTAAAATGGGAAAGGAGACTTTTTTGTGAAGTAAGAGTCCTTTCTTAGGACCTGTTAAATCAGTTCCCTTGGACAGTCCAGCACTAACCCCCTCTGACTGTGTATGATGCTGGCCTGGAAGTAACTCTCGCCTGTACAGTTTAGCTTGCAAGTTATTCCTGAGGGTAGGTAATAAGGTAAGTGCCCCCGAGTAGGTGTTCAAATCTTGATTACTGTTTCCTGGTTCAAGTAACCAACATCCTATCTGAAGCCAAGCATGTTGGGAAGCTTTTCAGTTCATTATATATTAGCTTTAAAAAATACACATGGAGATGATGATTTAAGAGATAAATTACTAGTTTTTGCCTAACAAGTTGTCAGACATTTGAAAAGCACTAAAAAGTGGTGTTGACAGTGTGAGGGAACTGACACTTTCTGGTTGATGTTTTAACTTTACAAAGTTTGAAGACGTGCACATACTATGAACAGTCTATTCCAATTCTAGGAATTTAGCTTCATAAAATATATTTTTTCAACATTTTTTATTTTCAACATTTCCCAACAAATTTCAAACACATATGAAAAAGTTGAAAGAATTTTGCAATGAACATCCATGTACTCATCACCTGGATTCTACCATTAACATTTTGCTGTGTTTGCTGTATTACATATCCATTCCTGATTCATGTATCAATACATCTTCTTTTTTGATGCAGTACTTTTACATCAAAGTAAATTGCAGACAAATACTTATAAAATAATCAGAAATGTACACAAAGTTTTACATGCAAGTATATTCATTTTACCGTTATTTATAATAGGAAAAATAGAAACTAAAATGTTCAACAGTGGTGAATTAGTTACTTACAGCACATCTCTGTGATGGAGTTTGTGATTCAGTAGGTTTGGACTGGGGCCTGAGAATTTGCAATTCTAAGTTCCCATGTTATGCTGATGTTGCTGGTACAGGGACCACCACACTTTGAGAAACCACTGCAGTACTTTATAATACAATTCTTAGCATATTTGAGATGGTGTACAGCTGAGATGGTTAGCTAATATGATGTATGGTAGAGTTGATATTGCAATAATCTTGATGAGATAAAAAATGTCTTAGGTTGAGCCTGATATGGAGATTCCTGTTAAAATGACTTATTAGGGATGTGTTCTTAGGAGAAAAAGAGTGCCAGAAGCAGGACAGAACAAGGGATAAAAGCTAAGGAAGATTATGGTCTCACTAGAGACTAACTTTAGTCTGATCTCCTTGAAGCTCCGGAGTACAGATACTCAGAATTAGTCCTACTTTGTGTCCTTGAGGCTGACCTTTTGTACTCTGTAAGTTATTGGTTTGTCAGTCAGTCACTGGCTGACGTAGAGATAGACATAGCTTCCCAAGCAAGATGGCTCCAGTATTACTGAGAAATTCTTCAGAGAAGGGGGCTGCTGTGTGTTATCAGCCAACAATTACACCGGCCTTAAGGGGACCTGGGTAGGGCACCAACAGCGTCTACTACCAAAGGGTAATCTGAAGCCAACAAAATGGCAGCTGTAGGGAAATTTATGTATAAGGTCTGCATTGACATGACGGAAATTTGTTTGAGAAAGAGCGAGTGATTTTAGTTGACCATAAGCTCAAGATAAGTGAAAAGAATGCCATGGATGCTAGAGAAAATAACTGGAACCTAAGCTACACTAATGAAAGCATTTATAAATGGATTCCAAATATTGTCTGGGGACCCCTGGAGGGTCCCTGAAAGAGGGGCCCCTGGAGGGACCCCTTTCAAGGGGTCCACAAGGTCAAAACTATTTAACAATATTAAAGTTTTGTTTACTTCCATTCTCCCCGAGTTTTCCAGAGGCTACCTATGTGTGATATTGCAACAGAATGAATGCAGAAATAGTTATAGGAATCCAGCTGTTTTTAATTGAGTCAGACATTAAAAATATTTGCAAAATGTAAAACAATACTGCTTTACTTACTCATTTATGTTATTTTGGAAAACATTTATTTTTCATAGAAATTTGCTGTTATATTACTATGTATTTTTAAAGTGAATTAACAAATTTTTTTAAAAAGTCAATTTTAATTTCTAATATAGTAAATATCCATATATATAACTCTCAAACAAAAGTTCCTTGGAATCCTCAATGAATTTTAAAAGTATAAAGGAGTATTGAGACCAGAAAATTTAAAAATCACTGATCTAAAGGAAATATTACATTATTACATGTGAAGAGCAACATTGATAGCTAGAATGCATAATGAATGAATCCATAAATAATAGCTGAAAATAAATCATAAGTAGGGTTTATCCATTCAAAGAAGCATGCCATGGGTGGGCTTGAAAATATATTATTATGAGGACTATTTGGGAGCTCTGAAGACCTAGGAAGGTTAGTTGTCTTAAGATATCTAGAAGGCTTTCCTGTGGAAGACAGAGTAGACTCATTTTGTTTCTGAGGATAGAATTAGTTTGTGTCTGGAAATTATTCTAGACAAGTCTCTCTACTGTTTAGAGTTGCCTATAGTGAAATTGGTCAACTTGCAAAGTTGTGAGTTCCCTTCCCTTTCATGGAGATGTTCAGCCACAGAGTAGATAACCCTTTCTCCATAACAGTAGTCACTGATGGAAATGTTCAGATGCTTAAAGCACCAGGCAGATGATGAATGAGTGAAGTGGGGTGATGGGAAGTGGTGGGAGCTGTGGAGAAGTGGAGAGGGAATGGCTCATCCAAAGGGATAGTAGAAATGCAGCTCCAGGTGGGTTTAATTGAAAAACAAACAAACTGTGCAGGCCAAATAAACCATGTGTATGGGTTCAAATGGTCCTTAGGCCACCAGTTTATAACCTAGCCTCTAATATTATAGAAAGGAGTCCTGCATTGTGTAGAAGACTGAGCCAGGGGACCTCTGAATTCTCTTTAGAATTTAAAGCCTGATCCATATCTGTATATCACCTTTCCTATTTATTTGAAAGAATGCCTCTACTAATAGTTGCTTTAAAAAGATTTTTTAAAAAATTGGCCATGTATGAAGTGCAAAGTCAACTCACTTCTTTGTTCTAACCAGAACCGGCAGTCTTGACTGTAGAAGGGTAGCTGGATTCATGATTTTTATGCCTGTGAGTTTAAACCTTTAATAAACAGGATTTTAAAAATCAAAGTGAAATATAATGGAACATATAAGTGAAGTAATTTGTGAAAATCATAAACTATGTCTTTTTTGAATTTTTAAAATATAATTTAAAATGATACTTGAAAGAGTGAGATGATATTCAGAAATCTACTAAATATATTGGGGTAACTTAGTTCTGGTTTTGGGGAGCAGGAGTTCTTATAGGTTAATCATTAGATAAGACATTTATTGTTGAGAGTAGTTTATATGATTTGCTTGTGACATTTCTGAGTTTGTGAAATAACAAGACTGTGGCAATTTTTGAACAAGATCTTTTCTTTACCAGTGACCAAGAGAAATTCATTGCTTCAATTTAAAATCTTATAAATGTAAGTGAATATTTTCAACAGGAGCCAACATAATCAACACTGGTTCTTGAATATCTTATTATACATAACACTAATTTCTTTTTTTTTTAATTTTTATTTATTTATTTATGGCTGTGTTGGGTCTTCGTTGCTGCACACGGGCTTTCTCTAGTTGTGGCGAGCAGGGACTACTCTGTTGTGGTGCACGGGCTTCTCACTGCAATGGCTTCTCTTGTTGCAGAGTACAGGCTCTAGGCACACGGGCTTCAGTAGTTGTGGCATGCAGGCTCAGTAGTTGTGGCTCGTGGGCTCTAGAGTGCAGGCTCAGTAGTTGTGGCACACAGGCTTCGTTGCTCCGCGGCATGTGGGATCTTCCCCGACCACGGCTCAAACCCGTGTCTCCTGCATTGGCAGGCGAATTCTTAATCACTGTGACACCAGGGAAGTCCGTAACACTAATTTCTATAAGTGAATGTTGGTGCTAATACTTCACTTTATCAACTTAGGACTTTTTGGATTTAACTGAAGACTTTTCTTAGAGAAATTAAGATATCATTTAACACTAGTGAAAAACATGATTTAACATGTTAAATGCTTTAACAAATATGAGCTTATTGTGGAAAGTCTTATCAAAGCCTTATTTACATAAATAAAACAATAGTTTGAGAATGGAAGTGGGAGCAAAGGCTCTATATTCATGTTAGACAATTTTTTGAGGAAAATTAGTCATTAACCTTTAAAACTCATGTGAATATTATTGCAAAATAACTACTAAACTTTAAAAATATTTTGTGGGCTTGCCTGGTGGCACAGTGGTTGAGAACCCACCTGCCAATGCAGGGGACACGGTTTTGAGCCCTGTTCCGGAAAGATCCCACATGCCACGGAGCAGCTAAGCCCGTGTACCACAGCTACTGAGCCTGCGCTCTAGAGCCTGTGAGCCACAACTACTGAGCCCGCGTGCCTAGAGCCCGTGCTCCACAACAAGAGAAGCCACCGCAATGAGAAGCCTGTGTACCTCAATGAAGAGTAGCCCACACTCGCCACAACTGGAGAAAAGCCCGCGTGTAGCAAAAAGACCCAACACAGCCAAAAATAAATAAATAAGTAAATTTAAAAAATGTATTTTGTAAGGTTCTAAATTAACTCACTGGATAAAGACTACAATGACTAGAATGAAGAAACAGGGTGTAAGTTTTTTTTTTATCATGTTTAACATTAAACTACTCTAAATAAAAGGAAACAATGAGATGAATATTCAACATGGATATTGATTGTTAATAATGAGTAGTAAAAATTATTAATGAATGCTTAGAAGAGGGAAACGCCTGAAAGTCCTTCCTGTAGAGCTAGCTTTTGTCTGACATTGCTTTGCATTTTATTTTTATCTCTAACTTCTTCATTTATGAAATTCTGAATCAGTTTCATAGAATAGAGATGGCCCAGTTTTTGCCCTTTGATTCATTCAATTTAGATACCCATAAATATTTATTTTAGGTTGGTCAGTTATTTTTTTATATTATTGAAGTTTGGATTCTTCTGTCTGAAGTTCCATTTCTTCCTTTTGATGAGGTATCAGAGATGGGTATTGAGAATATTTTATTTATTCATTTACTATCTTCTTTACTTTAAAGCCTGAGGTTACACCTTCAGATTAAATTTTTTAAAACTGTGAAAATGATAGATTCATAAAAATAGTAATAGTATGCTACTGGAAAAAGGGATTTTTGTCCTAGGGCCTTGTAGTCCACTAACTGGGACTTGTCTTAGTCCAGGGCAGGTAGAATATTATAGGGAGCCCTGAACAAAAAACAACCTATCATAAATTCCCTGAAGCGTAAAGCTGAGAATCAGTAACAGGAGATGATCTCAATTGCCAAAAGAACATATTCAGAGATTGATGATCTTCTGATGTAACCAGGTCTTCAAATATACACATTTGCCCTAAGGATGTTGTTAAGTGGCTTCTAGGATGAGTAATATTTTGTATGTCTGAAATAGACTCATATGTTAGAATATTGTGGGGTTTTTTTAAAATATATAATGGATAAATGACAAGCTACTGTTCTCAGTGTTAACAATTTCTCTGTAAAGCAACTGCTATTTTTAGACTGGTGTATAGACATGTTGATAAATGTAAATGATGAGTAATAAGCATGATTACCACTAGTATTTGAAAATGTAATTATTAAAGTAATGCTAACATACTAGAAAGTCTGTTATATTTAATGTGTGTAGATGCAAATAAAAGTACCTGTAATAGTCAGTCAGTATTTATTTATTGATTTAATGAATCTAATGCTGATAGATAAGTGGATTTTTAAAGTAAATAACTATTAATACAGCAGACCCCAATCCCACAATACCATTTTTGTGTTTTTCTTGAGGTATTATGAAAATGTTCAAAGGCAAAGTAAATTTTAATTTTGTCTAATTTAGAGTGTAAATATATGCCACAGAGTAAAACGCATGCTCTGCAGCATGTGGGATTTTAGTTCCCTGATCAGGGGTCCCCTGCATTGCAAGACAGATTCTCAACCACTGGACCACCAGGGAAGTCCTGGAAGCATGGAATCTTAACCACTGGACTGCCAGGGAAGTCCTCCTTAGTTAAGTTGAAAAGGTTAATTTAAAAAATATTTTCTGGGGCTTCCCTGGTGGCTCAGTGGTTGAGAGTCCGCCTGCCAATGCAGGGGACACGGGTTCGTGCCCCAGTCTGGGAAGATCCCACATGCCGCGGAGCGGCTGGGCCCATGAGCCATGGCCGCTAAGCCTGCGCGTCTGGAGCCTGTGCTTCGCAATGGGAGAGGCCACAGCAGTGAGAAGCCCGCGTACCACAAAAAAACAAACAAACAAACAACAACAACAACAACAACAACAAAATATATATATATATATATATTTTTTTTTTTTTTTCCTGGAGTGAAAGAAATGCCCATCAGCATAATATTCTATGCAGGGCTCAAAAAGTCTAAAGAAATTGAATGTTGAAATGGGAATGTGAAATATCATGGAAAACTGCAATCTTTGGATGTTTAAAAGATTGGGGTTTTTTTTTGTTTGTTTTTTAGCTTGAATGAAATTAGCTACTTGGCAGGATTTTTTTTAAGTGTCAGATAAGGACTATTATATAGAATATTGTTTTACTACAAAATTATTGCCTAGAGCTAAGGACATTCATATATGTAGATTGCTACTTATATAATTGGACCAATATAGCTCCCAATATTTCTTTCACTAGTACCTGAAATGCTCCTATTAAGGAGGCTTTATTAAAAATGTGGATGGACTATTTTTACAGGGAGAGAACAAAACATTTTCAGACTGGAATAGTGGTTTCAACCTTGCTCCTAGACTCTAAGCACTGACCTGGTTAGATCACTTCGATCCCCGCTGTGTCCTTAGCATCTAGCCCAGTGCCTGGCATATTAATGCCAGAAACTAATGTAGCCTGTATCTTGATTTTTCTGGATTTGAACTTTCTAAAATTCCCTTCTCTCTGAAATACTGTTAACTTACTAAAAGTCAGCAATGTTACAGTAAATATTTTGTCATTATCAATTTTTTTGTCTGTTTATTAAATGGTACTTATTAAATGAAGTGGCCAGTAATATTTCTTAAAGTTTATTTTTGTATTTACGTGCCTAAGGGTGAAAAATAACTTTACATAAAATAAATGGAAATATCCAAGTATTGTCTGAAATCTGTTGCTTGTAGAAGTGCCAAGGTATATTAAGATGAAATTTCGATCACCAGTTATCACAAAGGACCGAAAGTGACGTATTTGACAGAAGATCTTTTTCAAGAAAAGTTTGCCAGCTTCCACACTGGAGCTTTTACATGTAAGATGATTGGTAGTTTAGCGTTCTTTTTTAAAAATAATAAACAAATGAATATTTCAGGAAACCTCTGATAGACTGAATCAGGTGGAACTGATTTAATGTTATGGATAATTACATAATTAGTGCTGTAAAAAATAAACCATACCGTCTACTTGATGGACTGGAGCTGCTGTGAAGGAGGTATGTAATTATACAATCAGCATCCTCCTCCTATGCTGATTCTAGGTAATCCTTTTTCTTCCTTGTCTGAGAAGGGGCTTCCTGTCTTGTGTTTCTTGATGTTAATTTTAAATGAACAGAGCTGAGCATTGAGTAGTTTCCAGTCCCTTGATAAGTCTTTCCATGCTCCAGGTCTGAGTGAGAGCATCCTCTGAGACCAGTGGCTTTCAGACTTTTTTGATATATACCCACACTAAGAAATACATTTTACATCAGGACCCAGTACACTCCATACACACATACCTGAAACCAAGGTTCATGAGAAATAATTTTTATTCTTTTTGATCTACCTACTTATTAATCTATTCTGCTCTATTTTGTTTTTTTAAAAATGCTGAAGTCCACCAGTTGACTTCAGAACCTCCTAACAGCTCATGACTCACATTTAGAAAATGTTAGTTAGATCCTTGATGATTGCTAATGTCAGTGGAAGGGATTCAGAGAGTAGCATAATGGGGCTGCCATGGGCTTTAGGTAGCAGGTGGTGTGGCATGGTTGAAAGAGCAAGGGCTTCGGAGTTGGGAAAATTTGGTTTTAAATCCCTACTTTTCCTCACTTTAACTGTGTACTTTGAACATGTTACTGAACCTCTTTGAGCCTCAAATCCCTCATCTGT
The DNA here is from genome assembly GCF_011762595.2 of Tursiops truncatus. NCBI lineage: Eukaryota > Metazoa > Chordata > Mammalia > Artiodactyla > Delphinidae > Tursiops > Tursiops truncatus. The sequence continues at coordinate 64,840,936 of NC_047036.1, forward strand.
AAACACAGATTCCAAATATTTGAGGGAGTCAGGAAGTGGGGAGTTGGGGGCTCTATATTAAATTATGTCATGGAAGAAAGCACCTGACCGTTGCTGAGAAAGTGGTAGGTGCTTCATAAAGTTTATGTTCCTTTCCCCACTCTTTTTCAGTTTCAAACACCTCACCTGGGGAAGGGTGTGGTAATAACCCCTGCCTCACAGGGTGGTTGTGAGGATCACATAGGATAATGGGAGCCAAGGATTAACTAATGTTAATTTTTATCAGAGCATCCTTAAGGCAGCATCACTGTTTCAGAATAAATCTTGTGCAAGTGGGATAGAGAGTCCTGCAAAGGTTAAGTGACAACACTAGAAAATAAAACTGGTTCTGAAATTCTGTATTATGACTTAGTAGCAAGGATTGTTTTGAGATGTAGCGGTATTGCATGTGGATATTGGAGAACTGCTACCAAAACTGCCAAAGGATGATTTATAGTGCCTATTATAAATTACTATATACAAGTTGTTGCATTTTACATTATATATAGAATTTAAAGAAACTTAATAATTATTCACCAGAGGATTTTGCTTCATCAAGACCTGGAAAATGAACATCAGAAGACAACTAATTACCTATTGTATAATATTTCTGTCGTTTTCTTTACCTTAACTGGAATGCAGTATAATAATTTAATTGTGAGTCGTAGAAGAATGTAGCCTCCATCTCACAGCTTGAAATCTTGGGAAGAAGGAGAATTTTTATTGTATATTTGTATGTTTTTATAAAAACACCTTCTTTACTTTAAAGGTGTTATAGTTTTTACTACTTCTAAGTTAGTTCATAACTTTGAAATGCTGTTTCCTCACTAGTTTTAATTTTTTATTTTCTTGCCTGAAAGAAAACTCCTTGGTTTTGATACCGTCTGTGCTTCTCTCTTCCATTCATCTTTTCTCTAGAATTTTACTGATGTTGTGATTATTTAGTGGTAACCTGGGCTTTGTTGGTTGTGGGGAAGGGACGTAAATCAGACAAGGCAAGTATAAGACCATGACAGATACAAAGCATCTTTTCTATATCTCTTATTCTCCATGGTATTCAACTCTGGTTGTTCTGAAATATTTCACTCTCATTTTAGGCCTGTGCTGGTTGATTGCACTTAATTTTGGTTTCATTTCTATGTTTCCAGTACCTTACATTGTGTTAGGAAATCACCTAACACTTTATGTTAAGTTCAAATCACATTTATATTCAGAAGAGGTGTGGCTCCTTTAAGACAGAAGTACCTTTTTCTCTGCCAGAAAGCTCATTTGGGCTTAACCAAAAAGGGTTTCAATGTAAATTGAATATTGATAGAGAAGGGAGGTTAACTGGCCTTAGTAACTTGGTTGCTAAGGAAGCATTTTCCTGATTGGGAGGAAACTCCCCTGGGTATTCTACAGCTTCTTGTGGACCTAAGATGCTTTGTTTTATCTTACTTTCTGTTTCTGAGTTGGAAGAGGAAAGAGCAGAAAGCTATCATAGGAATGAAAAGCTGTGGGAAGCAGATGGTTGCTCTCTCTTCGCTACAGAAAGAGAGAGCTAAATACTGACTAGCAACAAGCCAATGCCAGCAAGGACTCTTTGTGTAAGGCAGACAGTTGGAAAATACTATGAAGGCAAGATATAAAGAGCTTGCATAGGAGGACATAGAGAGGTTAGACTAGGGTTTTTTCAGTGCCTGGAAACATGTAGGTGAGAGAAATTAAAGGATATTTTTAATGGACATCCAACATCCATGTTAAATAGCAGGATTAAATGTTTTCTATATGGCTGAGTTTATTAAGAGGAGTTATTTAGTTTGTATTTAGTTATTTGCATTTTGAAGGTTTTGTACTATATTGTATATTAAATTTAATCTGTAATTATTTTAATAAAGAATGTTTAGTTACAGACATCTCTGTTACTGTGTAGTTTATTGAATAGTAGTACCAAAAGTAACTTTGGAGTAAACAAATTACACATTTTTCATTGAAATATTATGTTTCAAAACAAAAATGCCTTTGAGTATTGGTTATCCATATATGCTAAGCTTTAGGTAATACTTTAAGTAATTTGTGAAGTATTATTTCTGCATACTAAATTATGCTCCACTAACCTCAGTAAGTTAGTGCCTATATTTTTTTTAATTTCATTTTTTTAACTCACCACTTCATTCAACAAATATTTTTTAGTATCTACTGAGTGTTAGGCACTATGTTAAAGGATACCAAAAGGAATAAAACACTCCTCAGAAGCAGTGACATACGTCTCAGGAGAGTTTAGAAAAGAATATTTTTTCTGGCATTTTACGGTTTGTGTTAGGTTTTTTAGGTTTTCTCCATAACTAGTATTGAATATTATTATTTGTACTGAACATTATTATTTAGTTTTTTATGATACTTTTAAATTGTAAAATTCTTTTAAATAGTATTATTTGGATCATTTTTATGGACATACTTAAAGAGACAACCAGAATTTCTTGGCTTCTCCTATAACCCTGAAGTGCTATAAGAGGATACATAAGTCCTCCTTGGGAACCTCTCTGGAATTTATCTTTAGTTTTTGTGGTGTAGTTCTTGTCCTGTGAGTGTGACTGGAAGATCTTAGAGAAAAAGCAAAATGTGATGATCCTTTTGAGGGCCTCTGATTATAATAATATTCTCAGAGAAGCTAGTTTAACATGTATTACTTAAATATAACCAGAGGGCTAAATATATGAGTGGTCATCAGTGATGAATTTTACATTGAAAGGTCAGACGAGATGACCAAGTAACAGACCAAATTGGACTCGTTCAGAAGAATAGTATTAGAATAATATGAAGAGTACTCAATGGTCCTCTTTCCTTTTTAATTTGGATGTATAGGTACATTCTGATAGTTCAAAATATATATGTACTAAGTCTACATTTTCAGATTTATCTGCTACCTAATTTTAATCTTGCTTCACAATTCATTGGTTTAGGCTTTTTATAACCTTTGTAAGTTGGATTGTCTTTCAAATATTTGAGGTTTAGTAAATGAAAGGTGTCATTAGGCATAAAGGAGAGCAACAAATATGAGATTCAATGTTAAAAGGTAAATATTTTATAGGTTTTTGAGCAGAATGATGAATAAATGAGAAAAACTCGTGTATGTAATAATAATAATACTTAGTGACTCTTTGGATGTCACATTTATTTTAACTTAGTATTCATTAGTTTATAATAGGAGTATTGTTTATTTTTTTATAGTTGTGAAAGAGACTGCACTGAGCTGAGATTTAAAAAATTGTTTTTTTTTAAGAACTCAACTGCTTCTATTAAGATGAAGCTCAGCTAGTAAACTCATTAAGTAAGGACCCTAGGCAGTTCTCTAGCTGAGACTGAAAGCACGGTACTGTAGATATCTTTGCATTATCGCCATGAATGACCTTGAAGGAAGCCAGCACTTCATAAAGCAAAATCCTGTCTGTGCCACTTCACTCTGATTTGATTGATGCCTTAGAAAAAGCTGGAAGATTTCCTTTCCTTTATAGTGTGGGGCATATACTCCTTATACTTCATAGATTTTGCACTTGTCTGGAGTATTTTGTTGGCAGGTTCTTATGGGTTCTGATCTTTCACTGACTGCAGTACAAGTAAGCAGTGTAATCTCTCTCCTTTGATCAATTATTACTAGGGAGTAAGGTCTTGGTGCATTGGGATCATGGTTTTTAAGAATGGAAATATACTGACTTTCTAATTTGAGTGTAATACAGTCATTTTTCTTCCATCATAATCTTTCCAAGCATCTCAGTAGGTCGAAGGGTTTTAATACTGAGGTTTTATGATTTATATTATTCAAAGGATATAGATTCCTGTCTAGCCACTATTCACTGTGCTTTCTTAGATTGATAGTTCCCCTTCCTTTTAGTTTTTTACTTTAATGTGCAATGAAAGTTTTAGTATACATTTTTATACTCAAAGAAGAAGGCACCAGAAATCTTAGAAGATAAAGTGATTATTTTGTCTCCTTGGAGTTCCTTGGTCATTTACTACATAAGAAATTATAAGTAAGGATCATACAAAAGTGCAGTCATTTATTTGTCTGCTCTCACCTTGCTGTAGGAACACCAGGAGGAAACTTTTCAATATTTTGGCTGTGAAAAGTGTGTAAAAGCTACATTAGGATCCTTGAAGCTAAGTATTTAGGGATTAACACATGCATTACATTGGGTGGGGGTGAACCTAATACCAGCTTCAACCTGGTGTATTGCAGAGACCATTTAGAGCCTTTTCCTCTCTACCAGGGAGCCTGGTCAGCCAGTGACTCCAAACCGCAGTGCCTCACTTTCCCTTTCTGAGATCTGAAACTGGTACTCCTGACCTACCTCTGCTAACCTGACTGAATTTTGCACCTTGCTTTGCTCATCTTTCTGCTTTTCTTTGTACTTGGTCCTGTGTGAATCTCCATTTATTTCTGAACTCAACCTTGTAAGTTGATTTGCGTTCCTGGTCTCTTCCTTTGTTTCACAGTTTGCTTTGATGCTCCATGGTTCTGTCTGGACTAAGCCAGTCATTCAGTTTTCTTGATAAACTGCAAGTCCTGACCCCTAAACTTCTGTTTTATGAAGATAAAGGGGTACAATGAGACTGGCTTTTTTTCTAGACCTCTTGGCCACAATGATTTATAACAATCTATACATCCTGGAATTCAGTGAAGTGACTGTGTGAGAGTTTTTGAAGAAGGTAGTAAAAATATAAGAAATACAATTTAGGAATACCTAAACACCTATTCTTTTATATCTTCTCATTTGTTGAACCCAGAAATATCTCAGTAAATAGGAACTTAGTCATGCTGAGTTTTTTTTTTTTCCTTCAATTACTTGATTAACACCATGTCTCAAGGGCAGCTTCATTCTGAAGACCCTCTTGAGAGTCTTTGAACATGCTTAATTTATTCTAAATTCCTTTTATAACATATTTTCTGACTGATGAACTTCCAGATTTTCTTTTAAAAGTGCATATGAGTGCATTGGGACTAAAATAAATTCTCAGCCTTTTATCCAACTGTTAGTACTTTTTCTTTCTTTCCTTCTTTTTTTTTTTAACCAAGTTACTAAAATGGTTAGAAACTCATTCATCTTCATGAAATAGAAAGCAAATTAAGAAGTTATGGAGGTCTTTAAGTCATTTTGAGTTTATTTTTGTGTATGGTGAGAGGGTGTATTCTAACTTCATTGATTTACATGCGGCTGTTCCAAGTTTCCCAACACCACTTGCTGAAGAGACTGTGACACCATAAAACTCCTAGAAGAGATCATAGACAAAACATTCTCAGATATAAATTGTGCCAATGTTTTCTTAAGTCAGTCTCCCAAGGCAATGGAAATAAAAACAAAAATAAACAAATGGGACCTAATCAAACTTACAAGCTTTTACACAACAAAGGAAACCATAAACAAAACGAAAAGACAACCTACAGAATGGAAGAAAGTACTTGTAAACAATGCAACTGAAAAGGGCTTAATTTCCAAAATATACAAACAGCACATACAACTCAACAACAAAAAAACAACCCAATCAAAAAATGGATAGAAGACCTAAATAGACATTTCTCCAAAGAAGAAATACGAATAGCCAATAGGCACATGAAACGATGCTCAACAGCTCTAATTATTAGAGAAATGCAAATCAAAACTATCCTATGAGGTAGCACCTCACACCAGTCAGAATGGCCATCATTAAAAACTCCACGAATAAATGCTGGAGAGGATGTGGAAAAAAGGGAACCCTCCTACACTGTTGGAGGGAATGTAAGTTGGTATAGCCACTATGGAAAACTGTATATATTGATAAGCTCCTCAGAAAAGTAAAAATAGAATTACCATATTATCCAGCAATCCCACTCCTGGGCATATCCAGACAAAACTTTAATTTGAAACGATATATGCACCCCTGTGTTCATAGCACAATATTCACAATAGCCAAGACATGGAAAGAACATGAGTGTCCGTCGAAAGATGAATGGATAAAGGAGATGTGGTACATATATATAATGGAATACTGCTCAGCCATAAAAAGAACCAAGTAATGCCATTTGCAGCAACATAGATGCAACTACAGATTATCATACTAAGTGAAGTAAGTCAGAAAGACAAAGACAAATACCATGTGATATCACTTATATGTGGAATCTAAAATATGACACAAATGAATCCATTTACAAAACAGAAACAGACTCACGGACATAGAGAACAGACTTGTGATTGCCAAAGGAGAGGAGGTTGAGGGAGGGATGGGGTGGGAGGTTGGGGTTAGCATATGTAAGCTATTATATATGGAATGGATAAACAACAAGGTCCTACTGTATAGCACAGAGAACTATATTCAATATCCTGTGATAAACCATAATGGAAAATAATATTTAAAAAATGAATGTATATATATGTATAACGGAATCACTTTGCTATACAGCAGAAATTAACACAACATTGTAAATCAATTATATATTTTTTTCCTCTATAGTATTTTAATAGACTTTTTTTAGAGCAGTTTTAAGTTCACCACAAAATTGAATGGAAGGTACAGAGATTTCCCATATAGCCCCTGCCCCTGCACAAGTTATGGCCCATTATCAACATCCCCCAGCAGAGTGGTACATTTGTTACAGTTGATGAACCTACATTGACACATCGTGATCACCCAAAGTCCATAGTTTACATTACAGTTCATTCTTGGTGCTGTACATTCTATGGGTTTGAACAAATGTATAATGACATGTATCCATCATCAACTATACTTCAATTAAAAAAAAAGTTATGGAAGACTGAGGTTTTACTAAGTAGAGATATATTCATAATTTTTACAGATAGTCACAATCAAGGTTTTTTTAGAAACCAATTTTGTAAACTAGGTATATAAAAAATTAGGGTAGAAAATTTTAAATTATTAATGATACATATAGAATGTAGAATTGCAATAAATACTCAATAAAGGTTTAAGAAATTGTTATTCCATTAAGCTAGCAAAAAAAAAAAAAAAAAAAACATGGATAGTTGCAAAAACTCGGTAAGAAGTTTGAATAAGGTTTTTAAAAAAGGTTTTTCTGGGACTTCCCTGGTGGTCCAGTGGTAGAGAATCCGCCTTGCAATTCAGGGGATGCAGGTTTGATCCCTGGTCGGAGCACTAAGATCCCACATACCGTGGGGCAACTAAGCCTGCGCGCCACAACTATGAAGCTTGCGCACCACAACTACTGAGCTTGTGTGCCTCAACTAGAGAGCCCGCGTGCCACAAACTACAGAGCCCATGCACTCTGGAGCCTGTGCCACAACTAGAGAAGAGAAAAAAATCCCACACCACCACTAGAGAGAAACCCGCGGGTTGCAACGAAAGATCCCACATGCCGCAACAAAGATCCCGTGTACTGCAACGAAGACCCAATGCAGCCAAAATAAAAATAAATAAAATATTTTTTTTAAAATAAAGGTTTTTCTAGTTTGTTCAAAAGCTATATTAAAGGACTATTGTATTTATTTCTAATTATTTTCTGTTAGGCCCTCAAATACATTTAAAATGTTAAATTATTTTATTTTTATTTATGAAGTGATTGTTGGTTAATCACAATATGAATTTTGGGGTAATAAGGGATTAAAATGGATACTATGAGTTGGAATAAAAGCTTAAGACAGTAGATGCCAAACAGTTTTTAACTGGGTCAATGGTGGATTCAGTTCATGATGTTTATTGTATTTTTCACCAAACTATCATTTCCCATCACTCATCAATTCAATTTTCAATCTTTATTGAATAACTACTATGTACTATTTTGTATAGCGAAAAAATAATCAAGACATTATCTTGACTTTCAATAAATGTTTAAAAGCCACATATTTTAATAAATAATCTGAGTGGATTCTACAAAGAAAACGTTTTCTGCTGTATTACTATTATTAATGCCAATTATAATTTCTAATACGAAATAATGGAATAAAATTAAAAGTGGCAATAGAATTAACAAAAATAAAACCATGAAAAACAATAATAGACAAAACAGTAATAGCTTTAGAGATATGATTGAAATAACATATGTATATTATAATTTTGTTTTGCATGTGCCTGAGTGATTATGTTTTAAGTATGTTTTGGTTCTGTTATATATTGCTGCCTAAAAAACCACTGCAAAATTTAGTGGCTTTAAGCAATAACTGAGGCTAGAGTCACTTGAAGGTTCAATTGAGCCAGATATCCAAGATGGTTTGAGGTGCCAAACACTCATGTGCAACTGGGATGACTGGAATAGTTGAGGCTGGCAGAGCATCTCTTTCTTTCTATGTGCTCTCTCCACGTGGCAGTCTTGGGCTTCCTCTAGCATGGCTGTTTCAGGGTAGTTAGATTTCCTAGCTGGTGGCCTTCTCTCCCAGAGAACATAGTCCAAGAGACTCTGGGCAGTTGAAGGACTTCTTATAACCTAGCCTTGGAAAGCATGCAGCATCACTTCCTCCACATTCTCTTGGGCAAAAGTGAGTCTCAGGGCAAGCTCAGATTCAAAGGTAGAAAACCACATAAGGGCATGTGTACACTCAGAAGGCATGGTTTATTATGGGGGGAGAAGGAGAGAGGGGAAGGAGGAGAGATATCTTTAGAGATTAGCTATCACAATGTGAAATATTCATTCATAAGTGGACAATAATCATTTCACCATATTTTTGATATAATTTGTATCAACATACTTCCAAAATTAAAAGTCACATTAATTTTATACATAACAGTATTTTATAGCCAAAATATACTTTCACCTGAAGATTAGTAAGAGATTTAGTTGCAATGAGAAAAATAAATCTTTTGAAAATAATTGCCTTAATGCTTTCATTTCAGTTTATGTTGAGTATGTCCTGGATACAAGGTACTGCCCAAGTCATTAGGGGAAAGATACAGGGAATTATAAGACCCTGTTTTATAAGACCCAGCACTCAAGCAACATTAGTTTTTGAGACAAGTTTTACCCATCAGGGGTCAAATAGTACTCCATAAGCACTGACAACTTTTCACGGAAGGGAGAGATAAACATGGTCTGAAATTATTTAGGAAGTCTTTATAAAAGACGTTCATAGGCCTCGTATCCTGAAAACTACGAACCAGTGATGAAAGAAATCAAAGAAAATCTAAATAAATGGAAAGATACACTGTGTTCACAGATTGGAAGGTTCAACATAGCAATGATATCAGTTCTTCCTATATATATATATATATATATATATATATATATATATATATATATATACATATATATAAATTATATATTATAATGTATTATTATTATATATAAATATATATGTTTACATAGTTCCTCTTAAATTTCCAGCAAGATTTATTGGGATATAGAAAATATTGTCCTAAAATTTATAGGAAAAGGCAACGGAACTAGAAAAGCTAGAAGCACTTCTAAAAAGAAGAATAAGTGAGAGGAATCAGTCTACCTGATTTTAAGACTTCTTATGTCAACACAGTAATCAGATTGTGTGGTATTTGTGGTGGGACAGACACATAGAGCAATGGAATAGAGCAGAGAATCCAGAAATAGACGCACATAAATATGTCCAGCTCATTTTTGACAAAAGTGCATAAACAATTCAACTGAGGAGAGATAGCCATTTAAATAAATGGTGCTGGAGCAATTTGGACGTCCACAGGCAAAAAATGAACCCTTACCTAAGTCTCACATCTTATACAAAAGTAACCCAAAATGGATCATGGACTTAAAGACAAAATATAAAACATACAAAGCTTTTAGAAAATAAGAGAATCTTTGGGATCTAGAACTAGGCAAAGAATTCGACTTGAGACCAAAAGCACAATGCATAAAAAGAAAAATTGATAACTTGGACTTCCTTGAACTTTAAAACATTTGCTCTGCAAAAGACCCAGTTAAGAAGATGAAAAGAGAAGTCACAGAGTGGGAGAAGATACTTATAAACTACATATCCAACAAAGGACTACTATTGAGAATATATAAAGAACTCTCAAAACTTAACAAACAGTCCAATAGAAAATAGGCAAAAGACATGAAGAGTCACCAGAGAGGATATACAAATGACAAGCAAATGAAAAGATACTTAACATTAGTAGCCTTTAGAGAAATGCATTACACACCTATCAAAATGGCTAAAATAATAATAATTTAAAAATGGTTATAATACCAAATGCTAGCAAGGATGCAGAGAAAACAATCACTCAAATGTCATTGGTTGGAATGTAACATGCTATAACCACTCTGGAAAAAGTTTGGCAGTCTCTTAGAAAAATTAAACATGCAACTACCGTATGACACAACAATTACACTCCTAGGCATATCCCAGAGAAATGAAAATTTATGCTCATACAGAATCATACACAAATTTTTAATAATAGTTTTATTTGTAATAACCAAAACCTGAAACAACCCAGATGTCCTTTAATGGGTGAATGATTAAACAAACTGTGGTACGTCTTATACTCTGGAATACTACTCAGCAATAAAAATCAACAAAGTATTGATAAACACAGCAACCTGGATGAATCACCAGAGGACTATGCTGAATGAATAAAACCAATTTCAAAGGTTACATAATATATGATTCCTTTTATATAACATTCTTAAAGTGATAAAATTATAGATTGGAGAACAAAAAACTGATTGTCAGGGTTAAGGAGAAGATGGGGTAGGAGGGAGATGAGTGTCACAAGGGATCTTTGTTATGATGGAAATGCTCTATATCTTGACTGTATCAATGTCAATATCCTTGTTTTAATTTTGCACAATAGTTTTGCAAGATGTAACCACTGGGGAAAATTGGGTAAAGGATCTGTATTACTTCTTACAATACATGCTTATCTTACATGTGTGTTTATAATTACCTTGAGATTAAAAGTTTAATTAAAAATGATTTTAGATTTCAAAGCCAATAACGGGGAGAATGAAGGTACTTTTTAATATAATTAGAAAAATCCTACTTCTTCAATACAGGTGATTTCCATAATCTATTAGAAAAATCCAATGAAAGAACAAATTACACAAGTGTGATAAGCTCTTAAACATCTTAGAGATTTTAGTATATTTTGGAAAGAGGATACTTATTGACTGAGGTGTATTGATGTGATTTCAAGCAACAGGACCAAATCAACTGGAGCAATACTAGCAATGTGGGACATTTTTTGGAAAGGAAGTAAGGTGTAGGCAGGCTGTCTTTTCTAGGGACCCCGTTTAGAAATCAGCTTCTTTGCTATTTCTACCTTTTTTAAGCTTTTTTCCTTACTCCAATTCAGTGGCTTTCATGCAACTTGCAGGAGACCTGCATGTTGACAAAGTCCTACCTGGAATTTAACGAGATCTGGGGTTTTTTGCCATATTTTTGTAATGTGGAAAAAATCGACTTGAATTTTATCCCATAGTTGTAGGTAGCAGTGAAGTCTTTTCAAGAAGCATTTTCTGTTGGATTAGAGCTGACTTAAGGTCATTTGGTTAATACATAGTCAGGGAGCTGTAGAAACCACATTACAAGACCAGGGTTAATTAGTACCAGCAAAATCATATTACAGTCAATATAATCTAAAAAGCTTTCTGAATAATAAGACTATTTCCATGACAAAATGTTGGAAAACATATGTTTCTGATTTTCTTCTTGAAATGTAGAAAAATAATATTTATAATAAAGTATGCATATACATACTTAAAATGGAAATACGAAATTTTCGTATTTATGAAACACTACCAATTTGGCTTAATAGCTTCTGTATTTGAAGGTGGGTTTGACATTTTTCTTTTGGATTTGTCTCATTATGGTGTCCTCAAAATTTAATATACAGTAAAAGTAGCATTCAAATCAATGGAGGAAAATGGTTATTTATTAAATGTTGTCAGGATAACCAGATATCTATTTGGAAAAAAGATTGGATACCATCTTCCTATCATATGTCAAAACAAATTGAACTGCTAAATGTACAAATTCAAGTATTAAAGCCCTAGAGGAAAATATAGGTTTATATTTTTATAATATGAAGTGGCAAGGGCTTTCTAAACATGACAGTAATAACCAAAAAGTGTGTGTTTCTGATATCTATTTTTCTACAATAAACCATCCCCAAACTTAACAGCTTAAACCAACAATGATTTATTATTTCTCAAGATTCTGTAGATTGGTTAAGTTATTCTTCCATGGGTCTCACCTCTCACCAGATATAAGGCTTCTTTTATCTGGTGGCTGTGACCTCTCCCTCCCTGTAGTGTCTTATTCAGTTGTCTAGCCCAAGCTTCTTTACATGGTGGCTGGGTCTTGAGAAAGTGAAGGCAGAAGCTATGAGGCTTGTTCTAGGCTCTAGAACTCATATTCACTTCTGCCACATTTTCTTGGTCAGAACAAATTGCAAGGTCAGCCAGATAAAAGGGGGTGAATAAATAGACTCTGCCTCTTGAGCAGCAATATCACAACACAAAGAGATGCAGACATAATGAAGCATAATTCATTGGGAACCATTATTATAATCATCTCCCTCAGAATCTCTTGCTATCTAAACACTCTGCCTAAAAACAGGAACAAAGTAGATCTGGTTAAAGTTTTGGATAAATCTCTTACTCTTGTTCAGCTACTTGCTGTCTGAAACTTAAGATCTAAATAGATTTGTATAATCTGGTGACCTTGCTGTCTGCATTTGCCAACTATATATGCACTATCCTAACTTGGAAATCTCATAGCTTTATCACTGGCTTTAAGCAATTTGATTATGATGTGCCTTGGTATAGTCTTCTTCATGTTTCCTGTGCTTCAGTTTCATTGAGCTTGGACATGTGGGTTTATACCTGTATAAATATTTATATGCCGCCCCCTCCACCATTCCTTTCCTTCAGGGACTGCAATTACATATATATTAGTCTACTTGAAGTTTCCCCACGGCTCACCAATGCTCTGTTTATTTTTTTATCTAGTCTTCTTCCCTCTGTTTCATTTTGGATAGACTTACTGCTCTGTCTTCAAGTTTGCCAGTCGTTTTTTCTGCAATGACTAGTCTTTCTTTAATTCTTTCTTAGACATTGTAGTTTTCATCTGTAGAAGTTTGGTTTGGATCTTTTTTTATATCTTCAGTGTTTCTGCTTAACATGTTCAGTCTTCTAGCTCAGGGGATGACAAATAAGAGCTCATGAGCCAAATCTGTCCTAGCAAATTTGTTTTGTAAATAAAGTTTTATTGGAATACAGCCATGCCTATTTGTTAACCCATTGTTTATGGCTGCTTTTTGCATTACAATAACTGAGTTGAGTAGTTTTAACAGATTCTATGCAAGCCTACATTTCTTACTATTAGGCCCTTTATAGAATAAAAAATGCTGACCTCTGTGCTTCCTGAATATATGGGATACCATTATAATCACTGTTTTACTATGTTTATCTACTAATTCTACCACTGATGTCATTTCTGAGTCAGTTTCAATTGATTGATCTTTCCTTTCACTACAGTTTTGTATTTTTCTGCTTCTTTGCATGCCTGGTAATTTTTGATTAGATGCCAGATATTGGTGGGTTGTTGAGTGCTGGATATTTTTGTATTCCTATAAATATTCTTCAGCTTTGTTTTGGGATACAGTTAGGTTTTCTGAAGGCAGTTTGATTCTTTTCAAGTCTGACTGTTAAAGTTTGTTTGTTAAGTGGGACCAGAGCAGCCTTTTGTCTAGGGCTAATTTTACCCGTCACTGAGGCATAGCTCCTCTGAGGAATTTATCCAATGCCTCAAGAATTATGACTAGTAGGAACCTGAATTATTTCCAGCTCTATGCAAATGTCAGCTATTGTTTCCACCAATCCTTTTGGATGGTTGTTTTCTTGACCTGTGTTGTTTCCTCATACACATAAGCTAATCCGTACTTAGCTGAAGATGAGAGAGACTTCTTTTTCTGTGTAACTCTCTCCTCTCTGATTCTTTGCCCTGCAAACTTTTAATGTGCTTGGCCTCCCGGATTCCCAGTTCTATCTCCTTAACTTGAAACCTTGTGGGCTCTGCCTGGGTTATGGCTCTGTCCTGTGGCCCGAAAAATCTCTCTTGGCAATAAGCTGGGGCAATCTTAGAGCTTACTTTGTTTGTTTCCCATATTTCAGGGATCACTGTCTTTTGTTGCCTGATGTCCAATGTCTTGACGAATCATTCTTTCATATATTTGTCCAGTTTTTTAGTTGTTTCAGGTGGCAAGATAAATCTCTTCCCTGTTACTTCCTCTTGGCTGAAATGGTCTTCAGAAACCTAGTAACTTTAGATAGCAAGTAACATTTGTATTTTACTATATTAAAAACAAATAACAATATTGTAGAGGATACTGTAAACTAAGTTGAAAGACAAGGTTACAAACTGGGAAAAGTATTTGCAATCATTGTGCCCTCCTAAGCATTGAGAGCTCCAATATAGAAGCAAGTCTCGTAAATCAATAAGAAAAAGATGAACATTCCCAATAGGAAAATGGAAAAGGGTATTTTTGTTTGTTTATTTACTTTTGTTTGTGGGCAGTTGATAAAAGAAGAAATGAAAATGACCAATAAATACATGAAAAAATTTCTGTCACAATGCTAATCAAAGAGATACTAATTGAAATAATCAAGAGATACAATTTTTCACCTGTCATATTCTTAAGGAAGATAACAAATGATGATACACATGGATAGCAAAATAGGTACTAATACATGTAGGTAAGAATGTAAATTGTCACAATTTTCTTGGAATGCAGTCTGATAATATGTATGAAAATTTAAAACAGTTACTTGATTTAGTGATTCCAAATCTAGGTGCTTATCCTAAACAAATATTCCTGCAAGTTTGTAAAAAAATTATTGTAGAATCACCAATAAAAACTAAAAGTAACTTGAATGCCAATTATTAGTCAAATAGTTAATCTTTATATGTGCAATTATTTATTATTTTTTAATTCTACAATAATTATCTTTACTATTTTTTGCAGTTATTTCTTCAGTGGTTAAATATATGTATGTATATACATTCAGGGTATCACTATTCTTTCACTGTAAACAATGAAGTAAATATATGTTTATTAACACAAAAAGATGTCGTCAACATGTTAAGTGAAAAAGGCAGGTTATGAACTAGTACGTATAGATGATATCTGGGAAATATACACATACAAACATACATGTATATACACGTACAATATTTCTTTGAAATGTAGAATTACAGGGAATTTTTATTTTTTAGTTTCTCATTCTTACATATTTTAATTTTTCAAAATAATAAGCATGTAAATAATGAACTTGTACACTCAGGAAAAAAAATGCTCTTTTATATTTTAAACACTAAGATATCAGAAAGGAAACCTTCACAGAGAAGCCTTAGAAGGTTCCAAGAAACCGGGTTGTAAAATGGAAATGACACCTGTGATTTGTCAGTTGGTAGATCTGGTTAGTAGAAAAAGCAGGACCCAAGTTTGAGTCCTGGCTCTTTCCTTTATAGGTGGGGTGATTGTGGGCAAATTACTAAACATCTCTAATAGTTTTTAAAGTCTTTACTTTCAAATGTAATATATCATATAATTATTATATTTATGTCACAGGTAATAAAAAGTGCTCAGCAAAGAGTAGTTTAATAAAATTTTAAAATATAAAATAAGGGAATGAGAATAGTTTTTACCAGGCATAAAATCTATTCGGATGATGGGATGAGTTTATTATTATCATGCTGCAATTAGCAAATACTAATTATCTCTGTATGAGAGCTGCTATCTTTAATTTCAATTAAGCTCAATTTTTGCCTAAAATACGATCTTCAATTAAGAGAATCACAGAGTATTTTGTTTCATTTCATTTTAGCCAGGAGTGGTGTCTGTACTTACAGCTGGTAGTTCCTCTTGTCCTATCTTTCCTCAGTGTGCCACAGCCCACCGTGGCTCCTACTTCTGGCTGGGGAGAGATGGCTTTAGGCAGGAGGTGCAAAGACTTACATTACTGCTGAAGAAGTGGGCCAAGTGACTTGGTACCCTTCCTCCTGGGGATCTCTCTGCCTTCTCTCTGTTTCTAACCACTCCTTCACTCCTAGAGATAGGCTGGCTCTGAAGAACAAGAGGAACCTTGTGTTTCTTGAAACGAGGTGTATTACTTTAGTAGGAAAATTAATAGACATTAATGATTTGAACTCTTCAAATAAAAAACATTTCTTTACCCTTATGCAGCCTTATGACAGCCCAGCTTTAGAGACTTTACAGAGGCAAGAAGTCTATCAGTTTCTTTCCTTTCACTTAAATATAGTTTCTTGCCACTAATATTGTGAAATAAGAATCAATGTTTATTTCCAAAGACATTACTAATCTTTTAAATGAAAACACTGGCACATCAGTTATCACATGGATGTTGTTTTATAGTCAAATAAAGACTCGTGAAGCCTCAGTTCTACGGTCTTTCTGGGTTTGAAATATTTTTATGCACTGCTGTGAGAAGAGCAGGTGCACTCACACATCTATTTCTAAGATTTGTCTATTTTATCAGATGATTTGGGTTTAAAATTTCTGCAGATGTCAATTTCAGTCATTTTTGCTGTTAGTAGAGCAGCTTAGAAGTTAGCTCTTATAAGTCTAGCTTCATATTTATTTTAGAACAACTTATACCTGTAACCTATTTTATCTCTCAGATATGTTTCCCATGGAGTGACTTAAATCCAAAGTTAGCTCAAAATGGAACCCTCCCCCTATTGGAATATTGCTGTTTCAATATTTTGCAGTCTTTTCTAGTCCATGTTATCAACATTGCTTTGCAGTTTCTTTTGCTGCCCTCTAGCCCTTTGGCTTCACCCTCCATTATTGTATTTCCTTGATGAGTGCCTGTGTCAGGCTCTGAGGTGTTAAGGGGAGGGCACCATAGGTTGTGGGCTAACTATGCCGGCTTTATTATTAAAGTCTTGAGAGCTTATAATGGGGCCCATCTATCTAAAATATTACAAAGTTTGTTTGCTGGTGTTAGTATCCTAGTGAGACGTGGGGGCAAGCCTGGTAACTTAGCATTTCATCCTAAAGTAAAAGTCTCTATGAACACATAATGTAGACTAATGCCCTTACTTAACAAAAGAAATCACTAATTAGTAACTTCATATACTTTCTATACTGTGTTCTGCTACACTCCACTGCCCCAATTTTCTTGATAACATCATCTGATCAAATAATACCTTCTATCCCTGTCTTTCACGTTTATATTATTATATATATTTTTCTTAAACTACCTAAAAGAAATAATTATAAAGAGATACCTATGAATTACCTACAAAGAAATATCTTCTGAGTTACCTCAAGGTTAAGGTAAATTAGCTGCATTTACTTAGTAGTTGTGTATGCTTTTTGAAGCAATAACAATCTATTTTTAACTTTAGCAAAAGTAAATCCTCTGCAAAATTATAGTTAGTTATATCTAAAATATCTTAAATTGTTATGTGTTCTGTAAAACAGAATTTTCGGTCAACCTTGACTTTTTTGGTTAAGGAAGGAATTTTCTTTCTTGAGGAAGAATACTATGTAAATACTAAAGTATTATTGTTATTATGGATGCTAATGACCTTTATCCCTATAAATATTAACATTAAAATTTTAAAATACCTTTCTTTTTGCCAAACCCGAACATTCCTGAATAAAAGATCAAAGGTCACAGAGCTATGATAATTCAGTACTAAAATATCAAAGTATTTAGAAAGTCTGTTTCACAGTTGCTTAAATTATGTGAAAAGGTTTATCTAAAGGTCTAGGACCATCTTAAATTATAGCATAATATTTGCCCAAAGAAGTCTCAAGAGAGCTTACAATAGATCCATGCCACAAGAGTTTCAACCTGAGCAACAAAATAGCCATGTTTAAACACTAAGTCAAACTAGAAACATGAATCATTTTCTTCATTTAATTTAAAAAGAAATTTCCAGTAATTTCCCATTATATTAGCTTCATTTTAATAATTGAAGATGCCAGACATATAGGGTACAAAATAATGGGCATATTTCTACTGTATCAGATTTTTTTTCACTATTATTCATATCTCTCACAAAACCAAAGCAATCTTGTAAAATTGAGGTGTTGTTTACCATACCCCTGTGTTCACAGTGGTGTGGGTCTGGGAGAGAATTATTATATGGAGCTGGAGAACTAGAAGGAAGGGAATGGACATCTTAAAACTGGTTTAATAATATCAACAAAAAAACAATAAAGATGCCATATGGAAAAGGATGAAGTATTGCTCTAAGGAAATCTTGTTTCCCACTGTGACATTTAGTCTGGATTTTCTGTAGTCTTGATTGTCTCATTCAGCATGGTCAGGAAAGTTATCTTTCAGCCCCAAGCTGTCAAAAGCTAAAGCTTTTGAATACTAAGGTGTTGAATACTTTTAATTTAGATTAGTTAATCAGTTTTGAGACACAGGAATGAAATATTTAAGTCTTTTCTTAAGTTTAGTATTTTAGTATCTAAAAAAATAGAATATATGGTAATAGTGAACTTAACTTTTTAAATTGAGCTCAGCTTTTTCTTTTAAATTATTTGCTCATGTTAGTTTTAACTAACACTGTGCAAATAAAGGGATCATTGTTTCTTGACTTCCATACTTGATTTGACCTAAAAACAAAGCTCTTAGTTAATGGGACCAGTGAAAAATTTTCAGGTCACTTAGAGTTGAGTAAGATTTATTGAAACAGTCCTAGTCACAGCAAGAACAATGTGAGTTTGCAAGTGCTGTATAGTTCTCCTTTATATGGTCCCCAACAAGTCAGCCTGACCAAATTACAGGGAGCTTTGCCCAGCTTACCCACAACCCATAGACTTGTTGACAGCATTGAAGTAAAATAGAAAAATGAACCATATAAGAGCAATAAAACAGCATTACATCTTGAATTTAACTTAATTTAGATTTAAGTAGGGACTTGAACTGACGTGAACCGTGAACCAAAAAAACTAGACAAACCATACTAATTTGTAGATCTTCTTTCTTTCACCAAAAGGAAAAGAAAAAGCTATCTGAGTGATCAAACTGCAACTTCACCTAGATTTATATTTTCTCAGATTACTCATTGGAAAAAAACCGAAAAACCAAACTGGAACAAATATAAATATTTGCCAGCCAAACCTAAATATATTATTTAATTGGGAAAAAAAAGAGTTTAGCTCCCCAAAGAAAAGAATGGATGCAGTTTGTTCTCTATTTCATGGTAGTTAAGTGAATTTAAAAAGTACATTGATTAATAAAAATATTTAATAGTTAATTTTAAAGCAGCAATTGTTTATATATTGAATAATTTTAGTTAAGAGATAACTTATTTAAGGGATATTGGTATAATTACTAATTGACAAAGTACTGTAATTTACTTTGTATGATTATCTTTTTATATTTAAATATTATTTCTGTATAATTTTTTTATAAGTGGAATGACATTTATAGATATAGAGAATTGTTAATTTACAGTGACTACACCAAACTAGCAGGGACAATGTAGTCAAATATCCAAATGCATTGTGTATGTTAGATTGTGCCTCTTGTTCAGAAAATAGTGATATAGCTCTTTTAAAGTCAATAATAGTAATCATAAACAAGATAATCCCATCAGCACAAGTCAGTCTTACTCTGTGTGTAGTAATTTAGCATAGTATTGCACTTAATAAATTATCATTAATCATAAATACATTTTCACATGTGCATATTTAAGTTCTTTAACATTTGCTATCTTGGTTTTTCTGTAGGGCTAAGGTACAAGACACTCATTTGAAATCTGAGAAGCAGCATAATCAGTCTTTTGAAGCCCACTGCAATCAATATCTATGCAAATGAGGTGGTTATGGAATTTACACAGCTTTGTCAATCAATCACTAGTCAAGTCTCCGCCCTACACTCAAAATACTAATAGATTTTTTTCTTTTTAAAGAGACAGTGACTTCTTTCTAAGTATTTGTTATATAGGCTAGTGCTATTGCTTTGACTGCCTCCTCTCCCCTACCACCTTTTTCCTGCATACTTACCCCCTGCACAGTGAGGCAGCCCATGCTGCCCGTCTCTCTAGGTGGCAGATGTCAAGATCAGGGGCTTCCTGAGTGCCACCCATGGGCATCTTATGGCCCTGTCCTTGGCCCTGAGTTCTTGAAGGAACACACTGTGGGACTCAGAGCTGGTTGGACCAGCATCCTTAGAGTATTGATCAGGTGTTACCTGCCCACTGAGAGAGAGGTCTTCAGTGGATCACTAAAGGGCTCCGTCTTTACCTTGATCATGTCAAATTCTTACCGAGGACTTGGTGGGGACACAGAACACTTGCTAACCAAATAATCAAAAGATAGAAGCTAAGAAGGATAATTAATTAGGTAGGCTACTAAAATTGGGGTTCAAAGTTTATTTCTGTTATATGGAGTAATGGAATATCTAGATTTTTTTTGGCTGCCTATAACCACAGTATGAATCTTTAGTCCTGAGGATGGCTGAAGAAGCTAATGCGTAAGTCTGTCTCGGAATGGAAGCAAAAGGAAGTTAATAATCCCTCTGTTCTCCACTGGTTAGATCACATCTGGTGAATTGTAGAGTTCTATTCTAAAAATTTTAAGGACTCTGAAAAGCTTGAAACTGTATAGAAGAGGATAACTCAGATGATGAGGCAGCTGGAAATTTTAAGTTTAAAGTAGAGAGGATATAGGTAGAATGTGATGTTGCTCGTCAAATATTGAAAATGTATCTGCAAACTCAGTATGTGAGTTAGGAATTAAGTTCTTAAGTTATGGGTACCAAGAGTGCACACATATGGTTATTTTCTTGTGTAAATAAAGTCTGGGGACAGATAGTCCAGGGCTAGAGAAGCAGCTCCACAGAGTCATTGAGGACTCTGACTCTGGTATCTTCAATGAATGATTGTTTCTCTTTTCAAGATCACGTCATAGTAAGTTGCTGGAGCTTCTGCAATCACATCCCTATTCCAGACAGCAGGAAGAAGCATAGGTATGGTGTGGGGGAAGGGCACACCTTCTGCCTTTTAAGAAACCTTCCCAGAATTTCCGCAAACTCTTCCACTTACGTCTTTTTGGCCATAGCTTAGTCTCATGGCCACACCTGGCTGCTATCGAGGCAGAATAGAACCAGTAGGTAAAAGTTTCAAAAGGGCACCTTTTTTAGAGGTACCGATGTTACTGTTGTTGAACATTCAAAAGCAACTAGGAAATTGCCTATCAGAGAAGTTTTAGGGGAAGACCTGATAGGTACAGTTTCTTCCAATACTATGTGCCAAGACTATTTCAATATATGTGTGCATGGGCCATGCCGAGTTTTAGTTTGATTAACTTTTCTTATAAGAGATTTTGATAAAATCAGATTTCTGCTAACTACATATCAATAATGACGTGTTCCTTAAAGTGAATACTTAGTACACAAGTCTTATCATGTTATTCAGAAGCCAGCATATTCTTTAAATGGAAGGCACTCTAGTGAAGTAGGATTTTGTGGACACATAACTTCACGCATTTAGCAATCTTTCTGATACATGAAGTGTTGTGCCTTATGAATTTTGTTATTAATTAACTTGCCACAGGAAGTATTGATCAACTGATTGACCCAAATTTCACTCAGTATAGCTATAAGACAGATACATTTTAATATTTGTGGCATATGAAATGTGTAGGTTCAGTTTTATTTTGTGGTGGATTTTTATTTTCCCTTGGTGTCTGAATTACATGAGTTTCTTCAGAAAATATTGAGTTGTTGATGTGATGTGTATTTTGGATTTGTATTCACAATTCTATAATTAAGAGATCTAAATATTAAAGTTATGAGTTTTGTACTTTTAGACTATAGTACCCTGCCTGGACCGTAAATCTATAAGAAGTAGACTGAAAACACTCCAGTACTTCTAGGCCAGTGCTTATTCTATAGACACAGGTAATATTCAAAAGTTATACTCAATAGTTGTTGGATAGCTGCTCCATTAGAAACAGAAGAAGAAAATCTATTGCTTGCCAAACCAGAAAAATGTCATATAAAAAAGAAACTTCCTTTTCAAGATTCCAAATAGGTAAACCAAATATCAGTAAGAATGCAATTGTAAACACTGTCAAATTGTGCTCTTTTAGAGACTTAAATGAATTTTCCAGTACATAAAAATACTGTTATGTGTACATAACTTGGCCTGTACACATTTTCAAGGTATAGTTTTGTTTTAGTTACTCTGGAAAACATTTTTGCTTCAACCTAGAGTTTTTATGGTGTAAAGCATAAAAGGACAGGGTTGGGGGGGATGCCCTGACCTGATGCATACTAGACCATGGACAGATCAGCTCTGCTTTGTGGAAGCAACTGTGGGATCCCAGCTGTTTGGTCCTCCTTTTGCTTGGCATCGAGGCCTCATTTCACACCCAATTTGAATACTTTTAGTTTGAGGACCCTTAACTTGATCTTCAGATGGAATCCTTAACTAATGTGATATGTACTGCATTGAACTGACTTGAGCCAAGCCTTCTAAAGACCACAGTTTACTTTGCTGGGAGAAGGATTAAAGTGGAGGGATTGATTACCTTTGCCTCTTTCCTTCTTTCTTCCCAACTCTTCCCCAAGAAAAAAAGGACAAATCTTCTTCCGCCACTTGCTTTTTCTAAAACTTTGCACAAATAACTCAATAGGCCTCAGGTTCTTTATCTGCAGATAAGGATAATAATGCCTATTATGTAAGGATTATGGCAATTAAGTTCAATAAACATCTGAGTTCTTTCTGGGATCTTGGTCTAGTAAAATGTAAAATTATTTTGTTGTAAAGCTTTTAGCACAGTACATAATGATCAACAATTGTGATTCCCTTTGCATTCTAAAATGAGGTCCTCATATAACAGGGACCCCTATGATCCTGTAGTCTCAGCTGTTATTCCATGGGCCTCTCAGTTTAGCTGTGCTTGCTGGGTTGAGATTCACTCTTACATAAACCTACCTGCCCCTTTCTCTTCTTTTTCTACAGCATGTCTATGGCTTGTTACTAGGTCTATTCCTCACCTTCCCTCCCTTGTCCTGCTTCCCATTTGTCTCCCTTTCCTGCCCCAGAAAAAAGACTTATCTTTCTTTTAGAAATTCATGCTAAATTGCAGTATATGTGTGTATGCCTGGGGTGGGCTTCAGTGGCTCTCCCATTTCTTCTGCCTACAGGTTTCTAGGTTGGTTGGTTTGTTTGATTTTTAAAACTCAAGAAGTGTTCACAAGGTGATTACACCTATGTATCCAATACCCAGATAAAGAAGAACGTTACCAGAACCACAGGACCCCCTCTAGGCACTTTCAGTCGCTATCTGCTCTCCAACAGTTACACTAATCTGATTTCTGATACTTCACATTCATTTTGCCTCTTTTTCTTAACCTTATATAAATATATCATACACCACATATTCTTTTGTGTGTGTCTTCTTTTTTCAACATTTTGTTTGTAAAATTCATCCAAGTTGTATGTAGTTAGTTGTTTGTTCATTCTACTTGATGTATACGATTGCATTGTGTGAATTTACCACATTTGTTTATACATTCTTTAGAATGATGGGGATTTGGGTTCTTTCCATTTTTTGACTATTACAAAGAGTGCTGCTGTGAACAATCTTGTACATGTCTTTTGCTCAGTATCTGGACATATTTCTGTTGGGTTATACTTGGGTGTGGAATGGATGGGCCAGAGGGTATGTATATGTCCATCTTTAGTAGATTATATCAACACAGCCTTCCTAGGTAATTGTAATAATTTATACTCCTACTTGCTTCATAGTTTCAAAAGAGCCTACTCTCTGTCCACAAGGTGGAGTAAATTAACTCTCTGTCGAAATTTTCTCATTTCCTCTCTTCAAAATTAACTGTCAATTTTTAGATAATGCTAAAATGTTTCTATCAATTTGGGATCAAACTTTGAGCAATTATAAAATATCAATATATTGGGTTGGTCCAAAATTCATTTGTTTTTTTCTGTAAGATGTTTGTAGTAGCACTTAGTTGTCTTTGACTTCATTCAAAACAGTTTTGTTAGATTGTATTGTGACAGCTGTCATATCAGCATGCATTTAAAAAAAACACCAAAATTGGTGAATTTTTTGTAGCCATTTTAATATTGAAAATGGAAGAAAAACAACATTTTTAGCATATTATGCTTTATTATTTCAGAAAGGTAAAAACGCAACTGAAACACAAAAAAAGATTTGTGCAGTGTATGGAGAAGGTGCTGTGACTGATTGAACGTGTCAAAAGTGGTTTGCGAAGTTTCGTGCTGCAGATTTCTGGATGGTGCTCCACTGTTAGGTAGACCAGTTGAAGTTGTTAGTGATCAAATCAAGACGTTAACTGAGAACAATCAACGTTATACCACGCGGGAGATAGCCGGCATACTCAAAATATCCAAGTCAAGCATTGAAAATCATTTGCACCAGCTTGGTTATGTTAATCGCTTTGATGTTTGGGTTCCACATAAATTAAGTGAAAAAAAAACCCTTCTTGACTGTATTTCTGCATACGATTCTCTACTTGAATGTAATGAAAACGTTCGGTTTTTAAAACAAATTGTGATGGGTGATGAAAAGTGGATACTGTACAATAATGTGGAACGGAAGAGATCGTGGGGCAAGCGAAATGAACCACCGCCAACCACACCAAACTCCGGTCTTCATCCAAAGAAGGTGGTGTATCATGTATATGGTGGTATTGGAAGGGAGTCCTCTATAATGAGCTCCTTCTGGAAAACCAAACAATTAATTCCAATAAGTACTGCTCCCAATTAGACCAACTGAAAGCAGCACTCGACAAAAAGCGTCTGGAATTAGTCAACAGAAAACACATAATCTTCCATCATGATAATGCAAGACTGCATGTGAAAATGAAAAGTGTGTCTTTTATTTTTACATAAAAACCAAAGGAACTTTTTGCCCAACCCAATAAAAAAATTAAGTACAGGTAATCTGTTTTTCTGTATAATATTCAAGGAACTGATTTAACATTGGATTTTTCAGCCAAACTGAGTAGTAAGTTAACTGACCAGATTCTGTACTGGTTTTGGCTGCCATATTGGGATTAGCTGAAGGCAATAGATAGAAAAGAGTTATAACAATTTAATAGTTTTTTCTTAAATGCCATTGTCTTATTAAATTAACTTTTAAGCAAGGGTTCGTGAGCTTTCTTGGAACACCAGCTCACAGGATGAATAGCTGACCTTTATGAAGCACTTACTGTGCAAAACAGCTCTCATTTCATCCCATGGTAACCTTCCTCGGTAGGTGTTGTCATCACTCTGTGTTTTTAAAATGAGGAAATTAAGACTCAGACAGGCTAAGCTACCTGTTCCCCAGTGCTGTGTTGAGTCTCTTGGACTCCGTTCTCACCATCACACCATCCTGCCCCCAGCCCTGCCACATGGCTAACATGGCTACCGGAGTGACATTTCTAAAACTCAAAGCTGAGCATGGCACTCCCCTGCATAGCAGAGTCTGACTTGCTATTAAATTAACTTTTAAGCAACTTTAGAGACCGGCTGATCTTAAAGGAGACAATTTAACCTTCATCGTTGAAGTTCTATGTGAGATTATATCAAATCATCATAGATAAGGCCTTTTGTTATTACTGTTATTTTCTATGGAAAAAACATCTGGAATATAAAGTTATATTCATCTATATGTATTCTTGTTTCAAAATGTCTAGTGTTTATTGATGTTGTAGGTATTTTGAAATGAATGTGACATACATGAGTTGATTTTGTTATCAGTTCATGCTGCATCATAGAGTCTAGAAAGGATTGAGTTATTATGATGAACACGTAATAATGTCAGTGTTTGATGTCACACACTTGTGCATAATGACATCAGCACAGCTGGAGCTTGATAAATGGACTTCCCTGATATTTTCTCTACAGAAAATGTTCAGTAATTTCAATCAGAAATGAAATTTTCTTTACAGAAATGTTCAGAAATTGTTCAGTAGTTTACTGCACTGGTATTGCCTAATAGGAATGCAAGAAACATAACTATTACTGGTTACTACTGTTTCCATTTTGCAACAAACCACATCATAAGTTTCTTGTGTTCATTCATCACTAGGTATATATTATGTTAAATGAAAAAGAATTACATATTCTGAATATTTTTCTCCTACACTTCAAAATGTCCTTTTCAGATATTGTCTAACTGCCAGCTAATTTACAGCTCTGAAACCTTGTTGTTGTAGCATTTCAGAATAGAGTATTCAATAATTTAAAGTGAAATGAATCACTGTGTGATGAATAATTGCTGTTAAATCTTTTGTGATGTAAGTGTTTCTTTGCTACAGTCATATATGTAATTGTACATTTCAATGAGATGCCCTCTGAACATTAGAGGACATGTTCATGAGCTGAAATTCCAAAAACAAATCTAACGATTTGACAGCCCTGCTCGAAAGACAGCAGCTCAGCATTTTAGAGGTTTCCATGTATTAGATGACAGAGTCAGGATGAGCCTGGGAACATCCTCTGCTCTCTGACCTTCTGCCTACTCCTCTGTGTCGGGCTTCCATTGTCCTATGGTCCTGACAGGGAGGCACCCACTCACCAACCAGTCTCTCACTTCAGCGATCTCAGTGGCAGGGGGTGGGGGCAACAGTCACGAATCCCAGCACGAGAATGCCAGCAGTAGCTCACTGTGGTGGCTAAACCCTTGTTCTTGTTCTCATGGTGATTTTTTTAAGGGAAAATAATTTCCAAGCTCTGCAGAATGGATTTAACATACTATTTTGATGCTCTCACAGCTGATTTCAACAAAAATTCTTAGTGCCTAAACGTTAAAAATGGAATAAATATTTTCATAAATTCTTTGAAAGTAACAATAAGCAGATCCAAATATATTGACTATTTTTCCTATTTGGTTTCTTCTGACTAGACTAGTGCTTTTAATATTACTGCACTTCATTTTTATGGATAATCAAGAATGTGCATGAAACCTTAATTTCCAGCACAGAAGGATAATTGCTCAGTGATCATTTACCTTCTTTAAAACATAACTGAGGGCTTCCCTGGTGGCGCAGTGGTTGAGAGTCCGCCTGCCGATGCAGGGGACACGGGTTCGTGCCCCCTGCATCGGCAGGCGGACTCTCAACCACTGCGCCACCAGGGAAGCCCGAAAAAGAGCTATTTTTAAACATGTCATTGAAATGGTATATGAAATCAAATGGCATATGAAAACTGTACTCACCTTGGTGTTTTTTTCTGACCTACACCTGTAACTTAAAGTGGACCTAGGATCTGGTTCACCTATTTAGTCATGGAACCATAGGAAGCACCTTGCTGATCACTAGTAGTCTGAATCCTTACTTGAGAAGTTGGGAAAGAGAGCCAATCCTGTTAAGTGATTAGCTCAATAACAGAGGTAGCTCCGGTATCCACACCACTTACATGAATTCACTGCTCTTTCCACTTGGCTGTGGTTTACTGTTGTTTTTAGTTTCAGCAGCAAGGTGTTTTAGATTAAAGAGATTTTACAGTACAGTTAAAAGCATAGAAGACATGAATTTAGTAGAAAAGACACTGATCTTTAATAGTGATGGCTCTGCTGGTCTCGAGATAATCTTTCTATGGTACCGGGTCATAATCATTTTTTAAAAATTTGACTGTCATTAAGTCATATCATAGCTCTTGTACAAATATATGCAAAAACAACTGAATTATAGTGTGTGAATAAATATTCCCTGACCCCAAGCTGATTTTCTTACCACTGTTTCTACTAGCAAGCAGAGGACCATTTAAAGTAAGAAAAGTGGAGGGAAATAGAGAAGTATAAAGGGCAATTTGAACAGTAAATGCACTGTGGTATCTGTGGGACCCTTCTCCAACTTTATGTGATAGCGTACAGTATAGAAAAGGTTCTTTCAGCAAGTGTTGAGGAAAATATGTTCCAAAAGATCTGCATAACATTAGTGTAACCAAGTGTTCCTCTCTGTGGCTTCCTGTTTTGGAATTAAATGCCTTCAGGATACTCAGAATAACTCTGTTTAGAAACACAAGAAGAATTTAACCTCTTATGTTCCAAATCAGTTTAAAAAACTATAGGTTAATTAGAAAACAAAAATATCTCATCTTACTTTGTTTCTCAATTGTTTCAGCTAAACTTAAAAAAATTTTATACATAAAGTAGGTGGTATAGTTAGAAATCAAAGTTATAAACAAGAGTTCTTACAGGAATTATTATCACCAAAATTGTAAGATCAGTTTTGTTTCCTTATAAACAATTTTCATAGACTAAACCTTTTTGCACATAGGATTATTTCCAAATGAACTCAGTGAAAAATTTCTACTCTTGTCATCTGAAGGAGGTTCATACAGGGAACAGATAAGCTGAATCTGTGGTTACTTCTTTGTGGTGTTATTGTTCAGCATTCTTAAGTTGCTGCTGCAAAGCCAGCAGAGGGAGCACCAAACAATATTTTTGTTTAGCTTAAAGCTTAATAATGTTTTTTAAACTCTTTTCTCCATTTTCATTTAAAAATATATCTACAACTAATCTTTTATTGATTATACAGTTTTTACTATATAGATTTAACTTTCTCTGTGTTTCTAATTCTTGTTTGAAATTAAAAGACTTAAAAGGGTATTATTTATGCTATTCAATTCTACGTTATATCCATTAAATGTCTAATGTATATAAGGTAAGTAATGGAGAGTCAAAGGTGAATACTCCACAGTCTCTGTCCTTTAGGTATTTATAGTCTAGTTGGATAGAGAGAATTATAAAGATCCTTCTATTTACAAGGTAGAATATGGGCCACTTATCTTGATAAAGAATCATTGGAGGTATTCTTGAGAGGGTGATATTTGAATCAGACCTTGAAGGAGAGGTTTCCTAAAATGAAAATTCTAGATTAGAGAGAACAGCATAAATGCAGGGTGTATTTGGGAAAAGGAAACTATAAGGGTGTGGCTTGACAGAACATGAGTGATAGAGGGGATGTACTGGGAAATGAGATCAGAAAGCTAAGGTAGAGTCAGATACAGAGCACCCTGAAATCCATGCTTAGTAGGTTTGGTTTATTCTTTTGGCAAAGGAGAGTAAATTGCAGACGATTAAGAGGAAACAAATGATGTTTTTCACTCTGGGTAAAAGGTTGCCTGGAGAACTAAGAGATTAAAACTGGACATTTCTGTACTAGTTCATGGGAGGAATATTCTATAATAATAATATCATTCTTTTGTATTTGTATGTATACATATCACGCATGTGTATATATAGACACTGATATATATGTGTTTTTGTATATATTTTCACATACATACAATTTATACAACAGTACTGTTCCTAAATCATATATGTAAATATATATCCTTCAGAAGTATCCTGTGATTTAAAGATTTGTACTAAAAATGTAATGTGTACATTTAGCTAATGTGTACCAGGTCTCATAGAAAATTCAGAGCAAAGCTGGTACCCAAAAGAATGCCTAGGTTTTCAGTCTCTGTGACCAGGAAATTGAACAAGTTACCATTACTCCCATTGGAGATGTAAGGGATGACAGGCTGGAGTGGAGGTGGAGGGCAGGGATTATTCAACGCTGGTGTATCAGACTGGAGATGCTGGAGGGCATCCATCCTTGTAGAGATGTCTAGCACATACTTCCAGTTTTAGGTTTGGAGCTCAGAAGAGAAGCCAGAGCTAGAGTTTGAGAGTGGATGAGATTATTCAGGGCAATTAGACGAAGAAGAGGAGTGAAGTGAGAACCAAACCTTGGGGGAGGCCTACATGTAGGAGGGTAAGGAAAGGAAGAAGTGTGGGAAAAAGCCTGCACAGACACTGATAGAGCTGCGAGTAGTCAGGAAAATGCCCCATTTGTCACTCAACAATATGTGCATCACTGCTGTGTGCAAAGCACTGAAGTCTCTGTCCAGAGTGTAAAGGAGGGGGCCTGAGCAGAGTCAGCTGCTGCAAGGGACAGTTTAGGAAGGGGACTGATGGGAGGGTCATTGGGTTTGTTTATTCAGGAGATCAGACTTCCTAAATAGTTCCTTTAGTTGTGTACTAAAATACAAAGTAGACTTCCACCTCACAGCTCTGTTTATGCAAAGTTAAAAGATCCAGAGGACCGCCCCTTGGCTCAAAATTTATGAACTGTAACTTTGATATCCAGGTGTGTTGTTTGTGGGTCAAACTCACTTGTATAGTTTTCAAAAGATGTACAATGCCCTTGTAGCCTTGATTACTTATCTTTATTTTATGACTACTTTGTATTTGATTTTTTATAACAGAGAAAAAAGTCATTGTCTTTGCGTAAGTTCATTGTAAAAAATTAAAATACAACGACGAAATTTTAAAAATCACCCCTTAAATAACCACCATAATACATTAGATAACCAGAAATAGAACTTCCTTCCCTTTCTACTTCCTCCTCCCTCCCTTCTTTCTTTTTTTCCTATTGCTTTGTTGATCATAGTATGCCTTTTATTTTAAATAAAAAGGATTAAATTTACTTTTACTTAAATTTATAAAAAGGAAAAGAAACTAAAGGTACCTAAAAGAATTGTAGAGCTTCCAAATAAGTGCTTCTTGACTACAAGACATAGTATATATTTCGGAAGATCTGTCTACAGTTAAGAAATGAGATTATGACAAACATAACGAGGTTAGAGTTACTGTTTTATGATACACATTTCTGTTGAGACCATTTAGATTGATTGTTTTTGAAAGATTCACATGTATGCTCTACCCTCCTGTCCCCTCTCAATTTGTGTTTGTTACATTAGTTGTACTTGTTTAAGCTTTATGACATTTACATCATTTTGTAATTAAGGCCTATACTTGTTTAAATCTAGTTCTATATTTAACTGGAGTTCAGTACTCACCATGATTTTTTTTTTTACCCTGGCGTTTCCATCCTTGAATTTTAATTTTGATTCATATTTTAGTTGTCTAGTTTCCATCAATAAGTGGAATTATTTAGGAAGGGCTATAGACAGCTCTTTCCTGTTGAGAACATATTTTGTTGTATTTATCCTATGCAGACATCTTGGTTAGGAAGATTGCTCTGGGGACATGGTTTCGTTCCTTCAGAACTATACAAACACTGGTCAGTTGTCCTCTGCTGTTGAAAATTGCTGTGGAAAAATCCAATGCTGGCTTCATTGTTCTCAGATTTGTGCGTGATTTCCTTTTTTTCTTTTCTTCTCTCTTCCTTTTCTTTCTTTTAAATTTTTTTCTTTTGGTATCCTCTGTTCAACTTTAATGTTATAAGCATGTGGAAAATGAATTAAATTGAACCTTTATTTCACAATATACCCCAGAATAAAATCCCAGATGGGCTGAATAATTAATTTTTTAATAAGACCCATACAACTAGTAGATGAAAACACTGGTAGCCCTCTAATCTTTCTTAGAATCTTCAAGATAGAAAACATGAAGAAATGATCTATAGGTTTTTCTGCATCAGAAAGGAAAAAAAACCCTCAGAAAACAAAAACCAGCAATAAGTCCTAATAATATGAAAGGAAAAATTGCAACAGGTAAAATATTCACAGTAAATGTTAGATGATAGATGTTTGTTGTGTATGTGTTTTATATATGATAAAACCACTGCTGCAAGAGAAAAGTGGGTAAAAGGCGCACAGACGCATTTCACAAGTGGAAAAATTCAAGAGACTAGAAGACTTCTAATAATTTCATGTAGGCATAAAGGTGAACTTTTAAGAAAGCACAAAGGAATTTCCCTATTTTGAATACAGATACTCTTATATGTAGTTACCTGTGTTGGATTAAATAAACTTAATTATCCCTTCAAGCTGTAAAATTCCATGTTTCTGACATGTGTATATCAGATCCTTGCTATTAGTTTTTCTCCTTGATAAGTTCAGGAAGAATGTCTTATGCATCTTTCTGCTCTTCACTGGTGCATAGCTCAAACCATATCATGTACTTTGCATGTACTGGTCCTGAAATAAATATTTAAATATTGAATAACAATTGTAATGAATTTTTAAAAATTAATGTTTGTTAACTTATTTTATAAAATATTAGGGGGTTTAGACTGTTTTGTGTATATACGTTAAAATTTATGGTGATTAGTCTTATGCTTAGAATTTTGATAAATGCATGTTATTACTTGAATAGAAAGATTTATTGTTTTATAGGGTAATTGTATACCTAAATCTCATTTTGCAGAATTCAGTTGTTGTTAATTTCAGTGAATGATCATATACAGAATTGTATTTTTAGACCCTGATTCCTGTGAGCTGCAAAGAATTTTGTTTGCTTTGTACATGATTTTTTGGACATTAATGCTAAAATTATTTAAAAACCTTTGAAAATGATTTTAATGTGAAATTGTGGCATAAAATGCACATTGCATATATGATTAAAGGTTAGTGATAATTGATCATTTTTGTTATGTTGATTTAAATAGGGAAACTGAAGTTTTTTGCAAATAAAGGGGTATATTCAAAGTGATAGAATGATTTTATAGGCTATTTAACAGCAAACTTTCTTTGGAGAACCATATTGTGGTTAGTGATATTAAAACTGGTATCAGCCTTGGGATATCAAATATATTTATTTTTAACTTTTATGTAGATACAGTTATTTAAATGTACATTTCAAGTGTCTTTCAAAGTAATTTTGAATGAATTCCATTTGAGAAGTGAGGAGCTAGGTTTGTTAGTTATTAAGCCAAATATAGTAATATAGCTTATTTTATTGATCTGTGATTTTTAAAATTAAGAGTGAGAAAAGTCACAGATGTAGTTTGTTGACATATTGCAATCCATATGTGTGCTTTTCTGATAAGGAAGGTATAGCATATACCATCTCTCCAGAATATTTAGCACCAGATTTATGATTTTTCTAATTTGGTTTGTAGCTTGCCAAAGAGCATGTGAGTGCATATTTGATCAGAAGCATATTTTGCCTTGAATCAGATGAAGAATACTTAATGAGTCAATGCCAAGAAGCAATGCAGAGATGATGCAGACTAGCAGACTAAAAAGGCTTTAAAATGCCTTAATGTGAAATATAATAGAGATAAAGTAATGTTACATAAAAAGTCCAGTTTTTCAGTTTTTCATGCCCATCCCCTTAATAAAATTCTTCACCAAAACTATTAGGAGTGATATTTTATATTTATGTGATGCATTTTGCATTTCCAGTGGGGTGAAGACTTATTTCAAGTGTATTGTACTCATTCTCTCTTGAGGGCTGAGAAAGACAGGAAATGTACCTTTAGGTACCAGTAGCTCTGCTCTCTCTAGCAAGCCTCCTTCTAAGAGTGAGTGCTAGAGATTACCAATTTAAATTAATTTTTTTCTTTTGCTCGTTTGATAGGAAAAAAAATTATCTTTGTGTTGATTTGTATTTCTTGCCTTATCAGTGAGGTTAGAAAATTTGCCTGTTTATTCTGCCACTTGTATTTCTTCCTTTATAAATTGCTTATCCTTGTTCTT
The DNA here is from genome assembly GCF_011762595.2 of Tursiops truncatus. Lineage (NCBI taxonomy): Eukaryota > Metazoa > Chordata > Mammalia > Artiodactyla > Delphinidae > Tursiops > Tursiops truncatus. The sequence continues at coordinate 64,874,307 of NC_047036.1, forward strand.
TGTCCATTTGTCTATTAAGGTCCTCACTTCTTACTGGTTATGAAATTCTTTATTTGTTAAGAAATAAACAAATACACACACTTTGTTGTGTATGTTGCAAATATTTTACCTAGTATTTTTGTATTTTAACTTTGTTTGCAGTGGTTTTTTGGCATATATAATTTAAAAAATGATTAGAGATAAATCTAGTAATCATTTCTTTCTATGCTTTCTTTCTTTGTTAAGATTTGAAAGACCTGTACAACCCTAAATTATATAACATTTTCTTTCTTTTGAAACTGTGATGTAGGAGGGAGTAATCAGACAAAGCCTTCATATTGCTTAGTTTAAATAAGTTATAAGGAATTACCTTTGTTGGACTGTGTGATTTTTTATTTATAATGACTCATTTACAGATATCCCATAGATATGATTGGTTTTTTTTACCTCAGGTTGTGGAGGGCCCTTCCCAAGTGAAGTGTCCAGTGTTCTGTGTTCTTAGTTGCTACCATAACACTTCTCCACTGCGGAAGAAGTGGAGAAAGGAGAGTGAGGGATTAGACCTTTCCAATGACACTCTCTTCTCTTCTTCTCTACTTGAAGAGCACTTTTACGTACAGAAATTATAGAAATGCGTAATTATTTGATTTCCAGCTAGTCCACAATAGCAATAATAGTTTTTTTCCCACTGTTCATTGTATAAAATGTCAGCCATGTTTTGAGTTAATTGTGGTTTTAAGGGTAGCCTGGGAACCTGAACAAAAAATGGTTTCAAGTTCAAAACAGGTTACAAATAAACTTTGGAAGCATAGCCCATTTGTAGCTTGTGGTTTGCTGGTCAGTCTTCTTGAGGAGCCATATCTAAGGACCCTGGACCAGGAATGGTCAGTTGATCTTGGATGACTCTAATGAGTCCTCAGTGATTCTGCACAGTAGATTTACAGTAAGACTTGTTTTGTAAGTTCTGTGAGGTGAGAGGCAGTCTAACTGGTGCATAGGTATGCCTCCTGTTTAGGATCTAGAGCAGAAATACCCAGTAGAATTTCCTGCAGTGATGTAAAGTGTGTACCATATTACTGTTCACTTCCTGATCAGAGAAATGTTCTGTATCTTTGCCATCCAATATGGTAGCCACTAGCCACATGTGGCTCTTGAGCACTTGAAATGTGGCTAGCGTGACTGAGGAACTGAATTTTTAGTTACTTCATTTTAATTAATTTAAATTTCAGTTTAAATAGCCACATGTGGCTAGTGGCTCTTATATTGAAAAGCATAGATCTAGAGGTTTATATTGAGTGGAGTACAGTCCTGAGTTTCACTAAATCACAGAATTAACAAGTCAATTTAATGCCTATTAGAGGCTTTCTCCCTTATTATCTGATAAAAAATGTCATGGAATGTGTAGCTCTTACTTGGATCCTGTTTAGAAGAAACCAACTATGAAAAGTTTAAAAGACAGTTTTGAGACAATCTGGGAAATTTGAACCTGGATCAGGCATTAGGTGGTTTTATGGAATTAGTGTTAACTTTGTTAGGTGTGATAATAGCAATGGGTTTGTATTATTAAAACACAACAGTGAAGTTTTCAGATGAAATAATATGATACCTAGGGTTTGCTTTAGAGAAAAAAGTATTTGCCGGCGAGTGGCTGAGACAAGATTGGCCAGTGTTCACAGATCTTTAGCTAGCTGAATGGCATATGATGTTCATTATACTGTTTTTATGCTTTTATATGTGGTGGAATGTTTTCATAATAAACAGTATTGAACTGGGAGAGCTCCTTGTTTGTCATAAAGTTCAGCCGGTTTTCCAAGTTCATTTACTCAGTCATTAAATGGCAGAGTTAGGATTCAGATCTGTCAATTGGCTCTAAGTTCTGTTCACTTTCTATGACATTGCACTGTATCATATTTTGGACACGTGGTTCTTCATCCCACCTGCTCCATGACCCTTGACAAGTTGTCTTGCACATTTCCCTCCCATGTGGATACGGCTAAATTTGGTAGCAGAGCTGGCCACATAGGTCAGCAGAGGGTAGAGCTTTTCATAGCAAGTTGGACCCCAGATTTGAGGGCTGAATATAAAATGTAGCTTGGGAGCAAAACCAGAGGAGCAATCCAGTAGCAGATTTGAGAGGATAGGAAGAAGCAAGGTCCAAAGAGATCTGGAATGGATAAGATGGGACCAGGTCAAAAGGCTGAGAGCATAATTTATGTAGAAAGTAAGAATGATGACTGCTAATTCTTACTGGGAGACAGCTGCATAACCTGCAAGGGCAGGTTAACTGACTTGGCATATAGCCATATTGACATTATTTATTATGAAATGTATATACCGCTATACCTGATCATCTCTATTTATTTAATCTAAAATAATTGTAATAGTATAGAATTTTTATCTGGAAGGTACTGTTGAGGTCATTTAATTCAACCCATTTATTTCTAAGTGTTACCAAATTCATATTGCATTTCCAGCGGGTAGTTGGCATTGAGTTATGTACCATAAAGATTACAAAATTACAGTTATGTATGCTCTCAAGAAGATTTTGAGATGAGTAGATAATAGGTATGATTATTCAAGTAATGCAAATATTTGGTTAAACTGATTATTGATTAAAGTAGAGAAGAATAATTTTATTTATAAAATAAAATTTATTTTATTAATACAACTTATGAATTGTATTTACACTTATATTTCTAATCTCAGGGCTATTGTTGAGCAAGAATTTCTCACATCAATAAATGAACAGCCACATAGTGTACATTTTAATATTATTGCAAGTGTCCATGTTTTACATTTCATACCAGGAATGGGGGCGGCGGGGAGTTCAGCAAACAAACCATTAATGCAGGAATAAATTAGTGAGTGGAATGTTTGTTATACAGTTGCCTCACTAGGACATGAATATTTAAAAGCAAAGTAAAACAAGACATTGAATAGCATCATATTGGCATTGTGATAGTTTTCTAATTGTATTTATTTGCACCTTTTATGGACTATTTGAATATTTCTTTTTGAGTTCCATTTCAGAATTATTTAGTTAAAGCCAAGAAAAAATTGTTTCTCCTCCTGTACCCAAACTATTCTATAGTCAAAAGCAATAAGCTCACAAAATCAATTTCTAAGTTTAATGGCAGATATTTGAATTTATTAGGTACTATTAAGTTAGGACTACTATACTCATTTGTTCGTTCATTGATTATTTCTTTATATTTATTCATTAATTTTTTTTTTTTTTTTGGCCACACTGCGCAGTTTATGGGATTTTAGTTCCCGCCCAGGGATTGAACCCGGGCCCTCGGCAGTGAGAGCGTGGAGTCCTAACCACTGGACCACCAGGGAATTCCCTTTATTCATTAATTTAACAAACTTAATATGTGTTCCCATTGAGGATGAAAGTATAAATAAGACATAGCCCCTACCCTCATGCTGCTCACATTTGAGCTGAGTAAACAGTAAGTAATTGTGATTGAGTATGCCGATTGTTATAGTGGTGGTGAATGCAAAGGGCCATGGGAATATTATGGAGGAAAGGATTAGCTAGGAGATGGAATGGGGTTGAGGTACAGACATTTTTCATGGAAAAAACCTTGAAGAATAAATTGAGGTTGATTATATTTCTTGTTACATTAATAATGCCAACTGTGAGAATCAGGTTTTTAAGGATCAATAGGTGTCATCTCTCCTTAGCTCTGAAGGTACTGCTGCTTCCATTTTTCCCTACTGTCTGCTTCAGATGCTTTTTGTACTGCAACCTTTGATCTCTGTCCTATCTGGTTTTATTCTTTGGATCCTGGTTGACATCTGGTCCATTTTAGATTACTGACCTGACTTTCAGCTATCTACTCTTAGTCTGACCTGGCACTCTCAAAGTACTCTGCTTCTGGTAACTGCCCCTCTCCTTGACGTACTGCAGCTTCAAGTGAGAGGAGCTTTGTTCATATGATCTGGCCAGACATTCAGAATCCTACTCCAGCCAAGGACTCCAGTGTCTTCCAGCCAATTTTATTTTTTCTGAGATGGCGTATTAGAAAAAAAGGTCTGAGAAAATGCAGGTGTGATATGGCTCAAGACCAGGGTGCAAGAGGATTGAGAGGGATGTTTGGAAAGGCAAGTGAAGGTTGGACTGTAAGAACCATAAAAAACTTGGATTTGGTGCTTTATTTTTCATACCAAATGGGACCCATAAATGGTTTTCAGGAGGACTGTGACACCATCACATCTATACTTTGGAAAGAATGGTGTCATGACTGGACTATAAAGAGGAGAGATAGCAGTCAGGGAGACCAGTTAAAGGAAAGAGATGATGAAGCCCTGAATTGAGCAAGACAGTAGTGATGGAGAAGAAGAAATCAATCAGAAAAATGTCAGAGATGGGACTAGTAAGATTTGGAAACTAACTGGAAATTGAGCAGGGAAGGAAAGAAAAATATTCAAGATATTTTCCAAATTTTCTGGTATGTGTGATTAGATGGGTTATTTTTTCCTTTGTCATTACAATTGTAATTAATGTAAAAATTAATTACATTTGTAGCTATTTGTTTAATGGCTGTCTTTTCCATTGGACTGAACTCCATGAGGGCAGGGACTTTGTCTTTCTTGCTTATATCCATATTCCCTAGTACTAGACATAGTGTCTGGCTATACTGATACACTCAATAGTTATTGACCAACTGACTAGTTTATTTGTTCAATACAATTTATTGACTACCAGGCACTGTTAAAGATGAATTTTAATACCTTTAACTAAAACATGAAATACATGAGGATGAGGAAGATTAGTGAAAACATAAAGGATTATATTTTGGACGCATTGAATTGAGATGCCATGAACATCTACTTGGAGATTGAATCTATCTAAACTTCAAAAGACCGATCTTAGTAGTAGGCAATTCAGATTTGGGATGAAAGTGAAACCTGAAGCTATGGAATATTTGAGATTAATAGAGTAAGAAAAGTGAGGCATAATAATGGCTGAAGACAGAATTCCAGGGAATACAAATATTTAAGAGATAAGTAGAGAAAGAAGAGTTAATTAAGGCAACTGAGAAGGGTGTCCAGAGTTTTAGGAGAAAAGTCAGGGGATAGTGTTGTCACCAAAGGGAAATGAGGAAAATCTTTCAAGGAGGAGTATGTCTTGGGATATAGTATTTGTGAAATTTGAATCCCTAGAAGAGTTCTTGGAAGTCAGGGCTTCCTGGACTATTCTCTCTCTCTCTCTCTTTTTTTCTGCCTCAGAATTTATGTCTTAACTCTTTAATTTATGGTCAAATTACTTTAAACTGTGGATACTTTCTATTACCTTATAATTCCCTCTATATGAGTATTGTTCAGGCAATACAGCCTTAAGATTGTTGCCTATGAACTGCAAGAGGAAAAGACAAAAATTTAGAAATAAGTTTGTGCTTTTAAATGAAGTATATGTCCTAAACTAATTTTCTCTTCAAATTTTTATGGTCCATTGCTCCTTTCATTCGAATAAATTTTACTTTTCAGTTGTGATAACACTTTTAAAGCAATTAAAGACAAATGAATCATTATAAATGATTGTTAATGCATAAGGTTATTATTGTAACATTTGTGAATACACTAATGTGTGAGGTAGAATGGGGAAGCTGTTATTCTTTGGTTTGTAAGGCTTTTTGAGTTACTATGAGTTTTATTTTAAACAACAATGAAAATCACAATCTCCCTTTTATTCTCCTGATTTTCTTTGGAAAAACAAATTATTTTAGCAATAGCCTGGGTTCTTTACCATTCAATCAGTCAGAGAGAACTAAAAGAGACAATATAAAAACTTTCTTTGGAAATTAGAAACACTTAAGAATTATTTGGCTGCAGGAATCCACTGCTTATGATATACAAGTGTATGTGCCTATAAAGATCTGTTTTGTATCTCTAAATTTATAAATTGTATGGGATGTTACTCATTTAGTATGACACATTTCCTTATAAATAGACCCCATCAATACTGTACTCTGCTTCCACTAGATGATCACTAAATTTGGGTTGAAAGATTAATTGTTGACAAGATTTAGAAGCTACCTAATGTTTCAAAAATGCTTGACTACGGATGGGGGGGAAGAGTAAGCTGGGACGAAGTGAGAGAGTGGCATGGACATACATACACTACCAAATGTAAGATTGATAATTAGTGGGAAGCAGCCGCATAGCACAGGGAGATCAGCTAGGTGCTTTGTGTCCACCTAGAGGGGTGGAATAGGGAGGGTGGGAGGGAGACTCAAGAGGGAGGAGATATGGGGATATATGTATATGTATAGCTGATTCACTTTGTTATATAGCAGAAACTAACACACGATTGTAAAGCAATTATACTCCAATAAAGATGTTAAAAAAAAAAAGCTTAATATAAAAAAAAAATACTTGACTTGTTGAGATTATATATTGGGTTGGCCAAAAAGTTCTTTTGGGTTTTTCTGTACAATCTTACCAAAAACCCGAACCAACTTTTTGGCTAACCCAATACAAAATTGAAACCCTTCTGGTTCTCCAACAATTGTTGCACTTAGTAGAAACTATCCTGGCCATTGGTATTTTTTGGCCAGGTGCCAGGAAAGTCTTCGATAACTTCAGCAGGAAGTTTCAGAGCCTGTGGGATATACATGGGGAAAAAGACACAAAATAAATGGATGGAATATGTATTTAGGAGTAGTCAGGCAGGCAGGGAAAAACTGTAGAAAGAACATTTGCATTTTTGATTTAGGCAAATCTTACCCAAAGTAGGATGAAAGTAACTTAATTAAAGGGGATTATTCTAAACATTTTTTCCTTGGCTTCTTGATATAGAGATTGATTTTGGTAATGGATAAAAGAAGTGACACAAAAGAATCCCTGCATTTACTTTTTCTGTTTGTTTGTTTTGTTTTTATTAGCTTCATCCATTTCCTCTAACGAATCTCACCGTCTTTGTTGATACCATACTCTCTTTTCCAGGCAACATTTTAATCTCTCATGGCTGAGCAGAAAAGTAAGTACTGGACCCCAAAGGAATGATTGTAATGCAGCCAAGATTTAAGCCAAGAGGCAGTAAGGTGATTTAGAGGTCAAATGGCCTGGATCAGGCTGGAGAGTAGAAGTATTATCTACCCATTTAGGTTTAAAGGGTTCTAATATTTCTGGCAGGAAGATTCATACTTATTACCTTGAATATATTTGAAATCTTAATAACTTGTGCTCATAAGTCTTCAAAGTATTCGTTAAATGAGTGAAATGACAAAATTACATTCTGCAAGATGGGGTTCGGTAACCCTGGACCTAGGAGTAAAGGTTATACCATCCTACAGCCTTTTTCCTTGAGAGGTCACATCACCATTTCTATAGTTAATTCTTCAGATTGGTGTAAAAAGAATTGTTAATTTGGGGGTATCATGGCCATAGATGACTGCAGTCCTCTGATCCTGCTAGCAGGAGACACTGAGAAGGTGACATAGGACATAAATGCCCTCTTCAGGCATTTCCTAATTTGCGTGGGTCCTTTGCAAAGCTGTGAAATAGACTAAGTTTCTTTTGGAAGCTGGACATTTTTGCTTTATTTATGAAGACTGCTTTTTACAATTAGAAGTTGGAGGCAGTGCCTGTACAGCCTAGTCTAACCCTAAACTACTTGTTAAAACAAAAGGAAATGGTTAGATTAAAAATAGATTATCTACTTTTTGTTTTATTCCCCTGATATCTGTGGACCCTTTTTTAGTATATCCAGAAGATGAAATATTTTGGGCATGTTTGTAATAAGTATATTATCAATAAAATATTACTCCTTAAATTTTGGGATTTATTTTGGTAAGAACAGAATTTGAAGCCATCTACTGAGAATTACAATTAGAGTAGGATATAGGAATTAATAACCTGTAATTTAAATATTTTTGTTATTGAAGCCTATCATGCTTTAAAGGGTTTCTTAAACTGATATACCCAATTTGAACACAATCATTACTAATTAAGAAAATTGCTTCTGAGGGTTCAACTTTGGTGTGTCCTTTTCTTAAAGTATCTGTGGATAGTACAGAAAATGCCTGACACCCTCTTTTGGTCTCAAGTCATAATCCTAGTTTGGAAGGGGGCATAAAAGTGAAGAGATAATGCTAAATTATTATCTAAAAGTTATCAGTCACCATGTACCCAGAAAAAACTGAACAGATGAAAAAACGATTAAGCTAAGTTGGGCAAAATGCCCAGAGATGCCAACAAATGTAGCTTACTTTAGAAAGGAAGGAAGGAAGGAAGGGAGGGAGGGAGGGAGGGAGGGAGGAAGGAAGGGAGGAAGGAAGGGAGGAAGGAAGGAAGGGAGGGAAAGAAAGAAAGAAAAGAAAGAAGAAAGGGAAGAAATAAAATAATAATGAATATATAAAAATTATGCTTAAGAGTCAGGAATTTCCTTTCTTTGATTTAGTTTCTTCTGTCTTAAGGATAATCTATTTTTATAACCCAAAATTCAAATTAAGGAGTGTAATTACACACATGCACACACACACACACACACACGAGTAAAGCTATTAAAAAAAATAGCATGAAAGGTCCCAATTGCCTACCAGATAGCCTCATGTTATAGTCTCAGCTCCGAGGTGGTACTGATTCTACCTTCTTGCCCTGTCACTTTAGCCTAATTTTAAAAACCTTGAATTGCCCTTAAATTTTGCAAAATGCAGTGTTTCATCATTAAATATGTTACCTGAAGGATTTTTTATATGCATTTTATTGGATTGAGGAAGATCCCTCTCTTTCTAGTTTGGTGAGTGTTTTAATCATCAATGGGTGTTGAATTTTGCAAATGCTTTTTCTGCATCTATTTGAAAACTGTATGGTTTTTCTCCTTTATTCAGTCATTGTGATGAATTAAACTGATTTTTGAATGTTGAACTAACTTTGCATTCTTGTGATAAACCCCACTTGGTCATGTGTTAACATTTTATATATTGCTAGAATCAGTTTGCTCAAATTTTGTTAAGGACTTTTGTGCTTATGTTCATGAGGGATATTGATTTATAGTTTTCTTGTATTTTCTTTTCTGGTTTTGTTATCAAGGTAATTCTGTCCTAATAAAATGAGTAGGCAAGTGTTTATACCTCTTCTCTTTTTGTAAAGATTTTGGGTAGAATTGGTACTATTTCTTCCTTAAATATTTTATGGAGTTTACCAGTGAAGCCATCTGGGCCTGGAGTTTCTTTTGTGAGAAGGTTTTAAACTATAGCCAATTTCTTTAAAGGTAGAGAGCTACTTAGAGTATTTATTTATATGTTTTGTAGTGAGCTTCAATAACTTGTTCTTTCATGAAATTTATCTATTTCATATGAATTGTAAACTTTTTGGTGTACAGTTCAGAACATTTTCTTGTTATACTTTTAATGTCTGTAGGATCTTTAGTGATAGTACCTTTTCATTTCTGATTTTGATGATTTTTGTTCTTTTTTTCTTGATCAGTTTCACTAGGTGTTCGTGGATTTTATTGATCTTTTCAAAGAATCAGTTTTTTGGTCTATATTTCCTCTGATTTGTCTATTTTCTCTTTTGTTGATTTTGCTCTTATCTTTGTTATTTCCTTACTTTTATTTGCTTTGGGTTTACTTTGCTCTTCTAAAGGTTGAAACTTAGGTCATTAATTCTGGACTTTTCTTCTTTTTTAATATAAGCCCCTAGAGCTATAATTTTCCTTCTAAACACTGATTTGGCTGAATCCCACAAACTTTACTTTGTTATATTTTCATAAAGAATGAGGTATTTTATAATAACCTTTGTAAATTTTTTAATCTGACCCATGGATTATTTAGAAGTGTGTTGTTTAATTTCAGAATATTGAGAGTTCTCCTAGATATCTTATTGGCAGTGATTTCTGATTTAATCACATTGTAGTCAGAGATACTCTGTATGGTTTCAGTCCTTTTAAATGTATTGAGACTTGTATTGCCGAGCGTATAGCCTATCATGGTTAATGTACCATGTGTACTTAAAAAGAATCAATATTTTACAGTTTGGGGGCCATGCTATTCTAAAAATATAGGTTAAATCATAAATCCTCTATGTCTTGACTAAAATTTAGTTTAGTTTTTCTATCAATTGCTGAGAAAGAGGTGCTAAAGTCTCTTACTATGGTTGTGGATTTGTCTATTTCTTCTTTTAATTCTGTCAGTTTTAGGCTCTGTCATTAGGCACATATACACTTATGATTAAAAATGTATATGTGCCTAATGACTTTGTTGAAAAGTTGACTCTTATCATTACAAAGTATCCCTTTTTATCTTCAATGATATTCTTTATCTTATAGTTTACTTTCTCTGGTACTAATATATGTACCATGTATCTACTCTAGCCTACATGTTTATTGTTTACATGATTTATCTTTTTCTACCTAATTATTTTTCTCTTGTAGACAGAGACTGCTTTTGCTTTTTCTTTTAAAAATCCATTCTGATAATCTCCACCTTTTTTTTTTTTTTTTTTTTTTTGCGGTACACGGGCCTCTCCCGTTGCGGAGCACAGGCTCCGGATGCGCAGGCTCAGAGGCCATGGCTCACGGGCCCAGCCGCTCCGCGGCATGTGGGACCTTCCCGAACCGGGGCACGAACCTGTGTCCCCTGCATCGGCAGGCAGACTCTCAACCACTGAACCACCAGGGAAGCCCAATCTCCACCTTTTAATTGAAGTACTTAGTGCATTAACATGTAATGTAATAGTTAATGTGACTGATTTAAGTCTGACACTTTTTCTGTTATCCCACTTTTGGTTTTTGTTCTTCCGTTTCCTCTTGCCTGCTTTCTTCTGGATGAATTTTTAGAATTTCATTTTAATTTCTCTATTAACTTTTGCAATAAACCTCTTTGCACTATTTTTTGACTTATTATATATTACAGTATACATTCTTAACTTTCTGCAATCTAATTAGAGTTAATGTTATGACACTTCACATAAAATGTAGAAACCTTGCAGTTATATACATCCATTTACCACATCCCTCACTTTATATGTTATCCTGTATGTTATATCTACATACATTATAAACCTCACATGATAGTGTTATAATGTTTTGCTTTAAGCTCTCAGGTATTTTTTAAATATAAGATAAAATTATACTCCTTAATATTTACCCAAATATTTACCATTTCCAGTGCTTTTTATTCATTCCTCAAAACCCGAATTCCCTATGGTATCATTTCTCTTTAGCTTGAAGAATTTCTTTGTCATTTCTGTAGTGTGGTCTGGTGACAGTGAATAGCCTTAGTTTTCCTTTATCAGAAAATATCTTTATTTCACCTATATTCTTAAAGGATATGTTTGCAAGATACAGGTTTCTTTAAAGATGTTGTTTTATTGCCTACAATGTTTCTGATGAGAAATACATGATAATTCTAATTGTTGTTTTCCTGTATGTAGTGTGTTGTTTTTCTCTTGCTACTTTTAATATTTTCTCTTTATTTTTGGTTTTCATCAGTTGATTATAATGTGTCTAGGTGTGGACTTATTTGCATTTATTAGATTGTGATTTTCTAAACTTCTTGAATCAGTAAATTTATTTCTTTCACCAAATTTGGGACATTTTCTGCCACTGTTTCTTCAAATCTCATTTTTCTGCTCAATTCTCTCTCTCAACTATTCTTCTGGTAACCCAGTTTTATATATCTGATGGACAAGCCTCAGATTCTCTGTTCATGTTCTTTCAATTTTTTCCTTTTTAAGACTGCCTGATTTCAATTTGTCTACTGTGTAGTTTAATAACTTTTTCCTCTGTTGTCTATAGTTTGCTATTAATCTCATCCATTGAATTTTTAATCACAAATATTTTTATTTTTTTAGTTCTGATATTTCCATTTGGGTTTTTTTTGTTTTGTTTTTTGCATTTCCTCTTTCTCTCATGAAATATCCTGTCTTTTTAACTAGTATGAGCATATTTTTCTTTACCTTACTGAGTATCTTATAATAGTTTCTTTAAGGTCCTTATTTAGTATTGCTGACATCTGGTTCAACTTTTCTCAGCAGATTGAGTCACATATTCCCTGATCATCCTATGTTGAATAATTCTTGAGTGTATCTTGGATATTTTAACTGTTATGTTTTGGAGGCTCTGGATTTAGTTACATTCTTCCAAAGAGTGTTGATATTTCCTTTTAGCATTCAATTAACTTGGATTCAAACTGCAAACTGCCATGCCTATAGTAGGCTGTGGCTGAGATCTCAGTTCAGTTTTTTACAACTTAGCTCCCAGCTGCTTTCAGTTTGTTCCACACATTCATGCTCAGGAGTCAGCCAGAGACTTAGACTGAGTTTGAACATGGAATTTAAGGTTCTTTTTCTTTATCTCCCTCATTTCTGGGGCTTCCTCCATATTCTCCAGCAGCTGTGGTTGCTCCAGGCTTTTTCTCCCTGTTTCTCTACTCAGAGAGGTGATGGGACTTTTAGCTGACTTCCTTCCGCCAGTTCCTTTGCCACCACCACTTCCACTGCAGCTGCTTCTAGAGAAGAACAGAAAAAAACAAGTCACTTGCTCCAGATGTTGACTCCCCTCAAAAATCTGTCTTCCTTAGTTGAGTCTCCAAAGCCTGCAAATAGGTTTTCCCCCCTGGAATGTATATCTGTTATTTAGAGGAGGATTGGTCTGTTAGGCACTCTTCCGACTTTACCACTTGGGCATCCTCTGCTCTATCACTAAGTCTGAGTCTCTTAGCATCTTCAGTTCCTCCTTCTCAACTGACTCATTCCATTTAACTTCCAGATAAACCCAATTTCAGATTTACATATATATATTTTTAAAGCTCTCACTTTCACATTGGTATCACCTCAAGCTACCTATATGTTATCTTTCTGTTTTTCTATGTCATTTCTTAATAGGGTTATCTATTTTTAATACTTATAGTTCCTCACCACAAGTTTATACCACTCTTTATAGTTTTGCATTTTCTCTTAGTATGCTTTTGATATTTCTCTCTTAAAAGACATCAGTGATAACTGAACCATCAATTCAAAATTTCTCCTCAGACTATCCTTCATTTCTCTGTAACATTCAAGGCTGTTGACCATGGTCTGCTGGAAGCTTTTCCTTCTGTGACTTACATGTCATTTTCCTTTTTTTTTTTAGAAATAGCAGTATAGGCATGTTATTTATATATTTATTTTAAATTTTATTTATTTATTATATTTATTTTTTGGCTGCATTGGGTCTTCAATCCTGTGCGCGGGCTTTCTCTTGTTGCATCGAGCGGGGGCTACTCTTCATTGCGGTGCGTGGGCTTCTCATTGTGGTGGCTTCTCTTGTTGCAGAGCATGGGCTGTAGGCATGCGGGCTCAGTAGTTGTGGCTCGCGGGCTCTAGAGCGCAGGCTCAGTAGTTGTGGCACATGGGCTTAGTTGCTCTGTGGCATGTGGGATCTTCCCGGACCAAGGCTTGAACCCATGTTCCCTGCATTGGCAGGCAGATTCTTAACCACTGTGCCACCAGTGAAGCCCCCATATAATTTTCAAATCTTTATTTTTCTTCCTTATCTGTAAAGTTCTCACTGCCAGCTCCCCTCGTCCTCTATCTCTGAAATATGGTATTCCTCAAGATTTTTTCCTGGCCTTGTCTTATTTTTCAATTAGAAATCTCATCTACTACTACTGGAGTTGTTCCAGTTACTCCTTTTATGCTGATGACTCAAATCCAAAGTATATTCAAGCTTTAAAGTTATATACATGGGCAGAATTCTGGCTCTACATCTTACTAATTGTGACCTTAGGCAAGATGTGTAGCCAAGATCTTTAGGACCCACTCTGGGTAAAATACTAATACCATATAGGGTTGCTTATCACATTGGCATGCATAGTTTATAGTATACATATAATTTATGGTTAATGCTCAAATGTTGGTAACAATTATTAAAGCCATTTCTACAGTACCCATCTCTCTTCAGACTTTTGCCCTACAAATTCAGTGGACTATAGAATCCAGATGTCTTAAATCAGCATCTCCAAAATAGTACCTAGTACTGATGTCCCTTTTACAGTTAATGACACTATCATCTTCTCAGTTATTCAGGCTCAAAACATTGGTATTGTCTAATGGATGGGCTTCATTTTGGCCCCTTCCATTCAACAGTGATTTGCTTAGACAAATAAATACTCTCTTGGACCATCTCTCTTATTTGTTCCCTCTTTCCCACTACTATTTCTAACTATTTTTTAAAAAACCTCTTATGATCTCTCTTGAGGATCATTCTATTTAGAAAGGCTTCTAACTTATCTCACCAGGTCTTTTCTCTCTAATTTCCCATTCATCCTTCAGTTTGTTTCCAGATTATCCTTTTGAAAACAAAGCTCTAATCATATTACTCTACTACATGGATAATCACCATCGTCATCATCTAACATTATTTTCTTATGTGCTAAGCAGTACCCTAAGTGTTTTACATGAACTGTTTCATTTAGCCCTCCCAGCAGCTCCATAAACCAGATATTATCATTATCATCTCTGTTGAACAAATGAGGAAGCTGAACCTTAGAGAGCTTGATTAACTCGTGATGTCACCCAGCTAATAAATGGTGCAATCAAGTTCTAAGCCCAGGCAGAGCAACTCCAAAGTCTTCCTTCTTAATTTGTTAGACTGCACTGCTTCACAACTACTTCCTTATGATCACCAGTGCCTATCAAATATAGTTTAAGTTTGACACTACCTAACACCATACACAAAACTAAACTCCAAATGGATTAAAGACTTAAAGGTAAGACCAGACACTATAAAACTCTTAGAGGAAAACATAGGAAAAACACTCTTTGACATAAACCATACCAAGATCTTTTTTGACCTACCTCCTAGAGTAACAGAAATAAAAACAAAAATAAACAAATGGGACTTAATTAAACTTAAAAGCTTTTGCACAGCAAAGGAAACCATACACAAGACAAAAAGACAAGCCTCAGAATGGGAGAAAATATTTGCAAATGAAACAACAGACAAAGGATTAATCTCCAAAATATACAAACATCTCATGGAGCTCAATATCAAAAAAACAAACAATCCAGTTAAAAAATGGGCAGAAGACCTAAATAGACATTTCACCAAGAAAGACCTACAGATGGCCAAGAGGCACATGAAAAGATGCTCAACATCACTAATTATTAGAGAAATGCAAATCAAAACTATAATGAGGTATCACCTCGCACAAGTCAGAATAGCCATTATTAAAAAATCTAGAAACAATAAATGCTGTAAAGGGTGTGGTGAAAAGGGAACCCTCCTGCACTGTTGATGGGAATGTAAATTGATACAGCCACTATGGAGAACAGTATGGAGGTTCCTTTAAAAACTAAAAATAGAACTACCATATGACCCAGCAATCCTACTACTGGGCATATACCCTGAGAAAACCATAATTCAAAAAGAGACATGTACCACAATGTTCATTGCAGCACTATTTACAATAGCCAGGACATGGAAGCAACCTAAATGTCCATCGACAGATGAATGGATAAAGAAGATGTGGCACATATATACAATGGAATATTACTCAGCCATAAAAAGAAACAAAATTGAGTTATTTGTAGTGAGGTGGATGGACCTAGAGTCTGTCATACAGAGTCAAGTAAGTCAGAAAGAGAAAAACAAATACCGTATGCTAACGCATATATATGGAATCTAAAAAAAAAAAAAATGGTACTGATGAACCTTGTTGCAGGGCAGGAATAAAGAGGTAGACATAGAAAATGGACTGGAGGACATGAGTTGGGAGGGCAAAGCTGGGGCAAAGTGAGAGTAGCATCGACATATATACACTACCGAATGTGAAATAGTTAGCAAGTGGGAAGCAGCAGCATAGCACAGGGAGATAGGCTCAGTGCCTTGTGATGACCTGGAGGGGTGAGATAGGGAGAATGGGAGGGAGGCTCAAGAGGGAGGGCATGTGGGGACATGTGTATGCATATGGCTGATTCGCTTTGTTGTACAGCAGAAACTAACACAGTGCTGTGAAGCAATTATATTCCAATAAAGATCTATTAAAAAATATATATATATAGTTTAAGTTCTATACTTCAGTCCTCTACAATCTGACTTCAGACTAACAATTCTATCATATATTAAATCTCTCATACAACTATGTTCCAAACAAACAGGGTGACTTGCTAAACTGACCATGAGTTTCATTTTCTTGTACCTTAGATCTTGCCATCTTTTCTGCCTGGAATAACCTATGCCTCATTTCTACCAGTTGGAATCATCCATTATTCAAGCTAAATGACACCTTTTAGGCTGAGACTTCTTGCATCCTTGTAGGATCCAGTTAGGATTGAGGTCTTCATTTGTAATCCCATAAACACTGTTTACTTCTTATGCAGGCATTATAACAGTTTGATGTGTGTTATAGTCACTTGTGGAAATGACTCGTGGGTTTATCTGTCATGTTTTTATTTTTGAATCTACTCAGTATACTGTTTTAGGTATACTAGATGCTCAGTTAATGTTTATTGAATGAATAAAAGTTTGTAATTGTGGACCTCAATAATTAGGATTATTGCTTTGGATTTCTGAAGTATATGAGCTTGAGAGGCAGATATGGAAATTATAAATGTGTTAATTTAAGAAATCACCTTTTTAAAAGGACTGAGACCTTTCTAAATAATCATACTTTAAAATATTTGCCTCTGAGTTGTGTTTTGATTTTCCTGGGGGAGTTTTTGAAGGTGTAAAGTTCTAATATTTTAAATGGGAATTTTAAAACTGTTCACCATGGGTGGACCATGGTAAAGAGAGAGCTCCAAGAATCCCAGTGAATAAAAATACTCACATAGCTGAAAAGTTTTCTAGGAACTATAACTGCCATTCCAAAATAAGCCCAGTTCACAGAGACTTGAACATACAAATATAATAATTGCAAAATTTTATTGTTAAAGAGATTTGGTCAAACATTAGGCTGATATGGTTAGTCATTGAAGATGTTCTAGGACAGAGGAATTTTAAGCCAAAATTTAATAAGTTAAATTTAATAACACCCTATGTTCTAAAGGTGAAGGGAGACTATTCTTGCACAGGGATGGATTAGACAAAGATTCAGATGTAAAATAGAGCTGATGAGTGCAATGGTGGTTATAGAACAGAGGGGTGATGTATTCCTTCTGGGTGTATGGGTTGTGATCTCCTTTTGAATATTGATAAGTGTCTCATCAGATCCCTCAGGCAGTTCTTAAATATTTCAGCCATGTGCATAGTCTCTGTTTTCTTTCTGTCTCTCCTTTATCTTTCTGTATAAAAGTTTTGGGGACTAGATTTTGGCAACAATATAATTGGAGAATAGAAGCATAAAGCTTGTTTGTGTTGTTATTTTGTTTAGTGTTACTTTAGCTTTCACTTTTTATTGATGCTATTGGCTTTTTATCATAATTTGTCTTGTCTCTCTTCTCTCTTCATTTGTCTCCCTTCCTCTTCCTATTTCTTTTCTCTCTTCCCCCCTTTACCCCTATTCTCTTTTTCTCCAATGTTTCTTTTTTTTTTTTTGCGGTAAGCAGGCCTCTCACTGTTGTGGCCTCTCCCGTTGTGGAGCACAGGCTCCGGACGCATAGTCTCAGCGCCACGGCTCACTGGCCCAGCCGCTCAGTGGCATGTGGGATCTTCCCGGACCGGGGCACGAACCTGTGTCCCCTGCATCGGCAGGCGGACTCTCAACCACTGAGCCACCAGGGAAGCCCCTAATCTAGTTTTTGCTCAGGAATTTATTTAGTGCCTTTTGTTCGAGGAGGTCAACACACTTCTATCTATATTATTTTGTTTATGCTCAAGACAAATCTAAAATCAAACAAAGGCAGAAGGTACCAAAAACCTACATTCCTACAGTTCTTGAGCTACAGTGTGTTTTGGAATTCAGATTTGGGGGATTTTAGAATAGTAGTGTAATTAGGTAAAAGTAGGTTCTGTATTATGTTACATTTCCAGCGTTGTGTGAATGAAGTCGATCTCCAATGGTGAATTCTCTGGCTGATCCATGGGGAGGTGGTAGAGTGGTCTGGTCTGGAGAAGCCTTTTCTGGACCCTCAGATTTCATCATGTTGGGTGTAAGGCTGGGTTTGACCCTTTGTTATTTATTGCTGTAAGTGATTTTCTGTTCACTTTCTTGCAAGAATTGCTTGAGTTAAAAGTTGAAATTCGTGACACAACTTTAAATCCATTTTTTTAAAAAAAGTGAAGTTCATTTATCGAGGAACTGAAATCATTAATTATGTTGTAGCTCCTCACCTTTTTTATGATACACGTATTGCTGTGGGTATAGTGCTCTAAAACATCTGCTCAGTAGTCCGTTATAGCGGTACAAGAATGCTTTTACATGAAGGCAATAAAGTAGCAGATGCTTCTTAATGACAACTTCCCAGTTCATTTAGGAAACAAGTCAGTTCTGGATTTGGTTTTTCCTCCACGTGTGGCACCTGTGCAGGCAAACGATTCTAAAGAGGTTAGAACTGACAAATCAAGTCCCTCTATGTAATTTTTTAGGGTGCTCCAAGTTAGTCTAAAAGCCTTATCTAACAGCACTTTAATGAAATTAGCATTTTCCTTACTATGCAAATAATTCTCTACCATTGTAAGTAACCAGGAAAATACATTAATTCAGTATTACCAGCTTACGCTTCTTTTATTTTATTGTTTGGAAACTTCTGTTGCATCCTGATTTATCATTAGCATTACAAATAGAAAAAGTGGTTGAATGCCTATGCTTGGTAACAGGGAGAATGGGGGTCCAGCATTTGGAAGTCACATTCCTTCCAGGAGCAATTTCTGTTACCTCAGAGACAAATCGTGAGGCTCTGGTCATGTCCACCTGCCACTTTGCACCATCCTTGTCCTTGGCAGGTTTGGCCTTCTCCTCAGTACAGTAGGCAGTCAGTCCCCTGGGTGTGTTCTGAAGGGTGCCAGGGAAGCCGCCGCTGCTGCCCCTCTTCCCCCATGTCTGGTTCTCCTTTACAGTAACTGCGTGGTCAGTGATTCATTTCAAAGGAAACTTCTTTTCAAAGGAAAAGACTCTTGGTAAGATGCACATTTCTAGCCTGTAACATTTACTGTAAATGAGTTTTTCAAGTCCCTTTCCTCTGAAAATCAGAAGGGCTGAATTTGGAAGTGTTGTGCTGAAAGAGGAAGACAAGGGCATGAAAAGCTGGATATAGGGGATGCTAAGGATCAATTTTGTCTTCTTCGTAATTTTTTAACAATGGTCTGGGCCAACGGCATAGTCTTTAAAGTGGATACATGCACCCAGGGGGCTTGCAGAACAATCCATTGAGATGTGGGAAATAATATTAGAGCTACTTTTATACTTTGTTTATTTTTTTAAATGAAGCTTTACTAATATTTAAACATGGACTCACACTGGGTCTTCACGCAGTTCATTTGTCAGAAGACCAGGAGTCCTATATGTTACTCAAGGCATCCGAAAGGGAATGGGGAGCCAGATGCTAGGAAGGGGCCAATATCGGTGGTTTACTCCTACAGGCTTTTGTTATGTATCACAACTTATTGTGCCCTGCATTTAGTGGGATGATCTCATCCAGTTTTAGTTAACACAACTCCTACTTGTCAGACTAGGGACTTTAAAGATCCCTGCCAAGAAACTTTAATGAACAACAACAACAACAAAATGGCAGAATGTAAAAACGACAATATAATCCGATCTTTCAAAAAAAAATTCTCTCTCCAAATTTGAAGTTAAGACTTCTTGAGATAGGATTTATATTTACTGTTATTAATGATGACCCTCAACCTGTGTGTATGTTGTGCCTAATGATCACATGAAGCTCTCTGTGTTGATTGGCAACTCACTGAAAAGCATCCAGAGCATGAAGACAAACCTCTTAGGACTTGGAGAAATGACTGAAATGCGTGTGTCATGATTTACTAGGCACAGCCAGTGATATATGTCTTCCACGTGGATCTGTGTATCTTTTTTAGCTGTTGCAACCATTAAAATCACCTACCAAAAAAATGGAGAAAAAACTGAAGCCAGACTTTTGAAATGCCATGTCATAATTAAGATTTAAAGCAGAACAAACAAAAAATTCTGTAGTGTATTCAGTCAAATTGCTGTCATCAAAATATTACTGGCAAAAAAACGTGTCTGTACCACTACTAAATAACTGTTTTTCAATAACACTTTATTTACTGTGTTGATTTACACATTTGGAACCCAGGGCTCTTTGTCTATGTGCAGATTAGAACAAGAATCTTTATGAAGAGGAAGGAGGTCACGTCTGGTTCTTCGGAGTCCGTTTTGAATTAAGGCTGTGCCCCTGTGCTGGAGAGAGAGGCAGGACTGCCGGGCAGGCAGGATCTGTGCGTTTGGTGTTTGGGTGTATGGTCATCCAGGACTGTGACCAGGGCTGGGTGCTCAGCAGCACGGGCTCTGAAGCCAGGAGCCCAGTGAAACGCTGGCAACTCTATGCTCCTTTGCATGTGATTTACATGTGTGACCATTTAGGTGCTAACTTTTGCAATGGGTACTTTAAAATCAACATTTCTGCAATTTTATTCAGCCACAGCCACTGCCCCATAAAGCTGAGGGCAAAATGGGCAAGATGCCCAAAGAGGAGATGAGGGCAAGGGGCCAGTGAAGGTCCTGTGGTGCTCAGAGCAAAGAGCAGAGCGGGACGCCTACTTCTATCAGTGCCCAGATCATCACCTAACTAAAATAATCACTGGGAAAATATTTTTCCCTCATCTTTGTCTTATCCATGAAGGTTTTCAACTTTAATCTTTTAAAATGTACATAGTATATTACACAGAAATACATGTTCATAACTGATCAGAAGGTAAATATACACACATTAAAGATGAATGCTTAAATTTTTTGATTCCAGGAATCACAATCAAAAAAGTTGAGAGACCCCTGATTTATAGGACGGAAATGATAACAGAGAGTTTATGCTCATTCCATTCACTTATTTCATTTAACAAATATTGATTGAATGCCTACTATTTGCCAGGTACTGTTCAAGATGCTTGGGATACCTTAGTGAATAAGATAGGCAAAAACCATGCCCTCGGGGCACTCACATCCTAAGGGATGTGTGTGTGCCATAGCATAGCCTTTCCCTGACCCCAGACCAGATGAGACCCCAAGATACATTCTTATATTTTTATAGCACTTGCAACACTATAATCAAATAATTGTTTATGGAACGATTTGGTTTTTCCTGCACTCTCCCTCTGGTTATAAGCTCTCTGAGAGCAAAGACTGTGTCTGTTCTATTTCACCACTAACTCTCCAGTGGTGGCACCATGCCTAGCGTATAGTAGATGCTCATTAATGGTTAGTGAAAGAATATTTGCTCTGTCTGCACACACTGTGTACATGTGTACACATGTATGTGAGTTTGCTCAAAGCTGAGAAAGAAAGGCATGGGGCATTCTCAAGCAGAAACTGTTGCTGAGGGCAGGACGTGTAGTGACAGAATGAAGTGTGCAAGGAGAATTTTTAGTGTCTGCAAGAAGGGTTTGTTAGGAAGAAGCTTGGGTGATTAGAGGTGTTCCTAAAAATCTATCTGGGTGGATGATATGGTCATTGGACTAAAAAATAAACCTTGGGGAATGGGGATTAGGATATTAAAAGGGTCAATCCTATATAAAACTGGTTTATATTTGAAAGAGCTGAAACAAAAAAGGTAAAAACCACACATAAAAAATTTATAGATGTGGTAAAATTATGTATACTCTGGGACTCTGTGCATTTTCTCTAGTAGCACTTATTGTGATGATAATTTTAATGATTTGTGTGATTGTTTATCATATCTCTTCCCTTTAGGGCACAATGTCTGCTGTTGTTCTCCCCTCTGTTCCCAGATCCTAGGACAGAGTCTAGAGCAAGGGTTGGCAAACTGTGGCCAGCTTCCTATTTTTGTACAGCTCACAAGCTGAGAACGGTTTTTGCATTTTTATATGGTTGAGAAAGAATAGTGTTTCATGACACACTAAAATTATATGAAATTTAAATTTTAGTGTCCATAAATAACATTTTATTGGAACAAAGCCACAGTCATTAATTTACATATTGTCTAGGCTGCTTTTGTGCTACAGTGGCAAAGTTGAGTGGTTTTGACAGAGACACATGGTTCACAAAGCTTAAAAAATTTACTACCTGGCCCTTTAAGAAAATGTTTGTGGACCCTTGATGTAGAATATAGAAAATACCCTATAGGGTATTCATTTGATGAATGAATAAATAAACTGATCAGTATACCTACTATGTGTCGGATAGTTTTATAGTTTATCTTGTTTAATACACTTTAAACAAGGAGAAAGTGCCTTCATTTAACAAATAAGGAAACTCAGGCTCAGAGGGATTAAGTGGTCTGCTCATCCAGAGAGTGCAGAGTCAGAAACTGAACCCAGGTCTAACTACAAATTCCATGCCCTTTTCCACATTTGACTATACTATGCTTCTCGAAGATCTAGATGTTTTTATCTGAGATTTGAATATACACTTCCACTCCAGTAGAAAGATGAGAACGTTCACTGTGCTCTCATTGCTGCTGCAATAGTATTGTTTAACCACCCCTCAGCCCCTATCTTTGTCCTGGCACAAGCACGAGGTATGCACTTGTGGAATTTTTTAAGGGGTTCTCCTAGTAAAAGAGCCAACAAGCAAACAAATAAAGCCTATTCACATCCACATAATCCAGAGACAGTTTTGAGGAAAGGGAAGGAACTCAGGCTCACTTGTAGAGCAGTTCACAGCTGATTCCTAGACATGATGTTTCTTGTGCACATACCGAGACAGCCCCTCCTGAAATTACTAGTGCTTGCCTTTTGGTCTGTTTATCAAGACCTTATCAGTTTCACTCTTTGGCAATGAAATTTACTCATTTCTGGATTTGAGTGTAGACGTTTATTCATATGCTGAAGGAATCTGCAGTTTATTCATCAAGACAATTAAAAATCTCACTTGTTTAAATTAGGGTAGTGCCATCTCTTACCTTAGAAAATTACTTCAGCCAAACTTCAGCCTGTTGGATTCAATTATCATCATTCTTTGAAGGCTTAGAATTTATCATCCCTTCAGGAAATCTAATGAAACATTCTAAGATAGAAAAAAATAGAAAAGGGGGAAAGTTCACCAAATGGAGACACAGGTCCTCTAATAAGGTTCTTCTTACTACTTATAAAAATACAATAAAATGAAATTAAGGAAGGCCTTAAGATGGAAGTGGGCACACTAAGGTCTATGGACCATAGCTTGTTTTTGTAAATAAAATTTCACTGGAGTATGGCCACCTCTATTTGTGTTTGTCCCAGAACTACTGAGTTCAAAAGCAGAAGTTTGGGAGTGGAGCCCGAGAGTCAAATGTTTAACATCCCCTACTCCCCCAAATCCCATCATCTGTGCAGAGTGAAGGAATCCTGGGCCTGGAGCCTGGGGGCTTAAATTTGTGCTCTGGCTCAGTTTCTTACTTGCTGGGTGACCATGGGCCTTCCTCTAGAGCAGAGGAGCAAATGGCATAATGTACACAAATGTTCTTAGAAAAACTGTGAACTGTTGTAACTGAGGCTGGTCTTTCTTACGTAGCATGCAAAGGGTAACTCTGAATAGAAACACATTTACACTGATTCTGAAGCTCAGAATACTAGGTAAAAGTCTTTCCCTTTTCCTTTACTCAGTCATGATTTGCATAAGGAATCTCTTGTTTTCATATCCCTTATCCTGCTAATTCTTTTGCATTTAACTTCTCAGAAATCTTAAAAAGTAGATGAAAAGAACCTGAGTTTTCGTTTAAAAAGTGCTTCTGAGTCCTTATTTTTTTCTAAGAAAATGATACTTTTTATATATTGTTCTGATGTAAGGACTAATCATCATGGACATATGTTAGGTACCTCTAACCATTATTACTATTCCCTTCTGCCGGGGAACCTGTGTTCTCTGGCACGGAATCTCAGAGGCAGCCTTTTCTGCAGTCCGCCTTGCGCTCAGCTTAGTTGCTAGCTGCCCAACTCTGGGTTCAAGCTGTCTTGCTGTCTCCCGCACAGTCCTAAAGGAAACATGGCCTTCGAAGCACAATGGAGCCAGCAGTAAACATCCAGAAAACTGCCAGATGTGCTTTGGCAGGTTTCTGTGTCCCCTCCCTACTGCCTTGGCCTTGAGCATGCCAGGCTGCATCGGCTTTAATCCCACACAGGAGACAGATTCTTTCTCTCAGTGAGAACCCACATTGGCCATGCGGATGCTAATTCGCTCCCCTCTGATGGAGCTTGGAGAGCAAAGAATGGCACCCCTTTCTTTCCAAAAAAAATCAGGAGTAGTGATAGTGTTACTGGGAAAGGGGGATGCTCACTGAGATGCTATCCTTGGGATCATCTTGGTACCAGTGTCACCCCAGATGCTGTCAGACACACGCCTGCCTGGTGTTGAACTCTCTCTGGCGTACTGGATGCAACATTTACAGTTGCTAAAAGAATGCCATCACTTGCAAAGTTCTTGTGACAATCATGCACTCAAAAGCCACAGAGATCATGAAAAAAAGAGTCATTCTAGGAGTAAAAATAGTGAAAAAACCACCCCACTGTAAAATAATGAGCACGTGAAACAAAACAAAAAGAGCCTGCTTACTTAAAGTCCCACATAGGTTATTTTTATAATTCATTTAAAATGTTTTAATAATTAAAATTCTTCCTTTCTTAAGGAATTAATTTTTCAACGATTTGTCCAAAGGCTTTGTCAGTCTTTAGCACTTCTGAAAATATTAAAAGGATGTTGGCTCAGGAAAATCAAGCAAAGTTTGTTAAACAGTCCATCTTTCCATTAGATGGAAAGATTAGATGGTTATGTGTCCACTCGTGGATGCAGCTAAAGACTGTCCTGAACCAGTACTCTCCCTCTGTCACTCTTTGGCTTCTTGGCTACGATTCTGGCCTGTAACTGTTAGGTTTGAATTAAGAACCTGATTGGTGGAAGATAAACAAATAGAATCTCTTTCCCTCAAGGGACATTATGAATAAATCTCGTTGCTTATGTTTGCTCAGTAATAGTAATAGAGATTTCTAGTCATAGAAAAAAAGTTTTTCTTCCTCCAATTACTTTTCCCTGTAGGCTAAATAGAGATATGGATCTCATTTCCTAAGCACAGTACACTATTTGGGTTTGCTTTCAATAAAATATCTATGAAGTGTCTTTAGCATGATCACTATTTAATGAGATTTAGTTGTAAAGCTTAATTCATATCAGATTTTCTAAATGAGAGATCACTGTCAACTTATTGTTAATTGAATTCAATAAAATCAAGGTTTCTATAATTAATGTGAACTACTTAACCTTCTAGCTCTTTGAATGAATGTAATTTTCTAAACACAGGTATCTTCTCATTTAATGAAATAGCAACATTGTGAGGAAAATAAATGTACATGTGACTCCTTTTTCTATTAACTCTTAATATCAAATTAAATATATCCAAATCCTCTTTAAAACATAATAAAAGAAAAGTAATAAAATATTAACAAATGTACTCAAAATGTTAATAGTAATCTGATGGTGTCTAGAACATCAGTCCAAATTAAGTATATAACAGTTAAGAAAGGGCATTCTCCAGTACAAAGAACAGTGGTTTCAGGATCAGTAGATGTGGGTCATAGGCCTGCCTCTGCCTCTAATTATCTGGGTGACATTGGGTAAACCACTAACCTTTTTGGGCCTTCTTGTTTGGATCAGCAAGGTGAGTGTTGGGCAAGATGGAATGATTGAAGTTCCTTTCACTATTAGAGTTCTGTGATTCTGTATCCTGTAACATGGTAGCAGAAACTTTTGTTGCCTTAAAAAAAAATTTATGAGAACTAAAAATATTCAAAAAATTAGACTGAAAGGTTTAAAGAACCTGCAGACCCATCAATCAACCCCAACAATCATCATTCCGTGGCCAACCGTGCCCCTTCCACATCTCCATCCACTGACACCTCTCCTGTGTTATTGTAAGGCTAATTCCAGACATCAGTCTCTCTTTATCAACGTAATCCCTCTGCCATCTGTACTGTTAGCCCTGAGGTCTTAGATATTGTATTTTGTTTTTAACGAATCTCAAATTGTCTAGCTATTTTTTCCTTTTCATTTTTTAATTGAAATTTTAAAATAAATACAGATTCACAGGCAGTAATAAGAAATAATCAGAAAGATCCCACGTACCCTTTAACCAGTTTACCCCAGTGGTAACATCTTGCAAAATTATAGTGTAATATCACAACCAGGGTATCGGCATTGATACAATCCACTGATCTTATTCAGATTTCCCCATTTTGTTTATACTGATCTCTATGTGTGTGTGTGTGTGTGTGTGTGTGTCTGTGTGTGTATGTTTGGCTGTATACAACTTTATCACATGTGTAGGTTCATGTATCTACCACTGTAGTCAAGATATAGAACAATTCCATCATCACAAGGACTCTTCATGTTATTTTGTAACCATACCCACCTCCTTCTGCCCATCCCCTCAACACTAATCTGTTCTCTGTTCTTCATTTCTAAAATTTTGTCATTTTAAAATGTTATATAAATGGAATTATACAGTCTGTAACCTTTTCAGATTGGCTTTTATCACTCCGTAATTACCGGGAGATTCACTCAGGTGATTGTGTGTATCAACGATTTGCTCTTTTCATTGCCGAGCAGTGTGGGATGATGTACCACAATTTGTTTAACCATGACCTGCTGAGGGACATCTGAACTGTCTCAAATTTTTGGCTATTCTGAATAAAACTACTATGAACATTTGTGTACAGGTTTTTCATTTCTCTGGGATAAATGCCCAAGAGTGTAATTGGTGGACTGTATGGTAATTACATGTTTAGTTTTATAAGAAACTGCCATATGGTTTTCCAGAGCGGCTGTACCCTTTTATACTCCAAGCAGCAATGTATGAATGATCTAGTTTCTTTGCATCTTCACCAACATTTGAAGATGTCACTGTTTGTTATTTTAGCTATTCTGATAGATGTGTAGTGATATCTCATTGTAGTTTTAATTTGCATTTCCCTGATGGCTAATGATATCGAATTATTTTTTATATGCCTGTTTGCCATTTGTATATCATCTTTGGTGACCTTTTGCATTTTTACTCCTCCATTTACTTCTTTTCAGAATTTAGGGTCAGAGTAGGCTTGCTGGTAAATCACCTGTGATGTTTGTTATAATATACTTAAATGGGAGGAACCAGATGTGCAACTGCTGCAGAAAATATTGCTTACCAGTGTTCTCAGCTCTGTGTTAGAGTCTCTGGGAATACAAAGATGAATAAGACAAGAACCTTGGTCTTTAAGTTCTAAAACCATCTGGCACTTTGGGAAAGGGAAGCAGAAAGTATGTAGAAGTCTGAGATTTCCAAATTGCATGACTTCACAGGATGATACTTGCATGGGCATCATGAAGGTGACCACGAATGATGGAAAGATCCTAGCAGAAACAGTCCAAGAATTCAGTTCATTTAATACGAGTTAAGGATGCAAAAATGTCTTTGCCTGTAGGTGGCTGCTCAGAGCAAGGGGCTGGGTTGACATAGCAGCACTCGCAATTAGAGGACAGGTACTCCAGCCTTCAAATCCTACAAAGTTACTCAGCTGCCAGTGAGAACAGTGACTGGAGTGAAACTTCTAATAGCTCTTGAAGAAGCTTTTTCTGTCCCCTCTCTCTTATTCTGTGGGCCTCCAAACTGTTCCAGAGAATCTGAATCTATGTCTAATTGATCACCAGTTGCAAGAACCTGGTGTCAACCCCAGCACATACCTGAGTGCTTAATTTGAGTTTGGGTGAAGGACAGTCTTTCCAGGAATTTTATCCTCCCTAGCAGGACTGAGTCTCAGGCAGACTATTTCTGAAGTTTTGTGCAGAAATTAATGACCGAATTCAATATTTATTTACAAACTGGACAGTGATGGTCTAAGAAGAGAAATAGCTTAATAGAGAAGAATAGGGAATAAATACACACATACACACAAATCTAATTTATGGTAAAAGTGGCATTAAAAATCAATGGGAAAATGATGGTCTATTAGAAATCATTTGGGAAATATTCTTACCTCACACCATACACAAAAACAAAATTCAGATGGATTAATGATCTAAATGTCAATTTAAAAACATGTATGTATGTGAGACAGACAGAGTATGTGTGTGTAGAATAGAGGAGTTTAACATTTTTATATTTTTTAAGGATGAGGTGGGACATAGCAGGAGTCCTTCTAATGAAGATAGATAACTCAGAAGCTGCAAACAGAAAATGTACAGCTTTGACTACATGAAAGTAAAAAAAAAAATTTATGATAATATGTACAAGAAACAAAGTTAAAAAAAACTGAGTGAAAGTGTTTTATACACACATACATACCACAATATACTTGCACACCTTTGTTTTTCTATGGTACAGAGATGTATATATTTCTAGTAATAAGTTATTATTTCTAATATACAAAGAGTTTGTATAATTCAATAAGAAAAAATGGAAATTAAATATCAGAAAAATAGGAAAGGAATAAGAACAGGCACATCACAGAAGAATATAAATTATCAATAAATATATGAGTAGATGTTTACTTTCACTAGTAATCAAGGAACTAGAAACTAAAACAAAAAACTGACATTTAAAAATTCATCAAATAGGCAAAAATTAAAAACAAATAATATTCAGTATTTATGGGAATTGGGAAAGGGCATTCTTTTACATTTTTGCTGGTAATATAAATTGATACAGCCTTTTTCTGAGGACAAATTGGCAGAATCTATTGAAATTTGAAATGTACGTACCCCCTCATACATTAATGTCACCTTTAGGAATCTGCATCATAGAAAAACAGAGGTGTATAAAAATATATGTGCTAAGATATTCATGGCAGCATTAGTTGTAGCAGAAAATTATAATTAACCTAAAATATCTAGCAATATGGAAATGTTTAAAAAATCACACACAAAACTATGGCATAGTCATATATTGGAATGTAGTGAAGTCATTAAAAGAAGGAGCAAAAGCTGCAGCACTGACATGGCAGCACGTGCTAGTATGTTCATGAGTGAATAAATCAAATCAAGGAACATATGTATATATAGCATGACTTAATTGGGGATGCAGAGGTGGCAGGGTAGGTGGATGTATGTGTATAAACGTGTTTGCAGACCAAAAAATAAAAACTACTGGAAAAATACACAATGACCTTTTGAAAATGGTTACAAATCTGAGGTACTGAAGTGCTGGGATGAGGGGAATTTCACTTTTTTTTTTTTTTTAATGTACTTGTGCAGTGTTTGCAGTTATTTTTAATCACAATGATTTAATAACGTTACGAAAGAAAAGAAATTAAAAATGCTAAAGAACCCAATCTTTGACCAAAAAGAAAGAATTTTGGTTAGAAGAATTGCTTTAAAAGAAGATGTATTTATCTTTGCCAATGAAAATTTAAATAAAAAAATAGACAAAACTCTTCCTTGCTATTGTATTAATTTTCTGTATCTGGAATATTTATTTTAGTGGTTTCTCTTTGGTTATTTAATTCATTGTGTTTAATTGATAGTGTTTACTGGAGTTTAGTGAAAATCTATTTTGTAAATATCTTCAACTGTGATTTACCTAGTGTAATATCTCCCCCAGTGAATTGACTGTGAGTGGGGAATTAGTAAAGCAGATAACATCTGGAGAGTAGTATGTGGCTTTACTTATCTCTACAGGAAACCTTATTTCATATTGGTAAAGTTTGAAATCTTTCCTGTAGCTCTTCCCGATTGTTCATTGTTGTTACCATTTTAATGAGAGGTAGAAATGAGCCAAACCAACCTGCTTCTTTCCTTCTACTAAATTAATGTCAAAGGAAATTCTTCAGCCCAAATAAATAAGTGAATGTGGATGGAATCAGATTCTGACTCAACATGTTCCAATTAATTACTTCCAAACGTTAAGATACATTCTTAAGAAACCCCACACATATTAAAAAATCAACCAGTGGAGAATGATTAGGTGAGAAGTGAACTAGCTTAGAACCATCTTTGTTTAAAAAACCTCATTTAAGTTGACATTAATATTTACCATCTACTCTATTATAAATCAAGATTTATTGTAGGAATGTATCAAAGATAACACAATAATAAAGAAAACAGATTCATCTCAGGTTTTGAAATGTACCTAACAAATTCAGCCTCTTGCAAAATAGCTTTCTTATTCAAAATGGAACTGGGAATTGTTCAGCACACAGTGAATCACCTTTTGGCAAGTACAATAGACTCTTTAGGGACATTTCGCAGTATCTTGTTCAATTGTTAGGATGTTTTTAGCTTTCACAGGTAAGGAAGAAGGTAGCTTGTATAGTCATCATCTTGTTGCCAAAATTGTACAGTAAAGATTTTTCAGAGTTGCTGTTGCAATAGATCTTTTTACTTTTTTTTTTTTTCTTCCTGTTTCTTTACCCAGAGCTGCTTTGTCTCTCAAAAACAATCTGGAATTACTTAATGCTGTTTTCTGGTTTTACTATTTACCCAGGACTCAAATGTTAAACATTAATGTGGGAAACTCCCTTTTCCTTACCTCATAGTCCTATATTTATTTAACTGTTATTTTGCAAGAAGAAAACCTCATCTTTCTCTCTCTGTGTTAAAGGACTTCTTTTTATTGACAGACACATTTAGTTTTTGTATTTGCTTTTTTTCAGGAGGCTTTAGAGCCACCCCTGGATGATTTTGAGGTGACGGAGCCCACCACGGCAACCGAAGTGATTAAATATGAGTATCATGTCTTATATTCCTGCAGCTACCAAGTGCCTGTGCTTTACTTTAGGGCAAGCTTTTTAGGTAAGACCATGTTGGAAGCTAAATGTAAATTCATAGCATTTACATATAAGGCAGAAAGCAGATTTGGAAAATTATTCTTGAGAGAAAAAAATAGAGTTAAAAATAAGAAAACTGTGGGTGAGGTAAGGTTTTACCAGTAAATTTTCTCATGCTTTAGAAAGAGTATCAAGACTTCAGAGTGAATGATATCATCCCAGCCTTAAGTCTGATCTTCAGATTCTTGGCCTCCTGCCCAGCGTTGACTAAGCCCCCTGGCCCTTTTTCTTTTCTTTACTTTAAACAAGGAGGAACAACTTAAAGCTACAATGTTTATTTACTTCTAACTTTACAGTAAAAATTTCTTTCAATCTCAAGTGATCCCATTAACTCAAAAGTCCCCATGTCTCCTTCCCCAAGCACAAATTATTATTTCAGGAACTGTTTATCAATCCATTTAAGCTATATTTAAAAATAGCACTAACATTTCCTTCGGCCATCTATACATCTCCAATACCTCAGCTTCCTGCGATGCTGTTACTCAACTCATCCCCCTTGCCAAGAAGGTGGAACACCCTGTCTCCTCTGAGGCCTTGGCTAATAAAGCTTATTTAATGAGCAGCCGCGTGGAGCCCTCACCCTGCAGCGCAGCCGGGACTCCCCCTCTTCATGTCCTGTGACTTAACCGGGTCAACATCTTGAGGCCCCTCCACCCTGGGCTCAGAGACAACCCCAGCCCACCCCTACCCTATCTCTCCTTTTCTGTCTGGACTTAGCAGCATTTTGCATTTTGAACAGGCTTCTAACCTTTTCTGGATAGCTAAGACATCTGAATTTAGCCAGTGATATTTTATTTTTAATTAAAAAGTAGCTTAAGCTGCTTTGGATGTGTATTTGGTAGATTTAATCACTTGCTGCCTTATATTGTTTAATGGTCTCTAATTTTGCAGTGTTGGCGGTTTAACAAGCACTTAGGATTTAAAACACAAGAACAAATTCTCATAGACTCCCTGGTGAGAAGATTTTACTCTGAGGTGCAGCTCCTAAGAACTGACAATTTGGGGTAAATTTTCAACATGGAACATGGGGAGTTGAGGACACTGATAGTTCACCAATTCACAAACTCTTGCTGCAGATTTATCCGTATGATTATTACAGGCCTTTAAAACACTCACTTTATTGTAATTCTATTGGGTTTGGAGCCCAGAGGTTAAAGGAAATTTCTTGTCAGTGAGCTGTGTTATACTAAAAAGTAGAAGGGGATACATTTATTTACCAGAGGGAAGAAAAATGTCCTTCTAGGTTTTGGTTTGCAAGGGCTCTACCCAGTACCTTCTGGATTCAAAGCCATGTCAAGGCTGCAGGTAGAGGAAATAGGACACTACTTCTTCAATACTGTACTTTCATATAATTAGTATTCACCATAAGCAGTTAATCACCAGAGAAGAGCTCCCAGAGACAAAACAAGTTGTTTAGCTTGTCAGCATTAGGGAATCGGAGGTGCTGAAACATGACTGCTTCTAGCTGGAAGTGGGTCTTGCCGAGGCCGGCGGATGAGCTCATACGTGTACTTTGCTCTTATGTGCCAACAGCTCCCCTTACAGTTCAGCACAGTAATTGTTCCTGCAAATCCAATTATATTTTAATGAAATTTGTATACTTCCTAAGATCTTTTCTTCATGACGGTTTTCTATTTCTTAAAAAAAAAAACAAAAAAAAACCCTAGCCTTTTTGGATCCTATTTATATATTTTTAAGATGCTCTTCATTTACGTTTTTATAAAGGAAATCAAAATGAGTCATTTGTTTTGTGTGGAAGCATTTCTTGTTCTCCACCCTCCCTACTCTGTGTTCTATAGAATGAGCATTAGGAATTTTTTAATTCCGGAATTCACTTAGTGGTTTTCCAGGTACATTAAAATACCACATTTAATTTTTTTAAAGCATACTGAATGTTTTCCTGTGAAGAAACATGAAAAATGGTTCTTTCCTTTATCATAGTCTAATAATTTCTTTTCTCTTTTCTACCTAACTTAACCTAATGAGTATTCTAAAAATGTATCGGCCTTTACTCTGGTGTCAGAATTTTTCCTTCTTTCCCCTCAGTCCATTCCCTCTTTATTTGTTACGTGATTACTTTGGCCCTTCATCTCTTAAACAAATCTCTGTCAGTTTGGTGAATGGATTCCTAACATCTTCCTCTTATTCCAGGTCCAGATTTTTCTTTGTCTCATTCTAAGAGAGTTCCGACCTAGAAAAAGGATGGCTATAAAATTTCTTGCTCAGGGGTCTTTTTTTGTTGCTTCAAAAATAGTTCACTTAGCCTTGTTTTTGACAGATATTTAGGATTTTTTTTTTTTGCATTTGACTCAGTAAAAATTAGTTTCTCTGCTTTGCTCTAAATTTTATTTCAGTACCTCTTTTTTTAGGTAAAGAAAGTGGTAAGTAATTCCCATTTAAATTGACATTACCTTTTCTTTTATCGACTGGCTTAGATGCCAGAGGAAATCTTTATTCTGTTTCTTGAAATGCATATCATTGGACTGTGATTACCTCTTATTCCTTGATATGTCCAGTGTCCACCAGGCCAACTACTGCCTAAGACTCAGCTTACATGCCACTTACTGTTGTCACCCCCATGTCATATCATATCACATTATATTATATATCATGTTGCACAATATCAGAAAAATATTTGTTTACTTGTCCCCTATAAAATGGTAAGCTAGAAGATAGGGGTTTAAGGTAAAAAGAGGGAGGAAGGAAATTAATAGTGAGTACTTACAATCTACAAAGTTATAAACTTTATTCATAGCTCTGTGTGTGTGTGTGTAATACATATATGACATATGTATTCTTTGTCTTACTCATTTTTTTTTTTTTTTTTTTTTTTTTTTTGCTGTACGCGGGCCTCTCGCTGCTGTGGCCTCTCCCGTTGCGGAGCACAGGCTCCAGACGCGCAGGCTCAGTGGCCAGCCATGGCTCACGGGCCCAGCCACTCCGCGGCATGTGGGATCCTCCCGGACCGGGCACGAACCCGTGTCCCCTGCATCGGCAGGCGGACCCTCAACCACTGCGCCACCAGGGAAGCCCTGTCTTACTCATTTTTATACCCACAGTATCAACAAGTATTTATTGAATGAAACAGTGAGCAGGAATTTCTAACCATTTTTGCATATAGCCCAAAGATGGAAATATAGCCATCTTTGCATATAGCCCTTGTGATGGTGCCTTATTTGAACTTTTCTGATGAGTTATATGGAAGGGAGTAATGCTGTTGTCTCCAGGAAACTCAGAACCTAAACCATCTATATATCTTTACTCTTTAGTCTGGTGCTTCCCAGAGACAACAGGAATGCTTGACTAAGGAAAATAGAAAGTCCTGAGGACTCAAAGATGAGCATCTAAGCTAGGTGGGCAGCCCTTCCACTTCTATAAACACATATTTTTATTTGATCCTTGAAGGCAGACAGCTAAGGTGAGACAGCATTCTGTTTCTGGGCATACGCAGAAACATTTCTACTACTTGGCCATACGGGAACTCCGTTCCCTAGGGTTTAACATGAATTTAAGAGAAGAAATAAGTCCTTCCCAGCACTCTTTTTTCCCTAACCACTCTTGCCATTTTAGGTTTAGGAGAGGTGGTGGGGCACGCTTAATACCATTTGCTACCCAGCAGTGGGTGAGAGGTAATTGCACTTCTCTCAAGTACTAATAAATAGCCTACATTAAGACAGTGCTCTGTAGTCTATGAAGTCCATTCTCACAAAGCACTCTTGTCTTCAAGGGCCCACCTTTTTTTCTCCCCCACTATTATTTTTTAAAATAAATTTATTTATTTATTTATTTTTGGCTGCGTTGGGTCTTCGTTGCTGCATGTGGGCTTTTTTTTATCTGCGTAGAGTGGGGGCTACTCTTCGTTGCGGTGCTTGGGCTTCTCATTGCGGTGGCTTCTCTTGTTGCGGAGCACAGGCTCTAGGTGCGCGGGCTCAGTAGTTGTGGCGAACGGGCTTAGTTGCTCCGCAGCATGTGGGATCTTCCCAGACCAGGGCTCAAACCCGTGTGCCCTGCATTGGCAGGTGGATTCTTAACTACTGCGCCACCAGGGAAGCCCTCCCCCAGCTATTTTTGAAGCACACCGCGTTAAAGAATTATTTGTAGTGTGCGAAAGGCTTCTAACTGCTGCTCATCATTCCAGCACCTTTTTATGTCCCAGTGTTCCCTTTTGAGGGCTTGACTTGGTCAAAAGCTGATGGTAAGTGTTAGAAATGTGGTGTAAACCTTAGAAATATACATAATGGCTTTGGGCTTCACCAGACTCCTAAGCTTACCTAGTTTTACCTTTCATTACAACTAGAGATTTCTATATTTATTTCAGCTTGAATTCTGATTAATTTCTTCCCTGTCTCTCTTCCTTTCCTTTGTTTGCGATCTCTATTGAAAAATAGGCCAAGTGGTTCTTCTCATTTTCAAAATATTTAATTCTTTGGTGCTGACATATGGGTTCTTCTTGGGAACGGTTCTGACATATTTCTTTAATTAGTTAGAAGGGCTGCTTTTGAATAGGGAAGGAAACAACATTTCTTCCATTCAGCAACTGAATGTCTGTTCTTTCTGGAGATCCATTCTATTATTGGCCCAGGGAGTAAGAGTATAGAATTAAAGATGTAACCCAGATATTTAACGTAGAAGATTTATCCACTTGTTATATGCTTGAATGATGCTCATGGAGAAACAGGGCAAGAGAAATAGCCAGAGAATAATTCCTTCTTAAAGGCAGCATGACCAAACCAAGATAAAGCCCAGCTCAAAGGAAGAATAATGAAAAGGTTGGAATTAGAATAGTATATACATCATCAGGGAGGAGGAGGAAGAGGCTTGTCCCTGGTGTGGAACAGGAGGGAGTCTTTGGACCATATAGAAGTAAATGACAGGAAAACAGGAAAGATGGGGGTTGGAGGAAGTTGGAGAATAAAAGTAAAATATTCATAGCTCTGCCCAACAATTTTCAAGGGAACATAACAGGTTGGCTTTTCTGAAGAGACTGGGAAAAGCACTGGATAAGGGGGAGACAGGTGAGTGCCAAGCTGTAGGGCTGGAAAGCATGGCGTATTTGGGGAACAATGAGAGGCTGGTTTGAGGAAAACCTCTATTCCAAATTGTAGAAGAAATGGTTGGAAAGATATGTTGAGGTAAAATTATGGAAGAGATAATGGATGGGATGGGGTTGGAGGATATAATGAAAGGGTGAAAGAGGTTGAGCAAAAGTGAATGGGATCAAAGGAGGGGTTTTCTAGAGCAGGAAGTATGACCGAGTAGAGCAGAGAGAGAATTGATGAAGGATGAGAAGAAATTATGAAGAGTGAAATTTAGGAAAAGGAATTTGGCTTTTTTTGGTATAGTTGTTAGAAATATTTAAAAAAAATTTTAATAGTCTCTTAGAATGAACTGGAAGGAACATATTTTCAGGGAAAATAGAGTGAGAGTGAAGGCTGCCTGTTGAACAGGAAAGAAAGGTGGATTAGAGGGGTACTTAAAGATTAAAGCAAAAATGATTCTAGTTAATTATTATAATGACCAGGAAACAGAAAATGACTTGGCAGACAATTTAGTCTTATTTGGTAGTAGAGAAGCTTTAAGGAAGTTTGTATATGCCACTTATATTTAAATAAACCATAGGTCTAGCCAAAGTCATAATAATGCAATGGAACATGAATTTTAGTGCATTAAAAAGAGATTCTAGGGGTTGAAATGAAATTTGAAGAGCAAACAGTGAAAATTATTAATAAAAATAATGAAAAATTATTTAACTAATATAAATATATTCAAACGGAAAAGTTTAAATAATAGAGGGAATTTAATGAGAATTATTTGTTGAACCAGGTAAATGTTTGAAACATTATGGGGAATTAGGGTACAAGTAGGATGCTGGGTTAGAACACATGATGGGGATAGAATCCTATTGAAAAGTCAAACCCTAATTTTAAAATGTATTAAAGATAAGGTGCAACAAAACTACAGGGACACCTAATTAGCTAAAAGGTTTATTCAAACCTGTGTTAGTACAAAGCATCACATACACAAAAAGCAACAGATTTTACATGAATTCAGAGGACAGGAAGAGGACATGAAAAGGCAGACAAATTTATTTTCTTACCAATAAGGGACTATACTTTAGCTTTCCTGGACAAATAAATGTGTTGTGGACCATAAAGAAGAAACATTTCTTTGCTTACTCTTGACAAAACAAGCCCTGTTTGAAACATCCATTAAAACGTACATGAGTGCCCACTGTGTGCACAGCACAAAAACTCATTAGCCTATTTTAAAAATATGCTGAGGAAAATCACTGCGTAACTGGAGACTAGTATATTGGTTTTCTCCTCCTTTAAAGTCACCAAAGCAGAGTTCGTTAAGTCCATATATTAGGTGCTGTGCTGAGAAGGTGATCATGGGAAGGAGATCAAGTTGGATGGATAGTCAGGGTGCTGCTGCAGGTGTTAACAGGTCCATGTTCTGTGGGGTACTGAGATTGGAAGAAAGCCAGGAGTCCAAAATGCTGAGTACTGGTGTGCCAGAGCAAGAGGTTGGAATCCAAACCTCAGAACACTTTGGGTAGGATTGAAAGTAGAGTGCATTCTGCTTTAGAACCAGCAGACCTAATGTAGATATTCATCTGGTGATGTGGTCTTCGGAGTTCTGATGAATAGCTGTATCTCAGAGTTGGTGTCTCGGGTACCTTGTAGACCCAGTTTTGCTTCCCTTGGGACATTTTCTGATTCAGAGATTCTTCAAGAAGGTCTTGTGTGTACTTCTACTAGGTTAAGTGTTTAATTTAAATGAGAGGATATAGCATCACCTGCATTATTGTAAGTTCTTAACACAGTTTGTGGACAGTTTAAGGTGACCCCCAAATTACTCCTCTTTGTGCTGTTGGGCATATTTCTCATAAAGATGGATTGCAACATACATAAGCTTTCTCATGTAACTGAAAGATGTCTTACATTTATTTTCCACTCAAAATTACTAGACAAATATATGACATTTAAAACATTGGGGATGATAATTTTGAAAATTGATAAATATTAAGCAAGACTTACAAACCATTTATCTGGGGTGTATTAGTTAGGTTAGCATATACTTAGTTGCAAATAATTGAACCTTCCCATGATAAGCAGAAAAGGATTTATTGGAAGGGTAGATTGTAGAGTCAACTGAAGGCAAAAGTGTTAAGATGTCTGCCTCTCTTTGGCTTTAGTGGTATGGAATGGGGTTCTGCCTACCACTTATTTTGGAATTTATCTCCCAAGTAGGAACTATGTTGGGATGCTGAAAAATCAAATATTCACTCTATCTTCATCTACTTAACACTATAGATTTATATGAGTGTTTTACATAAATGAAAAGCTTTTAATCAATGAATTTTTAATCATGATTGTTCAGTCTTTATTCTTAGTAATAATTGTGCTAATTGCTCTAGAAATAATATTGAACATCCATCTATCCAAGCATTGGAAAATATTTATGCACAAGACATGAAAATGTTTCTGGAATGCATAGATGAATAAAGGAATCAGAGATGATTGATGCCCTCAAGGAGCTTACAGTCTACTGAGGGAAACAAGACAGGTTTGAAATTCACTGTAACAAGTAGAATATGTTAAGGGCCATAAGAGAGGTAAAAATTGTCACCAGGCAGAGAATAGGTTAGTGGTTGACAGAGGTTGAGTGGGTGGGTGGGGGCGGGGGTGGGAGAAATGAGTACATGTTGGCTAAAGGGTACAGATTTTCAGATATAAGATGAATAAGTTCTGGGAGTCTAATGTACAGCATGGTGACTACAGTTAACAATACTGTATTTATACTTGAGAGTTACTAAGAGAGTACATTTTAAATGTTCTAACCACATTAACACATATATACACACACAAATGGTAAATATGTGAGGGGATGGATGTGTTAACTAACTTTATCGTGGTAACCATTTCCCAGTATATACATATATCAAATCATCATATTGTACACCTTAAACTTACACAATGCTATGAATCCATTATATCTCAATAAAGCTGGGGGGAAAATTACCCCCAGGCCTCAGAGGGCAGAGATTACCTTGAGCTGGAGGGATCAAGAGAGGCCCTGGTTGGACTTGGGATTTGTCCATGCATTGATGAGGGAAAGGGCAGGCCTGGCCTACTAAGAAACCTAGGAAAGGCAAAATTCTAGATACTCCTAGGTTAGGCAATGCTGGTAGAGACTACTAGTGACAACAAAAACAACACCACAGGGGCTTCCCTGGTGGCGCAGTGGTTGAGAGTCCGCCTGCTGATGCTGGGGACACGGGTTCGTGCCCCGGTCCGGGAAGATCCCACATGCCGCGGAGCGGCTGGGCCTGTGAGCCATGGCCGCTGAGCCTGCGCGTCCGGAGCCTGTGCTCCGCAACGGGAGAGGCCACAACAGTGAGAGGCCCACGTACCGCAAAAAAAAAAAAAAACCCAACAACACCACAACTAATATGTGTGCATCACTTTATAGTTTACAAAGAGCTCCTGGGTACTGGTCAGAATGCAGAGTCTGGAGCTGGAATGCCTTGGTTCTGATTCCTCACTCTGCTAATTACTATGTGACCTTGTGGAAGTTACTGAACTTTTTGTTTCCTTTCTTTCATCATCTAAAAAATGAGATAATAATAATAATACCTACTTTATAGAGTTTTAAGGTTTGTGAGCTAATACATAAAGTGGGGCTTGGCATGTAGTACCTTCCAGTAATGCTGGCTGAGTTCTGTGTCTTGGCCCTCACAATAACACTGTAAGATAGGAACTGTTACTCTCCTCAAGTACAGTCATACAAACTGAGTGCTCAGCGGGGTTAAATGGTTTATTTATTCAAGGCTACATAGAAAACTATGGAGTTAAGACAAACTCTTTAGCCTTTTTATTTTACTGCACAATGCAGTAACCAAAATTTAAGAAACATTAAAGAGAAGTTGCCATAATCTATACTTTTGGAATTTTCATTCAGGTTTCTTGAGGTTAATACTCAAAATGCAAAAAATGTATGTAGGAATAAATAAAAATTACAGAATTAGCCAGCGTATTAGCTGATGTGAATGTACATGAACAATTAACACTCATTTCATATCACAATATAATTTTCTCACTGAAGCAAAAATGAATTTTCCCGTTTGATGGAGCATCATCTCTGCCTTACTGTGGAGTGTGACATGAATTTTTATAGACTTCAAAGCTCCCTTGAAGACAATATATTGAGTAATGACATATTTCATTGTGAAAAATCCACCCTTTCCTTTTTATTTCTAGTGACCACATTCAGAACATTATTCTTACATTTACTCTAAATAATTTATACTCTCGCTAATCTTCTTTTTAGGAGTTATGAAATTTTAGTGAAAGCATGCACCGCAGGTTAAAGGTGACTTCAGCATGCTTGCACTAGCGTTAGGTAGTGCTAGTGAAATATCTCACGCTGTTATTTGATTCATGAAAACTAATAGCCCTGAGAAATTTAATTTAGAAAGCTGAACATTTTGAGTAATATATAGATTACTTGACATGTAGGTTATTATTCAATTGAGAGATTTTATATGAAAATGTTAAATTAAATGCTACTGGCAGTTGCTAAAGATTGTACTTTTTAATTATTCTATTTTTCATCCAATGTCTCTGCCTCTTTTGTCATTGACATTTTATTATAGGTTGCTGGGAGAATATTCCTTTAGCTCAAATGTGTATTATCATTCCAGGTGATAGAAGCACATAGTAGGCACTCAATAAACACTTGTGAAACAAATGACCTTAATTTACCATGCTCACTTTGTAGGTTGCTGCTGAAATTATTTCAGCTTCTACTTCTGTTTTTCAAGTATGCAAGGGATTTTACTGAGCTTCTCAGCTTCAGTGTGATTAATGAGATTTCTAAGCATGTTGAAATTGGTGCTATCGAATATCTTGGGTCTGAAACTAGGGAGTTGTTGATTGAGTATGCTTATGTCTCCTCTGACTGAGGCCAGACGGAAAAAATAGACCCTATAAACAGGGCTTAAAGTTCTTGATTGAAGATAACTTCAGCTGAACATGAAGGCACAAAATAATGTTTCATGAGTTTAACCAAGTATTTGTTTATGTCCACATTTTAATTTAATTTTTATTAATTTTTATTGGAGTATAGTTGCTTTACAATGTTGTGTTAGCTCCTACTGCACAGCAAAATGAATCAGCCATACATATGCATATATACCCTGCCCTGTGGATTTCCCTCCCGTTTAGGACACCACAGTGCATTAAGCAGAGTTCCTGTGCTTTACTGTATGTTCCCATCAGTTGTATTTTATGTATTTTATACATAGTATCAATAGTGTATATCCACATTTTAATTTTAAGTTTTGGGTCTTCAGTTTTCATAAATAGATAGATAGATTCAAAATCACAAAATTCTTCATGTTTCTGCCATATTTAAGGTTTTATGATGTGATTTAAAAAATATATTTGACTATCTCATTTCAGTGATTTCAGTGGGATATGTGAAGCCTCCATTTTGCTTTTGTAATACAGTCATATTTGAATATATTTTGCATGTCAATTGCATATGTCATGGTTTTGAAGATATTGCTGATCAGGTCAGCATTTTTTGTCTTTGAATACAAGATCACAGAACTAACTTTTGTATGTTTTTGCTCTTGAAGGTGTGAGCTATGACTAGGCAAACCGGTGATGAGGGCTTAGGGAAAAGAATCCACATCATACTTCATTAAATCATTATTGTCATATCTGTATGTGAGAGACAAAGCTATATTACCCAGATCTTCCGTAGTGTAAATGGTTGGCAGAAACTGGAGAGACTGACACTCTTGTCAAAGTAACTTGTGCAAGCACTCATTTGATCATCATTAATATGTGTCTTTTTAAACAGTTTTCTAAACACATTAGAGAATCCAATCACATCCATTCACTTAAAAAACACTCTTCTCTTTGTAGCAAGCAGGTAGCACTCTTATAGACATACATAAAAGAGTATCATGCATCTTTCTATGTTTTGAACTTATTTTTTATTCCTTGTGATTGTCTCTTATTCTGAGCTAACCAGGTCATTTTTTAATTCTTATATTTAAGGTGTTAAATTTTTTTCTCTAAATTACGTGTTGCCTGAAAACTTATGACACATACCCTTAATTCTAGCGTCAAATCTGATGAAAATATCCTATAACATTTGTTTTGGGTCTCTCCACATTGTTGCTAGGCTGCTGATTATTGCATTTTGTATGAATGTTTCCAGCAGGGTGTGCAGGGTTTTGACAGTGGTAATAGCCAAACCATTTACTCCATCCTTAGATCTTTAGCTGAAATATTTTAAGGAATAAAATTGAGATCATTACTGATTACCAGATTTTAAACCCAGCTTTCTTCTCTAGGTATGCAAAGCCTTTCCCTGTCTTAGAGGAAATAAAGTTAAGGAAAGCATCCTTTCACTTATCATTTATTCAGTAAATATATATAAAGCATTTACAGTGTGTGAGTGAGGCTTAGAACTGCACAGCAGGGCTGCTGTGGTGAAAGGACAGATGCAGTCTTCACCCTCAGAGGCAGCACGGAATAGCAGGAGGAGCACTGAACTGTGAGTCCTGAGATTCCAGCTCCAGTGCAGTCATGAGCTGGTGCCATGATTTTGGCAGATGTATATTTCCAAGACCTTGGTTGCCTTATCTATAAAATTAGTAATTGTACCAGCTATAATATTTTATTATCCTACAACTTGATTTCTTTTAACTTTGACACCTGAAAATTATTTTAAAAGCATGTCACCTTTTAATAATTTGATTATTTGGTTTGCTATTTGACACTGACGTCCCTAAGATGCTATTCCCCTCTTCCAACATCAATACACACACACACACACACACACACACACACACACACACACACACACGTGTATGTGCATATTTTGAAGATGTGTAGTGCTTGAGATTAAAGTTTGGCCCTATTCTGTAAATGTGTTCAGAAAATAATATAACACAGATATTGAAGGCAGCTTGTTTTAAACTTGTAGCTAAACATGACATTCAAATGTTAATTGGATGAATAAATCTTGTTCATTTTACAGACATGGAAATGTCAATGGAATAAAACAATTTATCACAAGATAATGGTTTCCTGCCACCAGATAAATGCCAAGATGAAGATACTTATTGAAAATGTATCAAAATATTCTATTGCTATTTATTGAAAATAAAGGTTGAGAAAAGTTCAACTTTTCAGGTCAAACATGAGAAATGCCCTGCCTATGGTATTAGTATATTACTGTATCAAACACAATGTGCGTGGTATAGCAACGTGAGAAAATTCTAAGAAATAATGGTCTATAAATGAACCTTTTAGCTTTAAGGTATGAGAATTACTGGAATGGTGCAATGGGGGCTAGGAGGAGATACCTAATATATATTGAACTCTTGTTATGTGCGTGACACAGTCCTGGTGTGTTCACTGATATAAACTGTTCACAAGAGCAGGATTTTTTTTTTTTTTGGCTGCGTCGGTCTCTCTTAGTTGCGGCACGTGGGCATAGTTGTCCTGCGGCATGTGGGATCTTAGTTTCCTGATGAGGGATCGAACCCGCGTCCCTTGCATTGGAAGGCAGATTCTTAACCCCTGGACCACCAGGGGAGTCCCAGGAACACGATTTGAAAAGGATTATTATCCTCATTTTTTCAGGTAAAGTTAAAAGCAAAATAGTAAATCAACTATATTTCAATTAAAAAAAAAAAAAGAAGCAAAATACCTTGCAGTCACGTACAGGATAAGTGCCAATACTAGGATTCACACTCAGCCCGGACTTCAAATTTCGTGCTCTTCTCCTACACCCCACATCTTTACTTGTACTCCATAAGTCTGAATGCAATACCTTTTGGTTTGGGGGGCTTTTGAGTAGATTATTTCTCCAAGTTTTGTTGTACCTGATGACCAAATACTTCTTTGGATCTAATATGCTGATGAGTCTTTTTTAAATGACGTTGTCTACTTACCTAAAGAAAAGAGCACACCCATAGGTCTTGAGGACTTGGTTAGCTCTAAATGGGCCAAGTAGCACTAAATTCTAATTTAAGACCACCTTCTTTTCAACAGTGTGTGGTTTTAAAGTCCTTAGGTAATTCCCTCTTTCTGCTTTCTTTTCTGAACCTAGATGTCTATTTCTCCACTTTACTTACCTTGTGTCATAGTATTCTTCGTAAAATACATTATTTGGGTGATTACGAATATAGGTGAATAATCGAAGTTGCTCAAAGAAAAGGAGGTTTATTGTTCACTAAAGCTCTTACTGATCTCTTCATGCCAAGTCCTTCTCAAGTCCCTCCACCCCTAAGATCCCTTCTCCACCTGCCACAAACAGTGGGTGTTAATGTCTCCCTCCTCTGGACTCTCAGAGAACTGCAGCTTTCCTCTGGCATTGACCATTCTACCTAGGATTTTAGTATCAATATTTACTGATATGCTTGTCATAATTTCCCTAGTAAGGAAATACTCCTTACTAGGAGAAACTGTGTGCTTTCCTCCTCTCTATTCCCCATGGTACCCAACAGAGTTATTTGAACATTACAGATATTCAGCCAACAAAAGGGTGAAAGAAGCATGTGTATGGTCTCTGATTTAAGGATTAGAGGAAGTATTAAGACTTCAGAGGTATCTATAGTACACCCTTGTGAATATGTGAATCTACCTGGTCCTTTGCCAATGCTTCTATTTATCAGTTCTCTAAAACACGTTTGGATCTTATTTATTTTGTAAAAATTCCTAGAGGCAATAAATGAGCAGATAATGTAACTGTTAGATGGTTACAAAGGGGACAAGATTGAATGTTCACATTTCCCTCAGGAAGAAAATAGTAATTCATATAGCACTCTTTTGGTATATAAATAGTGTGTGTACTAGTAAAGATTTTTTTAAAATCATAATATTCTTTCAGTAGTTTTAGACAGACATCAAGCACCATTGTGTCAAATGGATTACTAACTGGCAGTCTTTACCATGGACTTTCACAGA
Source organism: Tursiops truncatus (assembly GCF_011762595.2). NCBI lineage: Eukaryota > Metazoa > Chordata > Mammalia > Artiodactyla > Delphinidae > Tursiops > Tursiops truncatus. The sequence goes on from NC_047036.1 coordinate 64,919,073, forward strand.
TGGAAGCCCTTTAGCTCTGAAGGACATATGGGAAGGAGTTCATGAGTGCTATAAGACTCGGCTGCTGCATAGACCGTGGGACACTATTACCCAACAGGTTAGAGAGTATTTTCATTGTATTACATGTGATTCTTTCCCTCTGCTCGTCTTTTCTTCTAGTTCTCTCTCCTACTTTTTTTTTTCCTGTTTCACTCCTCTACTTCCTTACAGATTTCAGTTCAAAGACAGTTTCCTTTAATACATCTTCCCAGATCCAGGCTTGGTTTAGCCTATCTGTTATAAGCCCTCATAGCACCCTGTAATTTTCCTTCATAGTGCATCTTACAGGTTTAAATTATCGATTTGGATTTTTTGAAAAAAATTTAATGTCTGTCTTTTCCATTATACTGTGTACTCCCATGTGGGCAGACCCTGGTTTTTTTTTTCCCTCTTCACTGTATACCCAGCACCAGCACAGTATTTATCATACAGTAGGTATTCAATAAAAATGTATTAAGTAAATGAGAATAGAAACAAAGTTGGCATATACACCAAGAAATAGATGATTTAGCTTGTGTCACCTATAATGCTTCAGAATTTTACTAATAAGCGCATTTGCAAAACAATTAACTTTTGATTAATAATAAATTTGCAATAGTGATCTGAAAAAGTTGAGAAAATAGATCTAAAAAGTAGATACAAAAAATAGATTTGCGGGCTTCCCTGGTGGCGCAGTGGTTGAGAGTCCACCTGCCGATGTAGGGGATGCGGGTTCGTGCCCCGGTCAGGGAGGATCCCACATGCCGCGGAGCGGCTGGGCTCGTGAGCCATGGCCACTGGGCCTGCGCGTCCGGAGCCTGTGCTCCGCAATGGGAGAGGCCACAGCAGTGAGAGGCCTGCGTACAGCAAAAGAAAAAAAAATAAAAATAATAACTTTATCAGCCACCAATAGAATTTTTTTTTTTTTTTTTTTTTCGGTACGTGGGCCTCTCACTGTTGTGTCCTCTCCCATTGTGGAGCACAGGCTCCGGACGCGCAGGCTCAGTGGCCATGGCTCACGGGCCCAGCCGCTGCGCGGCGTGTGGGATCCTCCCGGACCATGGCATGAACCCATGTCCCCTGCATCGGCAGACAGACTCTTAATCACTGCGCCACCAGGGAAGCCCTCAGCCATTAGAATTTTTATGCCCTCTTACGTGTTTGATCACAATAATGACAGTTTACCTCCCAATCAACTTAAGAATCCGTAGCATCTCATAAGTAGTTCTTTGGCAATGACTGCAAATGACCATTTTCTAGGTTTTAATTGAGGACAAAACTAGTTTTTAAGTATATGAATCACACTGCCCCTCAAATTAATCCTTTTCTTTCTCTTCCTACTGTCACCTTCCTAGTTCAAGCCCTGTTGCCTCATCTGGAACAATTAGTAAAACCTCCTACTTTGGTCTTCTGCTCCTTTCCTCCCTGCTCCTTCCTTCTAGTCAATTTTTCCTAACAATGCTGCTCTTATCTTACCCATGTGCAAACTTGCAATAGCTGTCCAAGGGGCTATGGTATGTGGTCTAAATGCCTTGCTGGCGTTCCAGTGGCTGCCATTCCCTGGGTCCCACCAGCCCTTTCAAGCTTTTCTCCTACGCCTGCATGCTACACAGTTTCAGCTCCTGCCAATCATGGCTATTCACTTCCCCAAGCCCATTTTGTGCAGTTTGTTCTTGGAATTCTTTCCAGGTTTCATGCTTTCCCTGTTGCCTTTGTTCTATCTTTATATATCCCCCTCGTTCTTTCATATGTTCCTTTTCTCGGAAACTACTTCTGCTTACAAAAATGGCCCCCTCTGAAATGCCATTTCTGTAGACCAGGAATCAGTGGTTGCTATGAAGAAGGATAATATAATGAGATATATAAGCAAATCCATCATAAAGATTTTTGGCAAGAGCATTTTATTTTATGCATAGTGTTTTAGATTAACCTTTAAGTATGTCAAGGTAAATGCTAAGCGTTTCAACTTCCAGTGTCTTGTAAGTGACCACAAACTGTCCAAAAATGTAGAGTCAGAATCCACAGGACCCAGAAAATCTTTGGTTGTGAGAGTCAAGGAAGACGGCAAAGGATAGAGGAAGGGAGCATCCAAATATATATATGTATTTAACTTCAGGGCCTTTTTTCTCTGCTCCTTCTCAATCACGTTTAACATTGTGCACCTGAGCCCGAATCTTATTTTCTTCTTTTTTCTGTCACTAGCATCGCTATTATTAATTGTGCTATAGCACAATTCCACGTGGTCTATGTCATTTGGGTTTTAATTCCACATGTCTCCGTTCCGGTTTGTGACATATGAACAAGATTTTGAGGTCAACCATATTTTCTTAGTTACCTAATATGATGTTGCCAATAGATTTCATTTCATTGATGGAATTCCTAAGTTGCTAAACCAACCACATGAACAAATCTGTATGTTGATAGTTTTTAATGAAATTGACTAGTATCTTTTAGTTTCCAGGCATTTAAGCATCATACAGACAGCCTGTTAGCAGATCATCTTTTTCCTACTTGTCAAAACATGGTAGTAATGATCAAATCCTATCACAATAAGCATTATGATCTCAATACCAAGTATGAGGCCCACTTATTGGGAGGGATATTTGATATAACCAAAGTACAACATAACTATAACATTTAGATGTTCCTTTGGGATTTGTCTTATTGGGATTGATCTTGTATCCCCACTTTTGATAACACACTTTGTTTAAGCTTTAGAACTGCTCATCACAGTGTATGTCCAGGCATTGAAGACCTAGCAAGGGAAACTCATTTGTTGTCATTGTACTAACTTGGTATTTGAAAGTCATTATGAATATTTACTTTGGAGGTCTTAGCTTTTAATCCCAGTTTAGTTAATGGGTTGCTATTTATGTGCTGTTCTTTGCTTGAGATCTTTGAGAGAGTGTGTCCTCAATTTTGTAAGGCTCCATGTGGAGAAAAAATAGGGTGTCCTCAGTGCTGTGAAGGGGAGGGTGTGATACAGCACTGGGGAAAATGAGCTGATAGAATATTGGTAGCATCAAATAGTAGACACCATTTTGCAGGATTATTTTAAAGAACCATTAGGTTGCAGACTGAACATGATAATAATATCCTGTCCTCCAGAGTGGCTTAAAAACAAAAGTAGCCTTTGCATAATATAACATGCGTTTCACTTCATTTTCAGGCTTGACTGTGCTCATATAGTTTATTGCTCTTCATCTTTAATAATCACACTTCTGTTCTCTCAGCATTTGTCTTGATGATAAGGACCTATTCATGTCAGATATGAACTCTCTGTTTTGAAGACAAGCCACTCATGAATCTCATACATTTGACTATGGTGATTACTTACCTGCTTTTGTCCAACATTACGGACTACCTATTATCTCAGCCCTGCAGCCTAATAAAGAACTTCCAGAAGGAGAAAGTGAACAGATGCCTAGGTTCAATCTGCCTAAATTTGGTACAGTGAATGTTACAATAATAATCACTGGAAGGTGTGGGCTCTATGTTTTAGGTAAAGAACTCCTGTAATCTTGGCATGAGTTAAAATTAGAGGATAAGAAATCATACTTTCAATTTTACTCAAAGATATGTGTAAATACACATATCTTCAGATAAGTGTATCAGATAAGTAATTTTTTCTTACCGTCTCCTTTTTTTAACTTTATATGGAAAATTACAAACATAATACAAAAGTAGAGGTAATAGTATAGTGTACTTGCAAACTAATGACCAATCTTATTATTTTGGTATCTCACCCAATCTGGAATTTTTTGGTAGCAAATCCTAGACATCATATTATCTCATCCATTCTCATCCATAAGTATTTAAGTATGTATCTTTAAAAGATAAGGGCTCAATATCAAAAAAACAAACAACGCAATCAAAAAAAATGGGTGGAAAACCTAAACAGACATTTCTCCAAAGAAGACTTACAGATGGCCAAGAGGCACATGAAAAGATGCTCAGCATCACTAATTATTAGAGAAATGCAAGTCAAAACTATAATGAGGTATCACCTCACACTGGTCATAATGGCCATCATCAAAAAATCTACAAACAATAAATGCTGGAGAGGATGTGGAGAGAAGGGAAACCTCTTGCACTCTTGGTGGAAATGTGAATTGATACAGCCACTATGGAGAACAGTATGGAGGATCCTTAAAAAACTAAAAACAGAACTACCATATGACCCAGCAATCCCACTACTGGGCGTATACCCTGAGAATACCATAATTCAAAAAGAGTCATGTACCCCAATGTTCATTACAGCACTATTTACAGTAGCCAGGACATGGAAGCAACCTAAATGTCCAATGACAGGTGAATGGATAAAGAATATGTGGTATATATATACAATGGAATATTACTCAGCCATAAAAAGGAATGAAATTGGGTCATTTGTAGAGATGTGGATGGACCTAGAGTCTGTCATACAGAGTGAAGTAAGTCAGAAAGAGAAAAACGTATAATATCGTATAATAACGCATATATGTGGAATATAGGAAAATGGTACAGATGAACCTATTTCCAGGGCAGGAATAGAGACACAGACGTAGAGAATGGACATATGGACACAGAGGTGGAAGGGGAGGGTGGGACAAATTGGGAGATTACGATTGACATATATATACTTCCATGTGTAAAATAGATAGCTAGTGGGAACCTGCTGTATAGCACAGGGAGCTCAGCTCCGTGCTCTGTGATGACCTAGATGGGTGGCACTAGGGGTGGGGTGGGTGGGAGGGAGGTCCAAGAGGGAGGGGATGTAGGTATACATAGAGCTGATTCACTTTGCTGTACAGCAGAATCTAACACAACATTGTAAAGCAATTATACTCCAATAAAAAATAAAAGTGAATAAAAGATAAGTGCTCTACAGAGATGTTTAAAGCAGCTTTATTCATAATAGCCCAAATGGAAACAACTCTGACGTCCTTTAGGAGTATGGTTAAACAAACGGTGGTACTTCCTTAGCACGATACTACTCAACAATACAAAGGAACCAACTATTGATACGCTTAACAACCTGGATGAATCTCCAGAGAATTATTGAGTACAAAAAGTCAATCCCCAACGTTTGTCTAGTATATGATTCCATTTAGCTAACATTTTTGAAATGAGGAGATTATAGATTGGAGAATAGATTGCAGTTTTCAGAGGTTGTGAGTAGGAGGAAAGTGGGTGTTGTTATAAAAGGCAACAAGGGAAGCTTGTGACAGTGGAAATGTTCTGTATCCGACTGTATCAATGTCAGTGTCTTGCTTGTGATAATATACTATAGTTTTGCAAGATGTTACCGCTGGGGGCACTGAGTGAAGGGTATGAGTGATCTCTTTGTATCATTTGTTACAGCTGTGTGTGAATCCACATTTATCTCAAAATAAAAAAGTTTATTTTAAAAAGGTAAGGATTCTTAAAAAACATAACCACAATTCTGTTATCACAACTAAAGTTGTTAATAATTTCTTAATATCATTAAATAAGCAAATGTTTGAATTTCCCCAATTGTTTCCTCTTTCCTCCCTTCCTCCCTCCCTCCCTCCTTCCTTCCTTCCTTCTTTCTTCTTTCCTTCTTTCCTCTCTCCTTTCCTCCCTCCCTTCCTTCCTCTTCTTTTTTTAAGTAGTTTCTTTGAATCAGGATCCAAATAAGGTTTATACATTAACATGGTTAACATCTCAAGACTTTTGAAACTAAAATTCTCATTCCTTTCTTTTTTTCTTGTAGGTTTTGTTAAAGAAAAAAGGTTGTTTGTCCTGTAGTATTTGCAGTCTGGATTTTTTTTTTATTGTATCTCTGTGGTGTGTTTACTATGTTCCTCCCTATTTTTTATATACACTCCTAGTTAGATCTGGAAGCTTGATCAGATTCAGGTTTAGTATTTTAGGGCAAGAATACTTCCTTGGTGATTCTGGGTACTTTTATAAGGAGGCACATAACATTTGGTTTTTGCTCTTTTTTTGTGATGTTAGCAGCCATTGATGATTATTGCCTAGACCCATTAATTCATTAGAGGGGTTGCAAAATGGTAATGTTCTAATTCTATCATTCGTTATTTATTAGCTGGACTACTTCTGTAATGACAGAGTTTCCCTAACCAGCTTAGTTACTTGAGGTGTGCTTTGTATAGAAAAAGCAGGATAAATGCTTGATTCTTTCTCTTTATGTTCTAGCTTTCAAGATAATGAGTTGGTTCTCTAGCATCCTCCAAAGGTGACCAAGAAAGTTTTTTTTATGGAGTCATGGATATAAATGTTTTATGTATTTCAATTCATTGTAGTGATTACCTTTATTGATGCTTGGTTTGTCTCATCTTTGGCCAGTGTAAGTCTCTCTCTTTTTTTGGGCTGGGCTGTGTGGCTCGTGGAATCTTAGTTCCCCAACCAGTGATCGAACCCAGGCCCACAGCAGTGAAAGTGCTGAGTCCTAACCACTGGACTGCCAGGGAATTTCCATGGCCAATGTAAGTCTCTAAGTTGGCTCCTGAGTTATTTTGATACAACTCAAGTAGCTTTGATGGCTTTTTGCTTTTTTTTTTTTTTTGGCGGTACGCGGGCCTCTCACTGTTGTGGCCTCTCCCATTGCGGAGCACAGGCTCCGGACGCACAGGCTCAGCGGCCATGGCTCACGGGCCCAGCCGCTCCGCGGCATGTGGGATTCTCCCGGACCGGGGCATGAACCCGTGTCTCCTGCATCGGCAGGCGGACTCTCAACCACCGCGCCACCAGGGAAGCCCGGCTTCTTGCTTTTTGATATGACAAGTTGATGCCCAGGCTTGGGCATTCTCCAAGGAGGCTTGTCCCCTTCCAGAGTCCTTATCTAGGTGCTGCACCAGACAGAGTGGATTTAACTTTGGGCACTACCACTTACTAGCTGTATGACCTTGGGCAAATTACAAAAACTCTCCGTGTCTTATTTTTCCATTAAAATTAATGGCAGCATCTACATAGAGTTGGTAGGAAGAGTAAGAGAGGGTTGTATACAAAACTCAACCTGTGTCATCTCCTTTCAAATATATTCTTTCTAACACCTGAACTGTGTGCTTTAGATTTGGAAAACTAAGACTTTTGAGGTACCTTGTTTTCTGATTTTACATGTCTGGGGAAGGCTGTCCAAGTGCAGGTAAATGAATGGGTTTGGGTGGATAGAAGTGGAAAGAAACTCAATGATTATTTTTCCATGTGATCCCACACAAGTGCTGTGAGAGAACTGGACCAGGAGGAGCCTTGAATACACATTCTGCATGCCCCAAGTACCACTAATTTCATTGTGAAGATTTTAGCATGTCTAAAACATGCAAAGGTATGAGAATTAATTTCAGTGAGTTTTCATATTTCCATGATAAATCTCTCAGGGTAAAAAACCAAACACACACACATACACACACACACACACAGACACACAGACACACAATAAAAAATCTAAAACTCCTTAGGTACCCTTTGGTAGATAGATTGCTTTTGACTCTCAGTGATGCAGGAAGTCACTGGTTAAGGATTCTTAAATAATGAAGCTTGATATGTTGCCTGGTGATTTATAATGATGGCTGATAAACTGATGATTTAATTGTGCTTCCTCTAGTAATAATCTTAAGTGCTCAAGTGAAGTTCCAGTGATTGGCTTTCTTCTGAACTCAGTCTCCCTAGAGTCTCTAGGCATCTCTTTTACACAACATCCGATAACTGACTTTTAACTGTTCCTATTTTAAATAATACAAATCAATTAAAACACCCAGCTGTTTAACAAAACTTCTCAGTGTTGGTGTAAGTCTCGGTGGGTATTTCCTGGTGGCTCATAATGACATCAATTTAGTGCACCTGGTAGGATCAGTGTGAACTGGAAGTGGCTTAATTCTTAAATGACAAGAAAATTAAGAAGCCTCTATGGATTGCTGCTGCTGCTTCAGAATCACTGCCAGCTCCACTGCTGGCTCTTTCACGGTAGAGTTTTATTTAAATGGGACTGCAGACATCATGTGATTGTTTTCTCTGTAATTTGCTACTAATTTGTTGATTCTGAGTTTCTAGGTATTTATTCTGGACATTAATTCGTCACCTTAGTGGGTAGGTTTATAATCCTGTAGTAATTATATCTATCTTGCAGACTTTTTGTAGAAACCCTCCAATGTTTTAACAGTACTCAGTAATTCTACCACACTTCCCTGTTTTAGGAGAGTGAATGCTTCGTTGTGTGTCACTTTGTTTGGTATCCTGGGGTAATGATGACAGTGCTATTTTCCTTTGTTGGTAATTATTTTTAGATTGTCAATCTGCACATGCATTATGACTTTTAATGTTTATTGAATGTTGATGCTGTGGATTCCATACATCATCAGAGTACTTCACTCTCCATATTCATTTTTTTAAAATCAATTCAGAAATATCCTCTGTCACTCACAATCTATTGTGCTTTTCTTGTTTGGGGGTAAAAAACACATTTTTGTAAGTTTTATTTGTTCCTCAGACTTTCCTTATACTAAGGGGTACATGAAATTTCTTTCTCATTATCTTTGAATAAATAATTAATTTTTCTCAAAATTTTTTTGACTTTACACCCTGGAGTGTTTTAGAAGATCTTAACTTCATACTAAATGCTATTTAGGCATTGATATAATATTACTTTCTCATCCAGCTTTTGATTACTAAGTTAATTTCTAGAATGTTTTATTTTATTCCATTTCAATGAGAGTTCAAGATACATAGTTAAACAAGGAATGTATTTCTTATAATAGCCAGCTTATTCATTTATATTTGGGTCTTATTTCTTTAAATTGAAATTTATTTCAGTAGACAATAAAAACAAGAGACTGGTTAGTTAATGTTTTTTGTTATATGTATATCTGGTTGAGAAGACTATTGCTTAGCTTTTTGCCATCAAAGTTGCACTTTTGACTCAGCATATGACTTGAATTTATATGAGGGCTTTCTTTAAAGAATTTTCCAGCATTTCATTGATCCTTAGAACTTTTATTCCTAAAAAAGGAGCAGTTTAAGAAATAGAGACATAGATCTAGAGAACAAATGTGTGGACACCAAGGAGGGAAAGCAGGGAAGGGGGTTGGTGGTGGTGGGATGAATTGGGAGATTGGGATTGACATATATACACTAATATGTATAAAATAGATAACTAAGAATAAAAAAAAGGGAGCAGCTTATAAATGTGAAAATAAAATACCATTTAAAATATTTAATAATTAATTTTAATATTACTCATCTTAACACATTTCATTTTGATAATTACCTCCCATCAATTTTTAATTTTTAATAAACATCTTAGTTCCAAAACTTCAAGTTTGAGGAATATTTATATTCTCATTTCTAGTTTTTGAGAAAGAGGTTATTGATGGGTGGGCTGTAAAGCAGCAGCTAGAAGCAGGTAGACAAGCCTGCGGGAGTGGAAAGGCAGGCACAGGACCCAGAGGGGATGGAAGATGGACTCTGCAGACAGGCTTATCCATATATCTGTAAGGGTTTAAGCTTCCTAAGAAAGATGCTATTTGTTTTATCTTATTTTTGGCACAGTGGTTGCTGCACATTCATATTCTGTAATACAATATTCCACCTTTAAAGAAAATTCTGTTTCCTATCCCTTTTGCCTTTTCTTTTCACCTGTTGTTTACCTGGTTCTTTTCCATGTCAGCTGTTAAATTCCCCATATTACATTTGCAGTCTATATTTCAAAGTTTAAAATTTGGCAAATAAATAGAGATACTACCAAAGTATATAAAGTGTGTTTGCAAGTCATTACAATTATTTTATTGCATGCTGATGTTATTTTTCAGTACATTAACTAATTTCTACTTCCCCCTGTCCAATCTGAATTTCAAAAATATTTAAAGTCGTGTATATACATACACTCAAATGTAAGATTAATACATATACTCTAAAGATCAAAGCAAGTGAGTAAGAACTAAGTGATAGAGGGGAAAAGACAGTTTTACAGAAAACCTAGACTAAGGGACATATCTGAGCTTTCTAGAACAAAATAGGGAAATAGCAAAAAAGAGAAAGCCAATTAAATATGTTGCTTTCCTTCTGTTATGAAAGTTTATCAAGAGAGACAAACCTTTTTCTTATATTAAATTTTAGGAAGATAATTTTACAAATATAAAAATATAATCTCCTTTATAGATACTACTTAAGCCACCTTTAGAAGATGGAGAGGGAGTGATGTTCAGTTGTAATTGTGTGGGAGAGTTATAGTAATGTTCTGCATGTGTGTAGATTTACACTGTAAAGGTCCTTATTAGCAACTTGCCATTCAAATTCAGCCTGTAGATGTATTTTGAGTGCCTGGAAAGTTTTTTGAATTTGAAAGCCTTTGGACTGGTTATGTAGTTAATCATGGTCACTTCCCCTTCCTATCGCCTTATACCCTATTTCACTTACTTTGCCCACCTGTCTTCTAAAGGCATATCGGTTTGCCTATTCCAATATTGATGCAAGATACAAAGAAAGTGTAGAGATTATGTATGATTATGAATATATGAATCTTAGTACATATCTTGGACTATTTTCAAATAAAAGTGCTATCACTTGAGCATAAAATTTTTTAATAACTTATTTTTTCTGATTAAAAACGTAATACATATGGATCATTTTTTTTTTTTTTTTTTTTTTTTTTGGGGTACGCGGGCCTCTCACCGCTGTGGCCCCTCCCGTTGCGGAGCACAGGCTCCGGACGCGCAGGCCCAGCAGCCACGGCCCACGGGCCCAGCCGCCCTGCGGCATGTGGGATCTTCCCGGACCGGGACACGAACCTGTGTCCCCTGCATCGGCAGGCGGACTCCCAACCACTGCGCCACCAGGGAAGCCCATGGATCATTTTTAATAAAATAAAGAATAGCATAAGGAAAAAATAAAAATTGCTCAATCTCAAGCATTATAAATTACCACTGTTAACCTTCCAGTGTATGGCTTTCTAGAAATATTATATATATATTTTTTATATAATTATATATATATAATATATATTCACAGATATGTATACATTATATATAAATATACACAAACACAAATGAGATCATACTATGCGTCTGTTTTTTTTTGAAATTTACATAACAGCTATCTTTTCATGCCAATATTTAAATACATCTAAATTTTCCTTCTAATCATTGCTTAGAATTCCATTCTAAAGCTATACCATAATTGTTTTAACCAATTTTATGTTGTGAACATTGAGTTCTTTTACAATTGTATTATAAACAGTTCCTAAGTGAACATCTTTGTACATACAATTTATGCAGTTGTGAGATTATTTCTTTGGAATAAATTCTTAGAAGTTGAATTGGTGAATCAATAAGCATTCACTTTTAAAGATTTTGTTAGGTATTCCCACGTCAATCTCGGAAAAGATGTACTAACTCCTCCCACCAGCAGTATATTAAAGAACCCTTTCCCTAAGTGCTGGCTGACACTGGCCATAATTGTTTTCTTTCACATGTTACAATCTGATGTCAACCAGACTTCTGATTGGAGACATGTATCAAACAATCGAACACCAAAGTTACTGATGAACAAAATGTAGGTGTTTCTCGCAGTTGATTGGCACATACATTTTAGACATCGAGGAAGTCGATGTATGGTCAGAATTAAAGGGTCTGCTTTGCATTCTTGCCAAGACATAGTCTTGTTTCTGCCATCCAGAGAAGCCTGTAGGAGTACCTGCCAGCAGGGCTGAGGCTTTTCTTTGTAAGCTTTATTAGGTTTGCACAAATGATTGAGCAGAATCCATGGAAGCATGGAAGTCCTGCTCCTTTAAGCATGGAAGATAAGCTCTTGGATGGCAAGATTTTTGCAAGCTGGAGTTGTCAGTCATCCACCTCACCCAGATAACAAGACAGGAGTGGAATATTTGATAGTAACATTGTATCAGAGCAGGCCAGCCAGGATGAGGTTACTATTAATACACCTCCCTCCAAACAATAAAAGGGTTAGCATTTTGAATACTTTCAAAATACTATCCATTTGGGTCCTGAAGAACATCTCCTAAAACTGACAAATTTGGTTTTGGCACAGTTGTGCTTGAGCTGTTCCCCCTGGCAGTAATTGGCTGTGAGATTAATGTATTCTTTAAGTAGAACCAGGTCATCACCATATAGACGGGTGCTTGTCTTTCTGTTTGCTATCACAGGAAATCAAGTACTCACTTCTAAAAGCTCAATCAAATTGGAAATGAATTGAAAAGTGTGGGGCATGAATGCAACTCTATTATATAACCTTTTAAGATTAGAATTTATCTTGTCTAAAGGTTTTTCAGTCCAATAGCTAACACTTAGGGAGCATTTCCCAAGTGCCAGGTATTCTAAATATTTTACATTTATTATTTCACTTAATCTTCCAAACACCCATATTAGGTTGATTCTATTCTCCGCATTTTAGAGAAGGGGAAATCAAGGCATAAGGACATCAGATAACATGCTAAAGGTCAAACGTCTATTAAGTGACAGAACCAGGATTTGAACTCATGTTCATGAACTCATGAGTTTGAGAACTGCATCACTACCACTATGCTTTAGCTCCTCCTGCAATGTTTATCTTATTCTCAAGATGTTATCATATAGATCTGATCCATTTTTGTGGCATGGACCCCTTTGAAATCTGATGAAAACTCCAGAACCTTTTCCTTGACACAAAATTTTGCAACCCTATTAAAGAAGAACATCCAAATCTTTGGAATTTGTAGTGGCTCTCGTGGATTAGAACTCAACATCCATTCCACCCTCCTTCTCTTGTTCCTTTCCTGTATTGCAGACATTGGAAAGTTAAAACATCATACTCCATTTCCCTCTTTAAGAGGGGTCTGAATTTGATTTAGGTTCATCATATTGGTTGCATTCGTGCAGGATTTGGAAGGCAGAAGTGTTGGAGGCTGTACTTTGTTGGAAGCACTGTGGGTCATGAGGGTTGTCTGTGTGGCTCCAGTGTCCAGTCACTAGCTTTGGGTGTGTCAAGAGGCAATGGATGGGGCGACCATTTTGCTGGTGTGAATTGCAGCAGGTGTAGCATGGCCCCGGAGGTGGCCGCAGTAGAGGCAAGTTTCTGATCATGGGAGTTGGGAATATGATTCTGGAATGGCAGATTCCTGATCTGAAAAGAGGCATTATGTCCCATGGTCTCCAGTTCTCCAGGGAGGCGCTGGGAATTGTTCCTGGAAAGTAATCTAGAATGTGTTTATTCAGCTCTCCCAGTGAGGGCTTCAGTTAGACAGAGGAGATTCCATTTTTTGCAACTGAATCTTGACTGATACAATATTATATGGCTTGACCTAAGGATAGTTTTTTCAACAGGTTGGGAGTTTGGTTCTGAATTCAGAAACATTTGGGTTCTTATTCAAGTTCTACTTATTAACAGTGTGACCAAGGACTGATTATTTGACATTTCACCTTTCTCTTTCACAAAATGGGAAATTATTTCTATATGGGGACTATTATAAGGACTACTCCATTGGGTTGTTGTGAGAATTACTTGAGTTAATCCATGTGACGTGCCTAGCATAATGCTTGACACATGATTGGTGCTAAGAATGTGAGCTCTTATTTATCATTAATCCTTAAATCCTGTGAAAAGAAAAAGCAGTGGGCACAATTTGTGTTTTGGATAAAATACAGCACTGCAGTGGTCAATAGAATAATTGTTGAGCTTCAAGTTTCCTAACGACAATATACTCACAGGCTCAAACTGATAGTTTATTGAGGAGGAAGCTGATGTAGAGTACTTACGGGTCATATTCACTTAGTTAACTAGATAAAAAGTTTGGTAGTTCTCATTCAAATAGCATTCAAAACATTCTGGTAGCTAATCTTCCACAGGAGAGACCTTCAGCTTTAGATGGCTATTTCAACATGCTGCTTTTTATGTGATGTGGTTGGCAAATCATGGAAGGGATGTCCCAAGGCTGTTAGAGCAGAAGTAGCCCATCTGGGCCTGTGAGAATCCATCCACAGTGCTGCTCTCCGAGCCATGCCATGAGCACCTGCACTCTAGAAACTGTCGTTGTTATTGGGCTTGTGGCTAAACCTACAGCTTCCCACAGAGATACAGAAATGTCTTAACATATCCTACAATACATCTAGAATTGATTAAAAAAAAATTTTTTTTTAAGTAATGCTGGGGGCTTCCCTGGTGGCACAGTGGTTAAGAATCTGCCGCCAATGCAGGGGACTCGTGTTTGAGCCCCGGTCTGGGAAGATCCCACATGCCGCGGAGCAACTAAGCCTGTGTGCCGCAACTACTGAGCCTGTGCTCTAGAGCCCGCAAGCCACAACTACTGAAGCCTGAGCACCTAGAGCCTGCGCTCCGCAACAAGAGAAGCCACCGCAATGAGAAGCCCACGCACCACAACGAGGAGTAGCCCCCGCTCGTCGCGACTAGAGAAAGCCCGCGTGCAACAATGAAGACCCAACGTAGCCCAAAATAAATACATAAAATAAATAGATTTAAAAAAATAGTAATGCTGGGAATAAATATTTTAAAAAATTGCTACATGTAAGAAAGTGAAGTAGATATTAAGGCTTATTTTCCAGTAGCATTAAAGGGTAAGGAAACACAATCCAGGTACAGTTTGTTCAATTATACTGAATAGCTAACAAGGCTAACTAAATTAAAAAATAAAAGAAATGTTCTTCAGTTTAAGGGCAAAATGTCTCCAGAAATTTTGCACCCTTTGTGCAGTAGAAACTGTTTCATTAAATCACTGCAATATCCCCAGCACTGCACTAGTAATTGTGGTGGAGCCAGAGGAAGTACAGGGTATCTTACGTGACTAGAAAAACTTGTGTTATATACTGAAGAGAAAAGGGTAATATACATGGACACTGTGAGATAAACCACTTCCTGGTTAAAGGAGTTAAATGGAATACATGTCTAAGTAGCTTCCTCTAATCAATATGCTCCTTTCTGCCAGGCTTTCTCCCCACCCCCACCCCCACCCCACCCCCACCCCCAGCCTTATTCAGATAGTCTTTAACAGCCAAGACCACCCTCACCTGGCAGTTCAGGCAGGTTTTGAAAACTTAGACTTATTAATATACAGCCAGTGGGGAACTCCACAACAGGACAGCCAGACAGTCAATGCTGTAACCCTCAGAGGGTTGCTTATGTAACCCCTTTAAAGGTTCTGAAAGCCTTCCTCCTCCACTGTGATTTGAAGGTGGTCATAGAATCAAATTAATTGCAAACAGCCGTTAAAGGAGACAATCTGTTTAATTAAGAGTCCTGTAAAATGATCACTTTGAATCCTCAGAAGTCCATCTCCTAGGTAGAAATAATCAGCAAATTGCAATTATTTTCCACATTTTATTTGAATTTCTTCAAAGGCATGTTTGACATCAGTGTCACCATCAGGAAAGGCTAAGTGATCAAAAGTGCTGTTCTCTTGAATATGTGAATGATATTTCCCCTTGGACTTTAATTTAGGAGATTTAGGTTATAACTTTAACACAAGTTTGGCTGTTGTTTTCCCCATTGATCGAAGTGGCTGTCCCTAGAGGTGTGGACCATATGGAAACCATCTTCCCAAAATAGGCCCTTCTTCTACTGATGAAGCTTTAATCAAATCATTATCATTTCATACACTCCCATCTCCTAAAGTTATTGTGGCAGCTAACCTGGGTTTCACACTGGGTTCAGGGAAGTCCCATGTGTGAGTGGGGGGTATCTTGGGGCTATTCTATGTGTATGTTAGGGTGTATGTGAGGGTGTGAGGGGGATGAGGGGACATATTTGGAAGAGG
Source organism: Tursiops truncatus (assembly GCF_011762595.2). Lineage (NCBI taxonomy): Eukaryota > Metazoa > Chordata > Mammalia > Artiodactyla > Delphinidae > Tursiops > Tursiops truncatus. Next base: position 64,934,812 of record NC_047036.1, read on the forward strand.
CCAAGTAAGGTAGATGGGTCTTTGGAGCTCTGCCCCTTACTTCAGTCAAAGCCCATCCACTTTCTTCTGTTTTTCAGTTCCTTGTAAGGTTTTATTTTGCAAAAAGTGTTCTGCTGCTTTAAAATGTTTGAAAACGTCTGAGCTAGAGGACATATTGCCAACATATAATTCAAAAGACTGTCAAGTTAAAGCTGTACAACTAACAGTGCTTTGTTCCTTGACAAGGGGAATTTTAAACATGTCAAGTCTGTCTTTTGAGAGTTGAATCAGGAATATATAAGTCCATATTATTTCCAGCAGGTTGCTCAGAAAAAGATCCTTTTGGTCTTAACTGAGATCATTGTGGCCAGGCTTACCTTTGCATCTGTTGTAGTTATTTTTTGCGGAGCATTGAATAAAAATAGTTCTTAGAATCCACAGCCTTGGATATGACAGTTCATTCTGTCAAACTGAGGCAGATTCTAACAGCTAACGATATGGCCCAGAAGGAAGGTGATCAGGGTATTTAAACTGAGCTCTCCATCCTGGCTCTTCATAGGAGACAAACTTTTGGCCCTCTGGGTATTTTCTGGAGCTCCTTTATAATCAGAAAATGTAGCCAGTTAACTTTGGAAACTAAGGATCTTAAGTTTCTACAGCTGCCAATAGTGTCTCCCTCGCTAACTCAACTTAACCTGTACTTTAGATAAAGCTCGCCAATATGCATACACACCAATGTAGTTCAGGGAGATCATCCAGGATGCCCCTTCTTCCTTGCTTGTGTGTAGTCTGCTTTCACCCTTGTCTCATTCATGCCTGGTTTCAAGTACTTTGTTGTGTAACCCTAGTACCGACCTTCTTTTGTCCTGTGACCTTGGTACTTGAGAGATGTCTTCCTGATGCACAAACCTCAGCTCTCTCTTGTGAACGTTGGCTTTGGTCTTGTTACTTGAAGAAAAATCCTCCTATCTTCTTCTGGCCCACAAACAACAAATTTGGCAGGACCTACCTAACCGTCCCAAACTCTTCAGCCAAGATGGGAGGTTTTCCAAACCAGTCTAAGGACAGCGGTGCCTTTCCAGGTAATGGTTTGGAAATCTTAGGTGCCCCTTATTTTATGTCTATCTGTCTGTCTATATCTATTGATAAAATGATCCATATGCCCATACCAAGTTCACATTCAGGGGTTCAGGGGACTAACCTCAGCTGAATCGAGTGCCCTGAGCACTCTTGCCAAGGGCTGGTGTTTAGCAGGAAGTAAAATCCATTTCCTAATGTATGAATGTTCTCTCAAGGTCCTGGTTACTGCATGATGTTACATGCCCTATATATGGAAGAAGAAGCCCTCACATATTTTGGAGTGAAAAATGTGAGGAAAATTGGGAGAGAGGGAGGGACTGGGTCTGGGGAAAGTTGATTAAGGGGATTCAGCTGTTAATGTGGTATATTTCCCTCTAGGTTTTCATTTAATTCACCTGCTCAATTCTAGATTTAATTTGTAGATACTCTTAAGTAATATTAGATCATATATAAGTGAGCAAAAAGAAACCAGATTTTCATTTAATAACCAATAAAGAAGGCTAGGATAAGGATGCATATTTTCTACAGGGTTTCTGTAGTTTTGATGTCGACTTTGGACTCACTCCCAAAAGCAAAGATTCCACAACCTGAATTCCTTGTCTAAGCGTTTATTCATCTTTCATTCTGCAACATTCTAAGAACAGGCAGCTATTGTATTTTTTTAAAATTTTTATTGGAGTGTAGTTGCTTTATAATGATGTGTTAATTTTTACTGTACAGCAAAGTGAATCAGCTATATGTATACATATATCCCCTCTTTTTTGGATTTCCTTCCCATTTAGGTCACCACAGAGCATTGAGTAGAGTTCCCTGTGCTATACAGTAGGTTCTCATTAGTTATCTATTTTATACATAGTATCAATAGTGTATGTATGTCAGTCACAATCTCCCAATTCATCCTACCCCTCCGTCCCTTTTCCCCCGTGGTATTCATACATTTGTTCTCTACGTCTCCAGGAGGGAACAGTACTAGAATAGTTTCTTGGGATTTGGGGACTTATTGAAACTTTAATTGCTGTTTTGTTTGACTTTTCACATTGACTTTTCTGAAGACCGAACACCCTAATTTCATCAGTGGAAGTATTACTTAATGGTTTTTCTTTTTTTAAATATTTATTATTTATTTATTTATTTAATTTATTTTTGGCTGCATCGGCTCTTAGTTGCGGCACGCAAGATCTTCGTTGAGGCATGCGGGATCTTTTGTTGCAGCGTGAGGGCTCTACATTGCCCCGAGCAGTCTTCTCTCTAGTTGTGGCATGTGGGTTTTCTCTCTCTAGTTGTGGCGTGCCAGTTCCAGAGTGCGTGAGCTCTGTAGTTGTGGTGTGAGTGTTCCACAGCCCATGGGCTCTGTAGTTTGTGGCATTCAGGCAGCCTCTCTAGTTGAGGCACATGAGCTCAGTAGTTGTGATGCACGGGCTTAGTTGCCCCATGGCATGCGGGATCTTAATTCCCTGACTAGAGATTGAACCCACGTCTCCCGCATTGTAAGGCGGACTCTTCACCACTGGACCACCAGGGAAGTCCCTACTTAATAGTTAATATGATTATTTTCCTTTAATGTCCTATAAGAAGCATGATATGCCTTAAATGTTTTCAGGTGCATGTGCACATTCAGCTCACACTGACATGTTATATAGCTAATTTTCCCCTAGTATTTCCTGCACATGTTTCAGTTCAAAGCAGGCAAGTTCCTCTGATCATTTATCTTAGCTGCAGAGATTCTTCAATTCTAAATGTTAATATTGATTTCTTCTTATAGAGAAGTCTGGTAGAAATTTTGAAATTTAGGGTGGGATTAACGGATGACTTCTAGTATTACGAAAGAAAACAAGGAAAGAAATCTCCAAGTGAGACAAAAATTGTTTTACCGATTTAAACATTTTTTTTCTGAATATTTACTGACTTTTCTCAAAACATGAAAACTGCATTATTTCTTGGTAGAATTTGTGTGCTTGTGAGAGATTGTCTCAAACTTTTCTTTTTTGATTAATAAATTTCCTACATGTTAATAACTAGAATGTTCATCATTAAGATATATTGAAAACAGCATAGAATCTATAGCAAGAAAGAAGTGGATTAAAGGTTGAATCTGCCTCTTACGAGTTATATGCCTTGAGGCAAGTTACTTAAAAATCACATTGCCTAGTATAATATAGCAACACCAACTTTCTTTCTCTGATAAACTTTTCTCTGCCTTTTAATTATTCATCTTTCTCTGTTTGTTTTTCTTGATAAATAGGACATTAAAAAATTATGTACAGTAAAATTCACTTTTTTTTCTTTGCTGTATAGTTCTGTGGATTTTGACAAATGTATAGAGAAGTGTAACTCTCACTACAAACAAGATGCAGAGCTGCTCCTTCACACCTGCCCCATATTCCCTAGTGCAGCCCCTTGTCATCAATCCTTTCTCCTGCCCCAACCTTTGTGCTCTGTACCTGTGTTTTCCTTTTCCAGAATGTTGTATATAGATTTATACAGTATATAGTGTTTTAAGTCTGGCTTCCTTCACTTACCACAATGCATTTGAGTTCATCCATGTTGCTATATATCAATAGTTTATAATTTTTTGTTGCTGAGTAGCATTCCATTGTATAAGTGTACATTTTCTTTATTCCTTTACCACTTGAAGGACCTTTGAGTTGTTTGTACTTTTCATTGATTAAAAATAACACCCCATTATAAAATTCTTTAATGTGGAAACATGGTAAAATTCATTAACATGGTTTTTGGTTGATTTAAGTTTTATTTCTCTTGGGTAAATACTTAAGACTAAGATTACTAGTCCATATGATTTTTATAAGAAAACACCAAACTGTTTTCCAAAGTGTTTGAACCACTTTGCATTTCCACCAGCAATTTCTGAGAGTTCCAGTTGCTCCACATCCTTACCAGCCCTTGATATTGTCAATTTTAAAATTTATTTTAGCTATACCAATTAGTGTATTATAGTATCACAGTGTGGTTTTATTCTGCATTTGCTTAATGACCAATGGTGTTGAGTATCTTTTAATGTGCTTGTTTCGTGTGCCTATATTTTCTTTGGTGAAATGTCTTTTCAAATCTTTTGCCCATTTTTTGATTGGATGCTTTATATTCTTATTGTTGGCTTTTGAGGGTTTGTTACATATTCTAGATACAAGTCCTTTACCAGAAGATATGTGATATACAATACATGCTCCCACTCTGTGACTTCTCTTTTTATTCTTTTAACAGTATTTTTCACAGAGCAAAAGTTTTAAAATTATGCAAAGTCCAGTTTATCAAAAAAATTTTTTAATGTACTGTACTTTTAGTATTATATCAAATAACTCTTTGCCTAGCCCAAGATCACAAAGATTTTTATAGACATTTTGTAATTTTACTTTTTATACTTATGTCTATGATACATTTTGAGTTAATTTTTGAGTAAGGTGTGAGGTCTGAGTTCATGTTTATTTTATTTTTTACATGTGGCTGTCCATTTGGTCCAGCACATTTGTTGAAAAGACGAATCTTTCTTGATGGAGTTGCCTCATACCTTTGTCAAAAATAAACTGACCATATATGAGTGGCTCTATTTTTGGACTTTCTTTTCTGTTCCATTGATCTATTTTCTATTCTTTCACTAATACCACGCTGTCATGCTTGTTGTAGCTTTATATTAAGTCTTGAAATCAGAGTGTAAGTCTCTCAACCTTGTTCTTTGACAAAATTGTGTCAGCTATTCCTTTGCCTCACAGCCTTTCCTAGGCTGGTTTGGATCTGTCCTGGACATGCACTGCTTGGGAGTGAGCTTGGGACTTCTGTTTGTGTGCAGAATTAGGGGATCCATTTCTCCAGCTCTCTATGGTTTCTCCCACACTCTCTGGATCTCAGAGGCTCCTTTTCCTGGTCTTCTGGCTAGAAAGAGAGGGTTTCTCTTGGAGTTTTAACTTCTTGCTCTGCGTGTAGTTTCATATTACTAGGACTACCCTTGAGACAAAGAAGCAGAAGAAAAGAGAGAAGAAGGAAAAAAAATAAACCCAGATATTCCCTCACATCTTCAGGCTACCATGTCTCCTTTTCCCACAGAAATGTGTTTTTTTGTTTGGTTTGGTTTTTTTCGAAGTTTTAGGCTGCCACTGTAGTGCAGGTCCATGACTGGGGCCATCCTTGGGGCAGGACTGTGAGAGAAGAAAGAGGGAAAAAAAAAATCACATAGATCTTCCCCATCCTCTTCAACTCACAGGGACCGCTTTTCCTGGCTGTCTGGCCAGTGTTTTTGTTGCCTGCACTCCTTGCACAACCCCACACTGGGCAACCCCTGGGTCAAAGCCAGGAGATAAAAGAGGAAAAGCCAGGGAATTTACTCCCCTGGAAGTTTTTCTTCAAGTTTTGGCTTCTCTTTCCAATCTGCTACTACTGTTAACTTTTCAGAGTCCTAGAGTAGTTGCTTTTAAAATTTTTGGGTTTTTTTTAGCTTTAGTCAATCGGAGAGATAGGTTGTAGTGGGCTTACTCCATCTTGGCTGGCACCAGAAGTATAGAGTCCTTATGTTTAAGTGCTATTTATATATTTTTCTCATATTGCTGTACTGAAAAAATCCAGTCTATTAGTTTTGTCTTTAAACCAGAGAGTTTAATCTGTTTACTTTTATTGTGATGTATTTCAGTTTTTCTCCTGCATCTTATTTGTGCTTCTGTTTGTCTTCCTTTTTGGTTTCCTCGTATAGCATTCTTCTAATTTTAAAGAGTTATGTAACTTTTATGAGATTCCTAATTTTAATCTCTAAAATGGAGATAAAAGGATCTAACTAGAATGTTATTTTCAAGATTAATGAGGTAAAATATTTAACGTATCTAACATGTCCCAGGTACAGTAAATATAATTTAATAAGATTAATTGAGCACCTATTATGTGTTCAATAACAGAACAAATATAAATTACTGCTCTTATGAGCTTACATCCTTGCAGGGGAGACACCAATAAACAAAATAAATAAGTAAACTACATAGTCTGATAGAGGACAAAAATTGCTATGGAAAAATATAAAGCAGGGAAGGGGTTAGGGAGAACAGTGGGAAGGTAGAGTTGACAGCTGTAAACTGGCAAGTTTCCTTCTGTATGAGAAATAGTACTGCTTTGTTCTTTGCACGTTTCTTTTGCATAGCATTTTATATGTCATTTTGCAGAGCAAGTTAATATCTCATATTTTGTTTTTATTCTCATTCATGGATTCAACAAATGTAGGCCCGATTTGTGCTAGACTCTGGGGTACAATGGAGAGCAAAACCAGACCTGGCATCCCTGTGAAGTCTTAAGGGATTTTGCTACATTATTTTCATACTAGATGAAGTCAACGATGCAAATGTATTTATCTCTTCCATAGTGTTTCTTGAATTTTACTATGTAATAGGACATTGTAATAATTGATAGTTTAGCAAGATTGACATGGTCTGTATTCTCATGAATCTTATAATCTAATGAGAAGACAAATCTTTAAACAAACAACTGCAGCGTACTCTGGCTGTAGTATGGAGAAGATTGGAATGGAGCAGGACCGGAGGCAGGAGACTAATTAGGAGAAAGAAGTAACCCAAGAAAAATATGATGATGGCCTAGATGGGGGGTGGAGGTGTGTGGAGATAAAGAATGATTCTAGAGATAAAGAGAAAGTTTATTTTAGGAGGTGGAATTGACAGTGTTGGGGAAACTGGGTGATGGATGATACCAGTCACAGAGGAGGGATGGGATGAATTCAGTTTTCAAGATCCTTAAAGTTTAAAGATCATGCAAGACATCTAAGTGTCATATCTCTTAACCTCATGAGAACATATCAGGAATATATATGTGGATTTGGAAGTTATCAGTAATAAATAGTAATTGAAGCCATGGGAATAGAGGAGGTCACCCAGCCAAATGCGAAATCAAAAGAGAAAATGGCCTAAGAGAGAATTCAGAAGCATACCATTATTTAAGCGAAGAGTAGAAGACTGCCTATGAAAGGCATTGAGAAAGGGTGGCCAAAAGTGTAGGAGGAAACTCAGGAGATTCTGAGACCCTGGAGCCTAGGGAGGAATGGGTTTCAGCACCTTGAGCTTGTTGTATTCAGAGAAGCTAGGTAAGAAAAGGCTGAAATGTGCCCATTGGGTTCAGTAACGACAAGGTCATTTGTGTACTTGTGATGAGTAAACAGATTATTGTGGTTTGATGCCTCAGTGGGGAGATGAGGAAGTAGACAGAGTTAATAATTGTTTCATTAATTGGGAGAGAAAGATAGGATGATTCTTGGAGAAGAAAATGAAGGGGAAGGAGGTGTTTATTTTTCATTGTAGTTGATTTGTTTGTTTTTAAGATGGAAAGGACTTGAGTGTTTTAAAAACTCATAGGAAAGAGCCAACAGAGAGAGAGGATATAGAAGGAGAATTGAGAGAGCAAAGTTCCAGAAAAGGTGGGGTTGATGGAGGGACAAGAGATGGCTCTTCCTTTTTAACAGAAGTTATAGAGAACAAGATATGGTTATGGATTCAGATGTATTTTTAGTTTGGCAAGAAAAATATATTTTATGGTTTCTAAATTTTCTGTAAAGTTGGAAGCAAACTCATCTGCTGACAGAGAGTGATTTCAGAGCTTTAGAGAAAATGGAGATTTGAATTCCTTCTATGGGGTTGGAAAAGTAGACTAGAGAAATAGGACAAGGAGGAGGCATGGTGGGTCCACTTGAGATGTGCCCAGTTACATGATCTTCTCAAGCAGTGCAGCCTGGGTGGAAGTGCAAAATAGAGTCAGCCAGAATTGGGATTTTGCCAGGTGTTAAAACAGAGAGACAGTAGAAAAGAAAATTGAGAATACTGGTAAGAATGTGATTGAAGTGACAAAGAATAGAATCTAAGTTTAATAAGGAAAAGAAGAGGTGAGCTTATAGAAAATGTGGACTAGAGGTTCCCATGAGATCAAAGAACTGAAATCTTGGGGATCTTCTAAGAGATCAGAAAGATAGGATATTTTGGTCTGGAAATGGTTTTAGAGGGGGAGTGACTGTTGGTGTTGATAAATTCCTCAGTGTGACTTTTGGTGTGCTTAGCTGAAGTGGAAGTCAAGAAAGAGAGGCCAGGGTGTTGCATGGATCATCCACATGGATATAAAGTCAACTTGGATGATGGCGGCACTTGAAGTAGAAGGAAAGACTATGAATGAAATGCTAAATTCTTAGAGGCTACATCAATAAATAATAGCAATGAGAAGGGGGAACAAATATAGGAAAAACATTTAGGAACATACATAATATTTCAGTGATAAAAAAATTTGAGACGGAGAAATTTTGAATTCTTGTGGCTATTTGACGATATTTAGAAATCAATGTTAATTTTTTTTAGATATGATAATGTCATCATTAACTTTGAGAGATATATACTGAAATATTTATGGAAATATTTATGAAATGATGTCTGAGATTATCTACAAAATATTCCAGGTGTAGGGGATAGGGAGTGTAGAGTAGGTGAAGGTATAGATGAATCAAGATTGTACAAGGGTTTATAATTGTTGAATCTAAGTTATGGTTATTAGAGATTCCATACATGATACTGTCTACATCTTTGTGTGTTAGAATGTTTCCATAAAAAAAGTGAAATATACAAATAAGACCAAAGGCTTCCTAAAACAAAAAAACCCAAACACTTTCCATCACCCTCAGAATACTTAAAGAAGCAAAGAAAACTCCAAGAGATATCTCTATATAAATTTTTTAAAATTAAAATGGCAAGAAATGTCCCTTACTTTTGTAGTCTTGATTTTGCTAATAAAATCAGTATTCTCCTTGTTTATACACTACAGTATTTCACAAAATTCGTTTATATCCTCTTGAAACTTTCATTACTGGCTGATTTCTTGCTATTTTTGTCTGTCCTTCTAAAAGTTCTTCTGACATGAATAACTCTGGTAGCTTGGACCTTTAACTGGCTGCTTTTTCTTCATTCAGTGACCCAATATGTATTTCTTAATGAATGTGTATCAGACAATAAACAAAGGAGAGCAAGGGGAAAAATAATAACAGAAATGGGGAGGAGGTAGAAGGTATGAGAACCCAATGGCATGTGCATCAACGGAGCTGATTTTTAAAAAATATTTCTTATCGAGGCATAACATACATACACAAATAAAATGTATACAGATCATTAATTATTATGTAGTGATTCTACCTGTGTACCTACCATTCAACCAAGAAATACATTCTAAAATCTCAGAAGCTCCCACCTCATACCTGCTCCCAATCACTTTCGTTCCTTTCCCTGTAAATGAAGCCATTGTCTAACGTCTCAAACCTTCCATTCGTTTTGCCTGTTTTTGAATTTTATATAAATTGAATCGTATACCATGTATTGTACTCCATTTTTTTTTTTTTCCTTTGGCCGTGCCGTATGGCTTGTGGGATTTTTAGTTGCCTGACCAGGGGTTGAACCCAGGCCCTTGGCGGTGGGAGCACGGAGTCCTAACCACTGGACCGCCAGGGAGTTCCCAGTATTGTATTCTTTTTTTTTTTTAAACATCTTTATTGGAGTATAACTGCTTTACAGTTGTGTGTTAGTTTCTGCTTTATAACAAAGAGAATCACCTGTACGTATGCATATGTCACCATATCTCCTCCCACTTGAGTCTCCCTCCCACCCTCCCTATCCCACCCCTCTAGGTGGTCACAAATCACTGAGCTGATCTCCCTGTGCTATGTGGCTGCTTCCCACTAGCTATCTATTTTATATTTAGTAGTGTATATATGTCCATGCCAGGCTGTCACTTCATCCCAGCTTACTCTTCCCCCTCCCTGTGTCCTCAAGTCCATTCTCTACGTCTCTGTCTTTATTTCTGTACTGCCCCTAGGTTCTTCAGAACCTTTTTTTGTTTTAGATTCCATATATATGTGTTAGCATACGGTATTTGTTTTTCTCTTTCTGACTTACTTCACTCTGCATGACAGACTCTAGGTCCATCCACCTCACTACAAATAACTCAATTTTGTTTCACTTTATGGGTGAGTAATATTCCATTGTATATATGTGCCACATCTTCTTTACCCATTCATCTGTCGATGGACATTTAGGTGGCTTCCATGTCCTGGCTATTGTAAATAGAGCTACAATGAACATTGTGGTGCATGTGTCTTTTTGAATTATGGTTTTCTCAGGGTATATGCCCAGGAGTGGGATGGCTGGGTTGTATGATAGTTCCATTTTTAGGTTTTTAAGGAACTTCCATACTGTTCTCCATCATGGCTGTATCAATTTACTTTCCCAACAACAGTGCAAGAGGGTTCCCTTTTCTCCATACCCTCTCCAGCATTTACTGTTCGTAGATATTTTGATGATGGCCATTCTGACTGGTGTGAGGTGATACCTCATTGTAGTTTTCATTTGCATTTCTCTAATGCTTAGTGATGTTGAGCATTCTTTCATGTGTTTGTTGGCAATTTGTATATCTTCTTTGGAGAAATGTCTACTTAGGTCTTCTGCCCATTTTTGGATTGGATTTGTTTGTTTTTTTGATATTGAGCTGCAGGAGCTGCTTGTAAATTTTGGAGATTAATCCTTTGTCAGTTGCTTCATTTGAAAATATTTCCTCGCATTCTGAGGGTTGTCTTTTCATCTTCTTTATGGTTTCCTTTGCTGTGCAAAAGCTTTTAAGTTTCATTAGGTCCCATTTGTTTATTTTTGTTTTTATTTCCATTTCTCTAAGAGGTGGGTCAAAAAGCATCTTGCTGTGATTTATGTCATAGAGTGTTCTGCCTATGTTTTCCTCTAAGAGTTTGATAGTGTCTGGCCTTACATTTAGGTCTTTAATCCACTTTGAGTTTATTTTTGTATATGGTGTTAGGGAATGTTCTAGTATCATTCTTCTACATGTAGCTGTCCAGTTTTCCCAGCACCACTTATTGAAGAGGTTGTCTTTTCTCCATTGTATATTCTTGCCTCCTTTATCCGTAATAAGGTGACCATATGTGTGTGGGATTATCTCTGGGCTTTCTGTCCTGTTCCATTGATCTATATTTCTGTATTTATGCCAGTACCATACTGTCTTGATTACTGTAGCTTTGTAGTATAGTCTGAAGTCAGGGAGCCTGATTCCTCCAGCTCCATTTTTCTTTCTCAAGATTGCTTTGACTACTTGGGGTCTTTTGTGTTTCCATACAAATTGTGAAATTTTTTGTTCTAGTTCTGTGAAAAATGCCATTGGTAGTTTGATAGGGATTGCACTGAATCTGTTGATTGCTTTGGGCAGTATAGTCATTTTCACAATGTTGATTCCTCCAATCCAAGAACATGATATATCTCTCCATCTGTTTGTATCATCTTTAATTTCTCTCATCAGTGTCTTATAGTTTTCTGCATACTGGTCTTTTGTCTTCTTTGGTAGGTTTATTCCTAGGCATTTTATTCTTTTTGTTGCAGTGGTAAATGGGAGTGTTCCCTTAATTTCTCTTTCAGATTTTTCATCATTAGTGTATAGGAATGCAAGAGATTTCTGTGCATTAATTTTGTATTCTGCTACTTTACCAGATTCATTGACTAGCTCTTGTAGTTTTCTGTTAGCATCTTTAGGATTCTCTATGTATAATATCGTGTCATCTGCAAACAGTGACAGCTTTACTTCTTCTTTTCCGATTTGGATTCCTTTTATTTCTTTTTCTTTTTCTTCTCTGAGTGCTGTGGCTAAAACTTCCAAAACTATGTTGAATAATAGTGGTGTAAGTGGGCAACCTTGTCTTGTTCATGATCTTAGTGGAAATGCTTTCAGTTTTTCACCATTGACAACAATGTTGGCTGTGGGTTTGTCATATATGGCCTTTATTATGTTGAGTTAAGTTCCCTCCATGCCTACTTTCTGGAGGATTTTTATCATCAATGGGTGTTGAATTTTGTCAAAAGCTGTCTTCTGCATCTATTGAGAAGATCATATGGTTTTTATCCTTCAACTTGTTAATATGGTATATCACATTGATTGATTTGCATACACTGAAAAATCCTTGCATTCCTGGGATAAACCACACTTGATCATCGTGTGTGATCCTTTAATGTGCTGTTAGATTCTGTTTGCTGGTATTTTGTTGAGGATTTTGCCTCTATGTTCAGCAGTGATATTGACCTGTAGTTTTCTTTCTTTGTGACATCTTTGTCTGGTTTTGGTATCAGGGTGATGGTGGCCTCTTAGAATGAGTTTGGAGGTATTCCTCCCTCTACTATATTTTGGAAGAGTTTGAGAAGGATAGGTATTAGCTCTTCTCTAAATGTTTGATAGAATTTGCCTGTGAAGCCATCTGGTCTGGGCTTTTGTTTCTTGGAAGATTTTTAAATCACAGTTTCTATTTCAGTGCTTGTGATTGGTCTGTTTATATTTTCTATTTCTTCCTGATTCAGTATCGGGGGGTTGTGCTTTTCTAAGAATTTGTCCATTTCTTCCAGTTGTCCATTTTATTGGCATATAGTTGCTTGTAGTATTCTCTCATTATCCTTTGTATTTCTGCACTGTCAGTTGTTACTTCTCCTTTTTCATTTCTAATTCTGTTGATTTTAGTCTTCTCCCTTTTTTTCTTGATGAGTCTCGCTAATGGTTTATCAATTTTGTTTATCTTCTCAAAGAACCAGCTTTTAGTTTTATTGATCTTTGCTATTGTTTTCTTCATTTCTTTTTCATTTATTTCTGATCTGGTCTTTATGATTTCTTTCCTTCTGCTAACTTTAGGATATTTTTGTTCTTCTTTCTCTAATTGCTTTAGGTGTAAGGTTAGGTTGTTTATTTGAGATGTTTCTTGTTTCTTGAGGTAGGATTGTATTGCTATAAACTTCCCTCTTAGAACTGCTTTTGCTGCATCGCATAGGTTTTGGGCTGTCATGTTTTCAGTGTCATTTGTTTCTAGGTATTTTTTGATTTCCTCTTTGATTTCTTCAGTGATCTCTTGGTTTTTAAGTAGTGTATTGTCTAGCCTCCATGTGTTTGTAGTTTTTACAGATTTTTTCCTGTAATTGATATCTAGTCTCATAGCATTGTGGTTGGAAAAGCTACTTGATAAAATTTCAATTTTCTTAAATTTACCAAGGCTTGATTTGTGACCCAAGATATGATGATCTATTCTGGAGAATGTTCCATGACCACTTGAGAAGAAAGAGTATTCTGTCGTTTTTGGATAGAATGTCCTATAAATATCATATAAGTCCATCTTGTTTAATGTATCATTTAAAGCTTGTGTTTCCTTATTTATTTGCATTTTGGATGATCTGTCCATTGGTGAAAGTGGGGTGTTAAAATCCCCTAGTATGATTGTGTTACTGTTGATTTCCCGTTTTATGGCTGTTAGCATTTGCCTTATGTATTGAGGTGCTCCTATGTTGGGTGCATAAGTATTTACAATTGTTATATCATCTTGTATTGGCCCTTTGACCATTATGTATTGTGCTTTTTTGTCTCTCATAATAGTCTTTATTTTAAAGTCTATTTTGTCTGATATGAGAATTGCTACTCCAGCTTTATTTTGATTTCCATTTGCATGGAATATCTTTCTCCATCCCCTCACTTTCAGTCTGTATGTGTCCCTAGGTCTGAAGTGGGTCTCTTGTAAACAGCATATATACCGGTCTTGTTTTTGTATCCATTCAGCCAGTCTATGTCTTTTGGTTGGAGCATTTAATCCATTTACATTTAAGGTAATTATCAATATGTATGTTTCTATTACCATTTTCTTAATTGTTTTGGGTGTGTTATTGTAGGTCTTTTCCTTCTCTTGTGTTTTCTGCCTAGAGAAGTTCCTTTAGCATTCGTTGTTATGCTGGTTTGGTGGTGCTGAATTCTCTTAGCTTTTGATTGTTGGTAAAGGTTTTAATTTCTCCGTTGAATCTGAATGAGATCCTTGCTGGGTAGAGTAATCTTGGCTGTAGGTTTTTCCCTTCCATCACTTTAAATATGTCCTGCCATTCCCTTCTGGCTTGCAGAGTTTCTGCTGAAAGATCAGCTGTTAACCTTATGGGGATTCCCTTGTATATTATTTGTTGTTTTTCCCTTGCTGCTTTTAATATTTTTTCTTTGTATTTAATTTTTGATAGTTTGATTAATGTGTGTCTTGGCATGTTTCTCCTTGGATTTTTCCTGTATGGGACTCTCTGCATTTCCTGGACATGATTGATTATTTCCTTACCCATAGTAGGGAAATTTTCAACTATAATTATATAATCCGTTCTTTACTCAGACACGACGAGGTTAAAGAAGCAGGTGATTAGGGGGCTCTGGCTCACTCAGGCCTGGGGGAGGGAGGGGTACGGAATGCGGGGCAATCCTGAGGTGGCAGAGGCCCGCGTGACTTTTGCAACACCCTGAGGTGTGCCATGTGTTCTCCAGGGAAGTTGTCCCTGGATCACGGGACCCTGGCCGTGGCGGGCTGCACAGCTCCCGGGAGGGGAGGTGTGGATAGTGACCTGTGCTTGCACACAGTCTTCTTGGTGGCTGTAGCAGCCTCCTTAGCATCTCATGCCTGTGTCTGGGGTCCACGCTGATAGCCACAGCTTGCGCCCATCTCTGGAGCTCATTTAGGTGGTTCTCTGAATCCCCTCTCCTTGTGTACCCCAAAACAATGGTCTCTTGCCTCTTTGGCAGGTCCAGATTTTTTCCTGGACTCCCTCCTGGCTAGCTGTGGCGCACTAGCCCCCTTCAGGCTGTGTTCACGCAGCCAACCCCAGTCCTCTCTCTGGGATGTGGCCTCCAAAGCCCTATCCTCAGCTCCCAGCCCCCACCAGCCCTGGTGGGTGAGCAGACAAGCCTCTCAGGCTGGTGAGTGCTGGTCGGCATGGATCCTCTGTGCGGGAATCTCTCCGCTTTGCCCTCTGCACCCCTATTGCTGCACTCTCCTCCGAGGCTCTGAAGCTTCCCCCTGGCCAACCCCTGTCCCCGCCAGTGAAAGGGCTTCATAGTGTGTGAAAAGTGTTCCTCCTTCACGGCTCCCTCCCAGAGGTGCTGGTCCTGTCCCTATTCTTTTGTTTCTGTTTTTTCTGGTTTCTTTTGCCCTACCCAGGTACATGGGGAGTTTCTTGCCTTTTGGGAAATCTGAGGTCTTCTGCCAGCGTTTAGTAGGTGTTCTGTAGGAGTTGTTCCACATGCAGATGTATTTCTGATGTATTTGTGGAGAGAAAGATGATCTCCATACTCTTCTGCCATCTTGAAGGTCTCTGGCCCAGGATTGTATTCTTTTAATCCTGGTTACTTAAGCAAAATATTATGTTTGTGAGATTCATCTACATTGTTGCATATAGCAGGGGTTTATTAATTTTCATTGCTATGTAGTACAGTATTTCATTGTATGACTACACTACAATTTACAGTATTTATCTTTTACTATTGGTGGACATATGGGTGCCCCCCCTCAAGTTTTAGTTGTCTTTTGATGCATATACATATGCATTTCTCTTGGGTATGTACCAAGAATAAAATTGCTGTACCATAAGGTATGAATATGTTCAACTTTAGTAGGTAAAACCAAACAGTTTTCTAAAACTATTTTATCAGCATACACTCCCATCCGCAGCATAGGGATTTCAATTCTTCCATGTTCTGACTACTGTTTGAAATTGTCAGTCTTTTAAAAATTAACCATTCTGGTGGATGTGTTTTGGTATTTCACTGTGGTTTGAATTTGATTTCCCTGGTGATTAATGAGCTTGATACATTCTTTTATGAAATGCCTGTTTAGGTCTTTGCCATTTTTTCTATTGGGTTGCCTGTCTTTTTCTTACTGATTTGTAGGAGTTTGTAATATATTTTGGGTATGACTTCATTGATGGATATATGTATAGCATATAGCTTCTCCTGTGTGCTAGACTGACTTTGGTTTTCCTTACCGGTATCTTCTAATAAACAGAAGTTTTTAGTTTTAATGTAAGCTAATTTATGAATCTTTCCTTTATGGTTTTTGCTTTTTGTAGCCTGTTTGAGATAATTGTCTACTACAAGGTCATGAAGATAGTCAATGTCCAGTGCTGTTCAATAGAACTTTTTGCAAAGATGTAAATGTTTTTATCTGTACTGTCCAATGGAATAGTCACTAGCCACATGTGGCTGTTGAGCCCTAGAAATGTGGCTGGTGTGACTGAGGACCTGGATTTTAAATTTTGTTTTAATATTAATAAATTTAAATAGCTACATGTGGCTGTTAATTGTGCTACTGGGCAACTTTGTTATCTAGATGATCTATTATTTTACCTTTCAGATTATTTTGGTGAGCCACTGGGAACTGCTTTTTGTTTATGGTATGAAGTATGGGTCAAATGTCATTTTTTTCATGTGGATATTTGATTGGAACAGGACCATTTATCAAAAGATCGTCCTTTCAACAGTACTCTGTCACCTTGATTACATGTTAAGTTTCCACATATGCATAGGTCTGTTTCTGGAATCTCTGTTCTATTCAGTTGTCTGCCTTTGTACCAATACCACACTATCTTTATTACTGTAGGTTTATATTAAGTCTTGATATCTAGTAGAGAAAGCTGCCTAATTTCATTCTTCTTTTTCTTAGGTAGTCTTAAGTTTTATAAATTTAAACTTTATAAGCAGCTTGCCAATTTCCACAAAATCATGCTGGGATTTTGGTATTAAATTGGATCTAGAGATCAATTTGAAGAGAGTGGAAATTTTTACAATATTGACTCCTCCTATTCATGAATATGGTATATTCCTCCATTAATTTAGTTTAAAATTTTTTCCTTTAATATTATTTTATAGTATTCTACTTATAACTCTGACATATCTTTTGTTGAATTTTCTTAGCTTCTTGCTTTGTCTAGGGCCTCCAGTACATCGTTGAATAGAAGTGGTGATATGGGTATTTCATTCTCAATTTCAGAGGAAAAACTTTCAATATTTTATTTTATTTATTTATCTTTACTGAAGTATAGTTGATTTATAATGTTGTGCCAATCTCTGCTGTTTGCATTAGGTTCTATTTTAGGTATTCTTTTTTTTTTTTCAAATAAATCAAATATTTTATTTTTTTGTTATCCTTCAAAATTCTTCAAATCCAAATGTTTACATTTTTATATAATAGGTATACTTTATCTGATTAAGAAAGTTTCTTCCTATTCCTAGTTTACTCAGTGTTTTTGAGATGTTAATTTTTTTAATCAAATGCTTTATCTACATCTTTTGAGATGATCATATGATTTTTCTCTTTTATTCTTTGATATGGTAAATTACATTGATTGATTTTCAAGTGTTAAATCAACCTTACATTCCTGGAAAAAAAATACAATTTGGTTTTAATACACTGTCCTTTTAATATATTGCTTGATTTAATTTGTTAATATTTTGCTTAGGACATTTTCATCCATATTCATAAGAGAAATTGGCATTTTTCTTTCTTATAGTGTCTTGTCAGTTTTAGATATCAAGCATATGTTACCCACATAAAATGGATTGGAAAGGGATCTTATTTTTCTATTCTCTGGAGGAGTTTATGTTATGTTGGTGGTATTTTTTCTTTAAATGTTTGGGAGAATTAATCAGTAAAGGCATCTGGGCCTGGAGTTTTCTTCATGGTAAGGTTTTTAATAAAGGATTTGATTTTTTTAATAGATATGATATTATCCAGCTGTCAGTCTCATTGTGGCTCCTTTGAAGGTAGTCTTTCTTTTTCTCTGGATGTTTTCAGGATGAACTTCTTGGTTTTTTAACTATTATATATCTATGCATTATAATCTTTATCCTCCTTGAGATTTATGGTTTCTTTTGAATCAGTGGCTTGATGTTTTTCATTGGCTTTTGAAGTTTCTTGGCCATTTTCTCTTTAAATATATTGCTTCTGCCCCAGGATCTCTATCCCCTCTTGATGACTCCAATTACAGGTATTTAGACCTCCTTACCATATCTCATATGTCTGTTAGACTCGTCCCGTGCCATCCCCCCAGGCCCACACACACACTTTTGCTTCTCTGTGCTTCATTCTGGATTTTTTTTTCTGACCTGTCTTCCAGTTTCATCTATGTAAATCTGCTCTGAAAGCCTTTCATTGAATTCCAGATTTGAGTTATAGTATTTTCAGTCTAGCGTTTTTATTTAATTCATTAAAAAATCCCAGTTCCCTACCAAGATGCTCAAGCTTGTCTTACATGCATTAATAGAAGTCTGAAGTCAATGTCTGCTAACACTTTTATCTGGTTCATGTGGGTTGTTTCTATTGTCTGTTTTATCTCTTGGGTTTTGGTCAAGTCTTTTCATTTATATAAGTTTAATAGCTTCTTTTTATTAGGAGCCAGATGTTGTGCATATAAAAAGTTTACAGGGGTAATTTAAGGCTCTGTGACATGTTGTTTTTCTCCAGAGAGGATTTATTTCTGCTTCAGGCAGGCAGCTAGCTTAAGACACTAGCAATTTCTGCCTATGTTGATCCAGCTAAGGACTGAGATGTTTTGAAGCTGGGCTTCAGTTGCTATATGGGCTGGTCTGTTTTCAATACCCTTAGTTTTGAAGTGTAGTCCTTCCAAATCTCATTCAAAATCTTCATGTGCTTACCAGGGCCTCTCTTCCTTAGTAGACCCTGAACTTTCAGAATCAGCAGTTGCAAAGGAAAAGGCAGCTCCAAATGCCAGGCTCACTTTGCTGAGCTTCCTTCTTCTCCATATTCTTTGTCCTACAATCCCATGTTTTTGTAACTCTGATGCCTTCAAACAGATGTTGTTAAATTTTTTCCAGCTTGCCTAGTTCCTAGTAGGAACCATGCTCATATAGAACTCATATGAGCTGGGGCTTTGGAAGATGGTTGGGAGGAACTGTTTGGAATTGTCAGTGGGGAAGGATCACTCCTGTCCTACCTCCAGGCACTGAGTTTCTATTTGAGAGGGCTCCAAGGGAAAGAGACCTTAGGGGCTGTCAGATATTACTCAGGACAAGAGTTAAAGGATTCATGCTGAGAAGAGGCTAAGGAAGTTGGAGAGCTTGGGGAGGGGCGAGTTAATATAAAAGTGTTTAGTTTTTTATTTTAGGATAGGTTGGTTGAACTAGATGACATCTAAGTTTCCGTGTAATTTGAAATTCTAGGATTCTATTAAATTAGCTGGGCTTCCATTTAGGTTAATTAGAAGTTTAATTAGAACTTAAAATTTCTCCTATAGAGATAAGGAGGCTTATCATCATAAAGAAAACTTCCGGGTTTTAATTTCAGCACAGTAGCTCCCAGTTGTAAATTGCTGAACCAGCTTCTTTCTGTAATGCACAACGGGATTCTAAAATCTTAAGTCTAAAGGGAACCAGTTGCAATATTATCTGCTAGGAATTTACTGTTCTGTGGATCATTGTGTAGTATACACTTATGGAAACTGCCTCATTTCCTCATATCTTATACTGTATTATGTTTTTATTATTTCTTTTATACAGTCTACAGGTTCTGGGTGTTTCTCTGCTCATGATGTAAGTGCCTCCACTCATCTAACCTCTCCTGGGTCTTCATGCTCATTATCTTCTGTCCTTTTCTCCCCTTTGTTTCCCACTGCTCCCTCCATGCCATACTTTTCACTATGCTGTCTAGAATTGCTCTTCCATGGTAGAAAGAGCTTCCAACATTCTCAGCCTTTCCACTGAATATTCCTTTCAGCTATTGTCCTCAACTGAATCCTGGCTCTCCCAAGAGGATCCTGCTGCTCCTGCAGCCTTCTCTTTCCTGCATATCTCAGACTGCCTTTTTGGCTCATGACTCCTTCTTCCTTGTGTAAAATCTCCAGCTCCTTTCAGGTCAGGGCTGATCTACTGTCTACGCTCTTGACTGCTCTCATGTACAGCTTCCTAGGACTCCCCTTCGTTCACATACTTGTGGATTCCTACTCTAGCAGTCCCCCGACTTCACTGAGTCCTTCAGTCAATTCACCCCTCTACTTTTTACTGTTAACACCTCTGCACCTCAGTGTCCTCACATCTCTCCAGACCCAGTGTAGGTTCCATGGCCTGGGTCAATAATCATGCTCTTTCAAACTTTTTATCATCTTGTATCTCTCTTATGTTGTGCCCATATCCAAGCAACTGAACATCCCTGTGGAAAAAATCACACAAACACATTGTCAAGGCTCACTTCAAAGTGATGACCACAAATCTCAAAAGGATGTGTAGAACTACCAGGTCATTCAATGCCACTCCTCTAGTAAATTCACTTTCCCACTCCTCAAGGGCACTATTTCACACTGTTTCCTCTCACAGCTCAGCTTCTCTTCCCCACTCTTATCTCACAGTGAGAATAGATATAATCAGGGGAGAGCCCCTCATCTTCTCAGCACCAGTACTTGAGCCTACTGACACCTGTACCCACACACTCTGCCTTAACTCCTGTTACCATGGGAAAAGTGGAACTACCCCTTCCCAACACTAAGCCCTGCTGTGTGCCCTGGGCCCTAAACCCTCTTCCTTCTCAAGGATGTGACTCTGGCAGTAACGCCCTATTCCTCTAGCATCATCATGTCTCCCTGCCACCCTGCCACAGGATCCTTCTACTGCTTTACGAGCACCTTTATTTTCACCCATCTTGAGAAACTTTCTCTTCAAAGATTATGAATAGGCAGTTCACAGATAGGTACAAACAAACATCTTAAATATTTGAAAAGGTACTCAAGCCCACTCACAAAACGAGTAAAGCAAATTAAAACTATATTGAAAGGACCTTTTCACCATACCATGTCAGCAAAGATATAAAAGTTTGAAAACATAGTAATGAGAAGAGTATGGCGGAAAGGGTATTTTCACACAGAGAAGCGGGAGAAAATAGGTACAACCTCAATGGAGGTCAATCTGAGTATATCTAGAAAAATTACCAAATGCATATGCCCTTGGACCCAGCAGCCCCACTTCTGGAGTTCATCCTGTATTAGACCTACAAGCGTTAGAGTGCCTCCAGGGCTTTGTGGACCTTCTGTGTCTACATTCTCTTCCTAAGTGGTTCTACGCACTTCCTTGTCTTTTAAGTACCTTTTATACGCCAGTGACTCTAAAGTCAGACCTTCAACTGAGAGATTCCTGAGCGCTCCGGACTAGCTCATCTCAACAGTCTACATGATGATAGTTTGATGGTATCTCAAACTTAAGGTGGCCCAAGTAGGATTGATTCTTCTTCCTCCTCCCTAAATCCACTCCTCCTCTCACCAAGCCTTTTTAATTTCATTAAATGACTCCACTACCCTCCCTGTTTCTCGGACCAAGAAAACTAACAACATCTTTGATTTCACTTAATCCTGAACTTTTGGCGTCTATTTATTCCTTGACTTTATTCCATTTTTAACTTCTTTCAACTTGAAGATTTGACATGGCTTCTCACTCTCCAATTTCTGTTTTAAACTTCCTCTTTGGACTTGAGACAAGTTATAGTTTTCCAGGCTAAGAGATTGATTCCTCCTGTCCATGATACTGGCTTGTTATCTCTCCCTGCCTTGGCTGCTTCTAACTACCTCTCCCAGTCCTACCTGGTGACCTTCCTTCCTCTGGCCACCACCTTGCTTCAAGTTTATGGGGAAAGCTCAGAGAATGCCAACCAGAGTCTTAAGTGACTGATATGGAAAACTTAGAATGCCAGTGTATTAATTTATAATTATGTGTTGTAACTGCCATGTGAATGGGAAAGCTGGTGTCAGCTAATCAGCATTGAGGAAGATTATTGGAAGCCACTTTATAATCAGAATATTATATGGTGAGTCTAGAAATCTCAGCAAAGAAGAGTTAGATAATTTTAAAGGTAACAAATAGCTCGGTGTGGCCAACTCCACCATGCATATTTCTGCCAATAGACTAGTTAGTCACTTTGTCATCTGGTCTAATAGAATATAGGGTTCATGAGAGCAGAGTCCATATCTTTTATGCTCACCATTAAATCCAATACTTAGCCTGTGGATGAATATGCCCAGAGTTCCCTGTCCTGGATGGTGCTACATGAGCACTGCCAAACTCTGCTCTCTGTTTCCCATTTTCCCCTGATCTCTGCTAATTCTGTCTCTTCTGTTGACACATTCTTTCTGAATCATTCAAACCAGAATTGTGCTCTCTCCACTTTGAGCCTTAGATATTGTCTTTTAAGGTAACTTTTGTACAAATTTAATCCCAAACACTTAGGGTTGATTTCACCAGTTTAATTATGAGGTTCTGCCTCACTGTCACCTAAACTACTCATTGGCCTAATTGTGCATCAGAAGCTAGAAGCATAAGACATCTACTCATACCCATGGATTTCCACCTGTTAATCTTTGAACACTGCTTCATAATCCATGGATATTTAAATATGAATGCCTTAAGATCTTTCTAAAAATGTAACTAATCTTAAAGAATAGAGATTTACCACCAAAAAAATGTGCCACAAAATCTGAAGGCAACAAGAATATAGTTGACTTTTTTGATAGGTAAAACTAGAACAAAAAAAATAGGTATGATAATGAGTTAAATGTATGATATTTTGTAAGCTTGATAAGGATACTTTAGTAGAAGCAGATGAAGACTACTAATTTACAGAAGATTTGCAGTTGCATTGTTGTTGCAACAATATAATTGGGTTCCAATTATAATTATTATTATGATTAGACTAATGAGATACATTTTTTAATATGAAAAAAATTCATTCAAGGGTTGTTCTTACCTTTCATGTGTAGAAGAATCTGAGTAATAAAGCATCACTATCTATATATGCCAGGACTTTTGTGGTACCTGAGAAGAAGATAATAAGCCCCTTGGAGCCAGGGATAATTGCTCAGACCAGGCTGTGGGTTACCAAAACCTCCTGCGGGAGAAGAGTGTACCTCTCAAGGTGGAGGGGCTCTCTCATCAGACGGCAGTTAACACTCATCAGAGTTCCTGTGGGGAACCAAATGCAAACTGGCAGCCAAGGAAGTGTACACAGGACCATCTTCCTCTGTTCCAGAGGACAAGGACCATGTGTGTTTCATTCTCCACAGCTTTCCCTGTACCTAGCCAAGTGCCTGGCACATAAGAGGCTCTTGCTAAATATTTACTAAATAGTATGAATGATGACATTATATATTTTACAGCTTTTATTTGTTGTTTATTGCAGTATAACAAATTACCCCAAAATATAGTGGCTTAAAACATTTGCTACCTTCCATTTTCTGTGGATCAGGAAAACAGGCATGGTCCTCTTGTTCTGGGTCTGTCACAGGGCTACAGTGGTTCCCAAGGCTCGATTAGGGAGGATCCACTTTCTAGCTCACTCACATGATGGTTGGCAGGACTCAGTTTCTCACAGCATGTTGGATGGAGGCCTCCCTCAGATCCTTGCCATGTGGATCTTTCCATAGAGCATCTCACAATGTGGCAGCTTGCTCCATCAGAGTGAGGAGGTGAGAGGGCAAGAGAGAGAGAGAGAGACAGAGAGAGAGAGCTACTACTGTAGAGGTCAGAGCCTTTTGTAGCCTAATCATGGAGGTGATATTCCCTCACTTTGGCCACATTCTGTTCATTATAAGCAAGTCACTAGATCCAGCCCACATGCAGGGAGAAGGGATTGCACAAGGGAATGAATACCAGGAGATAAGGATTATTGAGCCATTTTAGAAAGCTGCCTACCAAACCTTGAGTTTCTTTAAATGATGACATTCTCAGAAAAAGAATATTAATTTTCATATGTCTTTAAAAATTGAATTAAATATGCCATAGTTATTCAGAAACATTGGTTCATTTTTTTCCCCTGAAAAAAACCCCACAAAGGTCAATACCAATAAGTACAGCACCTGTTTTGACCATATTTTAAAAAATATTTCCAGATTGTTACATTGTAATAAATAATGACCTTCTGAGAATTCAAAGACCCAAATACAAGGGAGTGTATTGCAGCAGGCTTAATCAGTGTTTAGTGATGATGAAATGTAGAATCGAAAAGCCAAGGATAGAAATCAAATTGCGTTTCTGCAGAAAGATCCTCAACAATTGAAAAACTGCTCTATAAAACTAAAGAACAGCTTGATGATTTAGAAAATAGAAACTGCAGAAATATTCTGTAGATCCTAGTTATGTCCCCACTGCTTATTAGCTTGCCTGTTTGAGAGCAAAGAGGAAGGGCAACAAAAAGAGATTCAAATTAGTGAATTTTGCTCTGGCCCTGAGCCACACTGGCTTAGGACTATTAATGCTAAGTATATCCTGGACTAAAAATAAATCTTCTGCCCCTTTATTTTCAAGTAACTTTCCTCCTTCATATCCAAACCAGAACACAGACACATATTATTAATTTATATCGAGACTTATTTGATGGATTCTTTAATGAATGGAGTTTGATGTTCTGATATGGTAAAAATTATTCATTATATCCACAGTAATGTTATTGTTTTAAAATAACATAATCAAATTAGTCACTTCAGGAATGCTAATTGTATATGTATAGAATAATAGATCAATGACAGACTGGCAACACTTTAGCAAAAGCCACTTCTAGATACTTAACCTATGACCAGGAAATGTCTTAGCCTAGCAATAGATTATTCTAATATGTCTGGCCAATATAACTCATACTATTAAGAGTTTTCATTAGATTTATTTGCATTTACAACTATAGGAGTGAAGATGGTACCAGCAGCTATATTCTCTTCTTATTTGAAATCCAACTCATAGAAGCAAGATGCTTAACCCCTCTATAAGATTGCTTAGATCTGTAGTGAAATTAGAAAGGTCATGGGCTTTGCAATTAGACAGACATCAGTCTCTGCCTAGTTTCTTGATAGCTGTGTGACCTTGAGTAAGTTACCTAACTTCCCTGGAAACTCAGTGTCCTCCTATATAAAATGGGAGAAATGATGGTGATGATTATGGGGATGATGATGATGATCACAGCTAACACGTGTTAAGTGCTTATTATGTACCAGGTACTGCGTTATTTTTATGTGCACTAGTTCATTCACTCCTCATAGTAACCCTATGAGGTATAAGTGCAATTCTTATCCCATATATGTCCTATCACACACACACACACACACGCACACACACACGTGCGAATTCTTTCAATCTGTCCATTACATGGTGGTTTTACCATTACACACACACACACACACACATGCATGAATTCTTTCAATGTGTCCATTACATGGTGGTTTTACCATTTCAGCTTATCTATCCTTACCCCAGAACCATAATCACAGATTTTGGCTAGACTCTGACTCTCTTCTAGTAAAAGAGGCAAATTCCTTGTGGAAACTTATAGCCCCACAGATTATTAGGGACTGTTTTTGCTTTCTGTACCATGGTGGTTCTTTTCTGCTATAGGTTCTAAATGCTTTTTTCTCTATTCCTAATACTTCTTTTCATAATGACTTCTTTGGTGTGAATAACCTTGAATTCATATGTCTTATTTTCACCTTTGGGGCCTGTGTGTGTGTGTGTGTGTGTGTGTAGAGAATTACCATTGCTATTATAGCTTGCTTGTATTAAACAAGTTCAGTTGTTTTTGGTACAATATCCAGGAGGGAATGGTGGAGATAGACCTATCAATCACTGGAGTATGTCAGTTTCCTCCATCTCTCATTTACTATCCAGATCTGGGGTTTCTTAACATGAATCCAAAGTCTGTGCTTTTTCTAATATGTAGTTAACAATCTGAATGACACGTTCTTTATAGTACCACAATAATCCCGTCCATTACATTACTTAATTTATGGGAGTGCTAACACCAAAATCGATAAACATTATTTCTGACATGTCAAGAGTGTTAATGGTGTGATTAAAAAAGAAAAAGACTCAAAAATCTCTCTGCACAGAATCCTTTGATATACTGTTGTTGAGGCATACCTACCCAAAGCTGCGATATGGAAGACTTAAATCATTAAGACTCCGTCAACTTTAAAAATGTGTGTCAGAAGCTATTTTTAGCCACACGAATCTTTTATGCCATATTGTGAAATTCTGTTAGCAGATAGAGGGAGAGACTGTATGTCTCAGAGAAGATTGTCTCAGGTTGTTTTGAGACATATCAACAGTTGCTAAGGAACCGTCGCTAATGCTTCTGGGAAATTCTATAATATTTCACTTAGAAATCGGGAGAAATTTTTATAGAGCAAAGCTTCTTAGACAAGGAAAGCATATGAAGGGTGATATTAGGGAACAGCTTCAAACTGGTAAAAAGTATTTTAAAGTTTCCTAGAAGATTGAGTTTAAATGGGGTTTCTCAGCACCATATAATCGCCTCTTACAGAATCCTGGAAGCTTTCATTTACATCTGATTTTAGAACAAGTAGCATTTTAAAATCTGGTCACATTTTAGTTTATTTTCCGTGATTGATGTCTTAAAATGGAGATAAGCACTTCTTTTCACACAGAGAATTAATTAGCATGCTAGGGTGGTGGTTCCACTGATTCTCTTCTCTTTTACTGAAACGCTATATTAATAGTAAGCACTTAATAGGCACTGACTGTTTACTAGGTTCTACAAAGATATAGTCTTGGCATGTAATGGTTTTAAAACCCAAATAGTCCTCTCTGATTAGCTGCGGCATTGTCGATAGTGAAGAGACTTTCGTCAGCCACTTTCACTGAGGCTTATGTTGCTGGGGGAGTCAGGCTAGCAGCCTAACAGCCAACTCAGTGCACTATCCCGGTGAGGACCTGCCGCATATCAACATCCTGTTACCTGTGGTCTGCCTGGCCACAGAGAGAAGGTTTGCTCCATACAGAAACATTACTTTTAGACAAGCTGATTTGGTCTGTTTGGTCTACATGCTTCATTACTTCCAGGCTTATTAGAGTCTGGAGAAAATGTAGCAATAATTCATTTTTTCTTTTTCTCTCTCATTCACGAACATTAAGTGAACACCTGTCATAAGCAAGGAGCTGTGGTTAGTGCTGTGGTTAGGACACATTTAATACACAGTCCTTGTCCTCAAAGAACTTATATTCTGGTGAGGAGACAATTCTGTGAACAAGCAATTGCAAAACAGTAGGATAAGACTCACCATGAAACTGTGTAAGGAGCTGAGGAAGGAACAAGTGCAGTTTTTCTGCCTGGGCAAAGGACTCATAGATGGAGTTGAATAGGAGTATGTTTGTCATACACACGGGGAAGGGGGTGAGAGGGAGCAAGCAGTGTACAAAGGGTTCCACAGGCATGAGCAGAAAGCAGGCTTCCGTCAGCCCTTGACGCTGGTGCCTGGAACCCCAAGAGAGGCTCAGAGATAGAGCAGGACAATGCACAGAGGCCCTGCCATTGAAGCCTTATTCTTTCAACATATTAAACCCCCCTCCCCTTTTTTGGTTAGAAGACCACTGCAGTGGGCCAATTATAACAGGGATGGAAGAGAATGTAGACTGTGAGGAAGGAAATAACATTAGAGGGAAATATTAGGAGGGAAAGTATGTATGACTTGATGAAGGCATGGGGGCGGGGGTGCTGGTTGGGGAAATACATGACCCGACCTTCCTCCAACACGTAGAACTTCTTCCTCTCGTGTTCTGCATCTCTCTATGGCCCTCTCTGTGCTCCATGCTGCTTCGTGACTCCAGGCCTGTTCTCCTGTGGTTCTCTTTGTCTGGAACACTTTCCCACCTGGCCTAGTGATCTTCTCTGAGCTAGCATGGCTTGCCCTTTTGATGCCTCTGCATTTCTCTATTTAGGATACCAACTGGAAACTGTTCAGTGAGGTATCTCTCCTACTTACGTACAACCTCTTCCACAGTAGCGGTTGTGTTTTGTTTTTATTTGTGTAACATGCATAAGCAGGGTGTTAACCTTTGTGTAAGTAAGAGCTAATAAATGTTCATTGATGTGAACTGGTCTGATAGAGTTTGGTTTTTTTTTTTTAAACTACTATATATGTTTTTTGCCTTCAGGTTGCAGAGGGGGTGCCAAGTGCAGTAATAATTTAGAAAACACCCAGATGTCAGATAATCACAAGGACAGGGCAAGCCAGGCAACATGTCTTGGTGTTGCCACTTGTCTTGGTGTCTGTTCATTCTGAGGTTTTTCCAACAGCCGGAGAAGCCAAGAGCCAAGGCAGCATCAGGCCATTTGACTGGACTCAGAATGTACAATGTAGAGATGGTTCAAGGACCTGATGCTGGCCGTGTAAGATGTAGACATGCAAAAATGTAGATACAAACAAATAAAGTGAATTCTAGCTAAGTATCAGATGAATGATTCAGACTGTTATGTGCTAGAGGACTATAGAGGAGATGTGGAAGGCCAATAGCCCTTGAGTATATAGTCAGCAAATTCAGCATAATGCTGAGTCTGAAGACCTGAGTTTGCATGCCAATCAGAATATTCACCAAAGAAACATTTTGCTAGTCTTTCAGTGAATGTTGACAGAGAAGCTTGTGTCAAAGTTGCATTAAATGTCATGCTTGAAGTAGGCCAAATTGTGAACCTGAATAGTGCATTTCTTTCTACGTTAGGGAAACAGAAGCTATCAGAGAACACAGACATGTCTGTGATGGTTTGATTAGTACCCTCTCCCCAGGTTTACAGAAAGCACCACAATATTCTTGATGATCCTGTGCTTGTTTTAGCTGAAACCATCTAGTCAGACAAATCACTGGTCATCACAAAGTCCACAATACAAACAATGGCATGGAGCGTGTTTTTTTGCGAAAGTAAATGTTCCTTGGATGTATGGAGGAGAACTCAGAATTATTAATACTAGACACCTGCCTAAGACTAGCCCATTGAACACCATATACAGTTGACCTTGAACAACGCAGAGTTAATTCATGCATAACTTACAGTCGGCCCTTGGTGTCCACAGTCCCACCACAGCCATGGGTTTAACCAACCATGGACCATGTAACAGTATTTACTATCGAAAAATACCTGCGTGTAACTGGACCCATGCAGTTCAAACCCACATTGTTTAACAGTCAACTGCATATGGAGTCATGATAAATATCTGATACTATTTTTCCTCTGACGTGGCAAGACAGGATGTAGTTAGTGATGCATCAACTTCCCAATTTAAGAATGGAACTAAATAGAGTTCTTATCACAAGGAAAAAAATTGTTTTGTTTTTGTTTTTTTTCGTCTCTATATGAAATGATGGATGTTAACTAAATTTATTATGGTAATCATTTCACAATATATGAAAGTCAAATCATTATGTTATACACCTTAAACTTATACAGTGCCATACATCACTTATATCTCATTAAAATTGGAAAAAAAAAGAATGGAACAAAATAAATGAGAAGTAGTATTACACAGTGATTAAGAATATTTGATTTACTGCCAAACTGCTTAGATTCAAATGCTGGCTTTTCAAAACCAGTTGTGAAGCCCCGAGCAAGGTAATAATTCTCTTTGTGCCTCAGTTTCCCCATCTGTAAAATGATGACAATAGTAGTACATACTTCATGGAATTGTTACATGGATTAAATAAAATAATAAATATAAAATGTTTAGAATAGATTGTAGCACATAGTATGCAATCACACAATAAATATTAGCTATTATTGTTATTAATGATCTTATCTCAAGTTGATGATAAACATAGTCTCTATGAATTCATTCACCAAATTCAAAATTAACCTTACTACGTGGCTAGTATGAGACATAAGCTCAAATAACAAATATCACTATACTTAAGTAGAAATAAATTCATGTTATTTTGCCATCCAACAGTCATCATGGGGTGGATGATCTGATAGTGATTATCACTTTATGGAACTCTGTCACTGGGGTAAATAGCGACCCACATGGAGATTACCCCAGGCTCTGGGAGGTCGAAGATATTCTTCAGAATTTCAAAGCATATCAACTGCGAGGTTGCATAGGTATGAGTGGAAATGGACATGCCAGGATAACAATCAGGACACGTTGTTCCTTCAGGTTTCTAAGAAAACAAGTATCAAGCTTAAGAAATTCTATCACCCCATCTCCAATGCAGTCCAAAGAATAGCCTTGTAATTTGTATGCCATCTACTTGGTTTTAACAAAGCATTTGAGTCTGGTGAGCACATTGGTAGGTTAGAAAATACTGCGAAGACAGTCTGCGTGTGGAAGTTTATAAGCATCATTTGTTTACTCTGCAAGGAAGTGATGGTGAGAGTTATAGATGCAGACAGATAGCAAATATGTTTACAGTGACTAATAGCACCAAACAAGCCAGCACATGTATACCATTATTGTCAGCTATTTTTTTAATTTGTTTGTTTGTTTGTTTTAAGATGCCCTTTGTTGCCTTCAAAGATTTCGATTCACGTATTAACATGAAGGTTAGGTCAGATAAGAATGCATCTAATCTCTGCCGTATGTAGATGGCAAAAGCAAATTATTATTTGGAATATAAACAACCTTATTACGTATTGTCCGCATGCCAATGACTGCACACAGGTGTCTCACAGTCAGAATGATGAATAACAGTGGTTGGGTTGGTTTGCTTAAGTTGTGCATCACTTTGGTCATATTATCAATCTCCAAGAAGAGAAAGATTCTCTGAAATT
Organism: Tursiops truncatus; assembly: GCF_011762595.2. Taxonomy (NCBI): domain Eukaryota; kingdom Metazoa; phylum Chordata; class Mammalia; order Artiodactyla; family Delphinidae; genus Tursiops; species Tursiops truncatus. The sequence continues at coordinate 64,965,257 of NC_047036.1, forward strand.
TCTCTGGACCACCCCTGAAAGTTAGAGATAAGTTTCATCATATCAGTGGCATCATCTTTTGCAATCAACCAGCAATAGCCACCAAACAGAGATTTAGTGGTAGTGTGTATAAAAGGCACTGTGATAGACAGCACTGTTCGGGAAACGGAAATCTATAGCATGGTGTCCTTTTCCAAAGATGGGGCAATAATGCACAGATTACACAGCAGAATTAATTAATAATAAGTTATAAAATGAGGTAACTCTTAAGAGGTGCTGCAGGCAGTATATGAAAAAGCACCGGATCACTGATAGAGATATAAGAAGAAAGTTTGTTTATTGTAAGCTGAAATGGTTCTGGAAAGACTTCTTGAAAAGAGAGAGATAGAGATGGAAGTGGAGATGGAGATGGGGAGAGAGAGAGAGAGAGGGAGGGAGGGAGAGGGAGAGAGAGAGGATTATTCTAGGTAGGTGGGACCAGCACAGACATGAGGAAACACAAGGTATACTGAGAGTAGAGAGCAAACCCAATTAATGACAGTATAAACTACATGAAGAGCCAGGTTACTAGGAATTGCATACCTTTGAGGATATGCAATAGCAGGTTAGGGTGTGACAAGACACGGGATAACTGTTAGTCTCTAGGATATGAACAGCAGAAGAATGTTCATATGAACAATGAAGCCTTCACTCTTGTCTGTGATTAGGGTACCCTGATAGAAGATAAGCCTAGAAAAATATTAATAGTCTGATGCCAGTTTGCAGGGAAACTGAATAGAGAGAGGGCCGTGCAGTTCAAACTTTATAGGTTTGGATTTTTTACCTAAGGGTCACAAATCCCCAAGCTTCAGGATATATGTGAACCCCTTGAATCATAGGCAAAAACTTGTGCATTGTTCTTATTGGATATTGAAAGACATTCATGCTCCCTGCCTCCAAATTAAGCTTCACTTAATAAGTAATGGATAATAAGGAATGATTTTGAGCAAGAGTGACATAAAATTGGTAATTGGGATGATGACTCCGGTATCTGTACAGGGTGAGGGACAGACTGGAGAGACTGGAGCAGAGGACTCCAGGCAGGAGGCTGCAAGCAGGCTGGAGGGACAGATGTGGCTGTGACAGCCCCATGGGTGGGACTGACAATCTTCATGGAGGTAGAGGGAAAAGGAGGTGTTTAAAGGAAAGCTCTCCTTTGGGGGATAATGTCAAAACATTTGTGGAGAAGATGGGGAAATGGGAGGTAGTGAAGTTCAAATCAGTTTCTAAAGAAATCAATTAGTTAACATTTATTTATTCAAGCCTCTTGAGTCTTCACCATGTTGATGTAAAGCCTTTCATATAAAAACTCTATTCCTGTGGCAATGAGAGCTTAGACTTACCTTGCAAGGCCTGATTGAAAAGATGTATTAAAAATAAGGACATTAGGGGCTTCCCTGGTGGCGCAGTGGTTGAGAGTCCGCCTGCCGATGCAGGGGACACGGGTTCGTGCCCCGGTCCAGAAAGATCCCACATGCCGCGGAGCGGCTGGGCCCGTGAGCCATGGCCACTGAGCCTGCGCGTCCGGAGCCTGTGCTCCGCAATGGGAGAGGCCGCAACAGTGAGAGGCCCGCGTACCGAAAAAAACAAAAAAAAAACAAAAAAAACAAAGGACATTAGTGAATCGTGAACTGCCAACTCATATGAATGCTGAAATTAAGATAGTTTCTTTCAAAATTACCTGATTTCAAATTTCCAGTTAAATTCGTGGAAGTTGAAATGTCTCTAAATATTTTGGATGCCTCAGTTGTTGCAGACATTTAGTTGTCCAGTTGGATAACTAAGCCCTTTCACTCTCTCAATGTCACACATTCCCAAGTCATGAGATTTCAAATTTTGTAGGTGTTTCAGAAATAGAGTCCCTCATTGTCTCAGTGCAAATTAGTTTGGGTTGACCATATTTAATGAAAGAATATTAGAATTCTGAAAAATAACATATTCTAGCTGACTATACAGTAAAACAAAAAAACAAACTACCACCACCTTGTACCTTCCCCTGAGGTAATACAAAGATTTGGGGACCATCACATTAGGGGAAGATTCATATTTGCTCTTGATCACCTGAGTCAGTAAGGACAATAAATCTTCTGGGCCCTGAGTTAATCCCACCCAACTGTTTGTAGTTGAGCACATCTGGGAGGCAGAGGCCAAGTGGGAACTGTGGAGAGGAGACACTGTCTTCAAAGGTCAAAGCACTTACCTTTCTAAGCCGATTTCAAGTCAGTCCAGCTGCCACAAGTGGTCTCAAAACCAAAATGGCCTTGGCCCCATTATCTGACACAAATATGACTGTGGCAGAGCCTCTCGTCAGGGTCTCTGCTGCCTTAGCATATGCCGAAGCCATTTCCCGACAGTCTGGTGCCTTCCCTGACTCTTTCCACACAGCGGGTATATTGAGGAGCATCTCCGTGCCTACTGGGTGATTGGATGGCTCTTTGGCGGTCTCTGGTGATAAACATTAGATACGCTTTTAGAGGGAACAGCTGAATACTTGACTCCATTTGAGCAAATGCAAAAACAAACATTTGAATGAATCTGCTAAAATTCTCTGGTGTGAACTTAAGTCTGATACTGACTTCTAGCTATAACTCAGAAGGATCGCTATGTTGTTGATGTATTATATAGAGTGGCACCTTAGGGTGAATTATCTATGTAGTATTTAAATTCTCTCTCTCTCTCTCTCTCTCTCTCTCTCTCTATCTATCTATCTCTTTCTCTCTCCACCAAAACCTCACCTTTCTTCAGTGGTTCTTCTAACAGGAATTCCTAAGATGTGCCTGTGTACATGTCTGTGGGTATATATAATTGTGCTGGGTATAATTAATTTTTTGATTACCAGATCTTCATAGATATGAGCATTAAACCTCTTAATTATCACAGTTACAAATGTCCATTTGGTAACTTGCTATCTTGTGTCAGTAAGCGAATTGGACATACTGAGTTGTTATATCAAAGAGAGCTGGTATGTATGCCTCAACACTTGTATTTCCACACTGCATGCCACTAAGTACATGAGGGTTCTTTTCACTTCTGTTCTTTTTAATTCTTGGTAGAGCATGTATAATCAGTGACATAAACATCATCCATTGGTCAGTTCAGCCTTCCCTGAAGTATTAGTATTCTAAACAATCCTATTACCAAGGCATTATTTTGATACTTTATTAAAAGTCCTACAGCTCTAGCACTGCTGTACTCAAACACAGCTTTATGCAATTAGGATTATAATGGAAGCTTTATTACAATGATATATAACTTGTATCATCCTAATAAAAGTTCCTGTACATAGCAATGCTTTAATAACATTGTTTCTGTAACAGTGATTCCTTAGTAATGGAGCTTCTCTCATGGCAACTTCATTATTAGGAAATGATGTCAGTAATAGAAATGCAAATAAAGATTTTGAGAGGAGCATTTGATGCATGGCTCTATTACTGACCTGCTCTCTTTTCATGCATTACATCTAATCATTATAAACCTACCATGTAGATTATAGTTTTGCTTATTATTCTCCTGTAATATTTTAGCATTTGTGTCCTTCCAAATTATCAAAATTGACTGCCATTTTAAAATAAAATTCAAGGGTTAAAATAATTTAAATTTTAATTAAATTTTGTTTCTAAAGCATTCTGAATGTTTCACAAAACCTTCCCTTTTATTGTATCAAAGATTGAGTGGACCAATAGCATTCAAACTGGGGTATGTGTACCCCTGAGTGGATATGAAGACATCCCAAAGGATATGTGGGTATAGAAAGGTTTAAAGGAATTAATATCCAGATCTTCTACTTCCATATGTACCATCTCATAAAATCCGTCTGCCTCGAAGGCCCTTATGGAGATTTTCCTACCACACCTCCCCCTTTTGCCTTTCTCCACCGAGAAAGGCATACATCGCACCCACCCTATCCCTTACCATGGCATATTGCTCCACTCTCCAGACCCCAATCCATATGTGTGTGTGTGTGTGTGTGTGTGTGTGTGTGTGTGTGTGTGTGTGTGTGTATATATATATATATATATATATATTTCTTTTTTTTTTTTTCGGTACGCGGGCCTCTCACTGTTGTGGCCTCTCCAGTTGCGGAGCACAGGCTCCGGAGGCGCAGGCTCAGCGGCCATGGCTCACGGGCCCAGCCGCTCCGCGGCATGTGGGATCCTCCCAGACCGGGACACGAACCCGTGTCCCCTGCATCGGCAGGCGGACTCTCAACCACTGCGCCACCAGCGAAGCCCCCCAGTCCATATTTTTAAGAGTCAGGAAGTACAGGATTGTGGTTAAGTGCCTGGGCTCTGGAACCAGGGAGCGTTGTGGATACAGGCTCTGTGACCTTGAGAAGTCTAAGCTTTCTCAACCTCCGTTTCTGCATCTACAAAATGGGGATAATAATAATAGGGTGTTGTGAGGATTAAGTGAATTCAAGCATGTGTGAAAGAAGTATGACCTGTAGTACAAGCTAAATGATGCTATTAGCCCATGATTTCCAAAAATATTTCACTTTACATGTTTATTTATCAAATTTTATAATATATTGTTTTTGCTCAACTGAGTACTACTAATAATTATAATGACAACTCAATCACACATCTTAGTTAATACCTAGAGCAAAATGGTCACAGGAAATTTTAGAAAGTAAACTCCTTTCTGTATATATATTTTTTGTTTACAAGAATGTGATCAATAAAAAGCTTTTAACCATGAAATATACATTAGGATAAAGTTCTTTGAGAGAAGCAGACTGGAGATGAATTCAAGGAGAAAAATATAAAACATCCAATTGTTCATATATTTTTAAAATGAATGATGGTGGGGATCATAACACTGGGGCATTTATTTTTGATTGAGTGCATTTAAGAGAGTGACAATAGTATTATTTAAAATTGTATGTTTAAGTAAAACAGAATGTTTTTAAAATTGTTCATATTTACAATACCCTGGAAATTACATCCTTTGTAACTATTTAATGAAAAATTTTAGAGGTCAACTATGTGCCTTTGGGTTTTTTTTTTTTTTTGCCTTGGGGTTTGTAGATACATATTTTTAAAATATAGGTATGTGCAAGCAAAAACATTCAGACATTGTAATAAAACTCTATAAATCAGAGTAATGGTGAAAGTAGAAATATAAAATTAACTTCATAATTTATGTTTTCTGAGTACTAGATATTAAGAATATAGATAGTAAGAATAATACCTTCCTTATCAAGCTTGGAAACTATGTAAAATTCTAGAATTTTGAGACTCCTCTGGCAGAAAGTCGATTTGACTCTGTGTAGACTAATTTGGCTGAGTATCTCTGGTGCTTCACAGTAGGTCAGTGTGAAGACTACACGTGTGCTCCCAAGTTAATTAGTAATGTCTGGGAGAGAGCCTTACCTTTGAAGAGGGAGGTGGATTTGTCCTTTGATCTGCTTATGAAAGGTGTCCTCTCAGAGTGGATGCTGTTGAGGCAGAAATGGGGAGGCTGTACTGCTGGACGGAAGCTCTGAGAACTTTACTTCATGCTGGAAAAGGCACCTGTTACTGCTACTGGAGGAGCACCAGCTCGGACAGGAAAGAATGAATGGCCCCCTTATGAGGGACTTGCTACAAATGGGCTATTTCCTATGTAAAAAAAATAAGTGTTAAAGAAAGTGTGTATGCCCTCAGATGTGTTTACTGACAATTATATTTGTATCAGTTTGATGTGCACGATTTTAGTTTTCATTCTTATTTCGGCCATAACTCAAAATGAAAGTTTAGATGCCGTTTTCTTCCTGGGCAAGTTTCAAGTCAGCATATCCATAGTTGTAACCATAATGAATATACAATTTTGTGAGCTGGTTTTCTCACTTAACATTATTTTCCAGACCCTTGCCAAGGAAAGTAGAGCTTCTTAGACGAGTGATATGATAATACTGTAGCCATATTTATACCAAATGGCACAGAATCTGAGGAGAGCATAAAATTTAGCTAATGTGATTTGTGCTGGCCTATTTTCCTGACCTTCCGAGACCCAAGTACCAGCTTGTTGGAGACTCAGGTCAGATAATGCAAGCCTGCTCTGAGAGTTTGGGCATTGGCATACCATTCCTCAAAAGTTGCTGACCCTACCTCAGCCAATCTGGAAAAACAGCATCCAGGGACATGACGTGTTTACAAACTTTCAAGAGAGTTACTCAACCCCATCCTGAGTCCTAAGCCTTCTTCCATATGTTCTCCTGAATCGAGTCAGTCATTCCCAAGGGTTGCATCCTATGGCCAAGTCAAAAGTGGCATGAAGCCTAAGCTAGTTGCTTAGAGTCTTTGTAGAGTCTGTGTGATGTTTTTGTGAAATATTTCAAAGGATGTTTTAATTTGTAACATTGACAGTGCTACTTGAAGCAGGGAGGGAGTAGTCAAGCAATTTGCATTGGTGGCAATATAAATTAGTTTAATCATTATGGAGGGAAAAGTGATAATATAGATTAACAGTCATGTAAATATCCCCACTGTTTCTACTCATTCCTGAAACTTTATTATACACACACACACACACACACACACACACACAATTTATAACAATATAAACCTGGAAAATAATCTAAATGTCTCACAGTGGAATATCTATTATGATATATTCGCCAGATGAAATGTTATGTAGCTAAAAAGAAAATTATGAGGATTATGCAAAATATAGGAAAGCATATATGAAATAATGTTGAGAGGTAAAAGGAAAATTGAATCATAAAATTATATATTCACTGTGTACATAACTATGAAAGATAGATAGGTGGGTAGGTAGATATCAATAAAATTGGAAAGAAATCAACCTTTAAGAGGAAGGAAAAATAGAACTCAAGGATGACCTAGTCTGAAGCAATCATGAGATTTATTGACTTTGCTGGTCTGAAAGGCAATGGGGAGAAAATAATGGTGAGCTCAGATAGAGGGCAGACAGCAGAAGCAAGAAGAATTACAATCCTGCAGGCTTTGGAAAAAAACCACATTCACAGAAAGATAGACAAGATGAAAAGGCAGAGGGTTATGTACCAGATGAAGGAACAAGATGAAATCACAGAAAGACAACTAAATGAAGTGGAGATAGGCAACCTTCCAGAAAAAGAATTCAGAATAATGATACTGAAGATGATACAGGACCTCAGAAAAAGAATGGAGGCAAAGATCGAGAAGATGCAAGAAATGTTTAACAAAGACCTAGAAGAATTAAAGAACAAAGACCTAGAGGAATTAAAGAACAAACAAACAGAGATGAAGAATACAATAACTGAAATGAAAAATACACTAGAAGGAATCAATAGCAGAATAACTGAGGCAGAAGAATGGATAAGTGACCTGGAAGACAGAATGGTGGAATTCACTGCCACTGAACAGAATAAAGAAAAAAGAATGGAAAGAAATGAAGACAGCCTAAGAGACCTCTGGGACAACATTAAATGCAACAACATTCACATTATAGGGGTCCCAGAAGCAGAAGAAAGAGAGAAACAACCCAAGAAAATATATGAAGAGATTATAATCGAAAACTTCCCTAACATGGGAAAGGAAATAACCACCCAAGTCCAGGAAGTGCAGAGAGTCCCAGGCAGGATAAACCCAAGGAGAAACATGCTGAGACACATAGTAATCAAATTGACAGAAATTAAAAGCAAAGAAAAATTATTGAAAGCAACAAGGGAAAAGTGACAAATAACATACAAGGGAACTCCCATAAGGTTAAAAGCTGATTTTTCAGCAGAAACTCTACAAGCAAGAAGGGAGTGGCATGATATACTTAAGGTGATGAAAGGGAAGAACCTACAACCAAGATTATTCTACCCGGCAAAGATCTCATTCAGATTCGATGGAGAAATCAAAGCTTTACAGACAAGCAAAAGCTAAGAGAATTCAGCACCACTAAACCAGCTCTCCAACAAATGCTAAAGGAACTTCTCTAAGTGGGAAACACTAGAGAAGAAACGGACCTACAAAACCAAACCCATAAAAATTATGAAAGTGGTAATAGGAACATACATATCGATAATTACCTTAAACGTGAATGGATTAAATGCTCCAACCAAAAGACACAGGCTTGCTGAATGGATAAAAAAACAAGACCCATCTATATGCTGTCTACAAGAGACCCACTTCAGAACTAGGGACACATACAGACTGAAAGTGAGGGGATGGAAAAAGATACTCCATGCAAATGGAAATCAAAAGAAAGCTGGAGTAGTAATACTCATATCAGATAAAATAGACTTTAAAATAAAAAATGTTACAAGAGACAAGGAAGGGCACTACATAATGATCAAGGAATCAATCCAAGAAGAAGATTCAACAATTATAAATATATATGCACCCAACATAGGAGCACCTCAATACATAAGGCAACTGCTAACACCTATAAAAGATGAAATTGACAGTGACACAATAATAGTGGGGGACTTTAACACCTCACTTACACCAATTGACAGATCATCCAAACAGAAAATTAATAAGGAAACACAAGGTTTAAATGACACAATAGACCAGGTAGACTTAATTGATATTTATAGGACATTCCATCCAAAAACAGCAGATTACACTTTTTTCTCAAGTGCACACGGAACATTCTCCAGGATAGATCACATCTTGGGTCACAAATCAAGCTTCAGTAAATTTAAGAAAATTGAAATCGTATCAAGCATCTTATCTGACCACATGCTATGAGGTTAGAAATCAATTACAGGGAAAAAAACATAAAAAACACAAACACATGGAGGCTAAACAATATGTAACTAAATAACCAAGAGATCACTGAAGAAATCAAAGAGGAAATCAGAATATACCTAGAGACAAATGACAATGAAAACACGATGATCCAAAACCTATGGGATTCAGCAAAAACAGTTCTAAGAGGGAAGTTTACAGCAATACAAGCCAACCTCAAGAAACAAGAAAAATCTCAAATACACAATCTAACGTTACACCTAAGGGAACTAGAGAAAGAAGAACAAACAAAACCCAAAGTTAGTAGAAGGAAAGAAATCATAAAGATCAGAGCAGAAATAAATGAAATAGAAACAAAGAAAACAATAGCAAAGATCAGTAAAATGAAAAGCTGGTTCTTTGAGAAGATAAACAAAATTGATAAACCATTAGCCAGACTCATCAAGAAAAAGAGGGAGAGGACTCAAATCAATAAAATTAGAAATGAAAAAAGAGAAGTTACAACAGTCAACACAGAAATACAAAGCATCCTAAGACACTACTACAAGCAACTCTATGCCAATAAAGTGGACAACCTGGAAGAAATGGACAAATTCTTAAAAAGGTATAACCTTCCACAACTGAACCAGGAAGAAATAGAAAATATGAACAGACCAATCACAAGTAATGAAATTTAAACTGTGATTAAAAATCTTCCAACAAACAAGAGTGCAGGACCAGATGGCTTCACAGGCGAATTCTATCAAACATTTAGAGAAGAGCTAACACCCATCCTTCTCAAACTCTTCCAAAAAATTGCAGAGGAAGGAACACTCCCAAATTCATTCTATGAGGCCACCATCACCCTGATACCAAAACCAGACAAAGATACTACAAAAAAAGAAAATTACAGGCCAGTATCACTGATGAACATAGATGCAAAAATCCTCAACAAAATACTAGCAAACAGAATCCAACAGCACATTAAAAGGATCATACACCGTGATCAAGTGGGGTTTATCTCAGGAATGCAAGGATTCTTCAATATATGCAAATCAATCAGTGTGTTACACCATATTAACAAACTGAAGAATAAAAACCATATGATCATCTCAATAGAGGCAGAAAAAGCTTCTGACAAAATTCAACACCCATTTATGATAAAAACTCTCCGGAACGTGGGCATAGAGGGAACCTACCTCAACATAATAAAGGCCATACACGAAAAACCCACAGCAAACATCATTCTCAATGGAGAAAAACTGAAATCATTTCCTCTAAGATCAGGAACAAGACAAAGATGTCCACTCTTGCCACTATTATTCAACATAATTTTGGAAGTCCTAGCCATGGCAATCATAGAAGAAAAAGAAATAAAAGGAATACAAATCGGAAAAGGAGAAGTAAAACTGTCACTGTTTGTAGATGACACGATACTATACAGAGAGAATCCTAAAGATGCCACCAGAAAACTACTAGAGCTAACCAATGAATTTGGTAAGGTTGCAGGATACAAAATTAATGCACAGAAAATCTCTTGCATTCCTATACACTAATGATGAAAAATCTCAAAGAGAAATTAAGGAAACACTCCCATTTACCACTGCAACAAAAAGAATAAAATACCTAGAAATAAACCTACCTAGGGAGACAAAAGACCTGTATGCAGAAAACTATAAGACACTGATGAAAGAAATTAAAAATGATACCACAGATGGAAAGATATACCATGTTCTTGGATTGGAAGAATCAATATTATGAAAATGACTATACTACCCAAAGAATCTACAGGTTCAATGCAATCTCTGTCAAATTACCAATGGCATTCTTTACAGAACTAGAAAAAAAATATCTAAAAATTTGTATGGAGACACAAAAGTCCCTGAATAACCAAAGCAGTCTTGAGGGAAAAAAACAGAGCTGGAGGAATCAGACTCCCTGACTTCAGACTATACAACAAAGCTACAGTAATCAAGACAGTATGGTACTGGCACAAAAACAGAAATATAGATCAAAGGAACAGGATAGAAAGCCCAGAGATAAACCCACGCACCTATGGTCAACTAATCTATGACAAAGGAGGCAAGGATATACAATGGAGAAAAGACAGTCTCTCAATAAAATTAGAAATGAAAACAGAAATGCTGGGAATACTGGACAGCTACATGTAAAAGAATGAAATTAGAACACTCCCTAACACCATACACAAAAATAAACTCAAAATGGATTAGAGACCTAAATGTAAGACTGGACACTATAAAACTCTTAGCGGAAAATATAGGAAGAACACTCTTTGACATAAATCACAGCAAGATCTTTTTTGATCCACCTAGTAGAATAATGGAAATAAAACCAAAAATAAACAAATGGGACCTAATGAAACTTAAAAGCTTTTGCACAGCAAAGGAAACTACAAACAAGATGAAAAGACAACCTTCAGAATGGGAGAAAATATTTGCAAATGAATCAACAGACCAAGGATTAATCTCCAAAATATATAAACAGCCCATGCAGCTCAGTATTAAAAAAACAAACAACCCAATCCAAAAATGGGCAGAAGACCTAAATAGACATTTCTCCAAAGAAGACATACAGATGGCCAAGAAGCACATGAAAAGCTGCTCAACCTCACTAATTATTAGAGAAATGCAAAGCAAAACTACAATGAGGTATCACCTCACACCAGTTAGAATGGGCATCATCAGAAAATCTACAAACAGCAAATGCTGGAGAAGGTGTGGAGAAAAGGGAACCCTCTTGCACTGTTGGTGGGAATGTAAATTGATACAGCCACTGTGGAGAATGGTATGGAGGCTCCTTAGAAAACTAAAAACAGAATCACCATATGATCTAGCAATTCCACTCCTGGGAATATACTCCGAGAAAACCATGATTCAAAAAGACACATGCACCCCAATGTTCATTGCAGCACTGTTTACAATAGCCAGGTCATGGATGCAACCTAAATGCCCATCAACAGACAAATGGATAAAGAAGAAGTGGTACATATATACAATGGAATATTACTCAGCCATAAAAAGGAACGAAATTGGGTCATTTGTTGAGAAGTGGATGAATCTAGAGACTGTCATACAGAGTGCAGTATGTCAGAAAGAGAAAAACAAATATCGTATATTAATGCATATATGTGGAACCTAGAAAAATGGTACAGACGAACCGGTTTGCAGGGCAGAAATAGAGACACAGATGTAGAGAAGAAACGTATGGACACCAAGGAGGGAAAGTGGTGGTGGGGGGGGTGGGGTGTGATGAGTTGGGAGATTGGGATTGACATGTATACACTGACGTGTATAAAACTGATGACTAATAAGAAACTGTTGTATAAAAATTAAATTAAATTAAATTAAAAAAATTTAAAAAAAATAATGGTGAGCTCAGAGCTCAGCCTTTAAATCAGGGTTCACTCCTGAGTTCATGTGGAAACCCTCTGTATTTGCTGCTACTGATTTTCTTTTTCGACTTTAGACTCTTTCTTGTGTCCTAGACTTTAGTGTCTAGAAAATACAGAACTAGATCCAAAATATAAAAATCAGTTTTTAGGATTCTGACAGAAGTTACTATGGAGAAATGTTTGGTCAGGAAATAGGATTAGAGTGTACATTTTTTTACTCCTGACATTATTAAGTTGCTTATATTTTAAGAAAATACCTTTAAATATTAGAAACTGCCATTCTTGCCCATATGTATCAGCTTATTCCTCTTTCTAACACTTGTTTGCAAAATACCAGGATATAATTATTGCCTGAAAGAAAATCCATGATTATATTTTATATAGAAGAATATGATTTCTTAATACTGTAGCCTATTAGTAGCATTGTTTTTGTTTCCTGGTTTCAAATGACTAATAGTCTAAAAACTGGGGGAGTATCTCATTGTAGCTAAATTTTTACTGGTCCAATCTTTACCTAACATTTTTCATTATTAGATGAGTAACAGATTTTATAATGGGTTTATCACATCCTTAGGAATTTTCTTCATAGACTCTCTTTCTAGAGCACTTCTAAAGAGAAAAACTGATTTTAACTTAAAGAAATCACTAGGAATCTGCTTCTGGGTATAAAAAGAATATTTTCATTATCAAAACTGGGTAAGAGTCAGGAAGGAAATACCTGTTAGCCGTAAACTGGGGTGTTTTGTTAGAAACTTATGTTGATTATATTTACATAAAGAGAAGCATTGTGGTATTTTAAAAAATCATCTTAAAGATTAATCTGTATGTTGTTCTGTTACTTTAAAATTCTATTTGGCATCATCCTAAAGAGTAATTATACTAACAGACTGCTATTTTATTTTGTGTTGCTCATAAAACATCTTCCTATGTGATAGTTGCTAGACATTAATATCTGGTTACCAATAAATTAGGCTGTTTTGTGAGTTTGTTCTTGAAAATCCTTGACTTTTCTAATTGCTGATTCACCACTTTATTATACCCCAACATAATCTAAAGTGGTGTCACTGTTTTAGTGAGTATCCCAGAAATAAACTTAGCCAAAAATTGTCACCGTTATGTAATGTAGTGGAAGGGAAAAAAAAAAAAGAAGAATTAATGCTTGGAAAGCACAAGCTCCCTATTGTTTTCCTTTAAGACAAAAATAGAATAAATGTAATGCCTGCAAGTTGTTTCATGCTCAAGTGCCGCATTTAGTCTCAGTAGGCTTGGTGTTGGTAGAGAAAGACTAAGTTCTATTCTTGAATCTGGACATGAGTCTTGACTCCATAATTTCTGAGTGCCAGAGAGGTGGATAAGCCACCTCTCTGAGCAGATTTGTACAAAAAGGGTGGAGGCTGAATGAAGGTTCTTCTGTGTGACCCTCCCACAACTCAGGGATTTGACCAGAGAGACAGGAAACCGAGTGTGTCCTCTACTGCCAACACCACCCATCAGGTACTTTTTAAAAATGGATGTTTCCACCCGAACAGAACATTTTAATAAAAACATTGATATGGACCATAACAAGGCTTTTTAACAGAGACTTAAAGTCCTTTTTGTCTTCATTTAAAGCTGCTTTATTTTTCTTTCTGTGGTGCTGTATAAAATCTCATCAATATACAAAATCATTCTGAGCTCAGATTTTCTCATTTTCTCTGGATGAGAGCTTTGATTAGCTTTTTGCAAGTTCTTCATTAGTAATTGGCTTGTGTTTTTGTTTTTGTTTTTGGCTGTTGTCTCTAATAAGTTTATGTTCTATCAAAGAATTATTTGAGTATGGTCTGAAATATGCTATTCCATGTTATGTTACAGAATATTACAGTTTAATATTCTTTATAAAATGCAACCAACAAGTGCTATTAGCATTAAATGCTCATTTCTTCCTTTTGATGCTGATGGCTGGGGTTGGTTGTTCTGTCTTATCATCATGCCTGACCTAGTTGTGCAGCCATTCCTGTTTAATTAATAGACATTTACATAAGCTCTTTTTTCCCCCAGCAAGCTTTATAATCGTCTTGTTGGTTATCTCCTTTCACCCTGTGAAGTATCAGCAGTGCTATTTCCATTTTGCATATCAAAATACAGAAAGATTAAATTATGTACAACAAATTGATAAGTGAATAAGTTTGAGAATGCAGAGTTCTGGCATATTAATGGTGTTGCTTAAAGCAACAACCCATGTATAGACTCTATAAATATATTAAAACTCTGCTCTCTAATCCAGGAGTCGCAGTTGGGACTGTCAGCAGCCCAAGGAGGGAGCCCTTTGTAGATTTATGCAGGGGTGGGAGAATTAGTTTCTGGACTTCCTCTGGAGCCATGAAAAGAAAGTTTTTGTTAGCAGAAGAGGTCGTATCTAAGGACTGTTGCTCTGGTGTCTGTAATTTTTAATAAAAATTCTAGGAAGCCGGGCTTCCTTGGTGGCACAGTGGTTGAGAGTCCGCCTGCCGATGCAGGGGACACGGGTTCGTGCCCCGGTCCGGGAAGATCCCACTATGCCGTGGAGCGGCTGGGCCCGTGAGCCATGGCCGCTGAGCCTGCGCGTCCAGAGCCTGTGCTCCGCAATGGGAGAGGCCACAACAGTGAGAGGCCCGCATACCGCAAAAAAAAGAAAAAAAAAAAAAACTTCTAGGAAGCCTAGTGGCTTCTGTGCAACATATGAATTTGAGGAACTATTTTTTTTTAAATCCACCTTTCCAAACACCACTAGAATTTTATTCCCAATTAACTGGCCACAAAATGTCAACAGGTACAGCTAGAGCAAAGCATAGCTTGTGGGGACCTTTCTTGGGTACTTCGGCATGACTTTCATTTCTTTCCACATATTTTTTTTCTTAAATATTTTCTCACTGTCTTTCTAACTATATCCTCATGCACTTATTAGGGGTAAAAATGTGTACCAGGGTATATCTTCTTTACCCCCTTTTTCCCTTTTTTTCAAAACTATAAGAGAGGATTGCTCGAACTTCAAACCTTCTTTGTCTTGTGTAGGTATTGATTATTTCCAGCAAATACTTTGGAACTTACAGGGATTACCTCAATCATTTAACAACATACCAAAAAAACAAAACAAACAAACAAACAAAAAGGCATTTTTTTTTCTTCTTCAGTTTACCAAACTTGTTAGTCTTACTCAAAAGATGGAAGTCTCTGTGCCTCTCACTTAACTCCCTTCCCATTAAACTTAGAGAAGCCTCTTTCTGTCTTCAATTCTACTGCCATACTCTTCCCCTGCTCCAAGCCCTGCCCATCCTTTAGGGTTTGGACCAGGTTAAATACCACATCTTCAGGAAATCTTTGCTACTCGCTCCTCCTCCCAGACAAAACTGACCTTTTCTTTCTCTGAGTTCCTATATTCCTGGGTTTGTGTCTTTTAAATGTTGTGTATTATAGTGATTTCTGTAATCCTTGCATTGCAGCTGTCCTAACAGGAGCATGGGGAGAAATGAGGAGAGGAGATGACGTATTTCTTTTGACTCAAGGTCGCTCTCAGCTCATGGAGATTTATACACCCTGTGTTCAGTTTGGTGTTTCCCATTGCAGAGCACTCAACATAGAATTATAGGAATCGCACAACTACAATAAGCATTAGCTCTGCTGGGTGAAAATAGTAGTTGAGTTCCAGGCATCAGGATATCATGATACCTGGATACCATGAGTATCATTCCAGGGAACAAGCCTTCTTTCCACGTGTGGGGTCTCAGGCTTGGCCACCTGTGCATCGTGGTTTTCCTTTAGTTTACTGGTGAGCTCCTCTATGGCCTCAGGTACTTATATGTCTTCCTTAGGAAACCCTCCATCCTACAGTGGGGAGCATCTCATTCTATGCTAGTGCCACTGTGATCACCTACACAGTTTTCTGTGGAGTGTGAAGCCTCCCCATGCCTTCTTTCCAAATGATGAAAAAAAAAAAATCCCTCCCACCGAGGGCGTCTCTCTTGCCAGCTTTTCTTGTTACTGGTCACAAGTCCTATTATTCATCTCCCATCATTAGACCAGGTGACACTGCTATTCTCCCTGGGGATCTGCTTTTCCATTCTGTTTAGAAATCCTAAGGGAAGGGAAGTGAGTAGTGACAAACTTACTTTACCTTTGGAACTCTCTGCCCTTGAGGTGCGATCTGGGACTTTCAGTCCTGGGCATGTAACTGACTGTAAACCTTAGGAGTTGAGATAATAGGATGTTGTTTTATATCTTTCTAGTACTTCAAACTAAAAGTAACCTCTGTGAAAGCAGATTTTGCTTCTGTCTTGAGTGTACTTATATTTCCAGTGCCTAGAACAGTGCCTGGTACATAGAACAGGCTCCATAAATATTCGTTGAATAAATGAGTGGGGAGGTGGATGGCTAGATGGACGAATGTTTAGCATAGAGTCTTACCCACATTAGGTATTCAGTGCTGTTTATTGAATGCATGAGCAAAAATTGCATGAAGTAATGAAGGAGTGAGTTAAGTAGAAAGGCATGAGTTTATTACATATTTTAGTAGTATTTGATCTGCTTCTAAGTCTGAGTAACAAACCTTAGGGGAATAGTGTGGCATGGCAGAGGGAAGGCTAATTCACAGAACTAAAATATGCATCTTGCATCAGTTTTTTAAAATGATAATGAAAGATATTATTTTTATGTAGAAACCAGTAGATTTTAGAATATATTGTATAGTAGACATAAGTTTTTTACATAGAGAGTTATTCCTAACCATACCCTCAAACTCTCCTTTGTTCTTAGGTACACTTTGGAGGAAATATTTCAGAAAACAGATATTGAATTTCTTATCTGGGGACTCTTATAAATGTACAGGAGGTGCTGCCCCTGGTTTTGTGCCAAGGAGAGAGAATGTTTTGGTCTCTTTCGTGGAGGCCATTGGTGATTCCTGCACAAATATTCCCCTTCATGGAACAGGCTGCGTGTGCCAGTAATAATTTACTTCGGCATAGTAGGATGTCTTTTTCTATGCAGTAATTCCACAAATTATTGTTGAGTGCCTACTAGATGAAACGCACTGTCCTGGATGCTGAGATTAAAATAGCAATCAGAATATTTCTTCTGCCCTCAAGAAATTATAGTAGAGGAGGACTCCTGTAAACAGTCAATGTCCTATACAGAACAGTGAGGAATTAAGCAGTAGGCTTAAGCATGGGTGCAGTGGGAACACAGAGGGAGGGCACCTGATACAGGGTTGGGGTAAAAGAAAGCTGAGATCTGTAGGGAAGAAAAGGACATTAGTAGGTGAGGGGGGTTGGGGAGGGTGTTCCCGGCAGAGAGAACTGCATGTTCAAAGGTCTGGAGGTAAGAAAAAGCATTGTGTTCAGGGAACAGCAAGAAGTGTCATGATAAACTGTACGTAAATATAGGTAAATATCTGGTTTTCTGATTCTGAAGAGGATTTTTTTTTTATTGGAGTATAGTTGCTTTTACAATGTTGTGTTAGTTTCTGCTGTACAGTGAAGTGAATCAGCTCTATGTATACATTTATCCCCTCCTTCTTGGACCTCCCCCCTCCCATCCCACCCATCTAGGTCATCAGAGAGCACCGAGCTGAGCTCCCCGTGCTCTACAGCAGGTTCCCACTACCTATCTATTTTACACATGGTAGTATATTTATGTCAAACCTAATCTCCCAATTCATCCCACCCTCCCCTTCCAACCCTGTATCCACACATCCGTTCTCTATGTCTGAGTTTCTACTCCTGCCCTGCAAATAGGTTCATCTGTACCATTTTTCTAGATTCCACATATATGTGTTAATATATGATATTTGTTTTTCTCTTTCTGACTTATGAAGAGGATTTTTTAAACATAAAAATGATAAAACAAATAACAAAGGAGAAAAATTATTGATTTAATTATTTAATAATACATTTCATATCTAAATCATCATGAAAATAATTTAATGACAATCTGGAAATAAACAATGTTTTGACTGTTTCTGCAACTTTTATGAGAGCAAGGGTAATCTGTTTATGTACCATTGTATTACTAACATTTGACCCAGTGCATGGCTCACAATGGTGGTTGAATAAATGAAAAGAATCAATATCCTCAAAAGATACTAAAGAACTAATATAAATGAATAAGAAAACCAAACAAATTATATGAAAGGAAATAATAAAAATAAGTGCAGAAATTAGTAAAACAGAAGACAAAGGACTGATTGACAAAAGACACATATGATGGGACTGGCACATAGTAGGCACTCGATAAATATCTGTTCAGTCAATAAAAAGCAACAGAAAACTATAAACATGTGTATAAAAGATCGGAAAGGGAATTCACCAAATGGAATAAATCTGAGTTGGGCAGTTTTAGATAATTCTGTTTTTATTCATTGTTCTTTTCTGTATTTTCTGAACTCTCCATGTATTGCTTATAATTTTTATGAAAATACATTAATTTGAAATTTGAAAAAATAGATTTTTAAAGAAGTGGACTGGCGAGGATTAAAACCAGGGACGATCCTTGACACCAGCTCTGGTCAATGGGATGAGGAGGTACGGTGCATGAGCATGCACTTTGGATGCTCACTTGGATGCCTGTAAGGCATAATCTCTTGGAACTTGTTCTCCAAAGTGGCAATAATAAAGCCTATCTCAGAGTTATTGGGAAAGGGGACCCCTGCAAAGCTCTTAGTACAGTGCCTGATACTGTAGGTGCTCAGTGGCCATTTTCCTTTCCTAGCCTGAGGAGGCAGGATGAGGGAGATACCCTTCTCCATTTCTAAGGCATGTGCCCCGAGTGGAAGGCAAATTTGATCAGTCTGGAATGTGAAACTGGATGAAAGCTTAGCACGTGAAATTATATTTGTGCCGTCCTGGAGAGCCAAGAAAATTAAGAAATGAACCAAGTAACTCATCATATTTATTAGATGTAAGAATGAAGGTGCAGTATTATCATTTCCTTATGATAGTCATATCTAATAGTTCTGAAACCAATTCACAGTATTCATGTCAGACTTATTTTATGAGACATTTAACCATTGCTAAATTAAATTTCATAAGAGATTGTGCTAAATTAAATTTCATAAGAGAATGTGCCACTATAACTCCTCTGGAGTTACAGAGATAGAAATCTGACCCATCATTTCTACTTTCACGGAAAACCATTTAGCAGAACTTTGTTCCAGTAGAAGTGTTTATTGAGTTGTAAGCCTAACACAGTTCATTGGCTGCCTGCATTTACACACTGACATTTTTCCCAGCGCAGATTTGCATCAGTTCATTAGTACTGACAGCAGATGGTAGCACTTTCACACAAATTTACCTTCTGAATTGATCTAAGAAATGTCACTAAAGCGATCCTGACAGTTTTGATGTTCTTCCATTTCTGAAAATGGTATGTTAAACAAATAAGGTGTAGGATTTTAGATTTTTTTAACTCCAACACATAATTCCTAAACCAAGTAAAGATGCTTTTATCTCTGATTCTGGCTGTCTGAAGGAGAAAGTAGAAAATGCAGATAATCCTTCCTGATAGTGTAAACCTTAAAAAATCTCCATTGCAGAAAAAAGGCTTTTGAAGAATATTATCCAGATTGTCTACACTGATCAAATGCCTCAAATTATTTGTAAATTCTCTACCTTACTTCGTCTGAATACAAATTGCTTGGCTTACAGGATAAGCTCATTGAATGTGACTGAAAAAAATAGTATTGGCTCAAGTCACAAGGCTAACTTTCATTAATAACATACTTAAAGGATTTATTTAACAACAAGAAGGACCTTTTGAGTTCTAAATGCTCTCAAAAACAATACCTTTACTAACATTCTAATGGCAGGAGCACAAGTTAGTACTGACTTAATTTGGCTAAAATACAGTAACTTTGTTCCATATAGTTTTATCCCCTCCCTTCCTTTGTGCTATTATTGTCATGTATATTACATTTATGTATGTTATAAACCCAACACTACAGTATTATAATTTTTGCTTATATAATCCTATGTCAAAGTAATTAAGAGAAGAAAATATACTTAGCTCATTTTTTATGTTTACCATTTATGATGCTTTTTATTTTTTCCTGTGGATTTGAGTTACCCTCTGGTATCTCACTAATACCCTCTGGTATTATTGCCTGAAGGACTTCCTTTAGTATATCTTATAGGCAAGTCAACTAGCAAGGAATTCTCTCAGTCTGTTCCTTGAGAATGTATTTACATTACCTTCATTTTTGAAGGACAGTTTTGCTGGATATAGAATTCTTGATTGACAGTTCTAGGGTTTTTTTTTCCCCAGGACTTGAATATGTCTTTCTGCTGCTATGAGAAGCCAGCCATTATTGTATTCTTATTCCTCTTTATGTGATGAGTTCTTGCTCTCTTTGCTACTTTTAAGATTTTCTCCTGTCTTTGGCTTTCGGCCATTTGACTATGATGTGGCTAGGTGTGGATTTTTGTGTTTCTACTTAGGGTTTGTTGAGCTGCTTGTATCTGTAGCTTAAATGTTTTTCATCAAAGTTTAGAACTTTTCAGCCAGTATTTCTTCAAACATTTTGCCTGCCCTTTTCTCTCTCCTTTCCTTCTCAGACTCGTACTACAGGTATGCTGGTATGCTTGGTATTGTCCCACAGGTCTCTGAGGCTTTGTTCTTTTTTCTTCATTTTTATTTTTCCCTTCAGATTGAATAATTTCTATTAACATATCTTCAAAATCATTAATTCTTTTTATTGCCATCTCATATCTACTGCTGAATCCATCTAGTGAATTTTTTATATCTGTATTGTACTTTCCAACTCCAAATTTTTATTTGGTTCTTTTTATAGTTTGTGTTCTTTGATTAAGATTACCTATTTGCAGAGTCATTATCATAATTTTCCCCTTTTAACTCTTTAAATATAGTTTTCTTTAATTCTTCAAACAAATTTATAATAGCTGCTTTGAATTCTATGTAAATCTGATAACCAGGCCCACTCAGAGTCAGTTTTTATTAATAGATTTTTTTCCCTTTGTGTGTATCTTTTCTGTTTCTTTGCCTGTCTCATAAATTTCTTTGAAAACTAGACAATTTAGGTAATATATTGTAGCAATTCTGGATTCCCATATTTTTCCCTGAGGGTTGTCTCTTTGTTATTGTTGCTGTTGTTTTTGTTTGTTTGTTTTAGTAGCTTTCCTAGGTTTTACCTGCAGAATTTGCCTACTCTGTAAGTGTGGCCATTCATGTCTCTATTTTGTCTTTCATTCTTATTTTCATGTTTTTGCCTGACTTCCACAGGGTCACCAGCTCTATCTGCATACCTTGCTGGTTAGCCAGTGATTGGACAGAGGTTGTGCTTATATACCTCAGGCCTATAAGCCTTCCCTCATTTGTTCATGGATGTGTGTGGGTTGGGAGCACATCCAAATTTCAGTTAATGTTCAAGTTGTCATCAGCTTTTACTTTTCATCAGGCCTTCTTGTACCTCCCCTGAACATGTGCTTAGTTCCCATCAGCCCAGGATACCTGGAGAACTTACCTAGCCCTTCTACAACTGTCTCACCTCCAAGATCTCCCTATTAGATTTTGTTGCTAATGCCACCGGGCTGTAGTTTTCTTTGACTGTTGGAAATCAAGTCAGCCCTGCTAGCAGCACAGCTACTGATTCTCATGGCCAGCTCCACTCCCGTAAAACTTTCCTGTTGAGGAGCCAGGTGGAGGTCGGGGAGAGTATGAGAGTATTTCTAGGCAAGAAGGCTGAAGACTCTCTCTGTGTCTGACTTGAGGTTCTAGCAGCTTTTCATGAGTTAAACACTTACCAAATTTTTTATTTGCCTTTGGTTGATTTCCATATCTCAGAAGTGGGGTTTTTTTGACAATTTTGTTCAGTTTTAAACTTGTTTTTCAAGGAAATTTGTTGACCTCTATATCATTCTGCTATAGCTAGAAGTCTACTCCTATTGTTATTTATTTATAAAACTTTTCTCAAGAGATTACACAAATGTCCCTTATTATAATTCCTATTGTGAGGAGATCAACATCTCATAGCTTGGCTTTTTTAAACCAATGCATCTTACCAAAACAATATAATTTTCATGTTTAAAATACAATTTAAACATTTGATTTTTAAAGGCAGTCGTTGCTTTAAATATATTCTATCTAATTATATAAATATAAGTTCTTAACATAATAAAAGACAAAGAATTTTTTTTAATGTCGCCAAACCTGTATTAAAGAACTGTCCAAGCTGATCTAAAAGCTCTTCTAAGGCATGAAAGTCCCTATTATTTAAAAAAGCGTTTCACATAAGCATTACCATGCATTTTATTAGAATATAACCTTAAATGCTAATATAACTGTTTTTATTTTGTTTGAGGAAAAATGAATATTAAAATGCTGTAGATTACTGAAGGGTTTTTGAAGTGCCTGAACTTGTATTTTAATTTAAATTCTTTAAATTATTTTCCATTAATTTGTCCTGAATACCAATATATTGATAATTCTAATTGCCATATATATTGTACATAGACTTTTTACTAATTTAGAGGTTTTTTGCCCTTGGTTATAATCAGTTGTCAAATGTTCCTAAACATTTAGACACTGGTCAGTGATATTTTTCCTGTGCTGCATAACTCTATAGGAGCTTTTTGTTTTTACATATTGAAATTGGACTTTGTTATAGGGTATTATAAGACCATATTCTGGATGTCTGAGTGCTACTATCCTTGTCTGTTTAGATAACAATGGGTTTAATAATAATAGCCAACTAAGTGCTTATTATATATGTCAGGCACTGTTTTGAACAGTCTTCTGGCATTTTTTCATTGAAGTAACACAGTCAGTCTATGAGGTAGATACTATCATTAGTCCCAGTTATCAGATAAGGAAACAGAGACATGAAATGATTAAGTGGTTTGCCTCAAAGCTCACAGCTACTGAGTAGTGGAGCAGAACTTAAGTCTTAACTACAGATCCCAAGCCTGCTCTTATCTACTTGCTATATGGAGTGAGCAAAAGATGACTTGTAGACATGAAGTCCAAGTCTTTACTAAGGAGTATCAAATAAGCAGAGCTACAATGTGACATGGGCCGACATCTGCTTAGAAAATGGACCCGTGAACTTTAAGTGTGTCTGTAACTCTCAGGTGTATGTTATACTCTGATGTGGTTATTCTTCTGAGGTCTTGTAAACGTTAGGCCACAGACCTGTAAGGAAGAGGCAAGGTCTTGTCTATATGATGAAGCCATTCCTCATGAGAGTTACCATCTCCTCAAGGAGACTGAATTATTAGGGGTTAAGATTCTTGGAGGACACTCTTGCATAGTGGTTGTGAGTGCTTCCATCCACCATGCAGGCCAGAAAGGGAAAGCCCAGCCAAGATCTCTTCCTAGTGTCCCCCATGACTCAAATGGGCCTGGGAGCCCCAGTGTTGTAACACTCTGGATCTTTTAGAGCCCTGTTGCTTAGTGTTCTGTTACCCTTTCAGTATTCCCAGGCTTTCAGTAGAGTCTTGTTTGACTAGTCCATTCCACCTCAGCTACAGGAAACTTGGGCTCAAGTGTTTAAAGTTGGGGGAGTTTCCCCATGAGCATGAGAGTGGCCATGGGAAACAAGGGCTGCCAAGGGGAGGGTGAGTCCTGGAGGAGTGGAGGCATGGCTGAGCTGACTCTCCCCTTCATGAGTGTTCCATGTAATGCCATCCTTGGAGGTCTATGTTTCATTTTATTAAAGAAGGTAACATGTCTTCACAGATTTGGTTCCTGCTCTTCATTCCTTCCAGTGTTTACTACACAAGTAATCCAAAAAGAATTTAGACTAAATTTAACCTTTTAAATCTCAGCTCTATAAGCAATAATTATTTTAGTCCAGGATGATTCTAAAATTCTTTCACATTTCCTGTGTACATTTCCCGTACTCATTTCCCTTTATGGTCTTCTGTATCCATCAAGTTTCTCTGCACAGTTGGGTTTTTCTTGCCATTCTGATCTCTGTTTAAAGATCACCTCTTCAGTAAGTCCTTCCCTTTCACCAAATCAAAATTATTACCACAGTCCCTCCAAAATCACATTACCCTGTTTTGTTTTATTCATAGCACTTACTATTATCTAGATTATCCTGTTTACTTATTTGTTCTATGTGTTTATTGGCTGTCTCCTGCACTGGAATGTAAGTTCCATGGGATCAGGGACTTGGTTTATCTTAGAAATAGTGATCTCTGTAACTAGATCCAGAACTATTCCTGGAAGACACATAAGAGATGATCACTAGGTACGTGATGAACTAATAAATATTAGTTTAAGGCAGGTAAGGGGAGCCAGAGTCAAGTTGGACAGGAGGACTTGTGATAAGCATAACACATCTGGGGCTGTGACCCCAGCATCTGGTTAGGGACAGAAATGAGGGGTAGGGAGAAAGCAGGAGATGGGAGCTCAAGCTCTGTGTGATAATCAGGACCCTGGGCAGAGACATCCGGAGGTGGCACTCAGGGAGACATACTCCAACCTACTCCCAGTGGATAGCTCAGCCCTCACCACACGCGCACACGTGTGCTCACAAACACATGCATCTCCATGCCCAGTGTCACCCATACAAATGGAACTATTCCTCCCATTTCTTATGGTTGGGTGTGTTCACTTGTGCACAGCCATGAATGTTTTAGGGTTGGACAGTGGAGGCAGCAGGATACAATTCTTCCCATGGACAGCTCTGAGTTCAGCTTCTCCTTGGACTGGCTGAGAAGAGAAGCAGCCAGGAGAAGAAGCTAGGCAGCCTCTAGTCGAGATCCAGCCTACAGGCTTGTTTTATTTGGCCCACACCATGTTTTTAAAAAATTGTGCCCATATTTAAATTTAGGGGGGTTTGCATTAAAATCTGGATTTCTAGGTTATTTTGACAAATGGGAAGACCTTGCACACCAAGCCTGCACCCCACGTGGCACAGCTGGCTGAAGCAGAGTGGCAAGCACAGCCTCGGCTGGGCTCTCCAGGTCCCCACAGTCCTTGTCACCTGCTGGTGTAGTTAATTGGCCTCACCCCTTCGGGTCATTTGCCTGGTCTTCATAGGTAGTTGTCTTGGTCTCTTTGGGCGGCTATAGCAAAATACCACAGATTGGGTAGTTGATATACAACAGAAAGTTATTTCTTACGGTTCTGGAGGCTGGAAGTCTGAGACCAGGTTTAGGTCTCCAACCCTCTCTCGTGAGGGCCCTTTTCCAGGTTGCAGACTTCTCTCTGTGTCCTCACATGGCAGAAAGGGGCAAGCTAGCCCTCTGGAGCCTCTTTTATAAAGGCATTAATCTCATCATGAGGGCTCCACCCTCATGACCTAAGTGCTTCCCAAAGGCCCTACCTCCTAATACCATCACACTGGGCATTAGGATTTCAGTGTATGAATTTGTGGGAACACAAACATTCAGATCATAGCAGCATTTGGGTTTGCAATCTCTGGCATAATGGCTAATGCACAATGTAAGCAATTGATAAATTTATCAACAATAATTGTTTTTGCATTGGTAGAATTTCTGCATAGATCACTCACTATATAGAAACCTTCTAGGGCTCCCCAATGCTTGCCAAATTATGTTCACATCCCTAACTTGGCAGCAGTCTGACCTGTATCTTACATCCAGTCATTCTCTCATAAAGGCAGTGGAGTTCCGTCTTACGGACTTTGAACTTACAGAAACAACCCCGTAGGCTTGGGGGAGACAGAAGGAGAGACATAGATAAACAGAGAAACTCAGGGAGAGACAGACAGACAGACAGAAGCAGTGCAATTTAAATAGTGCCAGCTGGTCCCCTCTTCCACACCACCACCTATCCCGTCTACTCACTGGACATGTGCCCACTGGCACTGGATGCAGTTATGCCTGAAACAATTAACATGTTGACAAAATTTATGTAAGAAAATATGTGAATGATTTTGGTCCCCTTACCATTGACAAAGAGATGAATGAAATGCATTGTTCAGATGGTCAGGCTCCTGGACTTCATGGATATCCTTGAGTTAAAACTGAAGAATAATTATAGGCCAAAGGAAACACTAGCTAAAGAACAGTTAGAGGGAACTGATAAATGTATTTGCAGCTTGTATTGAGTGTCTGTCCTTTATCGATAGTTTCTTCTCACCAACTTTTTCTCATGTTTGGGTCATGAATTATATTTCAAAATAGAAATCAATCTGTATCTTAATTTTATAACTTGAAATTTAAAACAAACCTTTATCTTAAAGGAGTAAACCAGATTATGGATTTTAACTTTTTCAAGGTAACTTAAGCTGGCAATCCTGGGCCAACTCTGATTCTTACAGGAGCATCCGATACTTGGACAACCCTTTTTTGTACTTCATCCCTGCAAGACGAATGAATTCATGACTCCTGTGTTAAAGAATTCTCAGAAAATCAATAGGTAAGAAACACCATCAAGCTACATTGGCTTTCACTCTTATTTTAAAAGTGTAAATCTTTTTATGTGATTCTAAAAGCTAAGCTAAAAAAGAAATATTCTTTGTAATAATAGTAATGGCTAACATTTATTGATTTTTTTTTTTTTTTTTTTTTTTTTACTGTGTGCTAGGCACTGTTCTAAGTATTTCGGATATAGTAAAGCACTGGATTCCTGGAACACCCCTCCGAGCTAAGGACCATTATTTTGCCCAGTTTGCAGAGGAGGAGGCTAAAGCACAGAGGGGCTAAATGACTCCGCTAAGGTCACACACCTAGTTAAGCAGTAGAACTGGCATTTGAACCCAGGCACTTTTGCCTCCAAGCCATGCACTTAACTGCACTCTGCTACCTTAGCTAATGTTGTCAATTGCATCAACTTGGAATCATCGAGGGAAGTCAGGAGCCCCAGTGCCTTGACCTTCCCTTTAACTGCTTTAGTGAGGGATGGATCCTCAGCCTCTTTGGCCTTCGAGTCCCTGTTAAGCAATGGGCTGGCATTTGGAAATGCTGAGATTCCAGGTGCTGAGCGCATGTCTTTGAAGAAAGCCTCATTTCTATGATTGTTGGTAACTGATTTTCTACCACTCAAACAACTACAATGGAAACAGTTTTCTGTGTTTCACTTGTTTCCCAGGAATGTCAACTACATCACGTCATGGCTGAGCATGGTAGGGCCAGCTGTCGGGCTGAATCTGCCTCTGAGTTACGCCAGAGCAGCCTTTCAGGATGAAGGAAACGTCAACAGACAAGGTAAAAAGAGAAGCCTGCGCTGCATGTTTCACTGTTGCAAAGATCCTGGTGTCTCTTCTGCACTTGGATATGTCGTCCCTGCTGGCACCACCGTGTATTAAGTCTGCTTTCATCTTTAACGGACTGGGCACTGACTTGTTTGTTTAGTTTTCCAACCAATCAGCACCCACTCATTTAGGAAGCTTTTGGCTTTGCTATAATAACACTCACCCAACCACAGAGCTGAGTGGTTTTATTTTAGAATTGATATTCTTGAAACAAGTCTTTACTGCTCAGTTAACCTTCTTTTATTTTCTTGGCTTTTGTTTTGTTCTTGTTCTTCAGATTCTTCTATTGAGCCAAAGAGCTTAGAAGAACCCTGAGAGTTTACGTGGCCGTCCCTGGTTTTAATGGGACCAATATGGTGTGAGATTCAGATCACCGAGATTTTGACGTGGATTTTTTTCCCCTTGGAAGCAAATGTCTGCAGCAACTGATGTACTCTATGTTTAGAAGACACACTGCAAAGACACAAATCACTATAAATAGCAAAAAAGGAATCTAACTTGGTAATAGAAATACTGACATCATCAGGGCACTTCCAGGTCGTTCCCTCATGTCTCTGAGACTCATTCTCTTCACCTTTAATTTGAGAATAACAAGCTACCTCACAGGGTTGCTGTGTGAAGCACATGAGAGCCTTAGTGTATGAGAAAATACGGTAAAGTATTATGCAAATATTCATTAAATGGTCACCTTTCTTATATTTGATTGTCATTCACCTAGGCTGTCAATAAGTTTAATAGTCAGTAAGATATTAAGATGAACCATAGAATTTTCGGTTTGGGGTTGCCTGTTTTGTTTTTCATTTTAACTTGCTAGGGTCTTAAACTAAGAGAAAAACGTAACTGACTCTTTAGAGCATCTAGATTAGTGTCTGTCAGTGGGGGATGCACTTTAGAGTCACTTGAGGATCTTTTACAATTACAGACGCTGGGGCCACCTGCTGGAACAGCCCCTCTGGGGTGATTCTGATGCACATGCTCCTGAAGAAGTTCTGGTCTGGATGTACCTTTCAAGTGGCATTTATTTGTGTTGCTTTGGTCTCCCAGTAGGTCTTTTCCAATTCTGTGCATAGCTCCTGCAAGATGGACTTACTTCCTAACATTGCCCGGACCTTGCCCCGAGAATCTGTATAGCAAAGAAGTCTAGGAGGCATTTGGAGAGGCGGCCTACTTTGGAGAAGCAGTTAGGATGAGGGGATTATCTGCTGGCGAATAGCAGAGGACAGCGACAGCCCTGTGAGTCTCTAGGTTAAGGGCTGTACTCTCACGAAGGGAACAGAAGTAGAGAAAGGGTTAATCAAACTGCTGGAAAAGCTAAAAGCAAATTTTAAAACGCTGAGCTGCACATATTCTTGCTGGGATGAGAGCCTGCTTACATGCTTGTTGGGCATTTTGGTATTTACCAGTTAACATCTTTTCAGCTTCTGCAAGGGATTTCCACCTCCCACCCCCGACTCTCCCTAATGTAAACACAGATTTCTCAGCAAGTCATTTCTCAAGCCATGTCATTTCTAGGGTAAAAAAAAAATTGTAATAATGTGTCATCTGGATGATGTACTCGTCTGGAAGTACTAGTTATCCTTTTTGAACAGATTCTGAGATGATAGTAGTCTGTCAGTTTGGGGGCAGTGTGTAGTGCCTTTTCTTTTTTTTATAAATTTATTTATTTTATTTATTTATTTTTGGCTGTGTTGGGTCTTCGTTGCTGTGCGTGGACTTTCTCTAGTTGCCACGAGTGGGGGCTACTCTTCTTTGCGGTGTGCGGGCTTCTCATTGCAGTGGCTTCTCTTGTTGCGGAGCACAGGCTCTAGGCAGGCGGGCTTCAGTAGTTGCAGCACATGGGCTCAGTAGTTGTGGCTTGCAGGCTCTAGAGTGCAGGCTCAGTAGTTGTGGTGCATGGGCTTAGTTGCTCTGCGGCATGTGGGATCTTCCCAGACCAGAGCTTGAACCCATGTCCCTTGCATTGGCAGGTGGATTCTCAACAACTGCACCACCAGGGAAGCCCCAGTTTCTTTTTTTTAAGTTAATTTTTTTTAATTCCCTGATTGATGAAGACCTAAAAACTCACCAGTGGCAGAACAAAGTTCTGAAGAGCTCCTGTAGGTTGTAGAGACCACCCTCCCCAGACAGATGCTTCTCCTCAAGCAGCTCTATTTTTTTCAGAATTTTTTTCACTTAAACTTTTAATTTTTGGTTGATAAAAATTTCCCTTTTTTAAGAATACAGTTAAATAACAGACTGTTATCCCAACTGTCATAAAATTAGAAAATATTTTGTTTTGTCAAAGTAACAGTTCTTTCTCTGCAACATGAGGATTTTTCTTCTTCGGGGTTTCCTCTCCAGCCAATACAATGCAAAGCCCCTTCAGTGAGGAACAAGACTGGTTAAAGCTGCTACAAGTCAGTCTCCTAAACTCTACTTTTGTGTGGCCTTGGAAAAACCATTTCACCTCTTTGGTCCTCAGAGTCTTCATCTGCACCATGAGGAAGCTCAGCCATGTGACTTGTGAGGCCCACCTGACTCTTGGGTCTGTGAAATTGGGAGAAGTCTAGGGAGCTGGACTGTGAGGTTGGTTTGCTACTAGCTGCGTGGCTTGAGCTAATTTTCTTAATCTCCTTTAGTCTGTTACCACTTCTGTTTTAAAAAGTCCGTTAATATCAATCCCACTCACCTAACAAGGGCACAGAGATCGAAATGGTGAGTGAGTCTGAATGCGCTGCATAGCTAACACAGTGCCGCACGGAGTCAGCGGGAGAGGGTAATCTGCCCTGCTGCCGTCGGGGCACATGCCTGCTCCTTCCCACCTCAGTTTGGGCCTGACTTCTCCCCAGGCGAATGGGCTCCTGGTCGGGCGCCTTCTCTGCCCACAGCCTGACTGTCCCTCATGCTGGTTCTCACCTGGAAGTGTTTCCCTCCCCATCTCTCTGCCCAATTCTCAACCCGCTATATGTGATCCACTCTTTACAAAGCCATCTCTGACCACCACAGCCCCCCGTGTTGGACCTCTCCCTTTGTTATCCCTGTACTTATTCATAGAAGCATTTAACTATCTCCTTTTCACTCTGATTTGATGGATAATAAGTAACTTCTTGGGCCACTTTTTTGGGTATGTTGTAAGGTGGCATTCAGGAAGGGTTGCTGTCTGCCCCTCGTAAGTGATCCAGGGAAAGCTTTCAGTCTGGGGACCCGAGTGGGTGGGCTAGTTCTTTGAGTAACCATGGAAGAGTCAGAGGGTGTGCTGATCATCAGGTACTAGCCTACAATCTGGAGGTTAAAAAAATGAAACTACCACCCCCCACCCAATATGTATAAGATAAGGAGGAAAAAAAAGTCAGAAGTGGGTTTTTGCATCCATTTCTCCCAAGATAGGTATAGTTTTTCTTAATACTCTCAAGATATTAGGAAACGGAGATCTGCATTATCAAAACTAGTTCTTCACATATATATGGAATCTAAAAAAAAAAAGTTCTGAAGAACCTAGGGGCAGGACAGGAATAAAGACGCAGACGTAGAGAATGGACTTGAGGACATGGGGAGGGGGAAGGGTAAGCTGGGACGAAGTGAGAGAGTGGCATGGACATATATACACTACCAAATGTAAAATAGCTAGTGGGAAGCAGCCGCATAGCACAGGGAGATCAGCAAGGTGCTTTGTGACCACCTAGAGGGGTGGGATAGGGACGGTGGGAGGGAGACGCAAGGGGGAGGAGATATGGGGATATATGTATATGTATAGCTGATTCACTTTGTTATACAGCAGAAACTAACACACCACTGTAAAGCAATTATACTCCAATAAAGATGTTAAAAAAAAAACAAAGAATAACTAGTTCTTACATAATTCAGAGAGCTGATATTCCAGTGAGTTGGAGTTTTGGGGGGATTAAAATCTGAGAGTAAGAATATGCAAAGATCCACTTCGGCAGATACTTACTGAGTTTGTCTTGTGTGCTGAGCCCTAGGCTGGGTGGCAGGGGCAGCAGACCGAGAGCCCTGACCCGGCTCATACGAATGCCCCAGTCCAGTGGAGAAGACAGACAAGAAGAAGATTGATGGCACGATGTGTGTTGTAGCGGAGGTGTGGAAAGCAAGCACCAGGGAAGAGTCACAGAAGAGGAATGTGAGTAGAGTTGTGAAAAACTTAGGATTTAGCCAGGCCAAGAATGGAGGAAGGAAAGACCTTGAAGTTGCATGTGGGGAAGTGGTAAAGAGTGAGGCTGGCTAGCAGGACTGGGGCCAGGTCTGGAGGAGCCTTTATTGCCACACTGATGGTTTGTATTTGGCCTGAAAACCACAAAGAGCTGCTGAGGGAATTCAAGTAGAACAGTTAAGGTGATCATATTTGTATTTCAGAAAGGACTCGTATTTTTAAAAGGACTAATCACACATACACTTCGTTGGTTTTTTCACCAGCAGGCACTGGCCCACAAACTTTAGAAGAAACAGGAGTGCAGAAAGGGCTGGGAGTATGTCAAGGACAGTTTTTGAATTTTGCCTAGCACCTTTCAAAGCAAAACCTGCCAGTGTCCTGAAAAGTCTGAGTCCTGGTTTACTGTGTTATTTGGGGCAAGTCACTGCACCTCTCTGAATCTCTGTTTCCTAACGTATTAAATGGAAGGAAGGGTATTAGATCAAGTAAAATCAATTTATTGGATTATGACCAGTATTTTTTTTATGAAATAGAATATGTCTAGGAAAAGCATTCCCTGGGTTTCCTTTACTGTCACAATACTATCATACAGCACATCTGACACTAGATGTTATGGGTTTTCCACACATCAGACAAGTCTGCAACACCAGCTAAGTGTTCTACAATTTAGTTCAGTTCTCACACCATCTACCTGAAGTTCGCATCAGATCCTCCAGGTTAAGTGTTCAGTCCCATAAGACTGCCCCACTTAAGATACCAGTTGCAAGTCCCAGATTGTCACCTGTATTTCTAACTGACCAGCTATAAATCTGGGTTCCAATGACCCCCCTCCTTGGGTCCAGTAATTTGCTAGAATGACTCACAGTACTCAGGGAAACACTTACTTATGCTTATCAGTTTGTTATATAACAAAGGATATGATAAAGGATACAGAGGAGGAGCTGCACAGGTGAGGTCCAGAAGGGTCACAAGTGCAGGAACTTCTGTCCCCCTGTGGTTGGGGAGCACCACCCTCTTGGCATGTAGACGAGTTCACCACCCTGGAGGCTCTCTGAACCATGTACTTTTGGAATTTTTATGGAGGCTGCATCACATAGGCATGATCAATCATTAACTCCACTGCTAACCCTTCTCCCCTTCCCGGATGATGGGGGATGGGGCTGAAAGTTCCAAGCTTTTAATCAGGGCTTGGTCTTCCTGGCGACCAGCTCCCATCCTGAAGCTATTCAGGAGCCCACCAAGAGGCAACCCATTAGAACAAAAGCCACTCCTATCACCCGGGAAATTCCAAGGCATTTAGGAGCTCTGTGCTAGGAACTGGGGCAAAGACCAATATATGTTTTCTGTTAGTTCACAAGTACATAGAAAAAAGTGCATTGCACATAGTGAGGGTATCATTGTTTTGTGAAACTTTGATTTCAACTAGAAGTAGAAACACAGACATAGAAAATCTGTGTCTATGGTGTGTGTGTGTGTGTGTGTGTGTGTGCACTAGGTTGTGATGTAAACGTATCTCTAACTCCAGGGAGCAGAGATTTGAAAACTAATAGGCAAATAAACTCCTTTCCAATTCTAAGACCTTTGATTCCCTTCTTATGCTGCTGACCCGTAAGTTGCTAAAGGTTGTTCTGGAAGGTATAGGGAGTACTTAACTATTAGCATGCCCATGGAACTGGGCTACTTTGATATGCACATAGGTTCTGGACGCGCCCCTTCTGGGTTTTTATAGGGCTTGTCTGTAAAAGTGCTTTCACATTTTTATTCTTAAATTTCTTAGTGTTCTTTAAAGCAGTTCTGTAATGTAAACCCCTTGCTTTTGTCTAACTTTTGTGTTGTCAATAGCGACACCTAGTGGTAAAAGAGTCCTATTGCAAATATCTTGTACAGACTTAGAGCTGAAAAGTGATTTTAGAGATCACCAAGTCCCATTTTGTAAATTATTAAAAACAAACTGGAAACTCACATGTATTCCTACATTCATATAAACTTTACATGAGAATAAATAAAACCTATGGCTAGGTGGTGATTTCTTGGGTTACTTTAAAGCTTTTCAAATACCCAGAGATCACTGTTAGTAATAACAGCGAAGTAGAAATTTAACAAAGCATGCCCTGACAGGCTAACAGGAAGTCATAGTTCAGTATATCTGCAGCTGTTGGTGCATTGGTATTTACACGTGCATGCCAGATCTTCAGGGTTTAGTATGGTGCCTGGCACTTGGTAGTACTCAATAGATCTCTGTGGAATGTTTGTGTATGTGGGTGATCACTGAGCCCAGGGGAAGCCTCCCATGGTTTCCTTTCTGCAGACGCTAAGAACTGGACCTGTTTTGCTCCGGGGAACTGACACCCACTCCTCTATCCTTTGAGAAGATTCATTTCCCCTGCCACCAGCAGCAGAGTGGGAGAAGGTTTCCATAGCCCCCTCCTTCAGTAGGTTCAGAGAGAGAATACCCAAGCCCTTTCCTGCGTAGTGAGAGGGAGATGGTTAAATATAGTAGCATATAGTAGTTAAGGGGAGTGAATTCATCTCCATGTATCAAAACAGGCAATTCTCGGGGCCTCCCTGGTGGTGCAGTGATTAAGAATCCACCTGCCAATGCAGGGGACACAGGTTCGAGCCCTGGTCTGGGAGGATCCTACATGCCGCGGAGCAGCTAAGCCCCGTGCGCCAGAACTACTGAGCCTGCGCTCTAGGGCCCGCAAGCCACAACTACTGAGCCCGCACACCTAGAGCCCATGCTCCGCAACAAGAGATGCCACCGCAATAAGAGACCCGCGCACTGCAACGAAGAGTAGCCCCCACTCACCACAACAGCAACAACGTGTGTGTGTGTGTGTCGCGCACAGCAGCAAAGACCCAACGCAGCCAAAAATAAATAAAATGAAATAAATAAATTAAAAGAAAGAAAAACAGGCAATTCTCATAAAATGTTGAGTTAAAACAGAAAACAAAAACTAGATGCTAACTATGCATGCCACTTAATACTATATAAAAAATACACTAATACCACACATTTTCTGTAGTATATATAAGTATATGTATCTAAAAACATTAAAGTGGTCAGAAGGACACACAAAACTTGTAAGAGAGGTTACCTCAGAGGTGGAGAGTGGGAACTTGGACTGGAAGTGATCAAAGAAGACTTGGGCTCTTTTTTAATGCAGTATACACATGTATCCAGAGACCGCAAAACTAAAAATTCACTAAAAAAAAAGATTTTCGTCCTTATAGATAATTTGGAAGTCGCAGAAAAATTTGAAGGAGAAAATTTAAAACTTACTTGTGTTTATAACCCAGGGATTACAGTTAAAATTACAGTTAAAATTTCGATATATTTTCTTGTTGTGGTTAAACATATTTAATTAGGATCATTCTGTATATGGTTTTACACCCTGATTTTTCCCACTTAACATTTTATGTGCAGCATTTTCCCATCATTTAACATTCTTTGAAGAAAAACAACTTAAAATGACTAGTATTTCTTTTAAATCAAAATGTACCAAATAGTTTTAGGGCTTTTGGGGTTGTTTCTAATTCTTCACTGTTTATTTAACATGCGTTCAACTAGCACTTATTTCCTGCATGGTTAGGAGGACCTGTGCTAGGGATATAGTGTTCAGTAGGGTCCCCCTCCCCCCAGAGCTTTCAAATGTAAGATATGTGTGCAGAAATAGTTGCTCACATTATGTTTCTCTGGGTTACACTGTTACTAAGGGAATGAAGGGATCAAAGGATATGGAATGTTTTAAGATTTTTGATTCATGTCGCTAAACTGTTCTACCAGTAAGGCTACACCAATTTACATTCCCCAAAGCAGTCTGTGTTTTACCATTTCCTAAAATCAATGAAAATGATTTTAGTTTATTGTGCTTTTATTATTGAACTGATCATTTTTCTCATCTAGTCTTGCTAAAATTTGCATGGATTCTCAGCTTTGTTTCTTCTTGATGTGTTACATATGTCTCAGTGCTCCTAGGGTTAGTTTCCAGCTTCTTTATTGTCCACTTGATTGTTCCATATCTTCATTTTGCCCCTATCAGAGCTGACTGTACTGGTTCTACTATGACCAGAGAGAGTATGGCAGTTAAGCAATTAGGACATGTATGTAATTTTAAAAAATTATTATGGGAAATTTCATACATACCGAAAAGTAAATAGTACAATGAACTTTAACATACCTATAAATCAGAATCAGCAGTTACCAAGATTTTTGCCATATTTGCTTCATTTAACCCTTTTTTAAAACTTTATAGTTGCTTAAATATTTTAAAGCAAACACAAACGTTGTGTCATTTGTTTTTACAGGCACACACTGCACATTTTTTATTTGATCTATTCTGTCAAGTTTTACTTCAGTCTTAGGTGTTAAAACATCTTTGGGTTTTTGCCCTCTGCATTTATTCCTGAGGTTGGGGCTTTATACACCCTCTTTCTGATTCTGTATTTACCAGTGACATTGTGGAACTTTTCTCTAAAATGGCCCACTGCTCCATAAGTAGATTAGCTGGTGCCGTCAAAGCAGTATGTGAAATGTGCAGGTTGCAGGTTCTGCAGCCTGGATCATGCATCCGCAGATCCTTACCACTCTGGGGACATTTCATAAATGATGTCAAATCACAGGCAACTTCTCACGACTGTTCTCAGCTGTGATTAAATTGGAAAATTATGTAATAATCTGCTCACTGATGTACAAATTTAAACAGTAGCTGGTTTCTTGGGAAGGAACCATTCAAAAATCTGAAAAATATATAGATCCCTTTTCCAGAAAAATGTATGTGTTGGGTATGTGTGTGTGTGTGTGTGTGTGTGTGTGTGTGTGTGTATGCATACACGCACAGGTACATATTTATATCAGAAAATTCTACATACAGTTTCAGGAGATTCCTAGACCCTCTAAAATATAATCCTAGATCAAGACTCTTAATCAAATCGTTCAAAATGGCTTTCTTCTATTACACACACACACATACACACACACACCCATACATACACACACACATCTATGTTATGTCATGGGCAGGAGGAAAAGGGGTATGGTGACAGGGGGAAAAAAACTACCTAATTATAAACATAAGAAAATGTGTAAAATATAGAATAAACAAAGTCAACTATTGTATATACTGGAATTAAAATTCTAAGGAAATACCTGGAATCTATCAGGAACCTAAGCAGGGGCAGTATGGTCCAACTTACCTGCAAACACACACAAAAAGAGAATACCTGAAGCTGTCAAGCTATATAGAGAAAACATATCTTCTTATAAACTGGATAAACAAATTCACCAAGCTGTTGGGGGAGAAAGATATGACAAGACAATCTATTTCATGTCATTGTTTCCAAAGCAGGTGTTAATGGACAAAACGTGTTTCAACAAGTAACATTTCCCTCAACTGTTCTCAGCTGTGATTGACATAAAAAAGAATTATTTAAAATGTGGCTCACTCTGCCCCCTATTGTACAGGTTTAAACGTTCACTCGTTGTTAAAGAGGTAAGAAAGCATTATAATATATTTATCAGCATCTAACCTCATCTTATTTGAAAATTTGGGTATGCTCAGCATGTCCTACACTTGTAACCCAGCCAAGTAACATGACCCACTGTTCGACTTCTACTTAACTACAGTCAAAGAGGTTTAGAAAGCTAGACTTAAACAAAAACTCCTACACTGTGAGTACATTAGACTATTCATGTCAGTAATTTATTACCACAAATAAGCAGATCACTGGTAAGGACCTGCAGAGGAAGCTGACACTTCTCAGACTGCAAGGTCTGAAGGGGTGATCGGGGGCCACAATTTCCTCCTCTCCCTCCTACAGGAAAAGCTCTCCTTATCGTCAGAATTGCTGTTTGAAAGCTTCAGATCCTCTGGGAAGCAAGGGAGGTCAATGATGTTCATCAAGCCTGGCTCAAGTTCTAAGGGCTGTATGTGAGTGGCTCCCTCATTTTGAAGATAGACACCACATACTGAAGGCTTAAGTGACAGTCTGAATGAGGTGGCAACTGTTTGTGTGCATATTTGGAAATGTTGGTTATCTGTCACTCCTGGGTCCCCTCAAATGATCACTCTAAAATATTCAGTTGTTAAATGTTTTAATACTTTGCTCTAAAACTCCTGTGGTGACAATACCATGACAATAAGCTTTAAAAAGTCCACTTCTTTTCCTCACATACTAGTAAATATAACATCATTTTACCAAATAATACGGATAGAAATTGTGCTAGAAACTAAGAATGCTTAGTACATCCTGCCAAGGCAGTCCCCCAAGTACAATATCATAAGAAATGTGAGTTAATACTTGGATGATCCATTTTATTTTAGACTTTATAGGTCAGAATAAAGATTATACAAGCAGCTGTTAGTGAAAATTTTATAGTAATATGGTAATTTATGACCTTAGTCTCTTTCCTCAACTTTGTGTAAAATCAATAAAGACATGTTAGCTACTTTGACAAACGTGAAACAGGCTCCAGGAATGTTACCCACAGATGACTATTATAACAAAATCCAGACATTTACCTGGAATGAATTCATCTACACAAAGATATACATTCAAATTTGCATAGCTGTCAAATTAGAACTGTCTCTCAGCTCTATCAAAAAATAAAAGGAAAAAAAACCCATATAGTTGAGGTATTGTGTATTTCCATAATACAGTTTACAACAAAAACTCTTATTAAATACCCAGCATTATGTATGCCATAATTCACTAAGGAGCCACCTGTAAGGTAGTGTTTATTATTTTGCTATGAGGTGCATCTCCTACAGGAACAGTTTAGTTTAGAGGACAGATTATTTTTCTAGTTTCAGCTATGCCAATTACTTGGGCAAATTATTTCAAAAATACTTGAGCTATTTTTGGCTTCTGACTTATAAAATGAGGTGGCTGGAATAGAGCAGTAGTATCCCCGTAAGTGCGGAAAGCAAGGGGATAGCTTCATAAAGACTGCCTGATAGTTTTGTCGATAAGACAGATTTTTTCCAGAAATACTGTAAAGATTGTTTTCCAGAAGATCAGGAGTATTTGTATAATCTAACAAATACCTTAGGGACTCTGACGTTCTGGATTTGGGAACCACAGGACTAAGTGATCTCCAGATTCTTTCTGCACTAACAATTTCTGATTTGTTTGAGGTTTGCTAGGCAAATGTAAGAGGTCACAGAATTTAAATATTTACTCATCCACAATTTTTAAACCTTTTAATTTGTAACTAAGACTCACAAGGAGTTGCAAAAACAGTATAGTTTGTATACTTCACCCAACTTCCCTTAATAACATACTTGATAACCAGAGTATATTTTCAAAACCAGTAAATTGACATTACAACAGTATTAACTAAACTACAGAACTTGCTTTATTTCATCAATTTTTATATGCACTTTGTGGGGACTATGAAATTCCATCACAAGTATTGATTTGTGTAAATACCACCACAATCAGGACACAGGACTGTTCCATCACCACAAAGACACTCCCTCCTGCCAGTCTTTTATAGTTTGTCTCTATCCCCATCATTCATCCTTGGCAGCTACCCATCTCTTCTCCATTGCTATAATTTGTCATTTCAAGAAGTTCATATACATGAAATGATACAAGACATATGTAACCTTTTGAGATTGCCTTTTTGTACTTGGCATACCACTAAGATCCATAGAAATTGTTGCACGCAGCAAGTGTCTTTTACGACTGAGTAGCATTTCATTTATGGATGCAACCAGTTTATTTGCCCACTGAAGGACATTTAGGTTGCTTCTAGTTCTTGACTATCACAAATACAGTTGCCATGAACATCTGTGTACAGGATTTTGTGTGGGCAGACATTTCATTTCTGTGTGATAACTACCCAGGAGTGCAACTGCTGGATCCTAAGCATATGCTAACTTTGTAAGAAACTGCCAAACTTTTCTAGAGTGACTACCATTTCAGAGTCCCACCAACAATCCAGTTGCTCCACAGTCTTTCCAGTGCTTGGTATTGTCAGTATTTTTAATTTTAGTCACTTGCTAGGTGTATAGTGATATCTCCTTATGATTTTAATTTGCATTTTCCTAACGGCTGATGTTAATCATCTTTTCATGTGCTTGTCATCTCTTCAGTGAAATGTTTGTTCATTCGTCCATTTTGTAATAGGATCGTTTTCTTACTTTTGAGATTAGGGAGTTCTTCGTATATTTTGGATACAAGTCTTTTATTGGATATGTGACTTGCAAATATTGTCTCCCAGTCTGTAGTTTCTTTTCATCCTCTTGACAAGATATTTCACAGAACAAAAGATTTTAATTTTGATGAAGACCACTTTATCCTTTTTTTCTTTTTGTGGAACGTGCTTTTGGTGTAATCTCTTAGAACTCTTCACCTAACCCTAAGTCATGAAGATGTTTTTGTCTATAATTTTTACAGCTTTACTTTTTATATTGATATATGATCCATTTTGAGTTAATTTTTGTAAAAGGTGTGAAGTTTAGGTTGAAGTCCATTTTTCTGCTAATCAAAGTCCCCACTATCTATTGAAAAAAGTATCTGTCCGCCCCTCAATTA
The DNA here is from genome assembly GCF_011762595.2 of Tursiops truncatus. NCBI lineage: Eukaryota > Metazoa > Chordata > Mammalia > Artiodactyla > Delphinidae > Tursiops > Tursiops truncatus. The sequence goes on from NC_047036.1 coordinate 65,005,207, forward strand.
CTTTTGTATCTGTCACATAGCTGTTGGTCATACCTGTGTAAGTCTATTTCCAGTCTCCTAGTTTATTGATGTGTCTGTCCCTCCTCCGACACCACACCCTCTTGATTACTATAGCTACAAATTGTCTTAAAACCAGTTTGTGATTCCTCCACCTTTATTCTTCGTTTTCGATATTGTTTTAGCTATTCCAGTTCTTTTGCCTTTCCATACAAATTTTAGAATTAGCTTTTCTATTTCTACCAAAAAGAGCTGCTGGGATTTTGCTTAAATTTTGCACCCAAGGTTAGTGCCTCATTTCCCTCTCTAGAACTTCGAGAAGGATCCAAGAATGAAGGGGCTTTATTCACAGGTGGTGGGGGAGTAGGAGGTGGGATGGAGGGAATACACAGGAGGCAGAGGCAACTCACATCAGGGTCAAACATTTGGGTCTGAGGCACCTGTGGTGGATTTATGGGTCAGTCGTCACAGGACAGAGGCATCCTGGGTGTACCCAGGAGACAAGTGCGAACCATTGTAGCAGGGTGTCTTAACTCCCAGGCTTGTTCATCTTTATAGGTTTGGCTGAGGTCTCAGCGCTGCAGGAGCGAGACGCGGGAGTAGGTGGCTGTCTGTTCCACCCGGCCTTATAATCCGACCCCTCCTCCCTTCTGCGCGCCACCCCCCTACTGCCAGGGCCCCACCCTCCCGCAAGGGGTGCCCTCCCAGCACCTGAGCCCGGGGGTTAAACTGTGACCCTCAGCAGCCTCTTCTGTTACAGGCAGGCGAGGCCCAGGGGCTCCCCATTTGGCTCAATTACACCCATCTGGAAGCATCTGGTCAGCATTTGGGAATGGCTTAACCAGTAACTGTGCAATTAGAGGCACTAGGAAGCATTGGGACAGAAACCAAGAACTGCCAGTCCAGTTACTACATACAAATGTACCAAATTACTAACACTGCAGAAATACAAAGGATCATGAGGTATTACTACAAGCAACTCTATGCCAATAAAATGGACAACCTGGAAAAAATGGACAAATTCTTAGAAAACCATAACCTTCCGACACTGAACCAGGAAAAAATAGAAAATATAAACAGACCAATCACAAGCACTGAAATTGAGACTGTGATTAAAAATCTTCCAATAAACAAAAGCCCAGGACCAGTTGGCTTCACAGGCAAATTCTATCAAACATTTGGAGAAGAGCTAACACCTATCCTTCTCACACTCTTACAAAATATAGCAGAGAGAGGAACACTACCCAACTTATTCTATGAGGCCACCATCACCCTGATACCAAAACCAAACAAAGATGTCACAAAGAAAGAAAACTATAGGCCAATATCACTGATGAACATAGATGCAAAAATCCTCAACAAAATAGGAGCAAACAGAATCCAACAGCACATTAAAAGGATAATACACCATGATCAAGTGGGGTTTATCCCACGAATGCAAGATTCTTCAATATACGCGAATCAATCAATGTGATACACCATATTAACAAACTGAAGTAGAAAAACCATACAATCATCTCAATAGATTCAGAAAAAGCTTCTGACAAAATTGAACATCCATTTATGATAAAAACGCTCCAGAAAGTAAGCATAGAGGGAACTTCTCTCAACATAATAAAGGCCATATGACAAACCCACAGCCAACATCGTTCTCAATGGTGAAAAACTGAAACCATTTCCACTAAGATCAGGAACAAGACAAGGTTGTCCACTCTCACCACTATTATTCAACATAGTTTTGGAAGTTTTAGCCACAGCAATCAGAGAAGAAAAAGAAATGAATCCAAATTGGAAAAGAAGTACAGATGACATGATACTATACATAGAGATGACATGATACTATACATAGAGAATCCTAAAGATGCTAACAGAAAACTACTAGAGCTAATCAATGAATCTGGTAAAGTAGCAGGATGCAAAATTAATGCACAGAAATCTCTTGCATTTCTATACACTAATGATGAAAAATCTGAAAGAGAAATTAAGGGAACACTCCCATTTACCACTGCAACAAAAAGAATAAAATACCCAGGAATAAATCTACCTAAGGAGACAAAAGACCTGTATACAGAAAACTATAAGACACTGAAAAAAGAAATTAAAGATGATACAGATAGATATACCATGTTCTTGGATTGGAAGAATCAACACTGTGAAAATAACTATACTACCCAAAGCAATCTACAGATTCAGTGCAATCCCTATCAAACTACCAATGGCATTTTTCACAGAACTAGAACAAAAAGTTTTCACAATTTGTATGGAAACACAAAAGACCCCGAATAGCCAAAGAAACCTTGAGAAAGAAAAACTGAGCTGGAGGAATCAGGCTCCCTGACTTCAGACTATATTACAAAGCTACAGTAATCCAAGACAGTATGGTACTGGCACAGAAACAGAAATATAGATCAATGGAACAGGATAGAAAGCCCAGATATAAACCCATGCACATATGGTCACCTTATTTTTGATAAAGGAGGCAACAATACACAATGGAGAAAAGACAGCCTCTTCCATAAGTGGTGCTGGGAAAAATGGACAGCTGCATATAAAAGAATGAAATTAGAACACTCCCTAACACCATACACAAAAATAAACTCAAAATGGATTAAAGACCTAAATGTAAGGCCAGACACTATAAAACTCTTAGAGGAAAACATAGGCAGAACACTCTATGACATAAATCACAGCAAGATCCTTTTTAACCCACCTCCTAGAGAAAAAGAAATAAAAACAAACAAATGGGACCTAATGAAACTTAAAAGCTTTTGCACATCAAAGGAAAACAGAAACAAGACGAAAAGACAACCCTTAGAGTGGGAGAAAATACAAATGAAGCAACTGACAAAGGATTAATCTCACAAATTTACAAGCAGCTCATGCTGCTCAATATCAAAAAGACACACAACCCAATCTAAAAATGGGCAGAAGACCTAAACAGACATTTCTCCAAAGAAGATATACAGATCGCCAACAAACACGTGAAAGGATGCTTAACACCACTAATGATTAGAGAAATGCAAATCAAAACTACAGTGAAGTATCACCTCACACCAGTCAGAATGGCCATCATCAAAAAATCTACAAACAATAAATGCTGGAGAGGGTGTGGAGAAAAGGGAACCCTCTTGCACTGTTGGTGGGAATGTAAGTTGAGACAGCCACTATGGAGAACAGTATGGAGGTTCCTTAAAAAACTAAAAATAGAACTACCGTACAACCCAGCAATCCCACTACTGGGCATATACCATGAGAAAACCATAATTCAGAGTCATGTACCACAATGTTCATTACAGCTATATTTACAATAGCCAGGACATGGAAGCAAACTAATTGTCCATCAACAGATGAATGGATAAAGAAGATGTGGCACATATATACAATGGAATATTACTCAGCCATAAAAAGAAACAAAACTTAGTTATTTGTAGTGAGGTGGATGGACCTAGAGTGTCATAGAGTGAAGTCAAGTCAGAAAGAGAAAAACAAATACCGTATGCTAACACATATATATGGAATCTAAAAATAAAAAAAATTGGTTATGAAGAACCTAGGGGGAGGACAGGAATAACATGCAGACGTAGAGAATGGACTTGAGGACACGAAGAAGGGGAAGGGTAAGCTGGGACAAAGTGAAAGTGGCATGGACATATATACACTACTAAATGTAAAACAACTAGTGGGAAGCAGCTGTGTAGCACAGGGAGATGAGCTCAGTGTTTTGTGACCACCTAGAAGGGTGGGATAGGGAGGATGGGAGGGAGACGCAAGAGGGAGGGGATATGGGGATATATGTATATGTAGAGCTGATTCACTTTGTTATAAAGCAGAAACTAACACACCATTGTAAAGCAATTATGCTCCAATAATGTTTAAAAAGAAAAGCATATGCAAACTGACAATGTATTTAGCTCCTGCTCTAATGAAAGAGATATTTCTCATCTCTCCAAATCCTGTGGAATTGATTAGAGAATGGTACTATGTGTGTACGTCTATATTTGATATCTTTGGTTGAAATTTTCAGTGGAGATAGCCTGTTAAAGATAGAACATGTCTACGAAAACCAACTTGCTCACTGGTAATTTGGTACACCCCCCTGGTATTATTCAAGTTGTGTGTGTGAATAAAAGCTTTCCCCCTATTAAACAACAGAAAAAAGTACCAAATTAACATGTACGTCTTAGTAATGTCAAATATATTTCAATCAAAAAACAGCCTGTCTCCACCCTCGTGGAAAGACCATCACACAATTGCGACAAGTATAAGCACAGAGAGTACAAGTATAAGCACAAGTATGAAGTGTGAATTTGGGATCAGAGAAGTCTGAGGTGGGAGGAGCAGCAGGTGACCTGCCAGGCACTAGCTGAAGCTGGCTGGGGAATGCAGGTTTGAGCAAGTTGAGAGGTCGTGCTGCTGAGCAGGCAGAGAAAAGACAACACACAGGGTCTCCGATGCCAGGTATGGATACTGGTCTTGATCTTAATGGGAGATAGCCAAAAATTTCCATTTTCCAAAGATCTTAAACATAACTCAGAGAACAAATTAACTCATACCTACTAATGCTGCCAAAAGCAGTTCTTCAGATCACAGATTTCATAAGACTAATAAACTTTTTAAGATAATTTTACCGTTTTTTCCCATCAAAATCTTCAAGCAATTTGTGGACAGAGGACCCCTATGTACCCAACCAACACCCACTTCAATTATCAAAAGACAACCGACCCATCTGGACCATTTCTACCTAGTCACTTCCACTACTTTGTGTGCCTCGAAATAAATCTCAAGGTCAAAATCTTTATTACTGACAAGCTCAAGACAAGAGTACTTAGATCAATCTTTCCATAACTGGTCTCCCTTACGCCTTAATTTGCCTGGGATACACTTCCATTAACTCCTGTCTACTAAACTGTGTAGTGCCTAGTTTTGCTATCATAAACACAAAATTACCAGATGGATCCTGGTGACCTTTAGATAAATGAAAATCACCAGAGCAGGGAGTAACCTGACCATAGTATCTATCATATTGGGTCCCTAAGGAGATGGATCCAGGAATGTACATTTCTCAGGGATCCCAAGATGATTCCCACTAGAAGCTCAAAGAGTTTTTTAGGCCCTTACACAGGAACACTGTATATTTATTTCAGATTTAAGCAATATTGTTTATTCCACGGAGAAGGGGAAAATATCTATTATCAATTCCATTTACTCTAGAAAATCCTGAATTAACTGTTTTCTCAATCTCCTAAAATTGGTAAAGCATACAATGCATCTCTGTGGTGAGAAAAGACACAAAACATATTTTTGGCATATGGAAATTTATTACTATCCTGCTTTCATCATCAAAACTTATGATCTTGGTCTTTCCTTCTTGCCTTTATATAAGGCCAAAAGAGAGACATTGGCTACTTTGACAACCTTAAAGCGGACTCCAGGAATGTCACCAACAGCATGACCTTTGCGACCAAATCCAGCAACCAGAACTTCATCATTTTCCTGGAATAAAATCAACAGTTTACTTCTGGTGTAAGTGGCAATCACCAAAAATACCCATTTATCCTATAAACAACTGAGGGAAACAGCTGCTACCCCAGAAACAGAAACAGACTAAAACACTTACCTCAATAAAATTCAAACAACCATCATTGGGTACAAAGGCGGTGATTTTTTTGCCATTCTTGATTAGTTGAACCCTGACACACTTCCTGATGGCAGAATTCGGTTGTTTGGCTTCAACCCCTCTGAAACATAAACAGCATGTAACACAGTAAGTTGGCTTTCTGAAAAGGGACACATTTTAGTTCATTAAGCGTAAAACTTATTAGAAATTGTAGTATTCCTACCTTTTCAACATAATCCTAAATTGCTAAACTTAAACGAAGTTTTTCTTTAGTCTTAGTTTCATTAGACCAATAGGGGAAACTTCTGGCCTCTTTATAGTTGTAAAACACGAACCAAGAAATAGAGCTAGAAATCCTGGATTCAAATCAGTACCACTAAATTTGATGGGATCATTTCGTAAAGTCAAAAAACAGTTGAGTGCTTGCAAATTCATGTGGCTCAATCTTAGCTGTAGAACATCAGGCAAGAAACTTCTCCATATTAGTTTTCTCACCGGGAAAGATGTAATTGTAAAGATGAAATAGTTGATGGGTGCGAATTACTTAGAATAGTTTCCACACATATTAAGCTCTCATAATGTCCCTTGTTTCATTATCGCTACTTTCTCCCCTCCGATGCCACCCCAATTCCTTCCAAACTAATGTTGAAAGTTTAAAAACCTCTGGAAATTATTTAACTTCCCAAAAGACACAGACACATAAAAACCTAGAATTTACATCAAGCCTTCTTTAAGCGCATCTATCCCGAGTTACCATACTAAAACCATGAAGTAAACAGCGATGGACTTTCACTTACACTTTTTCAAGCACAATTCCCTTGGCATGGGAAGCACCTCCAAAAGGGTTGGCCTTCAGGGCTGTGCCCAAATGGGCTTTCTTGTACTGCTTATCATGCCACTTCTGGTCTCGTCGGTGGCTACGGAGCTTCCTGGCAGTACGAAGACCGCGACACTTGCCTAAAATTGAAAATCACCTTAGATGCCCAGTAAAAACACCCGAATCTTATTTTACATTATCTCAGGTACTAGCCTCTTCTAGACTACAGGCCGGTAGGCTCTGACATCACACCCTGGCCCTAATACGAACCGCAAAGTTTCCCTTGAACCATCTAAGACGTGGACACAAGCGCTCCAACAGGTGTGCTCTCCCCAACGAATGAAGCCCCGCGCCAAAGCTCGGGGGGAAGCGGCGCCCTCCCCAACGCCCCCGCGTCCCTCTCGAACTCCGGCTCCGCGGCCTCCGAGCAGCCCTGGCCCTTTCCCGCCCGGCCATGTGCCTGCGGCAGCGGCGCTCCCCCGGCGCTCCCCATCTGCACCCCACCGTGGCTCTCCCTCACCGTTCTGTTTCTATCTGCCCGCCCGTCCCCGAAACCCCAGTTTGCTCGCGCAGCCCCCTCACCCCGGCCCGGGACACCTCACCCATGCTGCCGGCGCCAGGGACCTGAGCGAAAGAGAGAAGCAGCGCAGGAAGGAACCACAAACCATCGCGAGCAAGCCCCGCCCAGATGAGGACCCTTGCGGCTGTCTGCGCAGCGCCTGGTCCGGCTGGTGCCTCGCGGTAGAAAACGAGAAGTCTGCACCACTTTCCAGAATCTGCGTCATGTTTAATTTGTGCGCAATTCAGAGATATCTAATTTGCACTGGGGTTTATTTCTTTTTATGTGAATGCCTTAGACAGAAGGAACAGGTACTACCAATCCCAGAAGCCTTTGCACGAGCCCCGCTCATGACGCAGGCGCCCTGGGCAAACCCACAGGGCGGGCTTTGTGGCGCTGGGTCGGAGGATGGAGAGGTCAGGCGTGTGGGTCTACGTGCTGTCGAGTGGAGGCCTTTTGCTTACAGTTTGGAAAATTAGACCTCGGAGCCTTAACTCCTACTCACAAGAAGCACAGTAAATTGAAAAATGTTTAGTGAAGCAAGGTGACGTAGTATTTAAAAACCCATGCTTTAGTGAGAGACCCGGCCTTAAACCTCAAAGCTGCCGTCTTGGTTGTGGAATCTTGGGTGATTCATTTAATTGAGTCTTTAAACTTCAGTTTCTCTTGGAGAATGAAATAGATATGAAAATTTTCTGGGATGTTGGTTCATTCCACAACTAGTTTTTAAAATGTATTCTCTGTTCCCGGCACTGTTCTAGGCACTTGAGGATACAACAGTTAACAAGAGAGTGAAGGTTTCTGCTCTTATAAAGTCTATATTCTAGGTACGAGAAGACAAAATATAAGTGTATTTAAAATAAAAAGATAGTTTTATATATGGATAAGGTGCTATAGAGAAAATGCAGTTGGTTAGGTGATAGTGACTTGGGGATGTAGGTGGCTACCTTGGGTAGGGTGGTGTTACAAGGTATCTCTGTGGCGATTACATTTGAGCTGAGATCCTAAAGAGAGGGAGCCATTCAGACAAGTGTATGGGTAAAACCTTCCAAGAAGAGGGATTCTCCATAAGTAGAATGGGCTGGTGCTTCTCAAGAACTGAGGGATCAGGGAGGGGGGAGCTGAGTGCTTGAAGAGTAGTGTGGTAATAGGTGAGGTTTGAGAGGTGCACAGGGTCATATGGAGCCTGTAGACCATGGTCAAGACTTTGTTTACTCTTCCTGTGATTGAATGCCTTTGGAAAGTTTTCAGCAGGGGAGTAACAAGATAGGGTTTATATTTTTTATAGTTTCACTCTGACTATTGTGAGGAGAAAAAAACTGTAAGATGAATCTGTGAAGCCAGTTGGGAGGGTGTTAACGCTACTTCAGTTGGGAGATGATACCCTTCTCAGTCCAAGGTGGTAAAAGTGGTTGGATTAGATTTACAGTTTGATGGTAGAGCCAACAGGATTTGCTCAGGACTGTAGGATGTGAGAGGGAAGTTAATTATGATTTGCGACCTGAGCAACTGAATGACTTGTGTTATTTACAGAATGGAAAATACTGGGAGAGGAGCAGATTTAGAAAGAGATATTAAGGGTGCTGTTAAGGATGCGTTAATTTTGAGAAGCTTGTTAGACTTCCAGGTAGGGATGTGAGGTGGGCAGTTGGATATACGGGTATGGTGTTCAGGAGAGTCATCAGTGAATAGATTGCATTGAAAGCCATGGCTCTGAGTGAGATCGTTTAGGGGATGACTGTAGGTGGAACAGAGAGAGGTTGGAGGCCTGAGCCTTAGGCACATGGAAACTTAGTGGTATGAAGAGAAGCAGATGAAGCGAAATAGACTGAGAAGGAGTGGCCAATGCCGTACTCTAATCAAAGCCAAGTGAAGAAGGTGGAAGTGAGCAAGTGTGAAGGAAGGGTAAGATGAGGACTGAGAATTGTATTTTGGATTTGGCAATGTGGAGGTTGTTGGTGCCTTTGTCAAGAGGGGATCCCGTGGAGTGGTGAAGATGTAAGCTTGATTGGGTTGGAGTCAGAATATGGGAGAGAAGGAACTATAGACAGCAATTATGGACAGTTTTTGCAAGGAGTTTTTCTATAATGTGCAGAGAAAGGGGGCCATATCTGGAGAGGATTGTGGAGCCAGGATGGATTTAAGAGGGCACATTTTATGACATTTTTGTATACTGATGGGATTATTCCAGTAGAGAAGTAAAAAATAGATAATTCATAGAGAAAAGGGATGACTGCATGAGCAAGTCCTTGAGTAGACTAGAGGGGTGCCTAAGTGGAGGAATTTTTTTTTTTTGGCTGCGCATGCGGCCTGTGTGATCTTAGTTACAGTCCAGGGATCGAACCTGCACCCCATGCAGTGGAAGCGCAGAGTCTTAACCACTGGACCACCAGGGAAGTCCCTAAGTGGAGGAGTTGACCTGAGGAATAATAACAATTTATCTACAGTAATAGAGAAGGCAGAGTATAGGGGTACAACTGCAAGTAAATTGGAAGATCTTTTGATAAGAAGACGTGGAACTTCTCTTTTGACTACTCTTATCTCAATGAAATTAGCAGGGTCATCAGTGAAGAGAAGGAGTAGGGAAAAGAGGTTTGAGTAGAGGGGGTAAGATGTGAAATCACGTAGGATAACAATGCTAGCATTAAATAGTACTTACTGTGTGCCACATATTTTATGTGCCTTACATATATTAACTCATTTAATTCTCATAATTCTGAAAGGTAAATACTTTTATTACCTCTTTTACTGAGGGATAGTGTCTTAATCCAGTCACACTACTGTAACAGAATACCATAGACTGGATGGCTTATAAACAGCAGAAATTTATTTCTCACAGCTCTGGAGACTGGAAAGTCCAAGACAAAGGTGCTGGAAGATTTGGTGTATGGTGGGAGCCCGCTTCGCGGTTCATAGACTCTTTTGCAATAACCTCAAGTGGCAGAAGGTCCAAGGCAGCTCTGGGGTTGCTTTTATTTATATTCTGTTTTTTTGTTGTTGTGTGTTTTTTTCCAGTTTTATTGAGATATATTTGACATTTTGGACCCTCCTTATAGGAGTACTAATCCCATTCATGAGGGCTCCACCCTCATAACCTAATTTACTCCCAAAGGCCCCCCACCTACTAATGCTATCACATTGGGGATTAGGTCTCAACATGAATTTTGCCTTCTAATTTAGAAGTGTGGGAGGATAGATTGACAAGAGAATGTAGGATTGTTGAACAATTTTGAGGACCCATTTGAAACCGTAGTTACAAAGTTACATCAGTTAGCATGGTTTTGTGTATTGTTCAGATTCATTCAGTGTAGTGACTGAGTAGGTAGAGAGTTAGCTTTTAACACGCCTGGGAGTGGGATCTAGTTAGGTGAATGTGATGGAGGAAGGGCAAGGGAGTTGAGAGTATAAGGAATCTCTCTTTCCATGAGATTGAAGCTGGAGGAGTAAAGAGCCAGAGATAGGCAAAACAGTTCTGAAGGCCTGGCCCTACCAGATATGAGAAATTTCTATGAGGCTAAGTAAGATAGTGCAGCATTAGTACAGAAGTAGATAAATTGACTAATGAATAGAATAGAGAGCTCAGCAAAAGACTCCTATAGAATTAGTATAGAATATTATTAAATGACAGAATTAGATGTCAGATCAATGTGTAAAGGAAGGATTGTCAAACAGATGGAACTACACAAAAAGTGGTTACCCAAAGTAAATTGAATCACCATCTCAGGCTAAAAACAAAAACCAACTCCAGGCAGACTTGAGGGCCTGTATGTCAGCAATACAATTTTAAAATTCTTCATAGAAAACAAAGGTGAATATCTCCATGAACTTAGGAAAGGAAAATATTTCTAAAGAAGAAGAAAAGTATGATACATTTGACCATATTAAGAACCTTTGTTCAACAAAAACACCTGAAAGAAAGCAAAAAAACAAGTTACAAACTGAGTTGATATTCACAGGAAGTGTTCATATAAAGTTGGGATGGTTTGTTGCTTGAAAGTTCAGTAAAACATCCTGTAAAATCATCTGGGCTGGGTGTTTTCTGTGTGGGAAGGTAATAAACCTCAGCTTAAATATCTTTAATTAAATCTCTCATTTAAACTAAATCTCTTAATTTACAGAACTATTCGAGAACTGTGATTTCTTCTCGAGTCAGACCTGGTAAGTCATTTTTTTAAGTTTGTCTATTTCATCTAAGTTTTCAAAATTGTTTCATAAAGCTGTTATGACATTCTCTTATGCATGAATATATGTATTTTTGTATATATGTACATATGTATTTTATATATATTTGTTTTTGGAAGGTTTTTAACAGTGAATATATAGTACTATATATAGTATATAGTACTATACAGGTTATCTCTTTCATTTTGAGTGAACTTTGGTAATGTGTGCCTTTCAAGGAATTTGTCCATTTCATCTAAGTTGTCAAATTTATGGACATAAAGTTGTTTGTACTATTCCTTTATAATCTTTTAAATATCTGTAGATTTATAGTGATGTCTTATCTTCCATTCCTGATATTGGTAAGTTGTATCTTCTTCCTCTTTTTTTCTTGGTCAGTTAGAAGTTTTGTAATCTTACTGATGTACTCCAAGAACCAACTTTTGCTTTCACTGATTTTCTCTATTGTTTTTCTGCTTTCATTTTTATTGATTTCTGGTCTTTTTTATTATTTACTTTCTTCTGCTTGTTTTAGACTTAAATGGAAGCTTATGTCATTGATTTGAGGTCTTTGTTCTTTTTTAGTATATGTAGTATGGCTATCCTTCTAAGTACTGCTTGAGCTGCATGCTGTGAGTTTTGATATGTTATATTTTAATTTTAATTCATTTCAAAACATCTGCTAATTTCTCTTTTGATTTTCTTTTTGACCTATGGATTATTTAGAATTGTGTTATTTAATTTCCAAATATTTGGAGATTTTCTAAATATCTGTGTTACTTATTTCTAATTTAATTCCATTATGGTCTAAGAACATCCTTTTTTGATTGCAATATTTTTAAAATGTGTTGAGGTTTGCTTTATGGGCCAGAATATAGTCACTCTTGGTGCATTCTGTATGTACACTTGAAAAGAAAGTATATTTTGCTGAGGAAGAATGTCCTATAAATGTTAATTAGCCCAAGGTGGTTGATAGTGCTGTTCAGGTCTTCTGTATCCTGTATTCGAGATGATAGTGACATTATGTGGAGAGAGTGGGGATCAGAGTTGGATGTTGGGTTATGTTTACTTTAGGTAGTGGGTTTAATTATTACATTATTATATAAACCAACAAGTAAATAAAGCATGAACCAATGGTCAGAATGTGTTCTGAACCAAGGATTTTGATTACTATGAAAATTTTTTAAAAAGGATTTAATTTTTGTTTTTGGAGCTTTGAATTTTTTACTTCGTGATAAAGAACTTATTATGTAATTTGGAGCCTGAAAGGAGACAGAATTTCCTTTGACCTTGGACCCTGAATGGAGACAGAATTTCCTTTGACCTTGGACCCTGAATTTTCTAAAACAGTACCCAAACAAGAATCAGCTTGAGGAGTTAGAGGAAAAGAAAGCTGCCATGGCTAAAGTGTAGTGAGCCAGCTGGAAAACAGAGGAAGGTGAAGTCCAAGAGGTGGGCAGGATCAGCTCATGTCCAACCTGTAGGCCAGGATAAGGAGTTTGGGTTTTATTCTGAGTGTGATGAGAAGCCACTGGAGGCTTCAGGTGAAAGAATGACAAGATCTGATCTGCATCTTAAAAATATCACTGTGTCTGCCATGGTAGGCCACCACAGAGAGACAAGAGAGGACTCGGGCTATCCAAGGAGGGGACTGTTGCAATAGAATAGGTGAGAGATCATAGATAAGTAGCATTGGAGGTGGAGAGATGTCATAAGGGTCAGGATATAATTTGGAGTTAGATCATGTTGGAAAGAGCAAAATCATTGACATCATCATCATCACTATCACCACCACCACCATCATGAACATCTAACAGATATTGAGTACTGTTTAGTGTCAGGCTTAGGATTTCACATGCATAATTTCTTTTATCTTCAAAACAACTCCTATGTGGTAGGTGCTGTTATTAGACCCATTTTACCATTTAAGTTGAGACTTAAAGAAGTTAACTTTCTTAACCAGAACACATTTGTTGGTTTCCAGATTAGTTATAAGACACAATTTTGATTTTTAAAGAGTTTAGAAAAATTTTTGATGAATGTAAAGTAAATGTGGTGCAAAATTGATGGGAAATAATTTTCTAGCCAGTAAAACACCAGGAAATCTAAGGGGTATAGTTGTTAAGATTAAAGTATTCTTAATATAAATTGCAACCCCATATCCATGGGTTACTAGAGATATGTGAAAACCGACAGACACTTCGTCACAGAAGATCCTGTTTGGTAGTTCATAAAATGTTGGGGGGAACAGGGGCAGGAAGGAGAACAAGTTTTTCCTAGTATTTCCTCCAAGTAGAAGGTGTTAAATTAGTTTAACTCCTTATTTCTCTGCCAATCTACTCATTCCATGCCAGGTGAGATGAGGTGACATCTCTCTTCATGTGGTAAATTTAGAAAAAATAGTTTAGGCATGTTCACTTCTTCCTTTTTTCCTTTTTGGGACCCAGCCTGCCATGGAGCACACATTTCCTCCTGTTTCTTCTGGGGCAGGTCTCTCTTCCCTATTGAGAGCCTAGTGCTGCTGTGATAGGCTGCCATGTCTGTCTTCTGCGGGGAGGGGTTCAGTTACAATCCATTTTGCTCCTGCACTAAGCTTTGTCCTCCAACCTGGCCTTTCTAATAAAGATGGTATTTGGGCCTCTGCTTGTCTTACTCCTTGTTTTATATCTCAGTTTAGCACTCAGGTGGGGCAGAAGAGTATTATTATTTGACTTCTCTCAGAGCCCGCCAACTAAGAAGAAAGATTGATCTTCATAAATTAGATCAGTTGATGAGGAGACTTAGGTCAAGGGTGATGCTGTTTCTTTGTTCTGTATGGGCAAGAAGTTAGCTTTGGGGAAGAATGGCTAAGAGTTTTAACAATGTTGACAATTGATTCTGGAGCATTTGGAATGGTTAGAAGTTACTCCTAGTGTTTTAGCTATAAAAATGGAGGCATTAGTTGCTGTGGAAGTGTGACAAGATAAAATAACAGCTTTATGGGGCTTCCCTGGTGGCACAGTGGTTGAGAGTCCGCCTGCCGATGCAGGGGACACGGGATCGTGCCCAAGCGGCGGAGCCGCTAGGCCCGTGAGCCATGGCCGCTGAGCCTGCGCGTCCGGAGCCTGTGCTCTGCAACGGGAGAGGCCACAACAGTGAGAGGCCCGCGTACTGCAAAAAAATAAAAATAAAAAAAATAACAGCTTTAAGTGGGGAAGAATAAGCAGTAAAAGTAAGACCAGTGAGTATACGCTCTGTATAACTACTATTAATAAGTGTTGAGTGCTTCATTTTACCTGATTAAATTATTAAACACAACTTTTCCTGTATCCAAAATTAATGAGATTTCTTATCCTCTCATTCTAGCTACTTTTTGATGTAGTTGTTTCTTCTCATATACCTATTCTGTGGAACTAAAGAAATATGTGTATTGCCATATAATCTTACTAACATTCAAGCCTGATCTTTAAAATCTTGTTATTTAATTAAACCTCTGTGTAGGATCTAAGGGGAATTGACAGTGCTGTTCTTTGATGCCCTTTGTGAAGTTCCTGGAAGAGAGTTATCATTTTAATATGCATGTTAGAAGTTATTCTCCAGGTGTTCTCTAACTTGGCTGAAAACCAAACAAAAGAAAATAGGCCTCTATTTCATCAGGGACCTTTGAATTATAAGAAATGAAAGATAATTTTTCTCACTAGGAAAAGAAAATAACTTTCTTCACTCAATGGAACATTAAGTTTTAGAATCTTATTCCCTGGAGAGGTTTAAGAACCTGTAGATGGGCCAAATCTTTGCTGTCTGAGTTCAGTGGGGACCAGTTGATGTTTGTGATGGAGAATGGCTGGTGTCACTCTTTCTGCCTTTTCATTCCATAGTAAAATGAAGTTTCACCAGGACTATTTGTAGATTATTTAAATGTAATAATATTATAATATATAAATATAAAACTTTTATGAAAGTAAATGTGTAAAGTTTTGAGCATTTTCTGTTACTAAGATTTTTATTGTTTAAAGGACTTTAAATAAGGTTAAACAAGATTTTTTTCCATAAATTGAAAAAAAAAGAAAAAGAAGGAATGAGGAAGTGGAGGAAGAGAGGAAGAAAAGAAGTGAGGGGTTCTGGGTTTTTATAGCTACACAAAGGACAGAGGTAATTTTTCCACTGCTCTAAAACATTACTTTTTGATCTTGTTGGTTCTAGCAGTCATTACTGATTATGAAGATAACCCAAATGAATGAATCTATAACCAGTTCATATATAAGATCATTTTTTGTACTATGTGCCAATGAATTTTGAAATTTACTTATATAGGTTTTCAGTTAAAATTTCCAGGCTTATGTTAATTATGCAGCAGACAACATCTTGGATTTTACCGAGTAGTTGTACATAATGCTCTGAAGTATTAATTTTTGTCCAAAGAATCCGTTTTGCTCTTTCTATAAACGGCAGCTTAAAGTATAGGGCAACATCAAAAAGCACATATTCTCAATGTGAGTTTTATTTTATGAATTAAAACTCTGATTCCTGTCTGTTGAGGTGAGGACTGTGCAGGTGCCTGTGAGAGCATTTTTGAGAGTAGTAGAGGCATTTTCTTCCCTAGGAAAGCTGCTTCAACTCTTCAAAGGAGATAGTTATGACTCATCTCTTATCTCTTTATCTATTATATACCTGCCTCTCTCCCCCTCATCTAATCAGCCGTTGCTTGGAGTGGAGGTGGGACTTCAGAGAAGTTTGCTAGGTGAAACGTCCCCAAGGTGTTTACCCCAGCAATTATGTGTTCACATCTCTGCATATCACTCGTTTGAGATCTTTTTTGGGGTGAAGACTAGGTCCTTTTTACCTTGTATACCTGGCATCTAGCATATGACAATCAATGTTTGCATAATGGACAGATTTATGAAACATCAGACCTCCTGGTTCAGTTTAGCTTGAGAAACGAGAATGTAAAAGTGTGCCACTAATTTGGCACATTATCCACATTCCATGAAGTCAAAGGGGGATCTCAAGTAAGAAACATTAACATTTAAATCAAAAGCACTTGTGTTTCATTTGCTAACCTGATTCTAATCAACTCAAGTTGATTTGATGAAAATTGGTAGAAATCATGGCAGCAGTTAGGCTCTGAACTGGATAAAGAGTCCGTATTAGTCTGGATTCTCCAGAGAAAACCAATAGGAGATATATACATATATATGCACACATATGAATATGAATATATGATTTAATATAGGAGTTGGCTTTTGCAGTTATAGAGGCTAAGAAGACCCAACATCTATAGTCAGCAAGCTAGAGACCCAGGAGAGCCAATGTTGTATAGTTCCATTTGTAGTCTGAGTCAGACAGGAAAAAACGGATGTCCTTGCTACAAGACAGGTAGAGAAAGTGAAGTCTCCCTTACTCTACCTTTTTGTTCTGTTTGGACCTTCAGTGGGTTGGATGAGGACCACTCACCTTGGAAAGGGCAATCTGGTTTGCTCAATCTACTGATTCAAAATGTTCATCTCATTCAGAAACACCCTGAGAGACACAACCAAGTATCTGGGTAGTTAACAGCCCAGTTAAGTTGACACACATTAACCGTCACAGAGTCATACCCCTGACAAGGAGCAAGAAGTACATACATAATATGGTATTTTGCTAATAAACTAATGTAATGTGGGTTTTGTCCATTTGCATTTTCAAGCTACTGAATTTGATGGAATACTTGAATTAGTTGATTTTCTAGCTACAATTGCCTAAATATTCGGGCGCTAGGAGTCACAGCCATGTGGCATGAAGTGAGAATTAATTATGTAACATTTTTGATAGGTTTATTCATTATTCTGTACACTTTATTTAGCACCAACTTGGACCAGCAGCGTCTTGGTGTACATCAGTTAATTAGACATGTTCCCTGCCCTCACGGAGCAGGCCTTCTTATGAGGAAACACAATGCAAATAAGTAACAAGAAAATAAATGTCTTGGTACCAATTGTGATATATGTTATGATGAGAGTGAACAGAAGGCAGGGAGAGCTAGAGGGGTGTGAGGTGATCCCTACAGAAAGAACAATATGTGCAGAGTCATTGAGGTGCAAAAAAGCTTGGCATATGGAGGGTGTTGAGAAGCTGAGTGCAAGCCAATGTGCTGGAGCATGGTGGAAGAAGGGTGGCCATAAATGAGGCGAGAGAGACCAGCAAGGGCCAGGCCATGCAGACTTTGTAGGAGGTATATGGATTTGGATTTTGAATCAGCGTGCAAAGACCATTGTAATTGATTTGAACATTTGACTAATGCGATTTTCAGTCTGAGAGCATTTGGATGAATAGAGACTGTGGTCTGACAAACGCTAGATGCTCCTTGAAGTAAATATTAGAATTAAGATAGATCCATTTTTTTCCCATGAGAACTCAATTCTGTATACTTATATATGATTATGGAAGATAGATTTTTGATATTCATATTTTCAGGTAACATTTTGTTTAATAATATATAGTAAATCAGAAGATGAAGCAAATCCAAGTATTTTCAGTTGAAAAAAAGGCAGCATGGATGTACAACTTCCTGTTCTCTCATGGAAAATGTTGAGGGAATATTTTCCATGCACCTCTGTATTTTCTGTTTATCTTGTAAGTCACTAATTGCTCTTCGTTTTGGAATATCTTTAGGATGTTTGTATAGCGAACAGCCTTGAAAGGTAGAAATAATGTCTTTCTCTCTAGCAGAGGGGCAGGTTTGTTTACAGCCTTGGAAACTCAGGGTTTTTCTCCTGAAATGAAACCCACCGTGTGTACAAGCATCCATCTGGGCCCGCCTATATTGCTTTATGGGCAAAGGGAACTAACACAAATAGACTGATGCTCATACTGCTTGTTCTGTGGTGAGTAGTAAATAAAGTCCTTTGTCTCTGACCCATGAGTCTTGTCTTCTGCTAGTATGCATGAAGCCATAACAGGCTAACCTGTTAGCTCCCAAGTTGGGAAAAACCTCAGACCTTCAAAGTTTTGGACAGAGACCCCTTAGCTGTCTGAGCAGGCAGGTACAATGCCACACAGGTGATACCCTGTGCTTTGCAGTCTGCAAGCTATCATATTAGCATTTTTTTTGTCACTGATTTTCTCCTCCAGAGTCACAAGATGAGCTATTCTCAGACAATCACATCTTAAGTGTGACTTCTATTCTAAAATACATGTGTGAAACCTACTAACTACTAATTATTCTGCCTTAAATATTCTTAACCAAGTGGGAAAAAATTTCGACACCAGCAAGAATGCTATATTAAAATTTTAGAATCATCCAGTCATAAAATACATTAAAATGATACTTGATTTAAATAAAAAATGTTGTATATGTGTATGTGCCTGAAAATATAAAGGAAGCGTATTTTCAAGAAAGTTTGTTACATGATAAGCACTAAGGGACTAACACTGTGGTTTCTGAGTGTTCACAGAACCATTATTATCACAGTACAGGATCACCATGGGCTTGGGCTCTCACCTCCTCCTGACCAGGCGTTTGAGGAGCAATGTGATCAGCTACTCCTTCTACTACTGCGGGAGACTATGAGGTATTGCTCGGGCAGCTGGAGATGTTCTGTGTTTGCACTGTCCAGTACAGCAGCCACTAGCCACATGTGGTTATTGAGCACTTGAAGTTTGGTTAGTCTGAATTGAGATGTGTATAAGTGTAGATTAAATCAATATACCAGATTTCAGACTTAAGGCAGAAAAGGAAGGTAAAATATCTCATTAATAATTTTAAAAATTACTTATGTTTGGAATAATATTTTAGATGTATCAGGTTAAATAAAATATATTATTAAAACTAATTTCACCTGCTTATTTTTAATTCTTTCAATGTGGCTACTAGAAAACTTTAAATTACATATGTACAATAGCTCTTATTTTATTTCTACTGAGCAATGTTTTAGATCTTTGCTACTCACAGAGCAGTCCTCAGGCAAGCAGCATCAGCATCATCCGGAAACTTGTTAGAAACAAAGAAGCTCATGTCCCACCCCAGACCTACTGAATCAGGATTTGCATTTTTAGAAAATCTCATGTGATTTGTATGCATGTTAAAATTTGAGTAGCAGAGAGTCCTTAAGACTAGGATTGCCAGATTTAGCAAATAAAAGTACAAGATATCCAGTGGAATTTAGTTTTCAGATAAACAACAAATAATTTCTTAGTATAGTATGTCCCAAGTATTACATGGGGCATACTTAGTAATAAAATTATTTGTTTTTTTATCTGAAGTTCACATTTAACCAAGTGTCCCGAATTCTATTTGGCAACACTGCCTATGACAAAACTCCTCCTGCCCAGACCTGTCTTGCTCCTTGAAATTCCATGGAATCAGGAAGAGGACAGAAAGGTAAAAGAAAAGGCTAAGGGTGGAAGTTGGGTGCAGTGAAAGAACAGAGAAGAAAGGAAATACATGCTGAGAAGTAGGAATAAGATGGGGCATGGACAGACCTTTTGTATTTTATAATTTTTATTAGCAATTTTCTTCCTTACTTCTGTTTTCTCCCACTTCTCCCAGTCATTGTGATTTAATCTCCTCATTTTCTATAGGGCTCCCTAGAGCCATGTTAGAAGATGGTATTTGTGCAAAGTGGACAGTGAGGAAGGTAGTATCTCATCAGGGTCAAGTCCCAAGTCTTCCTATAATGCATCCTCTCTGAAATGCCACTTACAAATAGCCCCTTTCAGCTACCAGTAGTTTGCCATTAAAAAGATCAAGGTTCTTAAGTGTCAAAAATGCTGACACTTGGGCTTCCCTGGTGGCGCAGTGGTTGAGAATCTGCCTGCTAATGCAGGGGACATGGGTTCGAGCCCTGGTCTGGGAAGATCCCACGTGCTGCGGAGCAACTAGGCCCATGAGCCACAACTACTGAGTCTGTGTGTCTGGAGCCTGTGCTCCACAACGAGAGGCCACGACAGTGAGAGGTCCGCGCACCGCGATGAAGAGTGGCCCCACTTGCCACAACTAGAGAAAGCCCTTGCACAGAAATGAAGACCCAACACAGCCAAAAATAAAAATAAGTAAATTAAAAGAAGGCTCAACATTAAAAAAAAAAAATGCTGACACTTGCATTTTGGAGGATTTTCTTTATTGTGACTTTTTAATTGTATGTTTTTATACAAAACAACTGTTAGGAATTTTGTTTGTTTGATGCTTTTTAGGTGGTGGTGGGTTGAAGTGGAGGCTGGCAAAGAAGGAATAACAATAGATATTCTTTATTTAGCTAGGCATTGAAGTAAGAAAAGGCTTTCATCTGTGTTAATTATTTAAAATTTTATTATATTGTGATAAAAACACAATATGAGATGCAGTCTCTTAACAAATTTTTAAGTGTGCAGTACAGTATTGTTAAATATAGATGCAGTCTTGTACAGCAGATCTCTAGAATGTATTAATATTGCTTAAATGAAGCTTTGTGCCAGTTAATTAGCAAGTCCTATTTCCTCGTTCCCCAGCCCTTGGCAACCACCATTCCACTCTTTGATTCTATGAATTTGCCTGTATTAGACACCTCATATAAATGGAATCATATAGTATTTGTGACTGGCTTATTTCACTTAGATAAATGTCCTCAAGGTTCATCCATGTTGTCACATATTGCAGAATTTCCTTTTTATTTAAAGGCTGAATAATATTTCATTGTATGTATATATCACGTATTGTTTATCCATCCATCCATGAACAGAGACTTAGGTTTTTTCTACCTCTTGGCTATAGTGAATAGTGCTGCAGTGAAAATGGGAGTGCTAATATCTCTTTGAGATCCTGATTTCAATTCTTGTGGATAATGATCCATAAGCGCAATTGTAGGATCATATGGTAGTTCTATTTTTAATTTTTTGAGGAGTCTGCATATTGTTTTCCATAGCAACTGCACCATTTTGTATTCCCACCAACAGTGTACATGGGTTCCGATTTCTCCACATCCTTGCCAACACTTCTTTTTTTGATAATGACCACCCTGACAGGTGTGAGATGATGTCTCTTTGTGGTTTTGATTTTTATTTCCCTGATGATTAATGACACTGAGCACTTTTCATATACATGTTGGCCATTTGTGTGTCTTCTTTGGAGAAATGTCTATTCAAATTGTTCACCCACTTTAAAATTGTGTTATTTGTTTTATGCTATTGAGTTGTAGGAGTTCCTCATATATTTTGGAAATTAACCCTATATCAGACGTATGTTTTGCAAATACTTTCTCTCATTCTATAGGTTGCCTTTTCACTCTGTTGATTGTTTCCTTTGCTCTGTAGAAGCTTTTTAGTTTGATGTAGTCCTATGTCTGTTTTTGCTTTTATTGCCCATGCTTTGGGAGCATAGCCATAAAATTATTGACAAAACCAATGTCCTGAAGCTTTTCCCCTATGCTTTCTTCTAGGTTTTAAGTCTTTAATCCATTTTGAGTTGATTTTTGTATATGGTGTGAGATAAGGATCCAATTTCATTCTTTTGCATGTGGATATCCAGTTTTCCCAGCATCATTTGTTGAAGAGACTGTCCTTTTCCCATTATATGTTCTTGGCACCCTTGTTGACCAGTTACCCTTATGTGCATGTATTTATTTCTAGGGTCTCTAGTCTGTTCTACTGTTCTATATGTCTGTCTTTATGCCAGTACTGTTCTGTTTTAATTACTGTAGCTTTGTAATGTATTTTGAAATCATGAAGTGTGATGCCTCCAGCTTTGTTCTTCTTTCTTAAGGTAGATTTGGCTATTCAGGGCCTTGTTTAATCTTCACAACAATTCTTTGAGTTAAGTACCTTTGTCCCCACTCTGCAAATGAAGAAAAGTAACTTGCCTAATATCAGATAGCTAGTAAGAGCTGGAGCTGGGAATGCACTTGAGTGCTGTCTGACTCCAAAGCCAGTGTGCTTTACCATTGCATTTCATGCCTCTCAGCAAATGGAGAGTCATGAATTCAATAGGACACATACATAAAATTAGTTTAGCCTCAGAGAGTTTTACTTAGTTATTCACCTGAAAAATGCCTGTGATATTGTATACTTCATAGATTTTTGAGGAGAATTTGTTTCCTGAAAAGCATTATGAGATTCTGAAGAGAGTACCAAAACTATGCCAATTTCTAAAAAGAGCTTAATAATCTTTCATTGCGATGAATAATCAAACAACCTAAACAGACTCATTAGTTTCACTCTGTACTCTAAATTAAGCAGTATCAGGCCCCTCCTTCCACCCTCTCCCACACATAATACATCGTGGAAAAGCTATCTTTTTATTGGTTGAATATATTAGTCAGTCACAAGGCGTAAAAAGTACTGCCTCTGCTCTATTTGCATTTATGAATTAACAGATGTGCCTGGTTTGAAAAACGGATTCATTTCTTGATGGGAAGAAAAATCTTTAGTTTTTCACTTTATTTTTTTATGTATGGGATTTTCACTAACCTTGGACCAGTTACTTGCCAGGAAGAACGTAAGGTGAGTAACTGCACATCTTTTAATATAATGCATCTGCAAACTTTAGTGCAAGTATGAAATTATGTGGTTCTGTAATTTCTTTATATTGTTGCACAGCTACATTTGTTAACAATTCAAAATGGATATACTAGATTAGATCATTTGATAGCTACTAAAATCATTGAACGAGAGTTTATAAATAAGAGATTAAAACATAATCTTTATTATAAGAGGGAAGAGTTAATTTATTTTTCAAAATATCCAAGAAACATTTGTATTATGTACCAAAGTATATCTCTATGAGAAAATGACTCAAATCAGTGTTCATGTTTCCTTTATACTTATAAGTAAATGTTAATTTCGGTTTCTCCTGCTGTTTTTATGTGAGAAGAGAGTAAGAAAACATTTAAAAACCTCAGAAATATGTTACCTGTCCCCCAAAGAACAGGTATTAAATCATTTTAACTAGTAGGAGATGGTAATTGTGTGGAGTACATACTATTTAAAACTAACAAGCAAAATTTCTATTTCTATTTCCTTTGTCCTTTTGGCTTCTTTCCATACTGTATAAGGGAACATATAGAGATTTCTATATAAAGAAGAACATGCAAAATCTGAATAGCAATTAACTTATGTCATATCCCCCAATTACTCATTATGTGCTCTCACAACAAATCCATCAGGGGATTTAGTGTGAGCACAAAGGAAGGTGTCAAGCAGGATGATCTGCCAAAACTTGTGTTAAGGAATTCTTAAGTCATCAGCTAATAAAAACAGTAAGTACAGGTATTTTTTATTTGTTTCCAAATCAGTTAGTGCTTTCCTTCAGGTTCACTTTCAAGTAATAAATGACCTATACTCCTTAGGTGGTTAAAGCTTAGTAATGTTTCCTCACCTGGTTTATACAGAAATGACTGATTTATGTATTACACTGGTAAAATATACACCAAGAACTGTAAAAATCCCAATTCTGTTTTTGAAGCAAGATTAATGGGTTTAAATAATTTTAGTTCCAGAAGAAACCGTAGAAATCATACACATCAGTGATCATTTGAATCTAATAATATGTCATATTAATTCATTATGATGGAAACAACAGTTGCTGTTTTGTGAATGTTCTTTCATATCATAGATCTGGAATTTAAAATATATTTCAATTCTATGAGTAATTCAAGGTTCTTAAGTCTCTAGGAAGGGTGATTGTATTTTAAGCCTGATACATGTTACCTGAGTTTAGAGAAAGTAGGGGTCATCACTCTTCATTTACATAGTCCTTCCTCAAATTGGGTTTATACTTAAACAAAAAGGAAATCTTTTCCCTCTCACACAGCACCCCCCGTGATCTCCCATTTCCCACTTGCCTTTCAGAGTTTGTTCGTTCATTAAATTGTTAGTTCATTTATGCATGTAACACATAGTTTTAATACTTGATACTTTTAAATAGGCACAGTGCTAGGTGCTGGTTGTACAATGGTGAGCAAAACAGATATAGTCTCTGCCCTCATGGACCTTTAAATCTAGAACAGAGGTGCTCATTAATCAAATGAATGATATTGTTACAAATAAACTGTGAAATGTGCTTTGAAAGAAAAGTATGGTAGACTGTGAACACATATAATAGGGGGATCTGAACTAGTCTGAAAAGTTAGGGACAGTGTTTTTGAGGAAGTTATATTTGAGCTGTGATATGGAGGACATGACAGGGAGGTAGGGAGAAGGGCAGGATGGAGAACATTCCAGGTAGAGGGGACAGCAGGTGCTAAGACTCTTATGAGGGAAGAAGGGAACATGAAGCATTCAGGGAACTGAACTAAAGAACGCTAGTGTATCTGGAGGAGAGAGGGGCGGAGGCAAAATGAGCACAACTAGCAGGCTGAGGCCTTTCAGGGCCTTGTAGGCCTTGGTAGGAACCTGATCTTCACCCTGAGCAGAACCATGAAGGAGCTACTTCACCTTCATCTTCATGAAGGCATACTTGGGAGACTCATGATGGAACACCTGGTAAATCAAAAATATTTCACCAGCCACTGCAAGCCTAGGGCTCTTGATTACTTTTCATGTATTGCAGAGTTCCCTTTTACTGGAAAAGGGTCTGAATATTTTAGTGCTAATGTAGGTTTACTTTTTTTACATTAAAAATCAGTGTTTCTTAGTTTATTCACATGGATAATTTAAACCAGATAATCCTTTAGTTCTACTTTAGTTCAGAGATCATGTAGTGATGTGAAAATGCATGTGTACTGTATTTTGTCTTTGGTTGAGATTATGGCTTCCTTTAAAACCTCATTAGTTTAGGCTTATGGGTGTGGGCAAGGCCTATCCAAATTAGAGTTTATTTGAAAAAGAATATAGCAGCATTATTGTATGTCCATAGATTCATTGAAATGAAAGTAAGCCTATTTTGTGTGCTAAAAGCTTTTCGTTAGTGAACACGTGGAAATTTTTAATTAGTAGAGTCTCAAGCCAAGCATATTAATGATATGATAACTCATTCATTTATTCATATACTTTTATTCAGTAAACATTAAACTCCTTTGCTGACTAGATATTTTCAAATGACTTGATATATTATTATCTTATTTAGGTAAAATATATCTCAATTTTATGTTTTTGTTCATTAAAACATTTTAAAATTGAGTCCTTAACCTTGTATCATGAATTACGATTTTTGGATAAAGTTCAAATTAAAAAAATTTAAAAATCTATTTGTATATGGTGATATTAGAAAGCTTGAAACTTTTCAAGAAATATTTCTGGAGTATTAGTCTTTCTTTCATGTATTCAGTTACTGTTTAACTTGTACTATAGAATTTGGAGTTTAAGTAGGTAGAGATCTTTCGGCTAAAGCATATCTCTATTGTGGTTATATGATTATTTTGATCGGAGCCTCACGCTTGCTGCTCAGGAAATTTAATTTCTTAGTGCTCCTAGGTGTCATTTGATTCAGAGGACTGATTAATGCTAACCATACTCACAAGAGACATAGTATAAATCAGAATGCTAATTTATAAATTTTTAAAGTAAGGCATCTTTTAAAAAAGAATAAATTAGAAAAATTTATCAAAGTAATACATATACATGGTTAAAACAATCAAATGGTTCCAAGACACATAATAAATTATTAAAAAACTGTCTCCTATTTCGTCAGCTTTTCTCTAGTAACAAACAACTGCAAAATTCCAGAATCTTACAATCTCAAACATTTATTTCTCACCCCTGTTACAGCTACAGGTGGGCTGCCATGGTCCTGCTCCAGCTCTGTTTCCATGTCTTCTCATTTCAAGACCCAGACTTGAAATAGCAGCCTCTATTTGGACATGCCATTATCATATCAAAGAGAAAAGGGCAAGGGGTGGTAGACGCATGTAACACCTCTTAAAGTTTCTATGGAACTGGCACATTATTGCTTCCACTCATATTCCATTGGCCCATATTCCAAGACATATAGCCAAGCCTGATGACGGGGCAGGAAATATTCCCCCCACAGGGAGGTACTACAAGGAATATGGCCAAAGACAGAGATACATTCATCTCTGGGATTGCTGTTCCTAGGGAGTTAGTTGGGAACAATCATACAGTCCACGACTGTATGTATTAAATATTATTATTTAAATGATATATGCAGATGATTTCTCAATTTATACATTTTAGATTTTGTGTAACAACTTCCTTTTATTATCAACAGAGTATTTAACATATAACATGGTCTCTCAGATCCTCCTTTTGCATAGAGATCTCCCTCTAGGTTTCCCTTCTTCAGAGCCCTTTTGTCCTGTTGCTCCGATCTGGATTGATTCTCTCTAGGTCTGATGTGCAGTAGTCATCCTTAGGTTTCTCTTCATTGTTCTTCTGAGTTTGATCCACTGTTTATTAGAACGTATGCTTTCCTCTTTCTTGGTTTTATCCCTTACTTTCGTGGAGCATGTCCTCCATTAGCTTTTGAAAGGGTGTAAGAAATACATTTTCTGAATCCTTGCATGATTCTTGTTTTTTATTTCTGGAAGCTTATAGGACATTTTCTTTCTTCTAGTCTTCAAAATGTTACAAGTACCATATCTCACAACTATCAACTCAGAATGGATCCTCACATAGCTAAATGTAAATGCTGAAACTTTAAAACTTCTAGGTAAAATGAAAGAAAAAATCTTTGTGACCTTATGTTAGGAAATATTTCTTTTAGACACAAAAAAATGGACAATAAAAGAAAAACAAATTCATTAGACTTTTGAAATTTAAAACTTTTGCTTTTTGAAAGTCACCATTAAGAAAATGAAAAAGACATAGAATGGAAAAAATGATTTTCAATGCATATATCTGACAGAGAACTTGTATCTAGAACATACAAAGAATTCTTTCAA
Source organism: Tursiops truncatus (assembly GCF_011762595.2). Lineage (NCBI taxonomy): Eukaryota > Metazoa > Chordata > Mammalia > Artiodactyla > Delphinidae > Tursiops > Tursiops truncatus. The sequence goes on from NC_047036.1 coordinate 65,032,125, forward strand.
CTCATAAGAGGACCATGAACTTATTTTTAAAAATTGGAAAAAGTTTTAAACACATACTTTACAAAATAAAATATATGAATGGTGTTAGACACAAGAAAAGATGCTCAGCATCATTAGTCATCAGGGAAATGAAAATTAAAACTACAATGAGATAGCAACCCACACCCATTAGAATGGCTACAATTAAGCAGACTGACAATACCAAATGTTTTGTCATAAGAATGTGGAGCTACAGGAAAGCTCACATGCTGAAACTGATTGGCAGTTTAAAAGTTAAACAAACTTATACATTATGACTCAGCCATTCTACTTTGGGTATGTATTCAAGAGAAACAAAAACGTATTCCACAAAACCCCATAAATGTCCATCAGTGGGTTCATAGACAAAATGTGGTATATCCATACAATGAAATATTTCTCAGTAATAAAAAGGAATGAAATATTGATACATGTAACAAAATCAGTGAATTTTAGTCATTAAAAATCTGAAAGAATCCAGGCACCAAAGAATATATGTTACAGGCTTCTGTTTATAATTGGAGAAGATACAAACTAATCTAAAGTGACAGAAAGTAAGTCTGTAGTTGCCTGTGGCTGAGGTGAAGGAAACATCACTCCATTGCAAAAGTGCATGAGGAAACTTCTGTGGGATGTAAATATTCTGTATCTTTATTGTGGCAGTGTGTCATAGGTATATGTCTGTGCCCAAATCCATCAAATTGTACACATTGAATGGACTAATGCAGTTTACTATACTTAAATTATATGTCAATAGAGCTGATAAAGTGAAAAAATAATTGCATGCATATATGAATTTATTAACAGCATCTAGTAGAATTATAGTTATCAATTTATCATCTTAAATTCTCACTAGCTGTTAGAGGTTGTATTACAAGGAGAATGGTGCATTTAATTTGTAATTGGTTCCATATAATTAATTCTAAAGCATTTCACTATAATATAGATTTAGTAACTCTTTAGATCCAAAATTATGTTTTGCATATAGATAATAATGTATAATATATATATTTCTCTAATTGTAAAAGTGTTGGGTTTATATGATAGTTATATATATATAGGTCTTGGATAGGAATCTCTAAATATAGAATTTGATCTGTATTCTCATATATTACAGGTACAACTTATGAAAAATTAAAAATATGCAGTAAACTAAAAACTTTTATGACATGACACAATTGGAGATTTAAACTGATGTGATAGTTAATATTAAAGAATTATTAATATTTTCTAGATATAATTGGGCTGTTACTTTTTAAAGTCCTTATCTTTTAGAAATACATACCTAAATAAATATAATTTCTGATATTTTCTTCATAATAATACTAGAGTGGGGAAGTGGGTGGGCACATAGGTAAAACAGGATTGGTTATGACTTGATAATTACTAAAGCTGGATGATGGGCACAGGTACTTGGGGAGGGTGAAGGAGCTTATATTTCTCTGTTTAAATTTGTATATGTTTGCAATATTCCACGATAAAAAGGTGTATATATCTTCTAACATAGCAATTTCACTTCTAGGAATTTATCTTAAGGAACTTCTCAGGAGTATGAACAAATAATCCATGATAATGTTCAATGTAGTATTGTTTATTAATTGGAAACAACTTAAATACTTAATAAGTTTTTAGTTTAAATAAATTAATACATTTGTATGATGTAATACCACATGGAATTCAAAATTATGTCAGAAAAATAAGTAATAACATGGGAAAATATTTGTGATATATTTTTAAGTAAAAAAAAATTACACACTTTAAAACGGGATGTTTATAAAAATCTGTTTAAATGATATAAAAAATAAATTATATTTGTGTGTAGGGTGTGTATGCATGTATGTAGAGTGAAACACTGGAAGGATATATTATTATAATTTATATCTTCATAATTTTCAGAAATACCTTTTTGGCAATAGAGTCTGTCTTTTTTTTAAATAAAAAAGGTTGAATATTTTTGCTTTAATATGTTGACAGTACAATGTGGTATAAAATTTCACTGTAAAATATTTTATTATGTTTTATTATTTGGTTATTTGATTTATTATTTGGTTATTATTTATTTTTGGTTGAACCTCAGTGTCTAGCATACTGCTTGGCACATAGTAAACTCTCAGAGTAGATTGTTTATTCAGTGAATGAACATTAGGGTTGATATTTAAAAATTTTTTCTACTTTAAAATTTTCAGTCTTTTCCTTATTTTCTTTGAAGAACATATATAGTATTACTTTTTAAATCAGAAATTCACTATTCAAAAATGAACAGTTTTGACAGGCAAAGGTTCTGCTCCTCTACTCTGAGATGTAACAAACCAAAATGTCCTTAAAATTACATATAAAATCTAAAATGTAGATATTTGTTCAGCATCTTTTTATTTTTGTTTCTTCTAGTTTCAGCTCTCCAACATCTTCAAATAAAGAAGTGGTTATGAACAATGGTAAGACTTGTGATTTCCCTTATGATTCCTTTGGGGGTGGAGGAGGGGTTCTGTCTGTGATGGGCTTCCCTGAACACCAGTACTGGCATCAGCAGTCTGATATGAAAATCTCTGAAACTACAGTATTCTAAATTATGAGCCAAAAGAGACTTAAGCCTGTACTTCGCATATTATTGTCACTCAATTACATTAATAAATATATGACACTTAGCCTTTGTACTCATATCATTTTATTTGACAGATCAGCAGAATAATGGAGGAATGAAACCAGTGCAGGATTTCACAACAATACGAATCACACAGGTATGAACATGTTAGGAAACTAGATTGTATCATAAAAAAAGTAAACACATTTCAATCAGGTCAGAGCCACTGTGAAAATATAAGTAATAATTTTATTAATAACTAACATTCTTGCTTGAACTTTAGGTAAGGAAATGTATTATGGTAATCTTATAGTTGAGAAAACACTAAAGTTTCACTTGCTGTCATATACAGTATTTTCATTACAATATTCAGTTTTACTTTTGTTCCTTTCCAGATAGGATCACTATAGTAACAGTTTATCTTTGGTTACTGGTAAACTTGGGTTGTTGCTGCCTGTTCAATTTTTCTTTTATCTCTATTTACACTGGAGTAATTGGTATGGAATAGTTGCTCTAGATAAGTGGATCTTCTTTCGGATAGAGACCTGCCTTTATGATCTCCAGAGTGACATACTGAAGTGCATTGTCTTGGGCTTCCTGGAAATCTGCAAAGGTTTCATAAGATGTAGAATAAAGTTAGAATACCTTGCTAGTTTATGTATATTAAATGACCTGGAACTACACTGTCCAAGACAGTAGACACTAGCCACATGCTGCTATTTAAATTTAAATTCAAATTGGATAATGTTAAGTAAAATTAAAAATTAAGCTCCTCAGTTGTACTGGCTACATTTCCAGTGCATAATAACCAATATCACAGGAAGTTCTGTTGGACATTAACGGTCTGGAGAATTACGCTTGATTTTCAGAAACCTCTTGTTTTCTTTGTTTAACATATTAATGAATTTATTTAAAGTTCTGAATTATTTGGGTTCTTATGATATTATTTTTTGAAAAGATTACCGCCATTAGTTTTAAGGCATGGTGAACTTTAAAAAAAAAATTAATAGACTTTTTTTTTAGTAGTTTTAGGTTTATAGAAAAAACTGACCACAAGTACAGAATATTCCCATATACCTCTCCAGTCTGCAGCCCCCACCCCTGCTAATTTCCCCTGTATTTAAAATCTTTCATTAGTGTGATGCATTTGTTAAAACTGATAATCCACTACTGATACATTATTAACTAAAGTCCATAGTTTACATTAGCATTCATTCTTTGTGTCGCACATTTTATGGGTTTTAACAAATGTATAATGATATCTATCTACTATTACAGTATTATACAGACTAATAGTTTCATGGCCCTAAAAATCTGGTGCACTCCACCTATTTATTCCCTCTTCCTCCCCCAGCACGGTGACTGGTGACTTTTTAAAGTCATTATTGCTAATATTATTACTTTCAAAGTTGGTTTTTGGTTTGTTTGTTTTTATAATTTGGTCCTTTACATTTTTGGTGCTTTGTGGAACTGGATTCATGTGCCTTTCAGGTATACTATCATTTTTAGGCTTGATAGGTCCACCCATCTTTTCCCCACAATAGCATGGACTCTGAAGCTAGCAGAGTTTCAACAGGTTTTGAATTGGCTCTTTTACTTCCAAGAAGCCTTTTGTACCATGGATACAAATTCGTATCTTAAATTTCATTTATTTGGTTAATTAGGCTCTCAATTACAATCTGAGCAGACAAAGATTTAGAAAAAGAACCTTGGAATGCATTCAGCCATCATAGCCCGGTTAATGTCTCTGTGGATGGAATTCCCTGCATTCTCTTTTGGGCCAAAAGAATAACAATGAAATTTAAGAATCAGACCTGGCTGGACCTTACAGATGAAGCCATTGGCCACAAGGCAACAGTGGACGCTGGCAACTCAAACTGCAGTGAAGGAAGTGCCATGTAACTTGACTGCTTTGCCGGAACAAGCCCTTAGGGCGAGTGTAGCCTGTTAACTGGGTGGTCCAGTTTTCTGTCATTTCGGAAAGTAGAAGTAGCTCCTTTGTACATGACCCTGACATACATTTCTGAGGAAACGTCTAATGTCTAAAATGAAAGAACAAGTCAGAAATTAATTTTTTTAATTTCTTATTTTTTTTCCCAATAATTTTCTTCTGAACACTTTAGCTAATTGCTATAATACTTTGTGGAAGTTCAGGATTCTGAAAATGAAGTTTCCCAAACTCGTTCTGAAAAAGAGAAAGGATTCCAGGCTCTATGTCAACTCCAAATGTGAGGTGTCAGACTACTTTTGTCCTAGCAGGAAGGAAATTGCATATCGGTGAGCAGAGTCATACATATTCTAGTGGGTGAAACAAAGAAAGCTGACTCCATCTAGCCAGGGCAGATATTTGATTCTAGGAAGTGTTCTGAAGTTATGGAACATTGCCTGTTTGCAAATGTGCAAGGGTAACTTTGAATGGCCAAATTTCAGAGAATTCTTTAGGACATTTAAAAAATGATTAGAATAATTATTTTTGACTTGAGATAAGCAGATTAAACAACTATCCCTATCGAAGAGGAAGTCAATTTCCAGTGCCTTTCTCTGCTTTTCAGCCATCCAAGCAGATATTTTTTGCTTGTATTTGTTTTGGTTCAGAGGGAGGAAGTCTGGCATGTCCCACTTGCTTTCTATAAAGCTCCTTGCTTTCAACATTTGTTGGCATAATGGAGGCTTTTGGAAGATTCTCTGCATTTGTTCTGGCCTGGTTTAAATGGGCAGAATGCTTTGTATAAACCATAACATGCTCTGTGTTTGTGGTGTGTGTGTGTGTGTTTCTCTGTATTATTCTTATATACTTTGGTGGGAACACTTTTTTATTTCTGAACTTTACTTCTCATTTAAAAATTCTTGATGATGGGTAAAAAATGGATTATATTCATGTATGCTTACAAGTTACAAGTTTTAGTAAGTATGTTGCTATTCACAATGACTGTCTCTTATCAGAGAGCTAGGGAATTGTAAGCAAAATCCAGAGTCCTCCCGGATTTGTTTATTCTGTTACAGCATAACTATCAAAGAGACTCCAGCATTGCTGAGAGCTCAGGACTGTTTCCTCAGCCTCTAATTAATTCCCTACAGTGCTCTTTATTTGTGGTCAGCTGCGGGGAGAGAGGCTGATTGCCTGGGGATAGTCTTGCCTGTCCATGGCTGACTGGCCCTCCTTGATTCCATTTATCCTGACGCCAGGGAATTTGTGGGGTAGATCAGGGCACTACAGCTTTTTGCTGGACTTTAGAAACCTTGATTATCACTGGGAACCTAGAGACAGAAAGAATGAAATCTTAGCTTCTAGGCCCACTTCTGCCAGTGAGCTCTGTGACTTTATAAACAGGAGCCACTCTAGGATCATCACGTGTGAGATGGAGATGGTGGCATCTATTACTAGCAGCTAACAGGACTGGAGCACTTGGAATTGGCCAGGCACCTTGTGAGGACTTCACAGGTATGTTATCTGTTATTCCTCACAATGCTATTGCGAGTTAAGTCCCTGAGTCACAGGTACAGTTATCATCGGTGTTTCAGGTGAGGGTGAGCTTAGGAAACTTGTTAAGATCATACAGCCTGTATGGTAGTAGAGCTGGGGTCTAAAACATCTTTAACAATGCCATTTTCCCTCCTCTCTCTTGGCCCTATCTCATTGCAGTGTGAAAATCAAATGAGGAAATGTATGCATGAGAACTTTGCCAAGTGCTACTCAAAGTATAAGATACTAATGACGACTAGAGTAAAATAGTGTCTAGTTACCTGGTAGAGAGGCCTAAGGAACCTTTGGTTTTCATAATACACAAGTTAATGATTTTTTTTTTCTTTGTCACTGCCCAAGAATTCTAGTGGGTGAGTTCTGAGCGTGTATCATCCACATTTTAGAGTCCTGCTCAGGTGAGTGTGCAGGCATCCTGGAGAGCCCTCCCAAGGGCATGAGGGGGAGGCTTCCCAGGATGTGAGGCATTCAAGGACCAGCTGCTGAGACTGTCCCTGATTCCTGTGAATTGCGTAGATTAGTGAGATGCCTTTGTTATGCTGGCAAGGAAATCTTATATTCAAGAACCAGAAAGGGAGTTGCGGAAAGAACAAACCCAAGCTAAGACATAACCATGTAAGGTCAAAAGCACAGATTTTAAAAAAATGACCATATTTTAGTGCTTGGAAACAAAATGTTCAGGGAAAGGCAAATTGTTGGCAGACAGATTTGCTACAGAAGTCTTTTTAAATAGTGAAAGCCTTACAAACAGAGCATAATCCCAGCATCTGTGTGTATTTTGAATTTAGGCAATTAAAGTCTCAAGAATTCAGAATCTGTTTTAAACATGGGAGGGTAGGGCGCTTGGAAGAGTAAATGAAGCTCTTTTTTGAGTGACTCCCTAGGTTGTATTTCCCCTTTATGGTGCAGCATGTGGTGCAGTGCTTGGCACATAAAAAAATCTCACTGAATGATTGCTGAATTTGCTTTGTTGAAATTGGGCCTCATGTTCTTTACTCCACAGCAGAGCATGTTAACAGCTTTCATTGAAATCAGGACTGCTGGAGAAAGCTCTTGGGACATCAGAAGCATGGAGGCCATTGAGCTGCTCCACCAGAGATTCGGGTGGGCGCAACGTGGCTTTGCTTGGAGCTTCAGTTCATTAGCTGGAGAGCCAATTTGTGGGTAACTAAGCTATTCTGATTCCTTGGAAGAACCAGAGAACTTCTGTTAGAGTAAGTGACCAGTCAAATTTATAAAGTACAATCCAAGAAGTGCACTTCATTTCTTTAAAGTATTTTCAGTAATTTGTAACATTATCAGAATATTGTTAGAGAAAAATCCTCTTGAAAACTTGCTTTACCGAGTAAATTAGCTTATAAAGTGTTTGTAAATGAGTGCTTCTAAGGTACCTAAGCTTATGATGTTAGGAAATAAAGATATTTCTTTTAGTGATCTTATTAATATGGTTAATTTTGTAAATACTCCTTCCCTTTCTCCATAAGTAGTAGGAAGATAAATGAGCTCAGTCACTGACATTTCTATTTCTTGATAAGTGGGACCAAATTGATGAAATTATATTTGTGTGATTTTTTTCAAATTTGTAATTGGACATTTTATAACCACCTACTTTGGCTTTTTTGTTTTTATAATGTATATTGAGGTGTTATAACTTCAAGACATTATAATGTCACATATCAGCGTCATCCTTTATATATTTAAATTTCTCACATTTTCCCATTTCAATTGTATTTAGCTTTTCATCATTCTTATTTTTCAACCTTTTTGAAATTTAAATGAAATATAATAAACTGCACATATTTCAGGTATACAATTTGGTCAGTTTTGACATACGTTTATACCTGTGAAACCATCATCACAAGCAAGACAGCAAACATTTTCATCACACTCAGAAGTTTCTTTGTGCCCCTTGGTAATCCATCCCTCTGCCATTCCCACCTTTCTAGGTAACCACTGTTCTGCTTCCTATTGTTATAGATTAGTTTGCATTTTCTAGAATTTTATATAACTATAATCATACAGTGTACGCTCTTTTTTAGTTTAGCTTCCTTCACTTAGTATAATGATTTTGATATTCTTCTACATGATTGCATGTGTCAAAGGAGTATTTCTTTTTACTGATGAATAGTAAGTATTCCTTTGTATGGATATATCACAACTTATTTATCTTGATGGAAATTTGTTTTTCCTCCAGTTTTTAGATAACTTTCCAAATAAAGTTGCTGTAAATATTCATGTACACGTCTTTATAGGAGCATACATTTTCATTTCTCTTAGGTGAATACCTAGGAGTGGAATGGCTAGATCATATGGTATGTGTATGTTTAGCTTATTAAGAAACTGCCAAATGGTTTTTTAAAGTGGTTGTAGCGTTTACCTTTCTACCAGCGCTGTATGAGAGTTCCAGCTACTTCACATCCTTACCAACATTAGGTATGATCAGTGTGGGACTACAGAGAAAATATTATTATGTTTCTGTATGGTTAGCAATTTCTAAACAAATTTTGCTCGGACCTGGGTTAAAAGATAAGTCTTGGAGTTAGTAAGGGATGTACCTCCTCACAGGAATGTGATTACATGTCAAGGAGTAATGAAACTCAGCACCATTGAGATATTCCAGGGCTTGGAAACCCAGAGAAGCTTCTTATCGTCTCCTTGGAGACTTTATTTACCTACATGGGTATTAGACATGCACCCATTTGTTTCCTTTATGGTGAGCTGTTTGCTCCCATCCAAAGGCTATTAAAATTCATACACTTTTATTTTTCCAAGGAAAATTTCTGACACTAAAGAAGCAGATGTCTTTCTCCTTCTCTCAGGAGTTGAAGGAGGAACGACTGTCTCCTGTATGAGCTCCCAGGTTCATAACTTTAGTGTTCCTTACCTGTGTTGTAAATCCCAGTATGTGTAGGATGGCATCTGGCTTTCAGCAGGGGAAGAATTTGGCTAAAAGGGGAACCAATGTGGTTATTGCTCTGGGTTAGTGATAATCTATCTCCCCTCCAGGAAATCTTGTGTTAATGTTCCAAATAATGTGAATAAATATAGATACTAACAGCTTAAGAGTGTTTTTTTTTTTTTGAAAAAAGTTTTAACCATACTGATTACTGTACTATGGCATCATATTGTGGTTTCATTTTATATTTGCTTGATGACTAATGATATTGACATCTTTTTATGTACTTACTGGTTATTTGTATATCTTCCTTTGTGAAGTGCATGTCTTTTGAACACTTTAAAGTTGGGTTTTCTCCTTATTATTGAGTTGTTAGTGCTATTTGCTGTATTTTGGATACAAATTCTTTGTGTATATGTGTTGTGAATATTTTCTCCCATTCTGTGACTTGCCTTTTTCGTTTTCTTAACAGTATCTTTTGAAGAGCAAAGGTTTTTAAAATTTGATAAAGTGCAATTTATCAGTTTTTTATTTTATAGTTCATACTTTTACATTTTTTCAAGAAGCTGTTTCTTACCCCAAGATTGCACAAATGTTATTTTATGTTTCTTCTATGTGTTTTATAGTTTTAGTTGTTACATTTAGACCTGTGATCCATTTGGAGGTAATTTTTGAGTATAGTGTGGAGTAAGGGTTATTCATATTTTGATGGACTGTGTTTCTGTTTTCTAAGGTTGTCTCTGAAGTTTGGTGATGCTGAAAATCCCAGAGGTATTGATATAAGGTAGGTACGGATAGCACTTTGGAATGTCATAGGTTCAGCACTTCAGATTAGCTCCATATAATTTATTCATTCAACATGTAAGTATCAAGGGACTGCTGTGTGCCCAGTATTGTGACACATGAAATGCCACATTTATCTAATTACACTGAAAAGTCAGTGATGTTATGATGGGATCCTATAGTAATACTTTCTTTAGTTTCTACCAAAGCAACTATACTTTTTCCCTCTTCCTTTAGCGGCCTAGAAAATACATGAACCTGAGAATGTGATACCTCTTTCCTCTGAGCAAAGAATAAGATATGTTTAAAGCTCCAAAACTGAGGCTCTAGTTTGAAGTTATTTTCTGTATAGCTCCTTACAACTGAGTCACACTTATCATTTAACTGTAACTAAAAATTCTCTGTTAGCTGAATTCCCCAGCAGACAATCAACATAGGCCTGCATTTTTCTGTTCATGTATGGAATAATGCATCTGCCAACGTTGGCTTATCCAAGCAGTTAGGAACTGCTCCAGGGGTGGGGAGCAATTTGAAAGCATTAAAAATTTTTTCTTATAAAAATATAATGTTTCCTTTCCTATAGGAGCAACCTTTTAGTGGAGATAAGCAGCCGTGTCTTTAACATTTCTTGAAAAACCAGAAGGATGTGCTAGGGCAGTCTTTCCTAAGCTGTGTTCTATGGAACACTTTTGCTCTGTGTAAATGTTTATAATATTTCCAGAAAAGGGGTCCTGTGGTGAAACGTGTTTGAGAAAGACTGCACAGCGTGTCCTCTTGGAGATTCATGGTATAAATCTGTGTGTTGAAGTTTCTGTGAAGACACGCTCTTAAGGAAGATTGCTGCACTTGGTGACTTTGATTAACCTAGCATTTCCTGTCTTTTCTTGTTGTTGTTGATGATTGTTCAGCAGTTAGTTGTGATTTTGGTGTTTTCGTAAGAGGAAATGAGCTCAAGTCTTTCTACTCTGCCGTCTTGTCTCCAGTCCCCCTTTCTTTCTTTTTTTTGCCTCTAACCTAGCATTTCCTATGTTTAACCTTGGAAAGCTCTTTCCTCAACATGTGCCTACATATCATGGGATACGAGTGTTTCACTGGTCATAATTTAGAACATGCATGCCATCATCTTTCAGAGACACTTTATAGAATCTCACAAGGTGACCAGACACATATACATATTTGTTTGATATAGGAATGGGGAATATTTTTGATTCAAATAGCACCTTTTAAAAATTTTTCCCTAGAGGAAAGTAGCTTTTTGATTATTATTTTTTCTGATGGTAAAGCTGTGTGGCTGACATTGTCAGTGTACCTTGTCTATATCCTCTTGGGCATTTCCATTTGAGTGCACTATAGTCCACCAGCTCAACTTTTTTTAAAAAAAATGATTTATTTATTTATTTAAAGATTTATTTATCATTTATTTATTTATTTTATTTATTTTTGGCTGTGTCAGGTCTTAGTTGCAGCATGCGGGATCTTGCATTGCGGTGTGTGGGCTTCTCTCTAGTTGTGGAATGCAGGTTTTCTCTCTTTAGTTGTGGAGCACAGGTTCCAGGGTGCATGGTCTCTGTAGTTTGTGGTACGCAGGCTGTAGTTGAGGCGTGTGAGTTCAGTAGTTGTGGTGCACAGGCTTAGTTGCTCCATGACTTGTGGGATCTTAGTTCCCTGACCAGGGATCAAACCTGCATCCCCTGCATTGGAAGGTGGATTCTTTACCACTGGACCCCCAGGGAAGTCCCCACCAGCTCAAGTTTAAACTTCCAGCCTTTCTTTGCCTAAAAGCTTTCTCTGGCCAAAGGGGCCCACTGCCTCCCATCTGTACCCCAGCAATGACTGAAAGAAGTCTGTAAATATCCTAGCTCCCTCACCCTCGGGTGAGATAACTCAGAGGTGTGTGTTCTACGCTGTCTCCCAGGATTCCCTGTGGGCATTAAGCCCCTGTCGCTCATGGTGGAAGCTTGCTTACCTTTGTCCTTTGGGGCTGCCTTCCATTCCTCTGTCATTTCTCTTCTCTCTCTTCTACATACTTTTGTTTGTTTGTTTGTTTTTATTTGCAATACTTCATTTAAAAATTTTTTTAATTGAAGTATACTTCAACTATAGTTCATTTACAATGCTGTATAAGTTTTGTACAGCAAAGTGATTCAGTTATACACACACACATATATGTGTATGTATATATATATATATTCTTTTTCATATTCTTTTCCATTATGGTTTATTTCAGGATACTGAATGTAGTTCCCTGTGCTATACAGTAGGATCTTGTTGTTTATTTATTATATATATAGTAGTTTGTATCTGCTCATCCCAAACTCCTAATTTATCCCTCCCCACCCCTTCCCCTTTGGTAACCGTAAGTTTGTTATTTATGTCTGTTAAGTCTGTTTCTGTTTTGTATCAGTTTTTAGATTCCACATATAAGTGAGCATTTGTAGAGACGTGGATGGACCTAGAGACTGTCATACAGAGTAAAGTAAGTCAGAAAGAGAAAAACAAATATCGTATATTAACACATATATGTGGAATCTAGAAAAATGGTACAGATGAACCAGTTTGCAAGGCAGAAATAGAAACACAGATGTAGAGAACAAATGTATGGACACCAAGGGGGGAAAGAGGAGGGGTGGGATGAACTGGGAGATTGGGATTGACATATATACACCAATATGTATAAAATAGATAATTAATGAGAACCTGCTGTATAACACAGGGAATTCTACCTCACTTTGCTGTACAGTAGAAACTAACACAACATTGTAAAACAACTGTACCCCATTAAAAAAAAAAAAAGAATACTACTCAGCCATAAAAAAGAATGAAATAATGTCATTTGCAGCAACATGGATGGACCGAGAGATTATCATACTAAGTGAAGTAAGTCAGAAAGAGAAAGACAAATGTCATATGATATTCTACGTTTTTTGGATGACTAAATTCCCCAATAAATTTGGGATCACCTCCACAAAATACTTGTATTCACATCCTTGTCTCAGGGTCTACTTCTGTAGGAGCCCAAGCTAAGACAAGGTTATATATATATCTGTTGAAAACTGAAAGATTGGAAAATACTGAGCTATAAAAAGAAAATGAAAATCATTCATAATCCAACCACCATTGGTCATCACAATTAACATTTGTTTTTTCTATTTTTACTTTTTTTTATTGTGGTAAAAGTTACATAACATAAAAGCTACAATTTTAAAGTGTTCACGTCTGTGGCACTTAGTACATTCACAATATTGTACAACCATCACCTCTGTGTAGTTCCAGAGCATTTTATCACTCCAAAAGGAAACTCCCTACCCCTTAGCAGTCACTCCCCATTCCCCCTCCTAGCCCCTGGCAACCACCAGTCTGCTTTCTATCTCTGGATTTGCCTGTTCTGGACATTTCATATAATGGGATCATACAACATATGACCTTTTATGTCTGACTTTTCCAACGTATCCTTTTAAAAGAGCAACTTGGAAGGGCAGGAACAGAAGTAGGCACTGAGCTGTTCCATCCACTTCCCTCCCTCCCTCTCCTTGTTTAACAACAGGCACCCTGTGTGGTTGCCAGGGGCTCTCCTGGGCTGCTGGAGCACCCTTTGCCTGCATGTCCACCAGAGGGCCAGACATCCCCCAGGGCAGCCCTAACCAACAGGCGTTTCCAGATATCCCAGCAGGACAGAGCCAAAGTCGCCCTCCAGGGACCCTGCTGGATGCACGCCCTTACTTGTTCTCCCCTCCCTCCGCCTGTTTCACATCTTTCCTCTCCTGTCCTCCTGGGATTTTCTTAAAAAATCACTTGCCCACAAATCCTTGCTCAGGCTCTGCTCCAGGAACCAGCACAGGTTTGAGAGGCCAGGGCAGAGGGTTTCATGTCCCCCAGGCCCATGGGCGTGCCATTCCTGCCCTCAAGTGGGCCAAGAGACACAGAACCAAAGACCCTGTGGGCTGGACAGCTGTTTGGCAAAACGACCTGGTGTTTTCACCAGGAAGGATTTTTTCGAGCAGTTCCGTTGGTGCATTAATGTTCCCACAGCACTGAGGCTGTGTCACAACAGCCTCAATCTCAGGCCATTATCTGAAATAGGGCTGCAAACAATGTGGCGGGCTCCACCCCAGCCCTGAGCACAACAGAAGTCACTTGCAGGGAATCCAGAGCCAGCCTGCCCTTTCTGGGAATGGCTTGTCTCTCCCATTGCCCTCTGGAACAGCTGACTCCAGAGTCCAGATCTGAGATGTCCACCACCTCCATCCTTCTGGCCTTCAGCGTTCTCGGTGGTTTGTTGCAGTGGGCGGGGATGGCCAGACTCAATTGCATCCCTCAAAAAACCTTTCTGTATCTGAGTCAGGAGCCCAGGGTGAGCAGGGGCTGTCCCATATAACAACGAATGTTTTATAACACCAGGCCAGCACAGAGCATTCTATTTAAACGAGCACAACCTATTTTACAGATGAGGAAAGCAAGGCCCAGTTGGGTTGTTTAACAACACTTACCATACCACTAATAAGAGCTGTATTTCTGAGAACTCTTTTGGCTGCATAAAGTCAAAAGGTAACTGATTAATAGGATTGAAAGTGTTAGCTTCAGACACTTAACTTACCTCACCAGGGCAGCATCTTTCTCCATCTCTTGGCTCTGCTGTCCTTGTGTCAGTTTCATTCTCAGGCTGGAAAGATGGTGGCCAGCTGACAGTTATCCACTTAAGCAACATAAAAGAACTCTGTTGTAGCACAGCTTACATCTTATTGACCCAGCCTGGGGCATATGCCTCTCTCTAAACCGATCACAGTGATTAAAGGGCCACAATACACTGATTGGCAGGGTCCGGGGAGACCACTGAGAGGGGAGAGGGTCAGCCCTATACACACCAAGATGCTGTTCCCAGAAGGAGCAGGAACATAACCTACAGGTGGGCAGAGCCAGGATCAAAACCCAAGCTTTCACCCTGAGCTATACTGATCTCAGCTGCTTTCTTTTTCTTTTTTCCATTTAAAAAAATTGAAATATAGTTGATTTACAATGTTGTTAGTTTCAAGTGTATAACAAAGTGGGTAATCATATTAACATTTTGATCTCTGTCTTTCCAGAATTTTTTTCTATGCAGTCACACATTTTTAATGAAAAAAGTGATCATGACATATGCATGTTATAACTTTTTTATTGCTAGAGAATATTCCATTCCAAAATGGCTAAGAGTAAGGGCTCTGGTCTCAGATGGGATTCTAAGCCCAGCTCCAGTGCTTACTCTCTGAGTAAACTTGCACAAGTTAGTTACTTAACCCTTTTGTGTCTTAGATTCCTCATCTGCAAAATGAGGGTAATAATATTCTCTATCTCATGGTGTTGTAGTGAAGATTAAATAAAATATACATAAAGAATTTAGAGAGATGCTTGACACATAGTAAGAGCTATTTTATTTTTGACCATTATTTATTTAGCTACTTCTATATTATTGTCCATTTAGTTTTTCTCAGTTTTTTTGCAATAATAAAATTATTTTAATTTTAAAAAAGAAAAAATACCCAAGCTTTTTGTGTTTTTCCTTTTGTAGGAATTTGTATTGCTCACTTTGGGGCGTTCTCCTGTTACTTGCTTTCATTCCCACCCATCAGGAGGCTCTTGTTCAGAACTAGAAAGTAAAAGCCTCTCTCTGAGCCAGTTCTACTACCTGACAAAAGAGGGCGCACTTGTACTGTTCGTCAACAGTGTCCTGCATCAGCAAATGTAAAAGTGCTTTGGGGGTAATACTGTTTTATAATCATTGTCAGATTCACCCTTACCAGTTACAACAAATTGTCCATCCAGAGCTGGTTTAGTTTGCACCGAGTCGAGGTTATTTTCAATAATTCAATTCCAATAACTTTTAATGCAACTGGCATGTTTGCTCCATCAAGTTACTCCTACCACTGCCAACGCGTCAGCAGCCTGCAGCGGTATGATGCCCTTTTGTTGCCCAGCGACACCAATGATATGTCAAGCCTGTGGGAGGTCACTTTTGTTGATTTCCAGGTAATAAACTAAAGCATATGCTCAATGCACCTGTGTGTTTGGTGCCAAAGAAATTCTGTTTGTTTGAAAACATAGATGTTTAAGGAAAAGAAAGGAGTAGATATCTTTAAAATTATATTGGTATGAATTATGTTCTTTATCTTCTAAGGTATGAAATAGGATAGGATCAAGTATTTCCTCTTCCTGCACAGTGATCCCCCTGCCCCCCAGAAGGACTTTCTTTTATATAAAGGTTTATCCAGTCACTCATAATTATCAGTGAGGAATGCCAGCAATGTAAGCCAGAGTGAAGCTGTGGCATGAGCCCAGTGACTGACACTTCCTGGAGCAAGAGGCCCTTCTGGGGAGAGGAATTGTCGGACAATTATTTTATTTCCTTCAGGGAGAGGAGCAGTGATCCTATCAGGGCAGATAAGAAGTACATCTAAAGTGTGAGTGACAGCTTTGGCATTTAGCATAGGAATGGAACTGTCAGCCAGGGAGTCAAAAATATCCTAAAGATCCTCTTGAAAGTATTTGGGGAAAGGCATAGAGGCATAAGAAGTTCCTTTTCACCAACAGAATCTCGGGCTGAGAGACATCTGTCAACTTCCTCTGACCTGTTTACCTGTGAAAAAAGCTTAACTTGTTCTTCCAACTCCCTGAAATAGGCAGGGTTTTACATGTCCCTTTTATGGGTTCTTCCCAATCTTTTCCACATATAAATATATATTTATTCCCCTTCCCCCCAGGTTGGAGAAGTGTGGTGAGGTAGTTTGGGGTAGGGAAGGAGTTCGCATTTTGGAGTTCGAAAGACATGGTTTTGAATTACTTATCAGCCACTTGGGCAAGTTACTCCACCCTCCTCTCGATTTCTGACCTATCTTTATGGATGTAAAGAATTCATGGCCTAATATATATGTGGCAACACCCAGGACCGGGTTAGGCGTGGATTAACAATAACTAATACTTATGAGTCCTCTTTGTGTGTTGGCACTGTTGTAGTTATTTTACATATTTTGTCTTCAAAACTTATCATAATGCTGCAAGATAGCTGTTATTATCCCTCTTTTACAAATGAGATGACTGAAACTCTGATGATTACATAATTGTTCAAAGTGGTATAATTGGTAACTGGTAGAGGCAGAATTTGAATTGTGGACTGGCTCCAAAGACAATTTATAATACATGTAATATATATATCTATTTATATAATATTTATAAAGTATATATTATATCTATTTCTCTCACACTTTTAAAAGAGAAGTAGGTGGAAAGGGAAATGAGGAGGTAATAATGAAAACAAGGAATAATCCACACATAATCTTGCCTAACAGATGAATTGACTGATTTATATCTCTACCTTGTTCCAGAAATGACTTACAATGACTTATAGAAATACTTCAAGAAAAATAACTTTGAAAAATGGGCAAACCACTTCACACCCATTAAGTTGATCATTATAAAAAAAAAAAAAAATCCCCCAAACTGAAAATAACAGCTATTGCAAGGATGTGGAGAAATTAGAACCCTTGTACATTGCTGGTGGAAATGTAAAATGGTGCAGCCACTATGGAAAACCGTATGGTGGTTCCTCAAAAAATTAAACATAGAATTACCATGTGATTCAATAATTCCACTTCCGATTATATACCTAAAAGAATTGAAAACAGAGACATGCACAGATATTTGTGCATCCATGTTCATAGCAGCGTTATTGACAGCAGCCAAAAGATGGACATAACCCAAATGTCTATCAGTGGATGACTGAAAAACAAAATCTATCATGCACATACAATGAAATATTATTTAGCCTTAGAAAGGAAGGAAATTCAGATAAATGCAACAGCATGAATGAACCTTGAGGGTATTATGCTAAGTGAAATAAACCAGACACAAAAGGACAAATATTTGTATGATTCTACGTATGAGGTACTAGAGTAGTCACATTTGAAGACAGAAAGTAGAATGGCAGTTGCTAGGGGCTGGGGGAAGAGGGGACTGGAGAGTTAGTGTTTAATTGGTACAGAGTGTCAGTTTTGCAAGATGAAAAGAGTTTTGGAGATGGATGGTGGTGATGGTTGCACAATGATGTGAATGTACTTGATGCCCCTGAACCGGACACCTAAAAATGGTTAAGATGGTAGATTTTATGTGTATTTTACAATAAAAAGTATAAACCAAAAAATGGGAAGACATGGGATTAAGGAAAACAAAAGGAGGAAAAGATCAGCTAAACCACTAGTGAAGCTGGTACACAAAACCATGAGACCATCTGTCTGCCCTGACTGGAAGCAGCACAGTAATTTCACTCTGAAGCTCTTGAGCAGCCAGCATAAGAAAGAATCACCCTTTACGTGTTCATGGGGTTCATAAGACTACTGAGAATGTGCTTGTGAGGAGCACATTCATCCCTGGTGTTGTGCAATGCGTGACAGCATCCTCAGCAGCAGCCTCATGGGGGACAGAGCACTGGGTGTCAGAGGTGGACCTTGTAAAACACTCTTCATGTGGACAGATACAGAATCAAGCCCAGTCCAGGGAAGAGGTAGTGCTGGTGGTGATGGAGGTTAAGGTATGCATACAAAAGGCTGCGTTCCACATCTACAGCTTTGCTGATCTATCTGGTTTATTCTAGGAATAAAGTATAGAGTGATGTCACATGCATGGCAAACTCAGGTGCCTCAGGTGAAAGCTCACATGCCTCAGGTGGGCCAACTGGGGACTTTGGCAAAATGTAGCCGGCATCACAAGAGGTATATTTTATAAAACTTCAGCTAATTTTTGCTTTATAGGAATGCAGGCCCAATCTTGCTGGATCTTCTGACTTTTCAATTAAAGATAGAAATGTAGATTCCTGGGGGAGGTTTTCAGGATGTTCAGAACTCTGGGCCAAACAAAACTTACCTGTGGGCTGGATACAGAGTGTTTACAATCTCTAGTCCAGAACATGGATAGACAACGTGTCCCTCAGGCATCCTCCACAGATATTGTTCTCAGTCAAGTCTTAGGAGGTAAGTGGCAGTCAGCATGAGGACATTCTCTTTGGCTGGAGTTGTAGCATCAGATGAGGCCATCTTTTGTCATTGAGGAGCTTGACTCTTCAGGCTAGTGCCTGAAGAGAAGGCCACTTTGCCTCTTCATAGAGTGGGCAGGCCAAGTATCCTAAAAGCCAGGCCAAGAGTCTCCTTCAGCAGTTGTTTTGGTTCAGTCTAAGCACAGGTAGTTGGGCAAGCAAGGCCCCTAATGTCTACGGTATGATGGGTGGCTACAATCATTTTAGCATGGAAACATGGTAAAGTGCCCACCTAAGTCTTAAAAATGAATCCTCTGTAAAGCATTCATGGATAATTCAATTTTCTGATGTACCCTTTTAAAACCAACTAGGTGACTGAATGAGTTGTAGGGTTATATTCTAAAAGCTAGCTGAATGTGGAAGCTGCCTTCTACAAATGATTGTTCTCATTTAGAATCATTACTCTGTAGACTCTGTACTCCCTGTTTCTTTATTGTGATAGTATTTAGATAATGGGGCCAGTTGTCGATTTGAACCTCTCCTAGTTCCAAGTAATTAAATCACTTCATTGCACATATGAGAAAGCTTTTCTTTGAATTCTCTGAGCAGACTGCAAGTGGTATACAGGTCTTCCAAAAACAGTACCAAGTCTGCATGGTACATCTGATAAAGAAGGAGAGTTAGTGATGGGGGGAAAAAGAGACACAATATACCAGGAGTTATGGAGTTGTAAACTGAGAAGTGCCTCTGAAACCAGACTGCTAAGGTTTGAATTACAGCTTCATTGTACTTAATACTGTGTGACTCTGGGCAAGTTACTTAACTTTTCAGTGCCTGTTTCCTCATCCATAAATTAGGATAAAATAGTAACTTATTCATAGGCTCTTGTAAGTATTAAATGAGTTAAGACAGTGTCTGGTATGTAAAAAAAAAAAATCTTCAATAAGTGTTAGCTTTTATTATCTATATTTTACGTCACTGGGAATCATATCTTCCCTTAAAAGACTCTTCCTATCTACTTCCTGTCAACAGAATCAAAGGCAGAGAAAGTGAGAATTACTATTCTTTGCGAAATTTATATTAACACATAAAATTTTGAGTAGGCTTTGAATTTTAGAGACAACAGACGTGGTTTTAGGTGAACTAAGGATCAGATAAAAGAGGTTTTATTTCAGAGCCTTGAATTTCTCTGGCCACTTAATTATGACAACCATATATCCCAGAGTTTCTGGGTCAGTCTTGATTTAAAATTAAGTTTCACTGTCCCCACGAGCACACTCACATTTGTTAGATAATGTGTTTAAATTATTCAGCAAGTATGGCCCCAGTATTTAAATTTGACTGATTAGGGCTCTAGAACCCCTAGCCCAACTGTGAAGCAGATTTTCAGAGGAAAGAGTATGTCACTTCAGCTCTTTTCTCTTGACAGATCCAAGGCTTTACCATTAAGGGGGGGACAGTTTTCCAAGGCCCGAGACTGCACCTCTTCCTTCTCACCAGCCATTCCAGTCAGCCTGGCAATGTCCCTGATCCTGCCCTGCACATGCTCATCTACCTGTGCTATCTGGACTGGCACTATGATTTCATCACCTCTCTGGCTCACTTCTGCCAGTTGAAAGCTCGAGATGCATCAGAAGAGAAGGAGCTGCTGAGGAGCCAGGGAGTCGAATGCTATGAACTGAGAAGCCAACAGATCTGCAAAATTTATGTTTAACAGCACAGGTCCCTCTTCCTCAGGAAGTCCACGATAGGCTCTGAAAGGAGGTGTTCCTGTTGTGTGCTGTTTGACTTGTGATATAAGATTTTCACCAAAAGGCTTGATTTTCTTTTTTTAAAGGAAATACATGCAAAGAATACATTTTGGAACATCCACTGGCCTTCTTAGATAGACTTGGAGCAATGATAAAGGTATCTCAGGAATCCCACGGAGATAAAAATGATTGCTGCCCCAAGGTGTCTTGAAAGTAAAAGAATATTTCAAGTTAGGGACCCCCCCCCAAAAAAAAGAATGATGCAATATAAAGAAGGGAAAACACACTTGGTCTTCCTTGCCTTTGTCAGTTTGGATGTGATAAATATAGAAATGATAAATATAAGGTTATCTGGAAGTTCAGAATTTAAAGTATTTTGTAACATAGTTTGCATTTTTCAGAAGTTATATCCCGATTTTGTTTTAAAAAATAGTCTTTTTTTTCTCTGTCACAGAACTGTTTAGGGAAGACTCCTGTCAATATGGTGGAACACTTTATTCAAGGGCATTCTTGTCTTTTTCTTTGCTATTCAGAGGCAGCCCAGTTCAGTTTCTGAAGGAGCAATAATAGTCTTGGCAGTATCTTACCTTTCTTATTTCATTGTGGTGCCAAGACTTGCCTCGTGTGTCTGATTTAGACTTCCATCAGCTCTCCTAGGTACCACTTAAACAGCTAAGCTAAATAAAAACAATTTGCTTACTATGCAAATACATCTCCAAGTCCCCTTCCAGTGAGATAGCATTCCCTAAAGAAATTCTGGAACCACCACTCATCTTCTTATCACCATTTTCTTCCACATGGATTTCCCCATAATCCTTTTCAGTTCTTGGCAGATACTGAAGAAAGGCTCACTCTGCATCCTCACCAAAGCTTCTCTAGTATGACTTCTGTGTTAAAGAGATCTTATGTGTAAAAACTACATTGCATTTCCCTAACTAGGGTTTCACACATGAGCTAGGTTCTACTAAGATACCCTGCACAAAACCTCGAAAGCAGTTGAGAACAATGCAAGATAGGGGGTCATGCACAGAGAAATTGGATCCTCTGGGCAGCTGTGGTGATGGGTCTGTAGTCTGGTCTCATCTTTGATGCCAGGTGTGACTGATCATGACTCTGGGATTTCTGATAAAACAGTCTCATGTTGGACATTTCTTTTGGCTGCAGTATTCTTGGCTGTGAATGTAGATTCTCAGAATTCTGTAAGCTCCTATTAGTCTGTAGTGAATTCCTTTTTGTTTTTTTTTAATTGAAGTGTATTTGATTTACATCCTTTCTGTTTTAATACCTGGAGCAGATTCTATAGCCTGCAACTAAGAATCTTAATTTATGTACTTATTTGTAGCAAAGATGGTTGCAGGGAGCACACCCTCAAGAAAATGGGAATCTAGGATTGATTATCTGACTCTGTTTAGCTTAAAATTATAGGGGACTTTGTTAGCATTAGAGGATGGAAACTGAGAGCCCATGCCATTCCATAAAGAAATATTCATTGTGGTTGCTTTGAGTGTCCACTGGTGGTATAAATGGTTGCTGTGAGAGGCTGTAAGTACATGAAGGGTCAACATAATTTACTGTTCAAGCTGGGACACTTGAAAGTAAAAATGAATGTCATTGACCATTCTAAGATAACAGACATAAACGGGATGGCTCCAGGCAAACTGGGGTATATAGTCACCTTAGGTATGGTGGTAATCCTGTAAGGTAGGCTAGCTCTTTCTAGCTGTGCTGGAGGGTTTACAGAAAGAAAATGATAGCTCAGGATTTTAAATTCACAGCTCAAGGCATGGTTAAAAAAAATCCAGGGAGTTTCTATAACTGATCTGCAAGGATCTCTTACCTCTTGTCAAAGGGCTGACATAGTTGAAAATCAGACACAGGTCTGATCCTGCAAATTGGTAAACTGCATTGCATGTGGAATTCACAGCCTTGCCAGGTCTCTTACATATACATGAGAACATTTGTTTCAAAATAGAAGGAGACTGAAATAGGAATGGTAACTGTTGGGAGAGTTTAGACGACTTAAGGTATATTGAATCCCAAACTCCATTAAGTTTTTCTTGCTAGCAGAAACATCCTCTCTGAGATAAAATGATTCTTGCCTTGCTTGAAGGTCCTGTGATGACCTCATCAGAGACAGTTACCTTGCCCATTTTCCTCAATGCCTCTAGACAATTAGTGTCATATTCTAGCATATTCCAGGGAACCAATTGCAAAGTTAAATATGGGAGAATAAAATTGCAAGGTTTTGCTAATTTATGCAGCATAAGACTTGGGGAATATATTTGTGAATGGATTCTGGAGGTGCTAGCTCAGAGAGTGAGGTGTATAATTTTAGATCAGGCTGAATCTTTTGAGATAGGTTCTCTTACCAGATTTTGGATTAATTGTGGTGGTTTGAGCAGCTGGGAGTATTTCTAACAGTTTTCTCAGTTGGTTGCTTACAATCTGAAACTCAACAGTGACA
Source organism: Tursiops truncatus (assembly GCF_011762595.2). Classification (NCBI taxonomy): domain Eukaryota; kingdom Metazoa; phylum Chordata; class Mammalia; order Artiodactyla; family Delphinidae; genus Tursiops; species Tursiops truncatus. Next base: position 65,055,097 of record NC_047036.1, read on the forward strand.
GACACAAAATAAAATAGGCCAGAAATTTCTTGGTATACTATGGAGAAAAAAAAAATTTAAACTTAGAAAATTGGGATATAGGAATGGATTTATCATGTATAACCTGTTCTCCATCCTTATAACTATTTTCCTCTGTGAAGGACCAGAGGATACTCCTTTTGTCATAGCACTGAGAAACACATTGGGAACATGGTATCAGCATTTTTGAAAAGTGTTCCAGTAACTGTCCTCTGTAGTCTATGGGTGAAGGTAAGAGGTGCTATCCTTGAACTAAGGATTCCACTTAGTCTCATAGGGAAGCTGGGATCCTGGAGTGGCAGGGGTCAAATAGCAGCAGAGCAGCCTTAAGGGGCTGAAGAGTGGAGTGTTAATCAGATTAGTTATGTTTATTAATGGTATTCTATGGTAGATTTGGCTAGACAGTCCATTGGAATACTTATTTATCTTAATAATAATAATAAATGATCTAGTTCTGGTGTAAAAAAGACCTTACTTGAGCCATCATGGTGGACTCGGAGCTGAGTCTGTTCATGACTTAAGAAGAGAGCCCTTGACTGAAGAAGAGACCTATTAAAAGAAGGTCTTTGGTCTTCGTATCTAATGTTGAATATTATGAACAATTTTATGTTTATCCATCAGGTATCTGTCTTTTTGTATCACTTCTGATATGTTCTGACTTTTAGGTAAAGAACTGACACTATTCCCATGGGTACTTTTATTATTAACCTAGTATATATGTGATTATTGTCCTATAATTGTTAGTGATGCAGGAGCACAGCCTAAGAGATGTCTGTCTTCCTGGGAGGTCTGGAAAAATATGGCAAAGAAAGTGATGTTTGACATGAGTAGCAGTTAACCAGACAGGTAACATGGAAAAGGACACATATGGCAGAAGGAAACACATATGCAAAGATTGGACCTTATCATGTGCAGGGAACATGATAAATACATGTATATGGGTTGGCAATACAATGTATTTGGAGAGTGAAAGAGAGATGCAGCTGGAAATGGAGAGAGGAAACAGATCACTGTGCTCAAGTAAAGGCTTAGAATCATGACTTGAGTTAATGGAGAGGCCATTGAGAGGATTTTGGAGGATTCAGAGGTTGGTTCAATAAGACATAGTGACCAGGTAGCAAGTCAGAAATAACTGGTAGATAACTTATTTTGGGTGCTGGTGGAAGGTGATGCCGATCTCTGCAATCAGGGAGAAACAGGTGAGGGTGGGAGTGGGAAATGGGAGATTCCTCTAGGCAGGTCCTGTAGTAGAGGTCCAAGTAGGTGGTTGAATGTATGAATATGGGGTACAATGAAGAGGTCTGGACTAGAAATAGAAATTTGGAAGTGTAGTAGCTTCTGTCAGTGTCCACCTTTGCACCTTACCATTTCAGTGCATCTTGGCCCATCTCTCCTTCTTCAGTAACTGCCCTCAGAGGCTGCTCTGCCTGTGTTCATGGCAGGCTGGAAGTGCTGAGGAATTAATGTCCCCTGGGAGTAACCTTCATATAATGACTCTCAGGAGTTGTGTATAAATACCCCAGCTCATTTTCCCCTTGACTGGAATAACTAGAGTGTTTACACCATTTCCTGGAGCTCCTCAAAGACTATGCTCTTTTGCCCATTGGGGCATCTTTGCTTGATAATGTTCATTTTATTAACTCCCTTCTTTGCCCTGTCTTACTTTCCTGTTTCCCTAATGATGTTTCCTAGCATCACCTCCAAAATAAACTGCTTGCATTCAAATCCTTGCCTTGGGATCTGCTTCTCAGGAAACCCAAACTAAGACAAGCAGTAGTGGTCATAGGGGGAAGGTTGAAAACAAGGTGGTAGTGGTGATGGAGAAATGAACGAGATCAGCCAAGGAGAAAGGGTAGTTTGATAATGGATCTCTGGGGAATGCCATTATTTACGGAGTAGGATGAGAAAGAGAACTCTGTAAAGGAGCTAGAGTAGGAGCAATCGGAGAAGAAAGAAGGCAAACCAAGAAAAGAACATTGTCTTAGAAATTAAAGGGAAAAAGGCTTCCAGGATGAGGGGAGTAGTCAGTTATGTCAAATTCTGGAGACAGATCAAGTAAGAAAAGAACTTAAGAAGTGTTTATTCCTTGGATTGATCAATAGGAGGTCATTGATGAACATCAAACTTCATGGAAAAAGATTAGAGATACTCTGGGTATTTATTGCCCCAGTTTTCTCCTGGAGGGAATACCTTGGACTGGTTGTATCCCTTGTCTGAAGGGCACTGCCTCTTTTAACATGGCCTCCTACACATGACTCTCTCCTGGCTTTCAGTAATTTCTTATTCCCTTGTCTCTTTGAGCTCAGAGGTGGTAACAACGCCATTGATAGTAGCCCCAGGTTACTGCATTGTCCCTTATGGATCTCCCGTACCCTACTGGGACCTGCGTAATGTTTTCTTTGTAAATAAACCCTCCTTAAATTATCCTATTTTGAGGGTGCCTGCTTCCTGTTGGGAATCAGACTTATACAGAGGTTTAGAAAAATTAAAATTTATTTGTTGCAATTTTTTATAGCTAGCAGTTTTTCAGAAAGAATTTTAAACATTTTAGTAAGATAGAAGAAACTTGAGTTATGTTGTAGGGTAAGTTAGCAGTTCTGAGGTTGTGGTGGATTTTTTTTTTTTTTTTTTGCCTCCTGTGACATTATGAATGATGATGTTCACATGTGTAATACTCTGCCATAGACATACCCACATGTTGTTACTCTGTGCACCAATTTTCAGGGCCCTATAGCCTGGTAGTCTTCTGAGATCCCTGCTGCATAAAGGTCCATGGGTAACAGAAATAGGTAGCTACAGGCTACAGACAATTCCCAGGTAACAAACTGAGGCTTTCTTACTTAAAAAAGCATATTGGAATGTGAGAGTGTGTTATTATAGGGCAGCCCTTGACTATTCTCTGATTTATGCAAATAGTATAAACAATCATTGCCAACAAGTTGTATGGGCACCCCATAAAGTTGATTGCCTCTATAGTTGGGAACCCCTGGATTGGAAGGAAGGATATAGAGTCCAGGGTGTAGAGAAAGGTTAAAAATATATACTCCAGAGAGGGGAGAAAATTGGTGGAACAAGGTCCTCTGTGTTACAGATTTTCCTCTGGGGATAGGGTGGAGAAGGTACTTGTGCTTCTTCAGTGGAGACACATAGAAGGAACAGCCTTCCAGGGAGAATACTGAACAGTTGTCCCTTCTGTCTCTATCCCTGCTTGTGGTTTTCATGACCTCACCTTTAAGAGTTAGACGGTAATGAAATGAACAGATCCAGTTTTCCTGTAACTCTTTGGGACAATCTGTCTTTATTTCAGATTCCTCTTTTTATGGTAGAACTTGCAGTGTTTGCTATATGATACTTTCAGTTACTGAGATGAGATCAACAACATTTTATAAGGACCGAAAGAGCAAAACCTCTAGTTCCAAATAAATGGAATTTAAAATGTGCTTTGGACCTTCTGATATTTTATGAAGGACAAATAGGACAAATGTTGGTAGTCAAATTTAGTTGTTCTAATGTTTATTATTTTGTAACACATGTAACCCTGATGGTGGCCACCTGGATGTCCCCAAACCCTCTGGAATCATCCTTTAGTTTACTCTCCTAATAGAGTGGCTTGAGTCTCCTTAATATGAGAAATAAGTCTGTTCCCCAAGATAGCTGGGAATTCAGCAGGAGGGTGGATTTGTGGCATGAGCAGTAGCGACTTGTATTCTTGTTGTTTCTCCTAGTTCTGATTCCTTGCCTCTTTTGATTTTCAGACACCCCCTCGGTGGCCTCACCTTCTCCCATTGCTCTCAGTTCCTGGAGCTGCTGTCTGACATTGACACGAGTGTCACAGACTTTTGCTGAAAGTTAGGGAATGATATATGGTGTAGCTCTTAAGGCAAAGAGCCTTTCTCCCTCTTCAGAATTCTTTCTTTTTAATCTACCTGGATTAAACTGCAGTCAGGTTTAAAATAACATCTCTTCATTTATTGACCCATCACTCTCTCTCTTTCCTTTATCCATCCATCTGGTACATATGTAAGATGAATGTGGTTTTACAATGTTAAAAAAACTTGAAAGATGTTTAAAAAGTCTATATGTTTAGGCTGTAAAAGATGCATACTAGCTCTTCAAAAGTTATCACAGAAAAGCTTAGGAAATATGAAGCAAAGAAATTTTTGTGTTCTTAGTAAAATACTTAACTGTAGAATGCATATTATCACAGTTTTTAAGAAGCTAAATTTTATTTCCAACCCTATTACAGTGATAAAGTGTTCATTTTTATCCAGCAATGGCATTCTGAGCAAAGCTCATCTTTGGCCTTAAGAGTTTGTTGTCACATTTATGTGAGGCATTGGATTTAGAAACCTACTCAGTAGTCTCAGTTCTTCTCCTTAAACAAGGCATACTCTTGTTCCTACTTCAATGAATCATTTCAATGAGTTTTGAAAATCTCTTTTTGTGTTACAAATTTTTCTGCTTTTTGGAGGATCCAAGGACAAGGAGATTATGCTTGTGGAGATTTGGATTAAATGTTCTAACCTTAATTAGTCTTTCCCCCCTTTCTGCAGCTCCTGTGCCCTCGATTCCATCCCTCTTCTTGTTGAGGATGTGCATGTTCCCAAGACTGAGCCTGATTTTCCATTACAGCCCCTTCTTACAGTGAAGTTTTCCTTAATGCAGACTGAAATGAGTTCACTTCATGTTTAAATGCCTTGTGGTTAGAACTCAGGACTTGCCAGCCTTCTCCATTTGTTTGTAGTTTGCATCTACTTCACCCTGCAGCTGCAAAAGGGTTTTCTGATTTGGTTTCAGGGAGATCAATTCTGAACTGACCTCGAGTGCAGGAAAACCTCTGCAGGGACAGATGCAGATTTTGAAGCACTATTTAGAAGACCCTCTTTAGGAAAATGAATATAAAATTATAAATATAAATTAGGCATAAAGGTGATTATCTATTTAGAGAAAACAATAACAAAAAATTTAAGAGTTGACTGAGTTTGAAATAGTTTATTTTTACAACTTTTTCAAAAACATACTTTCTGAGAATGTAATGCTAAGGACCCTTCTAGGGCCATGGAAGAGACCTGTATAAATTGTGTGTGTGTGTGTGTGTGTGTGTATGGGATTTTTACAGAGATTTGACATTATACACAACTGTGGATGCTGGTTAAATAGTCTCTCTAGGCATGTTGTATTCATGTCACATGCTAAAGCTTGAAGTCTGCATAGCAAACAATTGGGAAGGGAAGATGGATGTAAAGTGGGGGAGAGCAAGGACAAGCTAGCATCCACGAAGAGGAGCCAGGATCATGAGAATGAACTGGGACCTGTGTCAGTTTTCACTGCCTTCATCTTTATAAAATAGTGCCCTTTTTTACAGAGCTAAACAAATGTCTCAGGAAGATGTTGAAGGAGGATCCCAGGAGAAGGTGGAGCAGCTGCAGGCCTGGGTGCTGCCCTGTGGCCAACAAGGTAAACCAGCAGATCAATGATAATGTGCTTGAGCTAAAAATGTACCTGACTCCACCTTTTGAAGGTTAAATATAATATGGCTGCTGCTTCACTTCCACCTTCTAAATCTCATGCAAATAGGTCTCTCAGATATGGTTCACCATAACCAGAAACATACAGAGAAGAGAATGCTAGGAAACATGGTTCAGCCTAGGTATACTGATGTATTACAAAACCACCATAGTCTGCCCATTGTCACCTTGCCACCAATATACATCTCTGTAAACTATACTTATTTTAAAAATAAATACATTAACAAAGTCATACTTCTGCCTAACCTGATACAACTACCCTACGTACAACTGAAAATATGCTAACCCTTTCCCCCCTAAGTGGATACTAATTCCCTTTTGTGTTTTTGATCATGTTCATTCTTAAGTTATTCAAACTCCCCCTTTGTTATCCTGTAACTTAAATACTGAGATATAAGGTTAACAATTATCCAGATATCTTATGTTAGTTGCTCAGGAAATGGGAGTAGAAAAGAAAATAAAAGTATTTGTTTAGTGTATAGTATTTTGATATGATAAATTCATATCAAAATAAGGAAGAAATACAACTACGATACTTCTCATTTCTGCACTTAGTTACATGGTCTAGCTGGTATTTATAATTGCCTTCTTCTGCTGGTTGGAGTTCCTCTCCTGGTGAGGTAACCTAAACATTTATTCCTGAAGTTTCTGGACCATTAGTAGTCTTGCATGAATTGACTTGTTTTAGTTTTCCATTGACTTTAATCACATAACAAAGGAATGCTGAAAGGCTCCCAGGGTTTCCCTCTGCCCCCACTGTACAGTAGCAATCCAATTTCCTCTTGATAGTGAGGATCAATCACCAGGATGATTTGAGCAATCCAGGATTTCCATACAATTGGCATTTTGGGCTAGATAATTCTTTGTTGTAGTGGGCTGTTCTGTGCATTGTACGATGTTTAGCCACATCCTTGATGTCTAACCACCAGGTACTAGTTCACTCTCCTCCTGCAATTATGACAACAACAAAAAAAAATGTCTCTAGACGTTACAAATGTCCTCTGGACAAAATTGCCCACAGTAACCCTTTTCTTTTGCCAGTCAATTCATAGACATAAGGACCCCAAAGTGGCTATGTGAAAGTCTCAATTTCCGGTTAATGGAATCACTGTTTTGTCTCTTGCTGAAAGCATTGCTCTTTGGGGAACTACAGCCTCCAAATCAGCCGAGCCTAAAGTTGCAGGGATGGAAAGCAAACACTTTGTTAGTCAATCACTAGAGGTATTAGTGATAGCTGCTATTCCTATTTCTATTCCTTGATTCCTAGATTCATGAATCCTGGTTATGGGAGAAACAGGACTGTACATTTGTTGTCAGGTTATAAACTACCTCCTGGTCCATATTGCCATAGCTTTGAAAGGTACTGTCAACTATCTGGCACTATAACTGAGTGTTCAAAAAGCCATTCCATTGTTCTATCAAGTCAGCTACTTCAGGATGATGAGCATCATGGGAAGACCAGTGAATTCCATGGGGATGGGCCTATTGGTTGCACTTCATTTGCTGTGAAATGCTTGGCTGGAAGCAATGCTGTATTATACCATGATGGTGGATAAGGAATTCTGTAAGGCCACAGACAATGGCAGAAGCATTGTGGGCAGGGAAGAGAAATCCATGCCTATGGTAAGTGCTTATCCAGTGAGAACAAAGTGCAGCTCCTTTCATGACAGAAGTGGTAATGTAATCAGTCCACCATCAGGTATCTGGCTGATTGTCCCTAGGGAATGGTGACATTTTAGGGGCTCAGTTTTGGTCTCTGCTGCTGAAAGATTGAGTACTTGGCAGTGCTGTATTCAGATAAGCCTTGATGAGTAGAAGTCCATTTTAGTAGGTTCATGCATTACCTCTATCCCTGCCAATATGGCCATTATATTTGAGTCCATTTGACAATAACAGAAGTAGATAGAGAAAGAAGTTCACCAACAGTCCCAGAATATCTCATTCTATCCACTCAACTATTAAAATCCCTCTCTGTTGAAGTCACACTTTGGTGAGCATACACATGGGACACAAAACATTTTGCATTCTGTGCCCATTTAGAGATGTTTATCCAATACTTCTCCAGATCTTTATGTTACCAATTTTCCAATTGTGTTTCATCTAATTCCTCGACCACCCAGCCAAACCATTAACCATATCTCAAGAATTACTGTAGACCCATACCTCTGGTTAATTTTCCTACCAGGAAAAATGAGCAGCTAGGTACATCATTCAAAGTTCTGTCTACAGGGAGGATTTCCCTTTACCATGGTTCATGAAGGCCATCCCAGCATAGGGCTATAGTGCTATAGCCACCCATTTTCAGGTTCTGCCTGCACATATTAAGTAGAACCATTTGTAAACCAAGCCTGAGTTTTTTCTTTTTCAGTTAACTGTTCATAGAGAACTCCCCACAAGGCCATAGGTGTGGGTTGAGAGAGAAGGCAGTTATCAAGAGTGGGGGCATGGGCATCTCGGCAACTTTCTCATGCAGCTGACTTGTGCCTTCAAGACCTTATTGAGCCTGCTTTCTATCTACCACTTTTACTTGATGATGGAATGCCGCAGCTGTACATGCCTAGCTTTATGGGCTTGGTGAGTCAGACTATCTACTTCATGATGGGCACCTCAGGTCACATGGTAACTTGGTGGCCCATGGTCAAGTGTTCAGGTCTACTAAGGTCAAGTAGAAAGCCAAAAGCTGTTTCTCAAAAGGAGAGTAGTTATTTGCACAGGATAGCGTGGTTCTGCTTCAAAATCCTAAGGGTTTTCATTGTGATTCACTAAGAGCAGCCTGCCACAGGCTGCATACAACATCCTTATCCATCACTGACACTTCAAGCTGACTCTTTATGCACAATCTCCCAGGATTTCAGCTTTTGTTTCTCATTACTCCTAATTATACTTACTTCTAGGGGAAGGATATATAATTCCTAAACTCTTGGTGTGTGTGTTTGATATGGACCCTGGGGTGAACAGAATAATGCCCCTTCCACGAAGCTGTCCATGTCCGAACCCCTGGAATCTGAATGTGTTAGCTTTCGTGGCAAAAGGGACTTTGCAGATGTGATTAAGTTAAGGGTCTTGAGATGGGGAACTTACTCTCTTTTATCCAGGTGGACCCAATGTAACTGCCAAAGTTCTTATAAGAGAAAGAGGGAGACAGGAGAGAGACAATCAGAGAGTAGGATATGGATGTGACAATGGAAGTGGAGGCTGGAGTGATACAAGGAAGGAGCCATGAACCAAAGAATGCAAGTGGCCTTAAGAAGTGGAAAAGGTAAGGAAATAAATTCTCCTGTAGAGGCTCTAGAAGGAATACCACCCTGCTGTCACCTTGATTTTAGGACTTCTGACCTCCAGAACTATAAGATAATAAATATGAGTTTTAAGCCACTAAGTTTGTGGTGATTTGTCACAGTAGCAGTAGGAAATCTTGACATGAAACTGGACCCAAAAGGAAACGCCAAGTGTCTGGGTAGAGTCCTCTCCCTCCCTGTGCACTCCTCCTCCCCTTCCCAGTCTCCATCATTCTCCACAAGACTGGCTCCAGGCAAACTATTGAAGGACACAAAGTCATTGCAAGACTCTTCTTTCTACCCCTTCTGTACCCTGTGTCTTTATGTAACCCCCTGGCTACCTGAGGTTCCTGAGTTCTTCCTCTGTCCCATCAACTTTTTTTCATCAAGCCTTTAAAATTCTTCTTTTGCTCAGGATTTGAACTCTAATAGAAAAATGATAAATTGTTATTGAATCCGTGACTTCTATTTTCAAATATATCTGAAACACATTTATATTTCTATAGTGGTTTCTTGCAGACTCTAAGTCACAGAAGGAGTTACTCTAACGATGAAAAATTTCAGTTTTGTGGCAAGCTAATTCTGGGAAATTTGGAGTCTTTCAAATTACTTCAGGTAAATGCCAGTCTACATGCAGGGCATTTTCTGACTGCTTATTGCTTATCCCCAAGTGTCCATTAATGTTTCCTGTTGTTGTGTCTGGAAAATCATAAAATTTTCAAAGGTTTTTGCTCTTCATGTACGGACTTGCATTTGGGATGTTATTTAATATCCACAGCTCACTGAAGTTACTAAGTTATCTTGTCTAGTTTGTTTTGCTCTTAGGTTCTGTTAGATGTGACAGTAAGACATTTTCTACTGCTCCATCCTTTGTGTCACTCAAATCATTGTTGCTGGTCTCCTTAGGACTGGTAGCCTCGATGAGTAAAGTTTGTGTTAGTGGCTCTGGAAAGACTGTGAGTCCATGCAAGAATGGGAGAGGTGCTTAAGGAAGATGCACTCTTCCATCTTTGTAGCCAAGAAATGTCAATTGAAATAGCACACCAAAGAGATACTGTTTTTTATACTTTGATTTTCTTTTTTTATCCCAGCTTAATGATATATAATTGACATATAGTATTTTGTAAGTTTAGAGTGTACAACCTATTGATTTGATACACTTACATATTGCAAAATGATTACCACCATAGTGTTAGCTAACACCTTTGTAGTGTAGCATAATTACCATATCTTTTTTGTGGTGAGATCACTGAAGATGCAATCACTTAGCAACTTTCAAGTATACAATACAGTATTATTAGTTATAATAAACATGTACATTAGATCCCCAGAACTTATTCATCTTATAACTGGAAGTTTATAGTTAAAGAGATACTTTTTTTTTTTTTTTCATTTTGGTGCTGGCATTTTATTTTTATTTATTTATTTATTTATTTATTTATTTATTTATTTATTTATGGCTGCACTGGGTCTTTGTTGCTGCATGTGGGCTTTCTCTAGTTGCAGCGAGCAGGGGCCACTCTTTGTTGTGATGCACGGGCTTATCATTGCCGTGGCTTCTCTTGTTGCAGAGTACAGGCTCTAGGTGCGTGGGCTTCAGTAGTTGTGGCATGCGGGCTCAGTAGTTGCGGCACACAGGCTTAGTTGCTCCACGTGGCATATTCCCGGACCAGGGCTTGAACCCATGTCCCCTGTATTGGCAGGCGGATTCTTAACCACTGTGCCACCACAGAAGTCCCTAAAGAGATACTTTTAAATTGCCATGGTCACAATGCACCATCTCCACCCTGACAGAGTTTGCAGTGCTGTTCTTTGGCTAGAGTCTTCTCTTAGACTATTAAAAACAGCTGTCTAAGGCTTTCCAGACTCTAGGCTTCAGGCTTGCAACCATCCCAGTCCACAGTTCGGCTTTGTGAGCCCACGCCCTGAATTTGGTCCTCTCCATCCTATGACTCTGTATATAACAGGAGGAAGCCAGTAGGGAAATGGAAAATAGCTTTTCTTCTGGGGCCTTAGGGCAGAGATGGACTAAGCACCATTCCACATCTCTTTTGTTAATAGACCCTACCCTAGGCCTGGGAGGCCACCTGTGGTGGACTTTTTGCAAAATGGCCACTATTATTCCCTTCTCTTTATCTGCATCCCTTGTGATGTAACTGTGCAGTTGCTTACCTTAAGAGGTGGAGTATATTTCCCCAGCATTTGAATCTGGGCTAGCCTGATGATTTATTTTGGAATGCAGCAGAAGTGTTGCTGGGTCGATTCTGAGCCCAAGGATCTACCTGTTCTCCTGGAACACTGCTCATCTGCCAAGTAAATATTCACGGGGGCAAAGCTTGCTAGAGGGCGAGAGACCACCTGGAAGCGAGAGAAGCCATCTTAGCAGAGGTCACCCTAAACTAGCCAGTGCCGAGCTGTCCCAGCCGCTGACCGCAGATGTCTAGTGAGCCTGGCTGAGACCTGAAGAACTGCCAAGCTGAAGTCAGCCTAATTGCCCACCTGCAGAATTATGGCTAAAATTTGGTTGTTTTCAGCCACTATGGCTTGGAGTGGTTTGTTATGCAGCCTAAGTTTATTGACTTGTCATCAAGGTTAGAAGCATTTCCAAATTACAAGTTACATGCACTGCTGAATTATCACACCTGCCACATAAGAGGAAAAAAAAGGCAAAGGGTGAACCATATATGGAAGAGAAGAGATATAAAAGGAGGAATATATAGGCAGGTTGCTATTACTCTCAGGTAGTTCTGATTATAATCCAGTTTCTTCTCCCACTAAATGGATCACTTTACAATTCAACTGCAATCTTTTCTTTACAGGACTCAGAAACTCGCCCACACTGGCTTAAGTAAAGGAAAATTAGTCTCAGGGGTATCTCATGGATTCCAAGTATCTGGATCCCAAGACCCAGCTAGGTCTTCTTGAGTGACTGGCCCTAGAACTGGAATATAGTTTGGAACGAAGCGAGCTACTTTTTCTGCCTTGTTTTTTCCACCTCTTTCTCAAGATCTCTCATCGCTTCTGTATGTTTGCTTCACTTTTTCTCTCTTCACTTCTCTGCTTGCACATAGCTTCATTGTGCCCATTCCAAAATAGCAGGCTCAGACTCCAGTCCTCAGGACCTTCTAGCTCACCTTCCATAAATTCAAATTCCCATTCAGAGAGAATCCTATTTGGTCCACTGTGGGCCAGTCAGTTATGCTTGAGTGGTGGTTGGCAAGGCCAATAAAGATACCCTTTTTTTTTGCTTTTAAAAAAAAAATTTTTTTTTAATTATTTTTTTAAACATCTTTATTGGAGTATAATTGCTTTGCAACGGTGTGTTATTTTCTGCTTTATAACAAAGTGAACCAGCTATACATATACATATGTCCCCATATCTCCTCCCTCTTGCATCTCCCTCCCACCCACCCTATCCCACCCCTCTAGATGGTCACAAAGCACTGAGCTGATCTCCCTGTGCTATGAGGCTGCTTCCCACTTTTTTGACATTAGGCAGGTATCTTTTGTAAGAACCAGAGGACTGCATTAATATTCTTAATCTCTACTACTGGCAGGAACTACACCTTACTTTCTGGAACTCCTTTTTTACCAAGTTACCAAATAGATTTTTACCTTTGCTTTCCAGTGGAGGATCAACTTCTGCATCCTTCCATTGGAGGAATATGAATGACAATTATCAGCAATCTCATTTCCTGATCAGGCTGGGGCAGGGCTTGGAAAGTCTTTCTTAGCCCTGAGTCCTTCCTCATATGTCTTTATGATGCTCCTGGTGTCCCAAGACTCAGGACTTCCAGCCTCTCCTTCCTATGAAGCTAGCTTCCAGTGTCCTTAACATTCTACTCAGCATCTGGGTCTGCTTTCCTTTTTTAAAAAAAAATTGTGTTTTGTTTTGTTTTATTTTACAGTAGTCAAAATCTAGAAGCCTGCTGATCGAGACACTCTCTAATAGCAATTTATAGTTATATGGATTTTATGGAATAGAAAATTTTCAAAAATAAATCTGGGTACTGACATATGGTTACCAGGTCTATATTTTGCCACAGAAAGCCATTATAAGCTCCCATATCCAATCATCATCATTTAATGTTAGATTGAAACCAAGGAAATTGCCATTTTTGTAGGTCAAAACAGTTGAATATTGGCAATTTCCTGTGGTTCAATGTAATATATTGAAGCATATTTTAACTTGAGAACTGTAGGAAGGATATACTCTTATAATAAAGAACTGACCTTTACAGTGAGCTTATTTAACTTTATGAAAAATGCACTACACTTTCCTTAATTTTCTTATTTCATCATGAACCATGAACACTTTAAAATGGTCTGGCAGTAGTTTTTGATGTGTCCTTTTTTTAAACACAGGTCTGGGGAAACACATCTGTGTGATCCTCCCAGGATCACTCTCATTCCTAAGAATGCTTTTTTCCTAGCCTCTGAGGCAGGGTTCTGGCCTTTTTTTGATTCAAAGTCATTTTCAAAGAGCAGTCATCTTCTCTCTCAGGCCCTCTCAGACTGTTGTTGGGTGAATTCTTCACTTGCACCAAACTTGGGTATTTAGGGGACATGTTTTCAGCACTCAATTCATTGTCACATTCCCCCTCATGAAGAACATGGTTACATTTACGAAAGGAGCCTCAGTAACCTCCCATGGTTCCGCAGTGAAATATGCAAACCAGTTTTTTGATCAACCATGAGTTAAAGATCTTCCCTTTGGATTGTGTTTCTTGCACAACTTTTCTATCTCAGACAACTCCCCCATCACCCTCTATTTCCTACCCAAGGGATCTTCATCTCTTACAAGCAAGATCCAGACAGATTGTATGACAAACTGGCTTTGGTTATTAAAAACATCTTTTTAGCTCTTGGCACAATAAGCAAAACCACCCCTGATGAAAAGAAAGTCTCTCTCTACCATATGGTTCTTGAAAGAAGTACAATTTTCTGAATTTACTGTACATGTGAAAACAATAAACAATTTGCATTTCTTTCTTTTTCTAGTAACTCAAACTCTAACCTGAGGGTTTTTAAAGAATGGATTTTGTAATTTCAACATTGTACCACTTTCTGAAATATTACTGATTCTCAGCAAAGTAACTAAGCCTTAGCCAAATGTTTCAGTTTATCTCTCTTTTTTTTGTGAATCTGTAAATGCGTCAGAAAAACGTTTACTGTAATGTTAGAATGTGCATGTGTTGGCATTAAAACTGTGGTTTTGTCCCTACGGGGAATCAAATGGAAGCAAAATTACAGTTAATTCCTGGTATCTATGGTAATGGGGAACAGACAGAGTTTGTACCAGTAATATTTGAAAAATTTATTTTAGAAATTAGGTTGAACCTTGTCCTACATTAAACCTTTTGCCAGAGATCCACAAGTAGTCAAGTTGTTCTTTTCCCTCCTTCTCCTGGTTCACCAGACTCTGGGGTAGAGAAATGGCCAGCAGGAAAGAAGGGTAGAATCAAAAAACTTATTCACAAATCTCATGATCATTAGATTTTTCTCAGCATGTTGACTATAGCTCTTTTGTGGGAAAAGGAAACTATAGGAAAAGAGGATGACAGTCTTTCTGTTCCTTTAGTAAGGTGTCTTGTCTTTCCTTATGATTTAAAAGATAATCATACACCGAAACTCATGTTACCTCCTTTCCAAATTCAGTTTTCAGTTTGTAACTGAAAAAAAGAAGTAAAAGGATTTTAGAGAATTCTGAAGCCTCTTTGAAGCTATTCTCTCAGAAAGGGAAGATTTGAAATATAGCTGAATGGGAAGGAAGAATGCTACCACAGCCTTCTACATCTGGCCAGTAGCCTGCAAGAGAAAGGATTTATTTTATCTGGTTCAGTCTCTGACTATTTGAGAGAAGGAGATGATATAAACTCTTTATGGCCTCATGGCTCCCACAAGGGTTTTCAATAGACTGGAGGGGCAGGGTCTCACTTTTTCTGGATCTGGAGTGTTTCTTGAATGCAAAAGCTCATACACTTGTAGGGACAAGAGTGCATTGCATTTGTGGTGTCCAGATGTAATGCTCTAATGATGTAAACCACTAATTTGTTCTGGAAGTATTATTGCTGGAACTATTATTGTTATCCGTTGAAGAAGACTTGGAAAATGACTTCCAGTTTTAAAAAGTCCTGGAGGACTTTCCTGGTGGCACAGTGGTTAAGAATCTGCCTGCCAATGCAGGGGACATGGGTTCCATCCCTGGTCCAGGAAGATCCCATATGCTGCGGAAGAACTAAGCCCATGCACCACAACTACTGAGCCTGCGCTCTAGAGCCCATGAACCACAACTACTGAAGCCTGCGTGCCACAACTACTGAAGCCTGTGCTCCATAACAAGAGAAGCCACCCCAATGAGAAGCCTGCACACCACAACAAAGTGTAGCCCCCGCTTGCCGCAACAAGAGAAAGCCCGTGTGCAGCAACAAAGACCCAATGCAGCCAAAAATAAATAAAAATAAAATAAATAAATTGATAAATAAATAAATTAAAAGTCCTGGAGAATTTTGTAACTCACTGCTATTCATAGCGGTAATCCTTACACAACTCTGCAAAAGCTTTGTGTGTGTGTGTGTATGTGTGTGTGTATGATTATGGTATGGTAGGGATAGGGGAAACCTTAATTAACTACACTAGAAACTCAAAATACAAATGAAATGATGGTTTTAAATAAGCCTGGATATCATAATTAGTCCCAGATGGTTCCTTTGTAGTCAGGAGAGTTCTCCCAAACAGCTACATTTCTTTGTTTGAATGTCAAAATAGAAACTGAATTAGACCCCTGCACTGTGTCCTCACACTCACAGCTTTTTGGGGGTTTTGCTGCATAGACTTTGGGAGATGTCCATTGAGACAAAGAGATTGTGTCCTCCATAATATATTCTTTAGAAGGCAGCAGATGTTCTCTGAACCAGCTTTTACAATCTCAGAACCAAGGGTTTTTCTTTCCTACTGGTTTTCTGGTTTGGAAAATGGAAAACATTTTCTGTTTCTATGGTTCATCTGTTCAGTAGACTCACTGCCCTGGGGGAACAGGCCTCATAGGCCTCAGGGTATCAGCTCCATTTGCTGTAGGAAACCAGATTTATCATCAGATAGGGAGCTCTGATTCCCATGGAGAATAGTCAGGCAGAGCAGGGAGAGGTGTCTTTAAGCAAATACTGTTCGCTACGGAAAACCAGGGAAAATCAAACCAAAGAAAACACACAGCTGATGCCAAAGAGGGTGTTGTCTTTAGTTATTTCCAAGAGACATCAGTTGTTCCTTGATATCTCTAATAGAAAACTTGTCAGAATAAGTAAATTTATTTCCAGTTCTGTCCTACTAACAAGTTTTGCCGATTAAATTAATTGGTTGCAGTCATCAGTAAGGAAAATGTAGACACACCCAGCCTTTTCCTGTAAACGATTCCCCCAAATCTGCATTTATTTGTTTTTGGGATTCAAGGTTCCTTTTTGAAAATCTTCAAAATATTTCCCTTTTAAGTGGATGGATTAACACACTCATTCTGTTTCTTCCTCACTCAGAGAAGACTAAGTTAATGATTCGTTGCTTGTCCATCAGCTGGTATTTGATTCACAACAGAATGAAGTAGGCCTTATTTCTCATGATGTAAATTGTGGAATTCTCAAAGTCCATGTGACAGCAAGGAGTGGAGTTAGGCATTTTGTGTCTAGTCAGATTCATTTGTATTTAGAGTCAAAAAATGATACTTATTATGTAATATTTGGGTGAATAAACAATGGTATTTCCTCCCTCTCTCTAGATTAATATATTCATTTTACCTTTTTTTTTTTTTTCTTTTTTTTTTGCTGTACTCTGGCCTCTCACTGTTGTGGCCTCTCCCGTTGTGGAGCACAGGCTCCGGACGCACAGGCTCAGCGGCCATGGCTCACGGGCCCAGCCGCTCCGCGGCATGTGGGATCTTCCCAGACCGGGACACGAACCCGTGTCCTCTGCATTGGCAGGCGGACTCTC
Organism: Tursiops truncatus; assembly: GCF_011762595.2. Classification (NCBI taxonomy): domain Eukaryota; kingdom Metazoa; phylum Chordata; class Mammalia; order Artiodactyla; family Delphinidae; genus Tursiops; species Tursiops truncatus. The sequence goes on from NC_047036.1 coordinate 65,071,901, forward strand.
AACCACTGCGCCACCAGGGAAGCCCAATATGTTCATTTTATATGCTCTTTTATTTGTGATTAGTAATATAGTAACAGTGTAGTATTATATTAGTAATATAATAAAAAGTAATGCATTTTGTAATAAATGTAACACGTAGGTGACCAGTGACTCATACTAAAATTAAGTTTTACTGTGGAATAAAGATTACTCATTATGTGTAACTACCAGCTTTTCAGGAGCAAACTGAGACTATTTCTCCGATCAGGTGAAACAAAACCATCCCCTAGTTTTGTATGAGGTATCTAATGGAATAAGCAAAATATATTTCCCCTTTTGCAATAGGTGGATAATTGCTGAAATTCTCCACTTTCCTCTTTAGTGAGTATATTGAATTCTGCATTGAATTCAGTGCATTGAATAATTGAATACCGCAATTTTGAAATAGAAATATGTATTTCACTTACTGATATAAAAACACCTTATTTGTTTTTAATCACCCCATTATTTGTACTTTTCCCAAAGGACATCTTGCTTTTACAGCAAATTTGAAACAAATGATCAATATGCAAACACTGACTAACCAGCAAAATTGTCATCAGCTTGGCATTCTCTTATCAATATCAAGGTGATATTGATTATGCATTCAGGAATTATCAAATGCTTGAGTATCATAATACCATCTAAATTATAGTGCATATGTTAAGTTAAATTATAGTACATCTTTTATTAATATTTATATATCACACATACTGTTGATCTTGGGCTTTGTGCCTATAAGCTCATATAGATTCATATAGCCCTATTATTATATTTAATACCTTCTTGGTGGAGCTGATTTCCCAACTGTGGCATTTTTTTTTTTTTAGATTAGGAGCACTGAAATTTTGGTATTAGAATTGTGAGAAACTGGGCAAGTCATTTAAATTAGTTTTATATTATTTAAGAATGAAAGTAAGACTGCTGTAAGACAGTAAATATGAAGTGTCTGTTATTAATGCTATATAGCATTTGTCATCCTTAAAATAGATATTTGGAATAAGTGATCTGTCATTTATTCATCATTCATTTACTTATTTATTTGTTCATTAATTCAGTAAATAGATATTGAGCACCTACTATGTGCCAGATACTCTGGTGGGTGCTGAGATACATGGATGAGAAAATTCAGATACGGGCCTTGCTTAGAGTTTAGTGGAATAATGGGTAACATTTATTGAACATCTAATCTCCAGTTACCTTCAGAATTCAGACATTCCACAAATCTAAGAACCATTCAATTATATTATAGAATCTTTAATCCTGGTGGAAGTCAGGGTGATAAAAGTGAGAGCCTGCCTATTCCTTGCTCACACCCTTAAACGTGGAGAGCAGAGGGCTTGGAAAGGTGACATGGTGGGAATGTGAGTGGAAGAGGAGGTAACTACCCTTGGGAAGCCCATGGTAAGGATGGCTTTATTTTTGTTGGAGGGTGAATGTAGCTTTATGTGTTTGTTGGGTACATGAAGGTGATGATTGTGTTCAGATTAAGGACAAGCAAAGTGCAAATCTTGTCTTTTAGTGATTGAAGGAATGTCCACACCAGCCTGGGAAATACACACTCTGGAAAAATACCTCTGAGTCTTCTGTTTTGAGGTCTTTCCATTTCTTCTGTTGTCTAAAAAATTGTGTTTTCTCTGAGATCTTTATTGATTTTACTCCTCTATGGAATGAGGAGTAAAAGAGATGCCTTAAGGCCAATGAAATAAAGGAAATCACTTTTCTGAAAGGAATTTATGTGTTAACCCCTCTCTAGTCTCTTGAATTTCTTGGGCTTGCCACTAATGGATTGGATATAATAATCTTGCCCATAGTTGTGTTTCTAAATGAACAACTCTCTGGATATGCTGAGTACTATTCTTTGTACAATAGATTTGTTAGGGGACTGAAGAGAGTAACAGTAGATTATCTGACTAGATTTTAGTGCAGCATCTTTTTTAGGATTTGATGAAATATGACCTATGAAGCGAGTTATGGATGTGCTGGACAATATGGGTTTTTTGACCTATGGGTGAAGACAGACTGCGAGAATCAAGGGCTGAGGCTATATAGATGTCTACCACATTGTGGAGAGACAGATGTCCTAGGCATTGAAGAGGTTGTGAGGTGCAGGCTCATTGAACATCTTTAGAAATATTTTGCTGAAAGAAGACAATAACACATAACTGACATTGGGTGAAGAAGCGTATTAGGAGAGCCTTCCAATGCCAGTGAGCAGAGGCAGCCAGAAAAGTCTGAAGCTTGGTAGGTGATTTTTGGCAAGTGTAGCTCATTTGAGAAAGAGGGGATAGAGGTTAAAATTTGATGAACTGGACACAAAACTGATGCTTATGTTGACACTGATGAATGGCAAACTCTATGTACTGGGAAAATGACTCTTTTAACCTGAACCTTGATTCTCAAGAAAAGCAGATGGACAGAGAGAAGTTCTAGAAATGAGCAGTTCCGATGGGGAAAGTGAGAAATGTTTGAAAGAAACAAGCAAGTAGAAGAACTAAAGGTGATAATGTGAGCATAAGGAACTCATTGTCTACCTCAGTCTATTTTATATATTATAAAGAATTATTCCTGCCAGGAAGAATTATACTTCAAATAGGGTAAGTATGTTGAGAAGGAGAAAGAGCAATAACTTTTAAAACTCAGAGTAAAGTTCCTTAAATAAGAGGGCTATTTTAGACCATATGATAGGTAACACTGCCAGAGGTCAAGGAATCCAACATGTGTAGAGTACAGAGCTTTGCCCCTAACTATCTCAGGAGCAGTGGCCCCCCTGACCCCTCAGGTTGTACACTGAGTGACTTCTTCTTTTGGGGGTGTGTCCTGAACCTTGTATTCTGACTATTTCATCCTCTCAGATCTGAGGCTATGAAGGACCACATCAAGGCTGCCATTTCCACCATTGATGGTGTGATGCTACACAGAGTCTGAGATGAATTAGATGCAGGATTGAGCCCTGCCAGGTGACATGCGGGATGCATAATGAACATCTGCAGGAGAAAAGAAATAACCATGAAGGCTTTTTAATAAATTGGTTTGACTGAAAGTTCATATAAAACTTAGGCACTGAAAATAAATTTTAGAAGTGTTCAATTAATTTTGAATAACCATACAGGTATTCAATAAATATTTGAAATGAATCAGTTAGGAAGCAGTGTTTATTACATGTCTAGTGTGTTCCTAGAACTCTGATAGAACTGTAGGAAAATCTTTAAAAAGCTCCAAGGAGTTTATAATTATGTTGATGTTTAAAAATAGATGTACTAAATTCTTAAAATTTTTATTTAACAAACATTTATATATATAAAGAATATTATATATATATATATAATATATATATTTTTCTAGGTGCTTTATAAATATTAACTCCTATACTCATCTAGATTAAAGGACCCTTTATTGAAGTGAATTTATGTAGGACTTTTATGTGTGAGTCTTTTGAGCAGAGGAATATGAGAGGTTGGATATGTACTGTGAATTTGTGAAAGCCTAGAAATGGACTCTGATCTATTATTTTTCATGTCCAGAGTGCACTCCATGTACATTTGTCAAGTAGGCAAAATTTGCCTACATGTTATTCTGCCTTCTGATGTCAACTGAGCCCTAAGGTTGTTTTTTGCTTCATAAAGTCTCTCTCTCTGGTTTCCTGATTGAGTTTATCTACCTGTGATGTCTAAGACACTGGAGTAGGCTGCACACTGATGCCAGTGTTGGGTGCCAGGAATTATGGTAAGCTGTTTAGGGAGCTATGTGGGATGTGTTTTGGGAAGGTGTCCAGTGATTATTCTTGTGTCTGAAGTTTTTGTCTTTCAACAGTGGAAGATGTAGTGAATTTAACCAATTAACATGATGGTTTAGGCTCATGCTGACTGGAAGTACCCCTCACCTTTCATGAGAAAACTCAGAGCTATGGGTAAATTATGTTGAGGAATTGGGTTTCAGGAACTTCTCTTTACCCACAGGATGATTTAAAACGTTCAAACTGAAGTTACAATCCCCATGCTCCGTCCTCACCAGAGCAGACATTCCTCTAGTGGAGGCGCCAACCTGATCCCATCCAAATTCAGTGTCATTCCTAGAATAGCTAACAATCACTGCTAAACATTTCCCAAGTAATCCTAGCTAAGAATAGTGTCTTATTTCTAGAGCTCTAACACAAGGAACTCAACACCCTGTTGGACTCAGATAAGCCAAACTTTGTTTTTGAGAGCTTTGTCCAAGTGAGACTGAGAAGGATGGAGCCTGAGAAAGACTCAGGTTGATGGAGTCTCGTAAGACTCTCTGTGTCATCTGTGACATGGCATTGAGTGATGCTATATGAGACTAAAAGTGCCTGTGGGTCTGCCTAAATGCTAAATCGACTATCTGTCAGTGCCTTGGGCACCAAAGAAACATTCATTAACTCTGCGCAACAATCAAATTAAAATTTCACTCTTACTATCTTGCAGTTCTTAAACACTAGTTGGTACGTCTGATACCTTTCCTACTTGTTCTGCTACAGTTTGTTAGAAAGCTGAAGCTCTAGCTTGCTTTATTAAGCCAGAAAGACATATTTCTTTTTTAAGAGGATTGGGGGCTTATTATTAGTCCCCAAATTTACTATCACCTTGTAATTGATATGGTACTTCATCCTCCTGAGGACTTTGAGAGAGCAAGAATTATCATCGCGTTTTTATTAATAAGAAGTAGAGGCTCAGACAGGTACCTACTCATGGTTCATATTTAGCAAATGACATATATGGAACTAGATCCCAGGTCTTTGGACTTTTCTTGTGTGATATTCTCATTACTTTATCCCATCTCTGCTCACATGCCCTAGTGTCCAAGGCCTGGTCCCCCACCTGCTCCAGCTCATGTATCTGCTTTAGTTTGGCAAGAAAAAAAGGCTTTGGGACTAGGAATAGGTCTGTGCCCACAGCACAATGTTTGAGGCAAATGCTCTAATTTTCTCCAGTACCAAAAAGGATCATTTCTATAATATTTATTGTATGATTTTTCTGTAACCCATAAGAAAATTACAATATCTTTTTGTCTGAAGCACAAATTATATTGTTTCAGCATGGCTGCATTTGTTTAACATAGATGGTTTGCATACCTTGTGCTTTCTTCTTTGGCCTGAATTCTTCTTTCCAAGTTAGAATGTTTTTTCTTCTTTGGCATCCATTAAAAATCATCAGTAACATGGCCACCCTCCAGAAACACTTCTGTAATGCCAACCACAGGACTCAGTGTCTAAAAATAAGAATTGAAAATGAGATTTAAGTTAATGCTCAGAAAGAAATCTTTCCACGTGTCTTTATAAAAATTTGGTAAAACCTATACTAGGGAGAAGTGTGAAATACATGAACCCTTTATTGCTACTTCCTATAAAAACTTTGGCTGAGTAATTAGTGAGAGCTTGTCCTTTTTAATCTGGTTCTCTCCTATTAGCTACGTTTCATTCTTCAACTTAAGGTTATGTAAATTCAGAGGAGATTCTTATTCTCATATCCAGAGCCCACAGCTGCACAGGCTTCCTGGGAAGAAGCATGACTCCTCACTAATGATTCCCAAGCTCTTGAAGTTTATATTTTCATTTGGCCATCATTTGTTTCTTCCTTTATGGAACTGATTAAACTCACCAAATGATGAAACATGAAATCAAATAGTTTTGGAATGGTGTGAGCAGTTTAAAATGTTTTAGAAATTTAGTGTGGAAACTGTAAAATTTACCAAAAAAAAATCAAAATTAATTAGCTGGGATTTCTACCTTTTCTTCCATCTAAAACTCCCTTCTGGTTTGTTCCATAAGAATAATTATATCCTAAAACAAATCATTCATATTTACTTTTTATATGCTTTACTTAGTTTTCCCCTATACTTTTCATCTTACTTCTGATTTTGAAGAACACAGTCTAATGATAAAGCTTTAAGTTCAGTCTAGTCACTTATAATTCCTCAAATGCTCCAAATCTGGTGTGTTACTAGCCCTTCCTTCCTCCCTTCCTTCCTTCACACAAACTATCATAGAAATTCTTAGGGCAGACTGTTAGGTATTAGTAAGTGTTATGATTACCTTTTCTAGAAGATATGAAAATAAAAATCAGGCTGAATCCAAAGATGAGACAGTAAATCCATTTAATATGTAACAATTCCTGACTTTTTTCTTATTGCATTTTCACAGCTTTTATATGTGTTTGGAGAAGTGTTAGGGACATTAAATCTGGAGAATAACAGGACAATTCTGCAGCTGTTTTTTGCTCTTCAATAGTCTATAAACCTCGTGGCACGGCATCTCATACCTTCACCCAGATTTCACTTTAGATTAAGATATTTAGTCACTCATCCAGGTTTGTAATGTGTCAGCCTTATTGTTACTTTCTAAGAAACCTTAGTTTGTTACTTTCTAAAGTTGACTGTTTTGTCTACTGTGGATTGATACAAACCTAAAACTTATTTTTTCCCAGAATAATTTTGTTCCCTATTGATTTTTTTGGACTCAGATATTTCTGGCAGACCTTCTCTTGTGTACATAAATTATGATGTCACAAAGTTATGGATTTTAAATTTATATGGCAGCCCTTAGGGCGTATCCATATTTTTTCAATAAGACAGTCTTTTGTCCCAGGCTGAACCTAGACTGATCAGCTTTCAAAATGTTTTCTCTTGAGTTTCTGGGGTCATGCTAGGACCCATTGAACCAAAAAAAGGACTAACAAGTCTATGGTTCATAGCCCATAGGGGTTTTTTTTTCCATTTAATTTCATTCCAATTTACTTCATCTCATTATTACCTTTAATATTATACTCCTACTGTTTTTCAGCTTTATTGAAGTATGATTGACAAGTAAAATTGTATATAAAGTACAGTGTGATGATTGTATGTACATACATGTTGTGAAATGATTACCACAATCAGGTTAACATATCTATCTCCTCATATGATTACCTTTTTTTTTTTTGGTGGCAAGAATACTTACAATCTATTCTTTTAGCAAATTTCAACTATACAATAATTATTAACTACAGTCACCATACTGTACACTAGGTCTCCAAACTTTTTCATGTTATAACTGAACTTTTGTACCCTTTGGCAAACATCTCCCCATTTTTCCCATCCCCCAGCTACCATTCTTCTCTTTGCTTCCGTAAAAAGTTCTGTTCAGCTTTTTTAGATTCCACTTGTAAGTGACACCATGCCATAATTGTCTTTCTCTGGCTTATTTCAATTTTCACAATGTCCTCTAGTTTATTCGTGATGTTGCAAATGGCAGGATTTCTTTCTTTTATTAAGGCTGAATAATATTTCATTATATACATAGATTTTAGACATTTTATTTATCCATTTTTCTGTTGACACTTAGGCTGTTTTCATATCTTGACAGTTGTAAATAATGCTGACGTGAACATGGGAGTACAGCTATCTCTTTGATATTATATCCAGAAGTGAAATTGCTAGATCATATGGTAATATAGTTCTATTCTTAATTTTTTGAGGAACCTCCATACTATTTTCCATAAAGGCAGTATGAATTTACATTCCCACCAACAGTGTAAAATGGTTCCCTTTCCCCACACTTAGCCAAAACTTATCTTTGGACTTTTTGAAAATAACCATCCTGACAGGTGTGGGGTGATATCTTACTGTGGTTTTGGCTTGTATTTCCCTAATACTTAGTGATGTTGAGCATCTTTTTATACACCTGTTGGCGATTTGTATGTCTTCTTTGGAAAAATATCTAGTCAGGTCCTTTGCCCATTTAAAAAATCTGATTAGTTGTTTTTCTGCTATTGAGTTATATGTGTGCCTTATATATTTTGAATATACCTTATCAGATATATGGTTTGCAAATATTTTCTCCCCTTACATAGATTTTCTTTTCATTTTGTTGTTTCTTTTGCTGTGCAGAAGCTTTTAATTTGATGTAGTCCCTCCTGTTTACTTTTGCTTTTGTTGTTTGTACTTTTGGTGTCAAATCCAAAAAATCACCGAGACCAATGTCAAGGAGCTTTCCTCCTATGCTTTCTTCTAGGAGTTGTATGGCTTTAGGTCTTATGTTTAAATTTTTAATCCATTTTGAGTTGATTTTTGTGTATTTGTGTGTGGTGTAAGGTAAGGTCCAATTTCATTCTTTTGCAAGTGGATATCCGGTTTTCCTGGAGAAAAGGAGATGAGTCCACCTGTGATGTGTCCGATTGAGATGTGTCCACCTGCAGGCAGCATGTGTCCTGTGGGATGGTACACAATTGGGCCTCATGGATGATGTATCACATAGTCTGCACTCATTTGGTAAACTGAACATGTGACTTGTCAGGAACATTTTTCTTCAGTGCTTTAGCATGTGCCTTGTAAGGGAAATTTAATCCATATGTGTCAAAGATTAATTTACACTTAAAATCATTAAAGCACTCTTCTGAGTTTTTGATGTCTAACAAGTCTTTTGACTTTTTCCAAGCAGTTCTAAGTGCTTTAAGGAGGGTGAACCTAATGCCCAGCACCAGAAAATTCAGGTTTTCTACTTGAGTCTAAAATTCGTACTTCCATCTTACAGAAAAGTTCCTTAGTTTCCTAAGTTAGGAAATAAGTTCCTACCTGCTTCCATTTCTAAGTGACTCAGAGCAACGGAGCTCTGGAAGAGCAAAATATGATATGGCGTGATTTACACATCTGGCCCCTATCTGGGCCTGTTTTCTAACTTGGCAGGAAGTACAGGATGTATTTTACTTTCATCTACCTCTGCTTCATTGCATACATTGTGCAACACAAACACCAGATGATTCTGAATTCATTTGGTCTATGGAAACAGAAAGGAAGAAGCCCTTTTTCATTGCAAGGATTTGGGACAAACATATTAAAGAGCGTGAATACTCAGAGAAGAAGTATTATATTTTCATTCTTTCCAAGACTAAAGCTACTCTGGTGGATCTGTGTTTTGCCAACAGTCTTATGTTCCTCACCTTACTAATAACTTCAGTTATCTTGGTTGATCCTAGGATCCTTGGGCTGATCCTAGGACGACGTGGCCATGCAGGGAAGGCTGCTGCAATAAGGCACCTCTTTCAGTATCTCTTCCTTCTTTTTCCCTTTTGGCATTTTTCTTTAACTCTTTCCCTCACTCATCTCTTCTTGGAGATTGTCCCAGGTCCTTCCAGTCATCTAGGAAAACATAGATAAGTTAAGTCCTATGAAGTTGTTTCTGAGAATATGCTACTCTCCTAGGACTGGTGACAAATTGAGGCAGGGATTATGTGCCTTTCATTTCTGTGTTCCTGGTGTCTTGGACAGCGTCTGGCATACGATTGGTAATTAAGTCATGTTTGCTGAATAAATATAGTATCTTTGTACATGAGACAGTCAAGCGAAATTCAAAAGACTGAGTACCTGACCATGAAATTTCAGTTGTTGACCTAATCTCAACAAACATCCTCTTCTTTCTGTATCTGGCCTAGTGGCTTCACCCATTCAAACCTTAAATACACAGCAGAAAATATACCAACTAATGACAGCCCATGGGGCAGTGTTTTTGAGTGGAAGTCTTTCCCCTATCCTTCAATCGCCCCTGGAAGTGTAGGAAGTGTCCTACCCTCAGGACAGAGTGAGGCTGACCCTTCTCAGCCAATTGGCTTGCCCTTGCATGCAGTATGTGGGGCTATATCACTTGCTTTCTGGGAGATTCTGGTCTCTTCTCTGTGAGTTGAAGTTTTCACCTCTATAGTGGGAGGGTTAGGCTACTTCAGTCATTCCATACCTTTCATTTTAAAAAATTAAAAAAATTTTTATTGCATAGTTAATGTACAATATTATACAACTTACAGGTGTACAATGTTGTGATTCACAATTTTTAAAGGTTATACTCCATTCATAGTTATTATGAAATATTGGCTATATTCCCTGTGTTGTATAATATATCCTTGTAGCTTATTTTATACATAATAGTTTGTACTTCTTAATCCCCTACCCATCTCTGGCCCCTCTCCCTCCTTTCCTATCCCTACTGGTAACCACTAGTTTGTTCTCTTTATCTGTGAGTCTGCTTCTTTTTTGTTATATTCTAGTTTGTTGTACTTTTTTAGATTCCACATATAAGTGATATCATACAGTATTTGTCTTTCTCCGTCTGACTTATTTCACTTCACATAATACCTTCCAAGTCCATCCGTGTAGTTACAAATGGCAAACTTTCATTCTTTTTTACGACTGAGTAATATTCCATTATATGTATGTACTGCATCTTCTTTATCCATTCATCTGTTGATGGACACTTTGGTTGCTTCCTTATCTTAGCAATGATAAATAATGCTGCTGTGAGCACTGGGGTGCACGTATCTTTTTGAATTAGTGTTTTTGTTTTTTTCAGATATATACCCAGGAGTGGGATTCCTGGGTCATATGGTAGTTCTAAGTTTAGTGTTTCTGAGAAACCTCCATACTGTTTTCCACAGTGTCTGCACTGATTTACATTCCTATCACCAGTGTACGAGGGTTCCCTTTTCTCTACATCCTTGGCAATGTTTGCTGTATTCTTGTTGATGATAGCCATTCTGACAGGTATAGGGTGATACCTCACTGTGGTTTTGATTTGCATTTCCCTGATGATTAGCGATGTTGAGCATCTTTTCATGTGCCTACCTTTCATTTTGTATGGCAATTTTTCTGAGCATAGTTAGGCTTTAGAAAGGATTCGGCCTCAGGGTATTTGGGAGAGGGACATGGCCAGTCTATTTCTGGCTATCCCTACTGGTCTCCTTACTACCATTTTGAGAACTCATGTAAGCCAATTCACCCAATGACAGTGTCAACTTATTTTGGTGATTATTGGTAGCCTCCAACAGTTGGAAGTAAGTGGTAACTGGAAAGCTCCTTCCCTACACCCCTAGCCACCAGGTGTTAGGAATCAGTGAAAGCAAGTCTCAGGCAGAATTCTACTGTAATCCAGCATTTACTAGCAGGCAGTCATGCAATTGGCTTCATGAGGTTTTTGTGCCTTTTAGGCACTTGGGCTGAACACGTTGCATGAACGTTCACTTTAAGGCAGTAGAACAATATTCTTGGAAGGGAAAAATCCTTTTAGTTTAACAGGCAACATGGAGGACTGGACCAGACCTAGGGTCTCACACTGAAGGTGAATGTGGCAAATTTGTATACTTTGTTCATGCAAAGGTTGGGGTGCCTGCATACAATTTTCATTTGACTGCAGATCTAGAATAATTCTTATTTCACCTATGAAAATTTATCTAATATCTTTATTTAAATTAATCTTCTGGTGCAGATTTGGAAAGCCATATTGAAAGCTGCTTGCAATAGACTCCTCGGAGAATGACCGACTGATTAGGGTCTTTTAAATTCTAACTAATTGCCCCTGGGGAGTTACATTAGTTAAGGTTCACTTACAAATTCCCTGTTTGAGGGCAAGTATTTTAGAATAAATTAGACACTGTAACACAGCATTGAGAATTGATAGTCTTTACAATCCTATCAATAAAGGTGAGATTAGGCTCCTTCTAAATATATGTACACAAAAGACTAAAATGTCAAACTAAAACAATTTTGAGCCCAGGTTAGAAAGTTTTGCATGGCTTTTTTACCTTAACATCAAACGATATTCAAAATGATCTCAGGCATCTGTTGTTTTTAATGTGCTTATTTTAAATGAAAAATTGAAGTAATGCTTTTTAAAATGAAATTATTTATGTAATCAATTTATTATTCACTACAGTCAACATAGGTATTTTTTAGAGTCTTGACATATTGTTGAATAAGTCATTTTGATAGTTTTAAAAATTATATAATATGGCACCTTTGTGAAATCACGTATTTGTATAAGGGAATGCATTTTAGTCACAGCAGGGAAATTTCATCTGACTCATTCAAGCGTGACTCTTACATTTGTTAGGAATGTGGTCATTGTATTCTCATAGTAAAAAATTTTTTTATTTTGCCATTATACATTGCAGTTTTAGATACAGAATTAATTTCTGTCATATCTTGCCAAAATAATTGGCCCTATTTCCAAGCAATCCACATTATTTATTTATACTCTGAGCATTTTTTCTAATATAGAAAGGTTTCCCCTTTATCATCCATGCATAAATCCAGACCTCAAAATCCATCACTGTATATACATGATGGTTAAATATGGCAGTGGGATGTCTTGCTTCATTCAGTCTATAACTCTCTCTGAGTGCCTACTATGTGCCGGGCACTGTGCTGAGCACAGTATTGGATGTGTGTGTGCAGCAATAAGCCAACAGGTGTGTCCCCAGCCTCTTGGAGCTACAGCCATATAACAAAGGTGTGTCGGATTAATTGGCCAGATAACAATCTTGTGTCTTCCCACTCTGAATTTCATTGTGAGGTCAGCAGTTTTCTTGCTGATTTTGTTTCAGGGCATGTGTGTGTGCGAGGGGTACCAGAGAAAAGTAAAATATGATAGCAATTAATTCTGTATGTAAAACACTATCATTCTCAACGTTTTAATTGCTACCCATATACTGATAACTCTAAAATATTAATCTATAGTTCTGATTTTCCGTACTTGTATATGCAAATGCCTTTTGGGCATCTCCACACAGACATGCTTCAAGAATCTCAAATTCGAGGTGAACCAAGGTGTTGCCTCTCTAGAACTGTGTGTCTCACCCTCTTTCAGTCAGTGGTGCACCCAATGCTGTGACAGAAATTTGGGGAGTCCTTCTGGACTTTTCTCACTCTTTTAGCTGACATCCAACCCAAGGGCTATTGATGTCCTATTGCTGTGTGGGGAGCCCCAATAGCGACTGGGTTACATCTCCTGGGGGCTTGAGTTGGACTCAGGCTGATTTAAAGAATATGGAAGAAGTGTTCCCTCTTACCCACCTAGGTTCGTGGACTAAGTTTTATGTCTGTCATATTATCTTTTTTTGGCTTAATATTTGGTATATATTTTTTCTTATCCCATTAATAGCTGACATTGATATAAGTACCTTGTGTACATCAGCTCATTTAATTCTCACAACAGTTCTTATAGGGTTGACCCCCATTAGTATCTTTAATTTGCAAATGAGAGAATAGTGACATAAACAACCTGCCCTAAATTCTGGCTAATGAGTGATGGGATGTGGATTTAAACCCAGGCCTACTGGATCTGGAGTCTGTACTCTCACCCCTGCACCACCCATCTCACCTGTGCTGGGTTGTGGGTAGATGCCATCCATCCCTTTGAGGACCATACCTCGTGCTTCTGTCCTCCTCATAGGGCTCTAGTCAGTGAGGAGCATCAGAGGTGATCAACGAATATGAGCTAATTCACTGGTTGACTCATTGGCACCATAAGCACTTACCTTCCTATGGAAGGCGTCTGGCTTCTCAGTCCTGGTCCGCACCTGACGTTGTTTGGCCAAGAGGAGAAGGGTGGTTTGAGATGAACTCCTTTCCATTTTGATCTCTCAATTCTCCTGACCTTTCTGCTGCTTGCCAAACCATGGGGAGAGCAAAAGCCACATTATCCACCAGCTGACTCTGTGTCCTTTCTATGGTTTTGGTCTTTCAGAATGTGTGTGTGTGTGTGTGTGTGTGTGTGTGTGTGTGTGCGCACAGTGGAGAGGTGAGGGCATTCTGAACCTCTGAATGCCACAGCTACTCTCCTTTCTCTGACAAACTCGGTGGTTTTACTCCCAGGAGTTTTCTTAGTGCTTGGCAACAGGAGCCCAGAGGAGCCTCAGATGAACAGCAAGGATGTTTGGGGCTGTGGTGGTCAAAGAGGCAATCCCCAAGAAAAAATTTGCTTGTGATCTTTGTTAGAAGACATTTAAAAGTCTCTTCCAGTGCAGAGCGATAAGGCCCTTGTGGAGAGCCAGATTCCCTCTCAAACTCACACTCTTATTTCCTGGGGAAGAGGTCACGTCGGCTTTTGTGACTTGATTTGAAACCACTGAAATTGAATGTGCCAACAGACAGAAGAGCTCTGTGCAGGGCTGTCGGCACAACAAGGGTGACAGTGTGAACCCTCACGGCACACCACGCCAGGGCCTGGCCAGAGACGACAGAGGGTGATTCATGCCCATCTGGGGCCGCTCCGCTCTGTGAACTTTGGCAGGAAGTGTATGACTGAGGGCTTTTGTAGCTCAGGGGCTGGAGGATGAAACATGAACCATTTCTGTTTCCCTGCCTTGTTCTCATCTAAGCCCAGGAAGTGGAATGGGCTGAGGGTTGAGGAGACAGTGCCGCAAGCTGTTTCTGGAAGGCTCGTGCTGGCTTCCCACAGGACCATGGGACATTTTCTGCTGACCCCTGTCAGGCTGACCCTAACCCACTCAGTGTCGGGAATGTCAGACCTCCTTTCAAAATCAGAGCAACTCATCAAACACGAATGACCACAGGCTGAATTGGCCTCTCCCCAAGGATTCAACCTTGGTTGTTTGGGGTATTGAATTTGGTGGTTTCTGAAAAGTGCTCGTGGAGCTGTAGAGGATGCCGGGGGGTATCTATCCCAGCTACATGCTGAGCATTGAATCCTGTAGCCTGTGTGCTGGCCTGGTTCCCAAGCAAATGAAGGAGTATTATTAATAATAGGTTGTGTCTAAGAATTGCTGGAGAGAGGGAGCCATGCACTAGTCTTCTCGCCTTTGCTTTGAGTTCCATATTTGTTCAGTTGCACAAATCTACCCCCTCCCCAAATCTGATTAGAGGGCCCAAGAGAGCCTTTGTTTCTTTACAATTACACAACTTTTTAAACTTGAGCATAGAGCTGCTGAGCCCTCATTCACAGAACTCCAACTCTGTGTCCAGAGGCCATTCATAAGGTAACTGTTCCCAAATGCTCAATTGGCCTATAGCAGGAGGATCCCAGGTTTGAGGTTGGGTACACTGGTCATCCTACTGCCCTCCCCTACCCCCAAGGAAGGACACAGGCTGATAGCCCCCTCCTTGGTTTGGTGCCAGGTAAGCCCTTGAGACCTGTGGATGGAGTGGTGGGGGAGACTCACACCCTCATCTTTGCCCTCTTCCCCAGCATGCGACTCTACTGTGGCTACTGCATGGTGTGCATTTCTGTAGATGTATCTTTGGCTCTCAAGATGCAGAGTGTTGGCTGGTCCAGTGCTGGGGGCTGCCAACAGGGGTGTCATGTGCTCTGCGTGTTTTTGTGTGATTTTAACATTTCCATCTGGAGTTTTCCTGCTCACTGCAATAAGACCTCTCTTTGGTGTACGTTTAGCTCTCTTCTATCTGTCTTGGTGAGGAAGAGAGATGGTTTTAAAGTAAGAAGGGTAGATGTTCTTCACTTTCTCCCCCACCATCAACATTCCTTTTGCCCTGTTTTTTTCTGGCAGGACCCAGCCCTGCTCTGGGCAGTCCAACCCTGTAAACTGGGCACACCCAGGATCTACATGAGAGCTCAGCCCTGGGCCACCTGGGAAGAGCATCCCTCAGGGGAGCAATGTGATCTCCCACCCAGTGGCAGAGTAGGGTATGGTCTCTCTGAAGGGCAGAGAATAAATACCTTCACCGAAAAGGGGTCTGAGCCCTGCCTCCTTCATGGCATCTCGGGCTAAATTCCTGAATGATGCAATGAGTGAATTACAGGGGAAAAAGAGACATACATGAGCTTGATTTTTTTGTAGTCCCATGGGCCTGCCCTTTGTCCCCCAGACAGTGTGGCTAAGATGAGATGTGGAGCTGAAGGGCAGGCCCTCCTTGGACCTGTGTATGTGTTCATTTTGTAGTCATGCCTTGTAGCCATGAATTCTAACCACTGGTCCATGCCCTGCTTCTGACATAATCTACTTGCCCAGGCTGATAGTAGCTTCTCTCATTTAAGGATACTTCTTCTTATGGGTAATCATTTTCTAGTTAATCATTTTCTCTTAATTTTTTGATTAAAGGAGACCTGTAGAAATGAACTTTTGTCAGAGATGATCTCCTCAGGCCTAAGTCTAAACTGTTGATCTTCTCAGAGAATGAGGGCTGGTTCTTGAATTTCAGACACTTTGGCATTTACTGGGGAAACTAGGAGAATGGAGGGAGTGAACATCAAAGCACTGTATTGAATATAATGGTGGGCAGACTTGCCAAAGCCTGGAAATGATTTTCTTCTCCTAGCACTAAGACAATCGGTCCAATTTGCCAATTGTTGAATGACCAATTTGCTGAATTTACCGAATTTACTAATTCACCAAATTACTTTTACGCATTTATAAAGACTTGAGCAATTGGCGTGGGCTGGGTTGGCAGGGCCTGAAAGGGCTCTGGGGAGTCTGAAACAATGGTCTCTGCAAACAGCCCTGTAGGCAGGCAGGGCACAGGGGACTCCAGGGGGCGCCACTGACCAGATGGCCATGTGGACTGGGTAAATGGGTGGGGAGTTAGATGAGGATTCACTGCTGAAATACAAAGCATTTGTGACAACTGCTCAGTTGTTTTTAAACCAATTCTTACTTTTTTACCATTCTTGTTTTTGAAAGTTGGCTCACCAGGGTGGACTCTTCACTGGCTACTTTGCCTTACACATTCCCATCCTCCTACCATGTGTCATTGGTTTGGCTCTGCATCTCTCCTCTTTTCCCCTCTCAGTCTGGAGCGATACCAAGTCCCTCTCATTTTCTCCTGTGGAGCTCTAGCAGGACAGTTTAGCTATCTCCTTTATTGCTTTTGTTCCTATGACCCTTGTACCTTCAGGGTCCCTCTTCTACCACAATAGACTGTCCAAAAGAAAAACAGTTTCTTCCCTAAATGCAATCATAGTGTCAAATCTTCAGCTAATTAAAATATTTTTCCTACACATAAGTATGCTCTTATGATTTTGGAAAATAGAAGGAAAATAAAATTTTTGCAAATTCAGTGTGATAACCTTCATATATTAGGCACTCAATAAATATTTTAGGAATTAACAAATAGTTGGTTTTTGTAATGAAATCATATAATAGTTCTTTACTCTCTCCCCTCTGAAGTTGTAGGTTTGGAAGGGTGCCAGGAGATGGACTTTCAGAGCAGACTGCCTCACTTGGTTTCACCCTAGATCTTAGGTGAAAAAGAGGAAACTGAGCTCAGCAGACGGAGTCAGATTAGGGGCTAGACACAGAAGCTCTTTCTAGGAAATAAGAATTTTGTCCAGAGTCTCTGCTGACTTCTCAGAATCCTCAAGTGTGGCACCTGGGGCTGGGTGGTCATGGGCTATAGGGTCTTTGGACGAAAGGTGAGAACACAAGACAGCAGGTCTTATATTGCACAATTAAAATGCATATATATAAAGGGGATTTGAAGGAATGACTTAAGTTTTAAGAACAAAGGCAAAATGCCCCAGGGGAGAGGTACCTAAGTGAAGAAGGGATCTAGATCAGTGCCTCTGGTCAGTGGGAATCAGGTCTTGGTGGGATTAACTTCTAGACTGGTAGTATATGCGTTGTGTATAAAATCTTAGTCTGCTTGGGCTGCTGTAACAAAATAACATAGATTGGCTTAAATCACAGAAATTCTGGAGGCTGAAA
Source organism: Tursiops truncatus (assembly GCF_011762595.2). Classification (NCBI taxonomy): domain Eukaryota; kingdom Metazoa; phylum Chordata; class Mammalia; order Artiodactyla; family Delphinidae; genus Tursiops; species Tursiops truncatus. The sequence continues at coordinate 65,089,357 of NC_047036.1, forward strand.
GTCTGAGATCAAGGTGCCAACATAGCCAGTTTCTGGTGAAAATTCTTTTCCTGACTTGCAGACAGTCATCTTCTTGCTGTGTCCTCACATGGAGCGGGGAGAGAGTACCAGCTCTCTGGGGTCTCTTCTTATAAGGGCACTAATCCCATCATGAGTGCCCCGCCATTATGACTTCATCTAAACCTGATTACCTCTCAAATACAAAATCTTCAAAGGCTGTCATATTGGAGGTTAGGGCTTCAACATATGAAGTTTGGGGAGACATGTTTTAGCCCATAGCATTCCGCCTCTGGTCCACCAAAATTTATGTCATTCTAGCATACAAAATACATTTGGTTCATCCCAGCAGCTCCAAAAGTCTTAACTCGTTCCAGCATCAATTCTGAAATCTAAAATCCAAAGTCTCATCTAAATATCATCTAAATCAGACATTGGTGAGACCTGAGGTATGATTCATTCCTGTGGCAAAATTCCTCTCCAGCGGTGAACCAGACAAAATACAATTCCTTCCAAAATGCAGTGGAAGGTCAGGCATAGAATAGGCACTCCTGTTCCAAAAGGGAGAAATTGGAAAGAAGAAAGGGGTGATGGGTCCCAAGCATGTCCAAAACCTAGCAAGGCAAATTCCATTAGCTCTTAATACTTGAGAATACTCCTCTTTGGCTTGATGTCCTGCTTCCAGGCCCACTGTGGTGGCAGTGTCACCCCAAGGTTCTAGGCAGGGGTCCCACCTGCTAGGCTAGGGTCCCAGCCCATGACTCTGTCATGCTGGGGTCCTGCCCCCAAGGCTTTGGGAGGCCCCACCCCTAAGGCTTCAGGTATAGGCCATCTGGCCTGTGAAACTGAAGCCGGGGCTCTGATGATCTCTGGGGGTCATTTCCCACTCTTCTTGAAGAATAGCACAGTTAAATAGCTCTATCTTCCAGTCCTGTCAAGTGCAAGAAGTTCAATGGCCTTCCTTCACTTCATCCTGTCTCCATGCCCTTCAGTTCAAGCTGATGGTATTTCTGCTCATAAAATCTCATAAGCTATTTGTTGATAATCTAGCTACATACTTGGTATTTTCTAAAGAACATGCTTTCTCATTTTTTGTAATATGAATCGGCTGAGAATTTTCTAAATCTCAAGGTCTAGTTCCATTTTGCTTAACAATTTCTTCATCTCTCTCCTTTCGCATTTTACTATCAGCAGTCAGGAGGAGCCATGCTGTTCCTTCAACAGTTTGCTTAGAAATCTGCTCACTTAAACATCCAAGCTCATTGCTTGCAAGTTCTATCTTCCACAAAACACTAGAACACAGTTCACCAAGGTCTTTACCACTTTATAACAAGGGTTGCCTTTCCTCTACTTTACAGTAACATGTTCCTCGTTTCTGTCTGAGACCTCACCAGAATCACCTTTAACATCCATATTTCTAGTTTGCATCTCAAAACTTATCCAGCCTCTACATATTTCCAAGTTCCAAAGCCACTTCCACATGTTTAGGTATTTGTTGCAGTAGCACCACACTTCTCAATACCAAAATGTGTCTTAGTCTCCTTGTGCTGCTGCAATGAAATACCATAGACTGGGTGGATTAAATAACAGAAACTTATTTTCTCACAATTCTGGAGGCAGGAAATCCAAGATCAGGGTGTCAGCACAATTTGTTTCTGGCGAGAACTGTCTTCCTGAGTTGTGGACAACTGCCTTCTTGTTGTGTGTTCACTTTGTGAGAAGAGAGAGAAAGAGAGAGAGGGAAACTCTCTGATATCTCTTCATGTAAGGACACTAATCCCATCATGAGTGCCCCACCCTCATGACCTCATCTATACCTCATTATCTCACAAAAGCTCCATCTCTGAATAGCATCATATTGGGGACCAGGGCTTCAACATTTGAATTTGAGGGGAACAAAATTCAGTCCACAGCACTGATTGAGAAACTAGCTTGCTTTTACACAAAGATCATGGTCCTAGGTTTTGATATCCATGATAAAGATATTGTCAAGTGTTGTTCAGTTGTCTCTGCTCTTTCTAAACTGGGTTGAGCTAAGAAAGCAAACCAAAGCAAAAGTCTACCTGCTTCTCTTTTCCCCTCCTCTTAACCCTTTGATTAAAAAGCTCTCTGACACCATAAATGTCTGGGACATGACTCCCCATTAATCAACCATTTATAACTATGAATATGTTTATTTTTTGGACCAAACATGATAGATTTTCTGGGAAATCCTATGCTTCTATGAATGAGAGGAAACTGCCCAAAGATGAGTCCAGATTAAGTAGGTTCTTCTGGGCCTGTTTCTTCTATCACTGGCTTGACCTATTCAAATCCAGACCACTCAGAATTGAGAAGGGCTTCATCTGACGTGGTGAATTTTAAAAATGAATTAGAGGAATGTGTTTATGATCTTGGACTAGAACTTCAAGGCAAAGCAAGAGCTCAGTAAGATTTATAGATGATGTGTTTGCAGCCCACACACCATTCCTATCGAGGTGATCCACCTCTTTCTATTACTGAGATGTGATTAGTTCAAAGCCAAGAGGAATTACAATCTAATTCTAGAGAAATGTCCTTCTAGTACATATTGGTCAGTATATATTTTAATATAAGATATATATATATATATATATATAATTTTAGTAGTTAGATAAGAAAATTTGGAAGAGTAAAACAAAATTTAGGTATAAAAAGTATACCAAATAAAGCATCAGGTTAAAATAGATACTTATATTTCTTTTACCACAAATCTATAGAGATTATTTTTATTTGTTGGGAAGGATCATCTCTGAAAGAAAACTTAGCTGTTTCTTTTTTTTTTTGAATGTTTAAAAAAATTTATTTTATTTTTTGGCTGTGCTGGGTCTTCGTTGCTGCACGCGGGCTTTCTCTAGTTGCGGTGAGCGGGGGCTACTCTTCGTTGCGGTGCGCAGGCTTCTCATTGCGGTGGCTTCTCTTGTTGCAGAGCACGGGCTCTAGGCACACGGGCTTCAGTAGTGGCGCCTGGGCTCAGTAGTTGTGGCTTGTGGGCTCTAGAGAGCAGGCTCAGTAGTTGTGGCGTCCGGGCTTAGTTGCTCCGCGGCACGTGGGATCTTCCCAGACCAGGGCTCGAACCCATGTCCCCTGCATTGGCAGGTGGATGCTTAACCCGCTGTGCCACCAGGAAAGCCCAGCTTCCCTGTTCTGTTTCCTGAGCTTCACAATGAACTGAGAAATCCAGTCCTTTGTGAAACTAAAACTCAGCACTTAATGTTGAATCCCTTGGGATAGTCCACTTGATGCCCCTGAAGAAACACTCTCCTGGCAGAAGAAGGGTGAAAAATCAAAGGCAGCAATAGCATATTCTTGTATTTATCTGAGAGTACATGTTGGTATGTATGAGAATCAAGTAACAAAAGACCAAGTGAATGTCAGGGTGAAGCAAGATGTAGGAGCCCTTTGAATATATGAGAGAAACTCTCAGTTGGATGCTTTGAAGGGCAAGGTGGTTTTTGTTCTGTGGACAACCCAGGTAAAGCAATGAAAATGGACAACAAGGGCCCAGTAAGGCGCAGTGCCCTCAAAGGCACATAAGGCAAATGGGATTATAACACAGATCAAGAAGAGAAAGAATAGAGAAACAAAAGTAGATGGAAAAGTAAATGACTCAAACTGTCCATTATTGAAAGTTCCAAATGTTTCCTTAATAGAGATCACCAAATTGTAGGTCTTAATTTTGCCCCATTAACATTCCCTCATCTTGCTTCATTCTATTTATTACAAAAATGAGTTCCTATTCTGACCGCTTGGGGTCTCTAGAGAATCACCGATCAGTTTCTGAACCTGATAACCTGTTGGTTTTTATCAACCACTCTAGGAGGTGGAGGTGTTTGTTTTTCAAACAGGAATAGTCACAGGCAATCCAGGGCCTGAATCTTAAATTTCCAAAGAGTAAAAAACATTTATAGTTAATTCAGTGGGTAGCTACCTATTCAACTCCAAGCTGGCACAGACCATCATCCCTCAAGCATATCCCTTGCTATATTCATGATGGAAATTCCACTCTTTCACTATTATTTCTTAGAGTAACAGCACTGCTTCTTATGAAAAAGGCAATGCCCACAGGGGACTAACTTGTACAATCATTATAAGTAATTTATACCTTAGTATGAGTTACTCTGTTGGAATTTCCTCAGTGTGATTACTAAGGACAGACAGATCAGGGTGGGTGAAGAGGCAATGAGGAGAGCAGTAAAAGAGGAGGTGAAGACAAATATCATCTACTTCACACCACTGCAGAGGTCTGACCCTGGGTCCTCTTCCCACTTCCTGCCCCTTGGTGAGTGCTAACCCTGGGATCAAGAGAACAAACTGCCCTCAGCTTCCTTAAGCTCTCATATTTGAGACGATGACTTCCAGACTTTCCAGGGACACTGACACTATCGCCTCCAGAGTCCTCAGTGTGTCTCCTTTCCTGGTCACACAAACTATAGCTATTTTGGGTATGACTGACATTTCTGGTAGTGTCAGTGATGACAAGGGCACATTTCAACAGTCCATTATCTAGAATGCTCATGTAATTATTTGAATTATTTGTAATGAATCACTGATGAAATCTAAGGAAGAATGAAGTCACCCCAGTGTTTGGAGGATTCACATGGGAAATTTTACTTTGATGATCTCTCTCATTTTTATCTCAAGAATTTTGGATACTATTTCCTGATGTATTCTGGTGTACCTTACTTTTTCATACATTTATCCATCTATCAAACATTCATCGAGAGTCTGTTACTTTCCACTTATCCTGAAGTCTCTATGAATTAAAAGGTGAATAAGAATAGGGCAGGGGTTTTATTAAGTCCATCAATCAATGGGAGAGGCAGATGTGTAAAGGCAATTACAAAGTGCATGATGAGTATGGAAGTACTAAGTGCTTTGGCACCAAGAGAAAAAAAGACTTAGAAAAGTAAAGATCTTTTTCTCAGCTTTTTTGAAAGCAGCCATCTGTTGCTGTTGTTGTTGTTATTTTCAGGGAATACTAGTCTTCCTGATAACTTACCTTGATGCCTTTGATACATTTTTTTAATCGCTCCCAGATGCTTTAAAAGGCACTGACCACAGCCTTGTAGGGTAGAGTATATGAAAAGCAATCTGGCCAGGTCCTGCTGGTATAACTCATTCTGCGGGAGCAACCTCTTATCTAATTCAAGGGAGACCAGTGACCAGTGGGGCTGCCCATATTCATACAATGGATGTCTTGCAACTCCTGGGTCAGTAGTGCTGGCACGTGGACAACTCCCTACTGAGGGGAATGTTATAAAGTGCATTCGTTCTTCACTTCTACAGTTTTTCAAGGAATGTGGCCATCCATCTCTCAGCGACCTAATCTTCCTCTGGAAACTTGCTTACAAAACAGACAGTTAGGTGAGTGTCTTGAGATTTGGAAATGTGTATGTAAAGAAGGGAAGAGAATAAACTGTCTTTTGAGCAGAGAGGTGGAATGGAAGCTCACCACCACCCTGGGTCCAGTAATCTCAGTAGGCTGTCTCTTCTGCTGAGGATAGTTTCCTGCAATTTGGTATGAATATGTTTTATTTCTGACCCAAGTAGCATTTGCACTCAGTTCTCTTCATGTGAGAGCAGGAAGAAAAAATTTCATCTCTTTGTGTCTTGGGTGAAAACACATATTTTTTTATAATGAAGTAATCCATTTGGCTTTTTATTTTTAGGTGGGCATGAACTTCTATTAATGCCAGACCATGCTTTTTCCTTGGAGAATCACTTCTGTTTTTTCTTAAATTAAATAGATACATCGTTCTGTATTTTCTTTTCTCTGATACTCTAACTGGGAAAAATATTATTATTTTTCAAGCCTCCAAACCACAAAGTGAAACAACAGGAAACAGTGTTCTTACAACTGGGAAGAGGTGTGTGTGTGTGTGTGTGTGCGTGTATGTGTATGGGGGAAGGGGGAGAGATAAGCATAACCAGCATGTTCTGATGTCATGTACAGCAAGCTATTAAATAACTGAATATATATGAAGACCTAAGTGGGAAACTCACCAACCAGGAATTAAAAAGGATTTCTGAATCTAAGCTCTAACTTATTTTCAAAGTACCAATGTAGGTTGGTTGACATTTACCACATGCGCTTTGTATCAGGCATTATGAGAGCAGACTGTGGAGAATGTGGGAACCTGAGATGAACAGTTGCCAAGTTAACATCTTTATGTCCCTGAACAGAGGAAGGGATGAGGTTGTCATGAGATTACTCGGGGAAGGCTCGTGCATCATTCTCTCTGTCTCCCTTTCACAACTAACATGACTTAGAAATCCCAGAGGCCTTTTCTTTGTCTTTCTGCTTCTGTGCTTCAGGGGACCCTGTGTCAGGCAGTCATCACATGGATGCCCAAAAAAGCCCAGAGTGTGTAATTATCTGTGCATCTGGTGGACAGATATTTACATAGGTTGCTATCATCATCTTATTCCTCCCTCCACCCCCGAGGGGCTTTGGAGCTAAGACTACTCATCACCATCTTCGAGGAACCAATTTTCCCTCTTTGATACCTTTGGATGCTGGGGTCTTAGAACAAATCTATCTCTTGTGAAAATGACAAAGTCTAGAGGGGGATTGGAGAAGAGAATGAGGCCATTAGCAGCTTGATAACCCAAGAGCAGAGAAAGTTATTTCAGGATAGGTTTTCTTGCTTTGGACGTCATATGTCTGTCCCAGTTTTAGGAAAAGGAGCTCAAGGGCTGCATGAGGCCTGGACAGCCCTCAATTTGAGGTCTTTAATCCAGGCCTTTGTTTGCCATGCCTTAATGTCACCAGGACCAAGGGTGATGGAGCCAAGTTCAGATCAGCATTGGAGAGAATGCTGTCCTCACCCTGTCCTCTGCTCGAATTTTCTCAGATCCATTAGAGGGGCAGGGTAGGGGGCCACTGGGCTTTAGGTTCACATAACTGATGGGCCTCAAAATTTGACTTCTGAAGTTATCTTCAAAAGAAGACATATATGTGCTTATTAAAATTATTCTTGGATCAAAAGCATTCATTTGCTAAATGTAAACATATTAAAAATATAATTTTTGCCACCATGTTTCAGCATTTATTCATTTTTAAATATATTCATTAAATTTCCAAATTTGGAATTGGCTCAGACCTCTCTCAGCCTCTGAGAGGCCCCTAATTTACCATCAAACAGAAGCCAACATTTGAGGTCCCTGGGGCTTTTGTCCCATGCCAAATGACCCAGCTGGTTCCTCTGCTTATAGATCCAAAGAACAGATTAGATTCACTACAGCTCCTGATTTTCCTTATATGAGTACTTCAAAGTGGGTCTTGGACATCAGTTTTTAAACTTTACTCTGCACACTTATAGAACTCTAGCACTTTTTGACTCATGAGAATTAATATTTTACCAGTTGAAAATAGTGCCCTAATTGAGGATATTTCTAACTATTTTAAGTGGAAAAATGGTTGAAATTTCCAGACTACACCAAGAAAAAAGTGACATTGAGTCTGCCAATATCTATCTGGTACTCCATAGGAACAAAGCAGGGGAAATGAAACCCAATATTTGGGTTGTGTGTATGTGTGTGTGTGTGTCTGTGTGTGTGTGTCTGTCTGTCTCTGTACAGGTGGCAGATCAACAGGTTTGTGTGGCCGAGGCTTCATGCATACACATATGGAACTAGCTCAGGTGGTGGCCTCCAACTGCAAAAAATTATTTTGTCTTTCTCTGAGCTGAAAGTACTACCAATATTATTTGAGCAATCCATTTCCATTTGGATTTGGAGACTTAAGGCTCTGAAACTTTCCAAAAGAAATGTCCAGTTGGGCCAGTAGGGAAAGTCATGATGCAATCATAGTGTACTTATTTACTGTTTGATTGCAGTTTCCTGAAGATACTGTGTTTATATACTATAAGGCATATTTTCCTTAAATGTATGATATATGTATTTTTTGTTCTAATTTTTCTGATCATAAAATAATGCATGCTTCTTGTAGAAAAGTTGGAAATGTAAACTATAAAAAAGCTAAAAAATCATGCATATTCTCAGCAAGTGTTGTTATTTTAAGCTAACTTAATTCTAAAAGAAGTTTTATTCTTATTACTTCCTATGCATGCAGTCATTGAAAATAATGAAAATAATGATAACATAAGCATTAGAGTTTTATGCTTGACCGTCTAAACCTATTTACTGTGACCCTAAAATACTACGAGGACCTGTTGAGATGCCGTCTAACATCCAGAAATTATGTGATATGTGTCCTGAATCTTCTGTTTCTGTTTTAAAATGAGCAGTGGGATTAATACTTATTGCTTCCTCTGTATCTGCCACTGGACTTAATTCTTTACATGGATCAACAATTTTAACACTTACAACAACTTTATAACAAAAGTGCTATTGTTAGATTTCCATTTTACAGGTGGAAAAGTTCAGATAAGAGATATTAAGTAACTTGACCAAGGTTACTCACTAGTAAGTGGTAGATGGGATTCTGACCAGCCCCTGTGTTCTGAAACCCTCAGAATCCTTCTCCTAAACTTGAAAGTGCTTAGTTTCTTAAAGAGATAAGGGCCCAGCCACGTCAGTCAGGACATATTTGAGAACATGAAAGGGCAGCAAAGCACATCCCTTCACTTTGATTTCAGCAGAAACACGTCCCCTGTATCAAGTGATGACAAGCCCCATGGGGGCTGTGCTCAGGCGACAGGCTGGAAATGCATGTGTGTGGCAGGCAGCCTTGTGAGATCACATCCGAAGACTGGCTGGACTCATTTCAGACCTTTGGAGTGTTGATTTAGACAAGGGGGAGAAGACGCAAACCCCTTTTCTTTGGCTTAGAAGATTATGGATCTGCAACTTCAAAAGCTGTTTGCAATTTTATATTCACATCTCACTGCCAAGGTGCTTGTCTCATCTTAAGTCAATTAGCTGGGGCTGCTCTGAGTAATCTGGGCGGTTTCCTTCTGCTTTTGGAAGGCAGTAGCAGGGGCAAGAAGAGGGGCAGGCTGTGGAGAGGTACGCATGGTTGAGAGGATGATTCTAGTGAAGGAAGGGTACTAGGCTGAGAGGAGGGAGTGAAGGAGGAGCAGGGAATGAGAACTGATGCGGGGGCAGGAGAGGAAAGGAAAGGCCCTTTCCTAATCTGTGCTGCTGTGGGAGGGGCGACGATTCAAACAGAAGTCACACAGAACCCAGGGTCAGACAGAGCTGGTTAGAGTTCTGGCTCTCCAGCTTTGTGACCTTGGTCAACATACTAAACCCCTCGAGCCTACATACCCTTTTCTTGCACTGTTTGTTCTATTGTCTCTGGTTTTTGCTGGGCTCAGGTGGTAATGTTGCCCTAACGTTACATGCCCAGCTTGATCTAGAAGGAAGAACGCTGGTCTGGGAGGCAGGGGTTCAGGATTGATATTCTGTCTTTACTCCTCATCAGCTCTCTTACTCTGGGCAAGACAAAGCTGCAGCAGCTTCCAGTTTCGTCACCTGTCAAATCTGTAATGTACATGCCCTTCTCACCTCACAAGGTTTTTGACTCAAAAGGGATCAGGTATTTGAAAAGATTTTGTAAACCTAAAAGGATTATACAGTCATCTCCTATTATCTCTGAGGGATATGTTCCAAGACCCCCAGTGGATGCTGAACACTACATATACTATGTTTTTCTTATACATACATACTTACGAGAAGGTTTAATCTACAAATTAGGCACAGTAAGAGATTAACACAATAACTAATAATAAAATAGAGCAATTATCACAATATACTATAATAAAAGTTATGTGAATGTGGTGTCTTTCATCCTCTCTCTTAAACTATCTTACAAATTTAATGCCTTTTCCGTCTTAGCTGTGGCCATAACTTCTGTTTTTTGAGGAGTGATAGCAAAACTAGCACAAATTTCTTTTTCCTTCTTTACAATTTCACTGATCGAAGATTTGTTCCTACCGTGGATCTTAGCAACCTCAACATATGATTTTTTTCATTTCTTAGTAAGACGAGAACATTCACCTTTTCACTTAGGAAGCACTTTATAGCTTCTCTTTGGCATATCCGAATTGCCAGCATCATTACTCTTGTGCTTCAGGGCTGTTATTAAATAAGGGTTAAGTAAAACAAGTGCTTTTGTGGTAACATACCATGACAGTGGATCTGATAACCCAGATGGCTGCTAAGTGAACAATGGGAGGCATACTCTGGACAAAGGGATGATTCACATCCAGGGCAGGATGTAGCAGGATGTGGTGAGATTTCATCATGCTACTTTGAGTGGCACACAATCTAAAATTTATGAATTGGTTAGTTCTGGAATTTTCCAATTAATATTTTCAGACTGCAGTTGACCACGAGTAACTGAAACCAAAAAGCAAAATCGCAGATAAGTGGGGACTACCGTACAATGGAGCTATTCTAGGTGCCGGGCTAACGGTGCAACTGAGCACAAAAGGTTGTTGGGCTAGTTGATTTGCACTCAGGGATGGCAGATAGGTTTCAATTTATAAGCCAGCTCTCACTGACTGGTGGTGGCTGCCTGGAGTTCCACATGGTGAGGAATTCTGAGACTTTGGCTAGGCTCAGTGGAAGAGTGCTTGTATTGATTATTAATGTCTGCCATGGACAAAGGAGTAGAAGTGACTCATGTGCCATATGTTTGTCCTTTTGCTCTAAGCCAGTGATTCCTAAATCTGATTGATCATTAGATTCATCTAGATACTTTCCTAAAACCGCCTCAGGCTGCAGATTTCTGATTTAGTAGGCCAAGTGTGAGACCTGGGGTTAGGGCAGAGAACCTTCATTTTTTAAAAAAGACTTTCTTTCCAGGGTATTCTGATAGTTGTGCAGTTTTGGGCACCCTCACTCATATCTAAATTAGGGGAGGGGGCGGAGATTGAGTCTCATGGAGCTCTGAGAGTTGAAAGAACAGGGCAGAGAAGAGTTAAGCAACTTTTCTTGACATGGTCAGAAGTTTAAAAAATGTAGATCAGGCCTGTGGTTTTTAGTAGGTTGCCTAACTCCTTCCGCATTAAACAAATTGGTTGCATTGTCTGTTGCGATGATTCTACCACTGGCTTCAGGCCAGATACTTTCTCCTTGTGTTTCAGGCACTGGCTCCAAAAGGGCCAGATCCTGAGACCCATTCCCCACCCCTGTCTCCTACTTTGAGTCCGCATCAGTTTGTGACTAGTTTTCATAAATCAGGAAAAAGAAAAAAAAGATGAAATTAGCTTCTATGTTAACTAGATGTGCTTTGAGATGTCTGCATTATATTTAATCATGTTGACTTTAGCTTTTATTATGAATCAAAACTGCAAACAACATTATACTTGCATATGTACCTCCCAAACGTGCTGAGGAAGCAGCCTATATTTCATCATATGAGAACAGTTTGTGTCTTCAAGTGACAGAGGTGCAGGAGGAGAACAGTAAGGAAAGGGATGCCTGTGTCCCATTCCTGTTCATCTTCATTATCTGAGCTGACAGATGGCCAACATGTTGGCTGAGAAAACTTTTGGAGAGAGAAGAAAAATTTAAACTTTAATTGAAAAAATGAATTCCTTCTCATTCAAGTCCGCCATAACTTTGGAGGCTCTGGTGCTGTTGTCAGCCATTTTGTTAGAAGACCCAGGCCAGCCTTCCCTAGAGCTTGCCATAGTGGGGACCCTTGGCCTAATTCGAGTTCTGCAGAAGAGCTCTTGGAAACGGTCATAGCCTTTTCTGAGTAGGAGTAACTACATTTCTGGTTGCTTGAGGAGCAACTAGGGAGAGTAGTAGTTCTGAGTAATGGAATTGTTTTAGTGCTCACAGAGTGGAGATGGGGGCCAAGTTAAAAGTGTTTGCTACTGTAGGAATCTTGATTATCAAGGAATATGGGTGCAGGAGCTCTTTTTCTTTTTGCAGAAGCTGACGCCTCTGAATCCTCCCTGTATGAACTATATATAAACTAAGAGTCAGTATTCTTTTTTCTACCCTTTCTCTTTCAATCTGAAACAAAAATACACATGTGCCCATAGGAGAGAAAGGAGGAGTTATAATACACAGTACATATACTGTGTGTGTACTAAACCAGGGGTTGCAAACTGGCAGCACAGCACATGCTGTGAATTTGGCCCTCAGATGTGCTTTGTTTGGTTAGCACAGTGTTTGAAAAACTGAGTGGGGATGCACACCCCAGTTTCCATAGGCTCCGACTTTCTTACACCTAGGATTTTTATAATTTACATCAATAATTCTGGTCACTGAAGCTATTGGAGTTTGGGACCAGTGGATTAAATCTTTGCCTGTCTTGCACTTTCTGAGATCTTGTGTAAGAGTGAAAAGAACAAACCCCAAAGCATTCTGACGTGAGGCTATGGCATTCATTTCTCTGAGGCAGTGTATCATTTTATAGCATTTAATTTCCTATGTAAGGGATACATTAGTTGTAACAAATGAACCTTCAAATTCCAGATACTTGAGGACATGTACTGACTCGAACTTTGAGGGATTTTAATTTTTTGCTTTATTTATTTATTTTTTTAAGGATGGGAGTGAGAGGAAATTCAGGGGCACCTAAGGAGGCAAAAGGGCAGGAATGATTGATGGCCATAGAAAGTCCTGACAAATTTGTAGTCAATATTGTTTGTCTAGAGCAGCTTGTATGACAAAAGAAGTGTCAGCAGCTGCCTGAATTCTCATTCTTCAGGACCTGGCCTTTGAGTAAAAATAGGCGGCTTGAGTGAAATGCCTGTCGTGGTTAATTGGAAAAATCACTCCAGATGAGTGAGGGAGGCTGACAGTTATGCATTACATGAAGAATTGAGTGTGTCTTACAATGTTGATACAGGCACCAAAAGTGACTGGCTTTAGTCTTTCCCTAGTTAGGAAGGCCATGGAAGGATAAAACCTAAGAAAAGAAGCAACGTATTATTGCAGATTCATACACCCTTGTAAAAGACTTCTAGCCCCATTTGCTTCATGGTCACCCCCAATCTTTGCCCCAATTCCTTTCTTTTTTTAAAAATTTTTATTCTGTTCTTGCTTTCTAATGACTCCATGGAACAGGGACCAAGGACAATTTTAGTGAACTTGTGAGAGGAAATGATAGACTGATATTCTCTCTGCTCCCTCCCTCACACTTTCTGAATGTGAGTATTTGCTTGGCTCTGTGGAACTGGTCAGAAACATTTCCAGCTATTGCTCCAGTGCACAATAGGCGAAGCTCACTTTGTCATTTAGTAACTTGTTTATCTGTCAACATTTCTCACCCTCAAATGATGTGGCTTCTGAGAGAGCTGTGGTTTCTCATCCAGATGAAGTCTGAGAACTTATGATTCTGTTAGGGCTGGAGAGCTTGGTGGATAACTGGTTCTCTGAGCTTCCAGGAGCCTGCTGTCTCAGGGCCATCACCACCAACACTTGGATGTGTGGGTACAAATCGGTCATGGGCCTCTTCAATTTAATTTTCATCTTTGCATCCTGCGTCTTGGCATTGTTCTCTGTAGTGCCATAGATTTTTGAGAAGCAGAGGACAGCTTTTTGGCTTTAGGCTTCTGAGTCTGTTTAGCCTCCAAGGCTTTAACCATCAAGCTATAAAGTAATGTTTCATTTGTGTTGTCTTGTGGTGATGTGTAGAGGCTGGTGGCATTTTATGAAAAGGATGTGGCCCTGAAGACTTTGCGTAATTTAAAACTTGCATAATTTAGGCAATAGCCTCAACTCAGTTTTACAATTCATTTGGCTTGGCAGCTTTGAAATTATGTGATCCTTGAAAAGAACTTAAATTTGGGAGATTTACATTACTTCAAATTTTGAACATGAAGAGATTTTATTAATTTTTAAATATCGCACATTTCAAATTTGCATGAAATATAACCAATCTAGGGTATTCTATTGGGGTTTATGTTTGGTTCTCTTATAATTTTTTAGAGCATACTCTCCTTTCTGGGGCCAAGTATCCAAAATCTGCTTATATAGAAATATAGGTCTAAACCTTTTGTAAGAGAGAGGGTAACCTAACAGGACTTGGAAAGAAAATTTGAGATCATTTTGGGGGCTCTTATTACTACTTTTATATGTGGCAGCTTGGAAATGCCTCAGAAACAAATCAATTTAATTGAATTCAATAAAGATTTATTTAGTACCTACTAAAGACCAGGCAGTGTAGCAGACATTGGGGCTGCCATAAGGATCAGGAGTTGAAATGAAGTCAGTGAATTGAAACTAAATGTTTCGTGAATTTTAAACTAAAACCAGCCATGCGTGGCCCTGAACATTGCTTAATTTTTCTTATTCTCTACATTTTTATCCTATTCTTTTATGAAGATGAACATAACATTGCCAGTTGATGTGAGGAGAAATCTAAAAGTATTTAGGACATTTGGGGAATGCCCAGAGAGGTAATGGAATATCTATAAATTATTTTATTTGAGTTTTAAGTATAAAACTTTTAATTTTCACTATGGGGGCTCCATGACATTTCCTAGCTGTGTGTCCTTGGCCAAGTCACTTAACCTCTCTGTGCCTTCATTGTCCCTTCATTCAAATGAAGGAATAAAAGCAACTATCACAAATAATTGTTATGAAGGTTAAATTGAGTTAATATTTGTAAAACTCTCAGCACATGCCTGACATATTCTAAATGATATATTACTTTTGATAAATAATATCTTTTAAAAATGTTTTCATTCAATATTTAAATTTTGGTATGTATGGAATGCTTGTACAATGGAATCTTTGTCTATGATATAGAAATCTTTCAGTGCCAATTCAACTTTCATTGTCCAGAATGACAGCTCTAAAAGTTCTAGAAAGTGGAACTTAATATGTACTGACTATAGAACTCAACCCAGGTATCAAATTGTTTTAATGAGATTTATTTCTCTGGTGAGAGGGTGATTCAGAAAACATTCCAATCCCAGTTAATGCAGTTTTAAAGTGTAATTGTAGTCTGGAAGTGTAGGATTAAGTGGTGTTTATACTCTCATAAATTCTGAGCTCTGTGATGGCACTGATGGTCCTGAAAATGTATTTTTGTCAAGTGCTTTTAAAAGTGAAAAAAAATGGAGCTAAAATGTCGATTCTTTGTTCAAATCTGTTCAAAATTTGCTTTTTTGGAGGAATTTTTCATTTTCTGAAAAAAATCCTATCGAGCTTGTTGGCACATATAAATATGGATTCACTAAATGTGGGTTTACTTAAAAATAAGATATGCCCAACTAACCTCATTTCCTTTTTTGATAGAGTGGGGAGACTGGTGGGGAGGGGAAATGCCACAGACAAAATGTGTCTGGATTTCAGGAAGACCTTTGATAGAGTCTCTTATGACGTCCTTGTGGTAACGATGAAGATATATGAGCTGGGTGATAGTTAAACTAGGAGGACTCATGGCCAGTTGACAGTGATATGCAAAGGGCATTTGGGAGGGAGGCTGCAGGGCTCTATTTGTGGACCCCACCTTTTGAACATCCTGACCTGAGATTTGGATGATCTTAATAGAAAAGAAACATTAAGAAATGAGAATAAAGAAAAATATGAAGTTTAAAATAAATAAATTCTTCCTTTTGGTTAAACATGTAGTGTGCATTTGTGGGCTGGGGGAGGTCTCACTTTCTGGATGAGGAAGGCTGAGAATTCTTGCTGACTGTGAGCTCTGCCTGAATATCAATTGGGTGTAGGCGGCTGTGAGAATCAAGGTCATCTTCAGCTGCCTTTAAATTAGAAATATGGTTTTGACAAAGGAAGTAATAGTCCCACTATGCTTTGCTGTAGTCAGACTACATTTAGAGTGTTGGACAGCACTGGACATTAGATTTGTATTTTGTGGGGAGAGGTGATAATAAGCTGGAGTGAACCTCAAATGTGAAAAGCCTGGAAAACTAATTATACAAGTAAGAGTTGGACGACTTAGGGAGGGTTAGGTTGGAGAAAAGAAGGCTGGGAGATGGGGCTGGTGACCTGATACTTGATTTCAAATATTTAAAGGCATGCCAAGTAGAACAGGGATTAGCCTCCTACATAGTTCTAAAAGACAGAATAGGACCAAACGGTACAAAGCATGGGGCGACAGGAGTTCTTTAAGCAATAAGGGCTGTCAGATAATAGAATGATTGCTCATTGTTGGATAAATTCAAGGAGAGGGGACAGGACAGATGTTTAGGAGAGTTATGGAGGCCATATGTCAGGATGGCTAAAAGCACGGGCTTGCGGCTTGAACTGGTTGATGTTTGAGTTCTGGTTTCCCTAGTGGCTGTGTGAACTTGGGCAGTTTATTTAATATCTCCATGCCTCAGAGTTCTCACCTGTATAATAACAGTTTCCTTCTCCTGTGGTTGTTTTGAGGACTTAAATTAATCCCTGTGAAGTGCTTAGCACATTACCTGGCACCTAGCAAATACTTGACAAATGACAGTTATTACTATTAGTAGTCCTGCTGTGAGGGAATGTTGAAATGGATGGTCTCCTTTCCAAACCTAACATTTTATATTTTGAATCCATATAAGGTATTAAAGTGTCAAACATATCTAGGTCATAGTTGTAGAAAACCTTTCATTGCATTGGAGTCTCCCTTCTTCCCATTGCTTCACCTCAATGCTCCCTTCAACTTTTTCAGGGGTATATCCTGGAGCACAAGCATCAGTCTTCTTTTTCTTAAATATATATCACCACAAATGAGGTGGCAGTGGCCTTGAGAAGATGGGTTCCATTCCGAAGACCTAGGGGTATGCTTTTGTTCATTTTCTTGGGAAATGGTGATCACATTATACGGGAAATGGTGATCACATTATGCAGCAAACTGGAGAAGGATATGCCTAAATTAAAATTGTGTTAGAGAATTTTATGCCTACCAATTTGTTATTGTTTCTATGCCTTGTATTAATATGAGTTCATAAGTATTGAAATAATCATGTAATTAAAAAGAATTATAGTCATTGTTAGAGAACAGAAGACAAATACCACAGAGGCGTAACCATGTATTATGTATTTACCTTACTTCCTGGTTGGATACTGCCACAGTTTTCTCATAGGACACCCATGCGACAGGTGTCCATTTCCAGGAGTCCAGCTTCTCTGTGTCCTTTTCCATAGTCACCTCCTGTCTCTAAATTGCCTGAACACGCAGCAGAAAGTCACCAGAGGGCATTCTCAGACCATCTGTTATCAAGGGACTCCAGCTGGGAAGTACCAGACAATTCTCACTTAGGTCTCCTTTTGGATAAAGAGGCAGTTTCTGACTCTCACTTGGAAACACTTGGAGCCTGAAGGCTGCCTTGCTAAATAAACCAGCACCCCACTCTGGGGTATCAGCAGAGACATTTTACTGAGTCACCACAGACTTCACATCTTTCTGTTCCTGTACTGATACCAACTAAGGCAATCCTCAAAATCTGGACAGCCCACATGTCAAGCAGAGAGACCTCTGGCCGGAGGATCCAGAGACATGAGAAATTTGGTTCCAGCTTTGACTGATTTCTTGACCTTCAGCAAATTACTTTTGTGCCTCAATTCTCAGTTTTCTCCTCAGTAGAACAGAAGACTAGAAAGAATGCTTGAGGATCACTTCAAGTTCTAACAATCAATGACTGAATTGCTTCCTTTCTCCTCCCTCCCTCCTTTCCTTCCTGATTAAAGGAGAAACTGGGATTTACTGACACTGTGTTTTGGGCAAGTGTGTTATGAGCTTGTAGTGCTGAAGAGATAGTCTCTAAAGGAGACTGGACAAAGCATACCGGACATTCTGGAGTTGGAGGCTGAACATCTAGGTTCTGAGTGTAGATTTCCCCCACTCAGGATTACCAGACTGGGGCGTGCATGTCTTCAGGGATGGAACAGCCATGGGACCATTATAGTCCAGGACCTTGGAGCATTGGAGCATTGATTCTACTCAAGAATTCTGGGGAAAAAAAAGAAGAGATGTTTTATGTTAAACACAAATATTATGAAATATAGTTTAAATGTTTGCATTTTTATTGTGAAATAGATTTCAAAATGTGGGGTTTGTAGTTGAACGCTTTGGGTTACACTTCTGGATTTCCTAGAATTAGAATTATTTCCTCATTTCATTAGAGGTTCCTTGGAGGCAAAGTTTAGGAAAGTTTAACCCTTGGAGTATGTTACGAAAGTATCTTAGGTTGGCTTTCCTAGAAGCAGAGCCTGAGGTAGGCATTCTGCTACATGTAATTTACTAAGGTTATGCTCTTTAAAGAAAATAGCCTTCTAATAAGTGAGGGAAACTGAATAGGAAAGAGGAAACAGCTGAACAATGATATAGTCTCAAGGAACATAATCTGATTTATGGGGGTAAGGAATAAATCACATCATAGAATTGACTACGCTTGAGGCAAGAGGGCTGAGATTTTGTATCTCCATATCAGTTAGTCATTGTCTGCAGGCTATCCCTGCATGAAGACTGAGAGGTGACTCCCTTCAGTGGGAGTAGGAAGGAAAAATGGGGGGCATTCCCCAAAGAATGGAACAGCTGTGTGCAGCCATTGCAGCCAGTGGTGTGCTGGAGTCAGCTCATACAGCTCATAAAAGCTGGCTGTGTGCACTGCTTCCTAACTCCCCATTCAGTCACCTCATCCTGGTAGTTTGGAATCAGCCATAATGGGAGCATTTGCATCATGAAAACTAACGAAAGGTACAAATCAAGAACTTCTACACCCCCACCAAGAACTAGTTGTTAAACATTTACTGGCACACCCCTGGCCAACACTCTCAACTAAGTGATGGTGCCCTGACTGGTGAAGGGCAGCTGGGCAGGACACCGACATCATCTATTACAGAGGCGTTACTGAAGACCTGCCCACAAATGATCTCCCCAGGTAATTTGTCAGTTGGCAAGCCATTCTTTTAGGCTTTCCCTAGTCTCTTTTAAAATGTACACAGTATTGGGAGGCATAGAACTAATAATTCACAACAGGCTGGTCAAAACAACTGATCATGTTTACTAAAGTGCAAGAGAAGGGTAGAGTAGCGGTAAGGAAAGAGCATGTAAACTGAATTATCTGCAGTAAGGGACAAGGAAGGACTGTGCTATTATGCTTAGGGACAGAATTTAGGATAACTATGGCATATAGTATTTTCTGGAAGATATTTTTCAGAACTTATTTAAAATACTACACAGGGGCTTCCCTGGTGGTGCAGTGGTTAAGAATCCGCCTGCTGGTGCAGGGGACACGGGTTCGTGCCCCGGTCCGGGAGGATCCCACATTCTGCGGAGCGGCTAGGCCCGTGAGCCACAACTACTGAGCCTGCGCGTCTGGAGCCTGTGCTCCGAAATGGGAGAGGCCGCGACAGTGAGAGGCCCGCGCACCGCGACGAAGAGGGGCCCCCGCTCGCCGCAGCTGGAGAAGGCCCGTGCACAGAAACGAAGACCCAACGCAGCCAAAAATAAATAAATTGATAAAATACTACACTTTCCTGAGATGATGGAGGGTGAAACGTTTTATTATGGAAAATTTATTAGGAAAAATTTCAAATATACAAAAGGAGACAGAATAGTATAATAAACTCTCATATACTCATCATTCAGATTCAATAGTTATTAACTTATGGCCAATCTTGTTTCATCTATACCCTTATTCGCTTCCCCCTGGGAGTATGGGATGTTTTGAAGACTTAGTTAATTGGATAAATGTTGAATGTGGTCTAGAAAAAAAGCCAAATTCACTAAGGACAGGGGGAAGTTTTTTGACAGAATGAAGCCCCAAGCAGCTATGACCACTTTTCCTAACATATTAGGATTTTGTAGGAATCATTAGAAGACACACGAAATGCATTACATGGGAACTGTATTCTGATTAACCTCAAGATTTTTTGTCTCCAATTCCTCCTGAAATGAAGAGCTGGTGATGGAGAGAAAAGAGAAGAATTACAGGGTTTCTATCAAAGGAACTCAATACTCTTTGCTGTCTAAATATTTCTTACCCTTGGGCTTTTTCTTTTTGTTCAGATATATAGGAGCAAAATATTAGAACAATTCTAAATGATCTCCCAACCTAAGAGCAAGGCTTGTCACATCACAATAAGGTAAAAATCTTGACTCTTATTTGATAGGCAAAGAAATTTCCATAGAAATAGAAATAAGATTGGGCCTTCTTATAATAGTTTTACTATACTTACAGGGGTGGATTATAGTCACTGTACTTTTCGTTTTCTTTTTTCTTTTGTTTTACTTTCATTGTCTTTGAGAATTTGGGGTAAGAGATGGCCTCTGAACGTTTTCTAAGAATAGCAGGTTTCCTTCTCTCTGCTTTCTGACCATTCTACTTTCCTTCTCACTAGTTGTAATTCCAAAGATAATGCATATTTGAGCCCTTGACCAGCTGGAATTGAAACAATAAGTAATGGGGGCCCAGGAAGAGCATGTTTGGAAAATTAATAATTAATTCACCATGAATGAATGAGTTAAGGAAGACTTGGTTTAGTCATTATGTGTTTATCACTAGAATCTTTTACTAAGGTTAGTTGGAAGTAGACAAAGGACTTGAAAAATGAGACCATTGGGAACTTCAGGAAGCCAGTGCTGAGGGAGGAGTAGATGTAATAACAGCAGAGAAACAGCACTGTCTAGATTACTGTCTTGCTATTTTCTAGTAAATTGGTTGCAGCTAGTTTATTGGAACTGCTCATGATAAAGCCTGGTCCTTTGTGCCAGCAGAGAACCTGAAAAAGAAGCTACTCTGATGCTGTAGACACGTGTGTGAGCTGTTTATCGACAGAAGATTTTCACTTGCTGGTTGCTTGGAAGAGGTTGTTGACAGGTTGTAAGCCTGGGCCTGTATGGATCACAGGCAGAAAATAAAAGAAAGCATACTTTCCTAAGGGATGGTTACTGCCAAAGATTGAAAAAGGCTGTGCAAGTTATCAATTCCTACCCATCTCTTCTAGCTAGTAAATCTTGATGATATGTTTGTTAAATTAAAAATTGATAATGTACTGGCTGAATTTCTGTTGAGGTTTTCCCACAGTTATTGGGAATCAGACTTAATTCTTTTAGTGGATTTCTTGGTGTCTTTCTTGGAGCCCGCTTTTCATTGTTTTCTTTATACTGAAATGTCATGATCTCAGGGTAAAAACAATGCAATCAAGCTGCATGAATATTTCTTTTTTTTTTTGACTGCGTTGGGTCTTTGTTGCTGCACACAAGCTTTCTCTAGTTGCAGCAAGCGGGGGCTACTCTTCGTTGCGGTGCCTGGGCTTCTCACTGTGGTGGCTTCTGTTGTTGCAGAGCATGGGCTCTAGGCGCACGGGCTTCAGTAGTTGTGGCTCGCAGGCTCAGTAGCTGTGTCATGCAGGCCCTAGAGCACGCGGATGTCAGTAGTTGTGGTGCGCAGGCTCAGTAGTTGTGGCACAATGGCTTAGTTGCTCTGCCGCATGTGGGATCTTCCCGGACCAGGGCTCAAACCTGTGTCCCCTGCATTGGCAGGCGGATTCTTAACCACTGCGCCACCAGGGAAGTCCCAAGGTGCATGAATATTTCTGACATCTCATCAAACAAAAAAAATGTTTCCTAGAACATATGCATGTGTGTATGTATAGTAAGAGAAGTTTGATCTCATTTTTTAATAGGATTTACTTTTTTAGAGCAGTTTTATTTATTTATTTTTATTTTTGGCTGTGTTGGATCTTTGTTGCTGCACACGGGCTTTTCTCTAGTTGGGGCGAGTGGGGGCTACTCTTCATTGCGGTGCGCAGGCTTCTCATTTCAGTGGCTTCTCTTGTTGCGGAGGATGGGCTCTAGGCACACGGGCTTCAGTAGTTGTGGCACGGGGCTCAGTAGTTGTGGCATGCAAGCTCTAGAGCGCAGGCTCAGTAGTTGTGGCACACAGGCTTAGTTGCTCGGCGGCATGTGGGATCTTCCCGGACCAGGGCTCGAACCCATGTCCCCTGCATTGGCAGGCAGATTCTTAGCCACTGCGCCACCAGGGAAGCCCTAGAGCAGTTTTAGATTCACAAAAAAATTGAATGGAAGGTAAAAGATTTCCTGTATAACCCGTACCCCCATATATGCACAACCTCCCCAGCTGTCAACATTTTGCGTCACAGTGGTACATTTGTTACAACTGATGAACATATACTAATACATCACTATCAAGGACATGATGATGCATCATTACCACCAGAAGTCCCTATTTTACGTGAGAGTTTATTTTTGGTGGTATACATTCCATGGGTTTTGATAAATGTATGATGACATGTATTCACTACTATAGTATTATTCAGAATAGTTTCAGGATTTTATTTTTAAAAACCTAAATTCTTACATAACTTTTTTTCTAAATTCTTACATAACTTTTTTTCTCTTTGGCTGCCCCAACCTGTCCTCCAAACAAGCAGTATTCATGGTGATTACATGTTACAGTATGCATAGAAGTACATGTTATAAAAAGTACAATTAGGCAAAAAATTTTTGTCAGAGCATATACTTAGTGAATAAGGGGGTAAGAATTTTGAAATGTAAAGTCGTTATCCCAAACAATAATTCCCTGAAAGAATGAGGATGTTGGTGTGTATTTAGTCAGCCTAAGAAGAGGGCTCCTTCAATTCAAGATCATCGTTGGGCATTGATTCTGGTAGAGGCCAGCAGACAACAGGTCTTCTTCAAAAACTCTTTTACAAGAATCTCCTTTGAGTTCCTTTTGAACTTCTGTCACCCAAACTCTTTCAAAACGCAGAAAACATACTCACCTGGGAATGAGTTCCCATCAACTTGATTCATACTAGTTTATCTTTATGGTGGAACAAGCAACCAATACCTTTAATTTCCTCAAGTGGTCCTGGGATAATCTAAGGCAACCTAAGTGATCAAGTGCTAAGTCCTCTTGACCTTAGATACATGGTAATGGCTTTAGTCCCCTTAAAATTCTAACAGCATAGTGAATTTATGACCTAAAGGCCAAGTTAAAGAAATTCACAGCCCTTATTATGCATTTAATTTGTTGTGACAGGGATAAATGGATATAGAGGATTAAGATTAAATGAAGGATAAAAAATGTAGATTAGGAAAGTGGTGGAACATAAATGTCAAAAGTGTAGGGGAGAAAAAATAAATTTCCCCCTAACCTTCATTGTTCTTTGCTAAAAGCCCCTGTAAAAGAGACAGACTTACAGGAGGAAACAAACAAACAAAAATTTTAATGACATGGGTACATACAGGAGCTCCACAAAGATATGAGACTCAAAAGGCAGCCCAAAGATTGAGGCTCATATACCATCCTGAGCTAGGGAGAGGGATAGGGTCTGGGATTTCAGAGTGAGGAAGGCAGTTCATGGGACAGTGAGAAGAGGAGATGATTGGTAACCAAAGATTACCCTGATCTTAGAAGTTCTCATCACAAGGAAAAAAAAATGTAACTATGTGAGGTGATGGATGTTAACTAGACTTATTGTGGTGATCATTTCACAATATATGTATAGATATCGAATCATTATGTGGTACACCTGAAACTAGTATAATGTTATGTGTCAATTATATCTTAATAAAAACAAATCAGAGGTTGTCGTGCCCTGTAGATAAGTCTCAGGTAAAAAAGTGATCTCTGGTAATAGTTTCTTCCTGGTACATGTTTCCTTTCTAATGTAAGTTTTCCTTACATTAGGAAAGTTACCCTTTTCTTCTACTCTGTTTTCAGAGCTTCACTTGTGTCTGCAGCTCAAAATAATCCTTATGCCAAAGAGACATATTTTGGGCTGGCATGTTCTGCTACCCTTCAAAAAGCGTATGGTTAAAGAGAAAATGTGAACTGCTACCAAATGTACATATCAGTTCTTCAGCCCATGGACATGTGTATTAGTACTAATTACCAAAGGGCAGAGCAGCAGTGAGATGAAGAAAGAGTTTGGCTCTGAGGCTCACAAAACTAGGCAGATGCAGATCTACCTACTTCCTGGGGTTGCTGAAAGGATTAAAGGAGGTAACATTGTGTGAGAAAAGTACTTTGTGATCTACAAAGCTCTAGTTACAAGCAGATATTTTAACATAAGAATTGGCACTTATTCCTAAAGATCTTGTGACAAAACTAAGATGAATGAAGCAAAATGACATATAATCAAATTCTAAATTAGGTTATATATGGAGATGATAATTACTTTAGGAGACCAGGCATGAGAAAAATCCAAGTTAATTGAAGTGCTTAGTGAATGTTCCATGGAAGAGAGCAGACTTGAGCTTGTCCTTTAAGTGCAGGTGAAATATGCCATGAGAAGTATGGATTTGGGGAGAAGCATTCCAATCGGGGAGAACTTTAAGATAGTATAGGTTGGAATGGGAAAGCTGTGTGAGGAGATCTGTGAAGAAATCTACAACAAACAGTATCTATTTATTCATCCAATAATCACTTATGGAGCTCCAACTCTGTGCCAAAGACAATAAACCAAGGTCTGTGGCCTCAGGGACTCGTATCTGGAGTACCTGTATTGAAAATTGTTGGACAGTATGGCAGAGGTAAGGTTGGAGGAATATAGGAAAGCTAGTCAGTGATGAAAAGTGAACTTGAACTATGTGATTATGATCAAGGAGCATGAGAGGAGAATTCAGAGCTAGGAATAACACTAAGGTAAGAATGAAGATTAGTTTCTAGACTGAACTCACTCCCTACTAGCAGTGGGTCCTTGAAATTTGTTGCTTAACTTCTCCCTAACTTCTTAGTTTCTTTAAGTGTAGGCGGGGATGGTAGACAGTATGGGCAGACCACTTGTCTTTACCTGATACTATTGGTAAGGTGAGGGTTTGGGGTCAAGGGGAAAGCAGTTGGAAGTGGAAGGTAAAGAGAGTATAAAGAAAGAAATGTAGAGGACTGGGAAAATAGAGAAAACAGAAGCATGAGGAAAGCAGGGATAAACAGGTAAAATCCACAAGAAGATGATTTCAAAAAGAATAGGGAGCACATTCAAATGAAAAGTAATAGGAGGCAAAGCCAGGGGAGAAAATGGCTCTCCATATAGTGGGTGGCAGCTGCAATGTCAGGGCAAGGACTCGGTCTGGAGCTTGAATGGCTGCTCAACTACCTGATCATTTAATGACTTAGAGCAAGTTACAGCCTCATTTGGTTCGTGGGTATAATGCAGCAAGAAACACCTGACACATAGTAGGCACTCAGCAAATATTTAAACGTGTAATCTATTTTTACTGTAAATACAGGTACTTATGATGGTAAAACTAAATAGCATACAAGTTGAACATAAGGGACAATAAACAAAGTGAAGCAAACAGGATACTCAGGGTGGTGCAGCTGTGAGGCTAAAAGTCCAGGATTTTGACATACCTTGGCAAAGGGTTATTTATTTCTTCTTTCTCCAAGGCGGTGATATTTACTGATGAGGTAAACCTAATGAGCATCTACTAGATTTTCCTGCCAGTAGCTCACTGATGTTGCCCACCTGCTGTTTCTCCTCAGAGGTCACTTCATTAAGGAGTATTTTTTATATGACACCTCATTAGGCTCTCCATACCTCCAGGATGCCGTATGCGGGAAGCCATTCAGCAAGAACCCTGGTACTTCCCGAATACACGAGGGTGGCTGCGTGGGAGAGATGCTCCTGACCAAAAAAGACCCTGCATTCAGCAGCCCTTTGAAGGCGAGGTCTTTGTGGCCACAAGCCTGGCCCTTGGTCCAAGTAGCTGATGCTGTGGTTGTGCTTTGAGTTAAGGCATGAGAATCATGAAGAGGTGTGGGTTTGAGGGATGGTAGATCATAAGGCTCTGTGGCCACAGCAGTGGTTTGGTAACATATGTCTGTGACTGAGCCAGAGGGCTGACAAAGGAAGAGGTATCCTCGCACTTGATACTGGAGGGAGCTTGAGGTCTATAGATGCAGCTGTTCGCGGACTCTGAGAAGCAGGGTAGGTTTTTTTTTTTTTTAATCTGACTTTTAATTAGATTATTTCAGCTGAAACTGGAAGTCAGATATTGAATAAATATCTCCAAACTTAGTTTAAGTAATATGAGAACCTATTCAACCTAGCTGTCTGGAAGGCTTGGACTTGAAATTTTTATTTTATTAACAATTTTATTCTCTACTATTTGCCCAGCTTTGGTTCAGGCATTTTGCTGAGTTGAAAACTGTGGAAATTTGTTGTAATTGGAGGGGAAAGAATCACATGCGGTTTCTTCCAAAACTTTTTCCAATTTTTTTTTGTTGTTGTTGTTCTGAATTCCATGGGAAAATTACCCAGAAGGGTTATTTTCTCTTTTAATGATGCAACAATGTTTGGTTTGCTTTGCCTGTTTTTATTTTCTAGCTACATTATAATTACGTTTTCCCACACAAGTTATTTTCTTTCTTCCAAATTAGTAGATATAAAATTCTGATGGCTCTTTAGGGAGCTAATCTTCAGATATTCTCTCCTTGGGGTGTCCTTTGTGTGGGAATAGATGATGCTGGACAGCCAGGCCCTAGTCTACCCGCTTAGTGGTAATCCATCACCCCAGGCTTTTTAATTAGCAGTTGCAGGTGAATCACTAATTGGCCTCACATTTGCATACATAAGCCAGAGATCTGCAGGTTTAGAGTTATAAATCTTAGTCATTAGGGCAGGGCATAAATGTCAGAATTCATTGTTCATCCCTTACAATTGCCTCATCAGCTCTGTACAAAGTATTGTTTTATATTGGTAATTTTAAGTGGGTGAAAAATGACTTGCTGTATTCGTTAGAAAAACATGGTGTTTTAAAGAAGAAAGTAGTAAAAAAAAAAAAAGCAAAGGCACTTATACAAGGCTTCTTGAGATAGCGGCAGTGGGACATGGTACTTGAAAAACGGCACTTGGTTTAATTTTGTTATTGCTTTGAGTTCTTTGGTGGCATTAGCATGCTAAACATGAGCAAAGAGAAGGCTCGCAAGGAGTTTATACTTTTTGAGACAGATCAGTTTAAGAAACAACAGGGAAGGCTTCTTTACCGTGGGCCCATATTGACTTCTACTTTTAGGAACCTGAGAGCAATTCAAGTTTACTCACATTGTATCTCATCAAAGGTCAGTCTATTCTCAGAACTCATCTTGACTGCAATCAGTGAGGATGCTGTGGGCCTTCAGGTGGCTACTTGACTCATCAAAGTTTATGATCCTCCATCTGTCTGGAGGCAGAGATGCTCTCAGCTCCTGGTCATTTCTGAGAACATCCCAATTGATAATTCAGTTAAAGACGTAATTACCAACATAATATCCAATACTATTTACCAAAAGAATCACATGTGTTGAGAGCTAGACTATTCATTATGTTCATAATGGAGCTAGGCTCCATTATGAATGGAGTCTTCCAGAAATGTAAGTAAATTATTTGAGTTACTTTAAAAATTACTTTTGGTATTTGGACTTTATTTTCTTGAATGTAGTATTACTCCAATCTTGGACCACATAGGTCTCCTGGATTTTATGGGTTACATACATATTGAATAAAATTTGGTGGCAGACCTGTGGAGGGTTTGAAGTGAATTAGCACCATCACTGACTTGTTTGTGAATATTCTCACTCATCTTCTGGGCCTATGTTATTCACTACTGTGCCCATTCAGTCCTTGGAAAAGGGAATGTGATTTTTACTGGCATATCAATTTGGGTTTCTCTATGGAGTTATGCACAGCAAAATTATTGGCAACATTCTGATTTCTTACAAGCTTTATCTTTTAGTCAAGAAGTGTACCACTCTATATATTCAATATATATATTGAATATATGTGTTATAGTTTATCAAGTGCTCTTTTAATATAAGAGGTATTTGGCAGTTTACCCCCAAAGAGATTAGCCACATTGAATAAAACATTTCCAAATTTTATTTAATTCCAAATATTCCAAAAATTTAAATAGTTCCTGACTGTAAAATTTTCTATTTGGAAGTTGCTTTTGCACTGCAGAAGAACTGGTTAATATTGCCAATAAGTTGACTTCTGTGGCATTAAGTTGTAAACAACAGCTGACTCTGAGTTGGGCTGGTTGTGAACTTATACAGATTACTCTGTTGTCACTGTTGGAGGTTGGGAGAGAAACATCTCTCTTGCCCTCTCTGCAAATTCTTTTTATAACATTGGTGATTCTTTGGACATGATATTTATTTCCCATGAAGAAATAGCATTTCTTGATAAGCAGACTTGTTTTCTCCATCAAATACCTTCTTTTTCAAATTAAAACTGGTTCTTTATTCTATTATAGTTTTTCAGTAAAAGGATGGAAAGAAATTTTGGTGAGTCAGTTGGTAGTAGTCAAAATTGTCTGTTTTGGACTCAAAAAAACCTGAGTTCCTCTCCATGATCTACTTTTTTTTTTTTTAATTTAGCATCTTTATTGGAGTATAATTGCCTTACAATGGTGTGCTAATTTCTGCTTTACAACAAAGTGAATCAGTCATACATATATATATGTTCCCATATCTCTTCCCTCTTTATATATTGCATGTTCTTAGTAAGTTGACTTCATCTCCATGAGCTTCAGTTTCCTCCTCTGCAGGATGTGGATAATAATAGTAACTATCTGACGGAGTTATTGTGGGGACAAAGTGAGGTTATGATCACAAATTACTCAGCACAATGACTAGCGCATAGTAAATGTTCAATAAATATTAGCTACTAATATTATTATTAATAATTTTATTAGTGCCATAGATAATAAATGGACATGTGAACCTGAAAGACTGACATTTGAGTCATTTAGCTGTGAACTTTCTATGAACTTCCTTTTTCTTTGAAAGAAAAAGATTAAGGTTTTTAAAAAACTGACACGATCTATAACATACAATATAAGTGATAAAAGAGAAATAACCATTGTAACCTATTAACTGAACATCATGTAATTTTTTTCTTTTGGTTGTATGGAATTTTAACAAGTGTATTTTCTCTCTTTGTTGAAGTTATCTGGAAACCCTATCTAGGGTTTTTGAAACTTATGGAAATTGCAAAAGCTCCTTGTCCCTTCTTTATATCCTATGTATTCACTCCTATTCTACTCTCATCTCTACCGTTTAGACCAGTAGTTTTCAACCATGGATGAATTTCAGAATCACCCAGGAGAAAATATTTGCGAATCATGTTTCTGATAAGGGGTTAATATTCCAAAATATATTTAAAAACTCATACAACTCAATAGCAATAAAACCAAACAATTCAATTAAAAAATGGGCAAAAGATCTGAATAGACATTTTCCCAAAAAAGACATAACGATGGCCAACAGGCATGTGAAAAGATGTTCAGTGTCGTTAATTATCAGAGAAATGCAAATTAAAACCACAATGAGATATCACCCCACACCTGTCAGAATGGCCATCATCAATAAGAACACAAATAACAAATGTTGGCGAGTATGTGGAGAAAAGGGAACCCTCCTACACTGTTGGTAGGAATGTAAATTGGTGCAGTCACTATGGAGAACAGTATGGGGGTTCTTCAAAAAACTAAAAATAGAACTACCATATGACCCAGCAATTCCACTCCTGGGTATATATCTGAAAAAAACAAAAACACTAATTCGAAAAGATATGTGCACCCCAGTGTTCACAGCAGCATTATTTGCAATTGTCAAGATATGGAAGCAACCAAAGTGTCCATCAACAGATGAATGGATAAAGAAGATGTGGGGTTTATATACAATGGAATACTACTCAGACCTAAAAAGAATGAAATTTTGCCTTTTGCAACTACATGGATGGACTTGAAGGGTATTATGATAAGTGAAATAAGTCAGACATAGACAGATAAATGCTGTATGATATCATTTATATGTGGAATCTAAAAAAATGCAACAAACTAGTGAACATAACAAAAAAGAAACAGACTTACAGATACAGAGAATAAACCAGTGGTTCCCAGCAGGGAGAGGGAAGGGGAAAGGGCACAATAGGGGTAGTGGATTAATAGGTACAAACTACTATGTATAAAATAAATAAGCTGCAAGGATATATTGTACAACACAGGGAATGTTGCTAATATTTTATTCTAACTATAAATGGAATATAACCTTTAAAAATTGTGAATTACTGTATTGTACACCTGAAACTTACATAATATTGTAGATCAACTATACTTCAATTAAAAAAATATATGAAGAACTCATACAACTCAATAGCAAAAAAACCAAACAATTCAATTAATAAATGGGCAGGAGATCTGAATAGACATTTTCCCAAAGACAGATGGCCGACAGGTACATGAAATCATGCTCAACATCTCTAATCATCAGGGAAAATGCAAATCAAAAACCACAATGAGGTATCACCTCACAGCTGTCAGAATGGCTATTATCAAAAAGACAATAAATACCAAGCATCAGAGAGGATGTGAAGAAAGGGGAACCCCTATTTACTGTTGGTGGGAATGCAAATTGGAGCAGCCACTATGGAAAATGGTGTGTAGATTCCTCCAAAAATTAAACATGTTTGTGAATGTGATCCAGCAATTCCACTCCTGGATATTTATCTGAAGAAAATGAGAACACTAACTTGAACAGATATATGCACCCCCATGTTCATTGCAGCACTATTTACAGTAGCCAAAACATGGAAACAGTGTAGATGCCCATCGATGGATAAAGATGATGTGGGGTATATATACAATGGAATATTATTCAGTCATAAAAAAGAATGAAATCTTGCCATTTGTGACAATGTGGATGAACCTTGAGGGCATTGTACTAAGTGAAATAAGTCAGAGAAATAAACTGTATGATGTCACTTATGTGTGGAATATTAAAAAAAAAAAAAACACATATGGTTACAGAGAACAGATTGGTGGTTGCCAGAGGTGAGATGTGTGAAATAGGTAGAGGGAGTCTAGTTATAAAATAAATAAATCATGGGGATGTGATGTACATCATGGCAACTACAGTTAATAATATTGTATCGCATATTTGAAAATTGCTAAGAGAGTAAATTTTAAAGTTCTCATCACAAGGAAAAAAATCCAGAAAAGGCAAGAAAAGCATGACCAGGTGTTGTCAAATAGCGCTCATCTCTAGCACATAGGGATTTGTCATTTCATTACATGTTACTTTGAATTTTAGGTCTGGAAGAGCCCTTAGAAATCATGTGGTTTAACTTCCTTGTAGACTTTGGTTCTTAAAACTAAGGTGGATCCCAGTTTGTTTATTTTTAAACAAAATGATCAAAACAACCAATGTTGTCAACTCATTTTTCTCAACGAAGGACAAAACAAACTTATTGGTGTGGAGAACTACCGGGAGGAAATGCATTTCTGCATCTAGCTGCTGCTGAGTGCATTCTTTTTTTCAGGGGGCCTATGTTCACGGCACATTTGCAGAATGGTTACCTCTTATTCCTTGTTGGCCTTGTGCCTACTTGTACTTTAGTGATATTAACAGCTACTAAGGAGATAAGACTTTTGGAAAAAGCTTTATAATCCTGGTCGTTCCAAAGTTTTATTGAGTACATTTTTACCATGAAATAGCCTCGAGAGTTAGGCAGACTAATAAACCAGACATGATAATCACTTCACGTGTATAGCAGAAATTATGCTTATTCCCCAGTGAAATAAGACTTCTCAGGTCTCAGTGGAGACAGATGAATTTATCATTCTGTAGCAGCAGGGTGGGTCATAGCCTGGGTGGCAAGCTATGTAAATATTAATGGAGATTCCAACTCAACTGTGTTTGCAGTAATTTCGATGTCATGTTAGCAGCTGAGGGTCAAGGCCAAAAAAAGAGAGAGAGAAAAAAATGGTGTGGGAGGGACTTGGATCTTTTCTAATGTAAGGAAAACCCTTCTGTTTATTTTTTAAAGTTCTTTTTGTCTCTTCAGTGTCTGTGGCCATCTTAAAATCTCAACATGATGCTGGGAGAACACTTTACTCTGGAAATCCACTGACACTTTTGCTATAAGGTTATTTGACCTCTTTCTTTCTAATTTTACAGTGTCAGTCTTTGAGCTGAATAATTTCAAACAGATTTGCCTCCCAAGAACCCTTTTCTTTGTGGAGCAAACCATGAAGAAACACTTGACTAGTGGGTGAAATGACAAATACTCTCAACCTCAAAACTATTAGAAATCAATTTCTCAGGCATCAGATCTAATTATTCTCCCTTCCCCATTTCAATTCAGGAATCCCAAGGTTAAGGAAAAGCAGCTGAGAAAACAATATTCTTGGTTGATGTTCATGTACTGCCCATTTTTCATGTAAGTAAAGGATAGGATGGGGAGACAACTTCCAAGATATGCCCCTTTAATTGCCAAAAAAGACACAGAATGTTCAGAGAAAGAAAATATCTCTGCTATTATGCAGAGATAACAATGTTGATAGGAATATTGGAATTCCACTTGTCTAACGGCTCTCAGAATGTGCTCTCTATTGCCAACGCCAGGTATTCTTTTAGTTGGGAGGAACCTAACAAGGAAGAGCTGGAGGTCAAGCTGATGTGGCTGCCCAGATGGCCAGGAGGGAAAAAGGGGCTCACCTAGGCTGCTGTGAAAAGGCAAAGAATGTCTGGGTGACACTGGAATGTGTTTGTATGTGTGGAGGTGCAGAAGTAGCAGAATGACAGCATGTAGAGGGCATTTGAAATTAGAAGGCAGGAATAGGAAGTTGCACTGCTAAACGGGGTAGGTGATCTTTGGATCATTACAACAGACCCCAAATTTGTAGAACAAATAGTTTGAGAATTAATCTTCCATCCTAGGCCCTGTTTCTCTGTGTTAAGTTATTCAAGTTATCCAAGATAATTTGAAGATGAGGGATAGTTTCCATATATACACTTTATAGCAAGTTTAGTGTTCAAGCTCCTTTAGAGTCAAATTTTATACATAAAATAATAGTCACATTCATTATGTAACTCTTGTTGAAGTCTAAGACTATTTCTCTTGTCAGGTGTTCTGGAGATGGAGAACAACAGATGGAGTAATTAAGACATGTTTTGATTGCAAGTGACAGAAGCCCAACTCTGCCTAGCTTACCAAGAAGGGAATTTATTGGCAAACATAACCAAGCTATGGAAAGGGCAGGGGTATGGCCTACTTCAGGGCCCTGGAAGAAGAGCCTACAATGCTATTAGGTCTCTCTCTTCACTCTGCTTCTCTCAGTATGTTGGCTCTATTCTCTCAGCCTGGCTTTCTCTGTGAGCAGCAGCAATTCCCACTGATAGTTCCAGCCTTGTGCTTCCCAAAGCTTTCCACTTGAGAAGAAGCATCTCCCTTTAACTTCTATATAAAAACCATCCAAGGGCAGGACTGTGATTGACCCAGTTGGTGTCAATGTCTACCCACCCCCCAACCCGCCTCTTACGGTCTGGAGGGAATGAATACTGTGATTTGGCAGCCCAGCTTCAACTACAACATCATGTTAGAGTCAGGCAGAAGTTTCTCTCTTCAAAAGGGGAATATTGCAAATGTCCCTTCAACTGATAAAAATCTTTCTTTTCAACCTGAAAACTCTCAGTTATCTGTCGGGCTTTAGTTTTCTAGAATCGTAATCTTAAGGATTAAACTGGAATGGATAATCGATTAGAAACTCCTTGAGGACAGGGGTTATATTTTATAAACTTTTATCCTCTGCTTTTGCTCAGGAGAATTTTGAAAATATGCTAAATATTGACTTGGTTTGGATTACTTGTGATAATAAATAGATTTGTAAAATTAATAACAATGATGGTGTTGGGATTACTTATGGGAAAACTTATGAACTAAATATTAAAAAGGGACTGGGTGGGCTTCCCTGGTGGCGCAGTGGTTGAGAGTTCGCCTGCCTGCCGATGCAGGGGACACGGGTTCCTGCCCCGGTCTGGGAAGATCCCACGTACTGTGGAGCAGCTGGGCCCGTGAGCCATGGCTGCTGGGCCTGCGCGTCCGGAGCCTGTGCTCTGCAACGGGAGAGGCCACAACAGTAAGAGGCCCGCGTACCACAAAAAAAAAAAAAAAAAAAAAAGGGACTGGGTGAGGTTGTGAGTAGGTTGGGTAGTTAGAGAAAGTTAGCAGTTTCACTTATGTTAGACCTTATTTAAAGGTTTTTCTTTTTGAGGTGGTGCTTTTTAAAAATTATTTTTAGAAGATAAAAGAATCTTAGATTTTGGACAACAGATTTCCCTACATGATATACCTCACTTGAGATTTTCAAAGTCTTTGTTAAAAGTGCCTTTTATAATTTTTCATATCACATTGTAGGAAGGGCCAGTGTCATTTTGAACACTATTAACCATGCCTGATACCCCCTTTCCACCATAAATTAAGGTAGAATGTTGGTTGAAGTGAAGCTAGATGGATCAACCTGTCAAAAGCACCGATTTATAATTCTGCTACTCACATTTCTTACACACTGCTGCCCTCCCTCTTGTTGGCTCACACAACTTTGAAGTACACAGGGAATGAACTAATATGGTAGCTCCTATACCTCTAACTAATCCTGTCTAAAGTGTCTCTACTGGAAGTATTTGAGAGACGTATTTATTTTCCCAGTGTGATTTATGTAAACTTTTGTCCCATTTGAAAGTGGCATATTAATGCCTAATTCTGGAAAAAAAAAAGGAGGGGGGAGGTAAAAACCTTCTCTGCCTGTCTAGACAGAGCCTTGTTAGTGTATGTCTGATCATACGGGGGCTCATGGCGGTAATATTAATCGGTGGGAAATGAGCCAAGGAAAGACAGCCCTATCTACCAATTAAATTTACTGAGCTTACAGGGTGGTTTATAAAGTCAACATGCTGGGCAAGGTTTACATCTGACCAGGGTAATTGTTGTTTTCTGATCCCCAGTTGGCCGTCAGCCACTCCAAACACAAGACAGATGTTGGCTTTACTAGGGTCAGGGTTATCACAGGGTGGGATGAATAATCATTGGCTCTGGAGTTTGCTACTTTTCCTTTGCTGATGAATAAGAGCAAATAAAATTATTTCTGAATGTCTTGTGGGGTGGGGTGGGGTGGTTTCATTTTGCAAAGCTGGATTGGGGCACTGAAAATCAACATCACAGCAGCAAACTTCTCGTGTCTCTGACATTTCTTAGTTCAGTTTGATCTGAGGACAACTGATTCACTATCTCGAAGGGCAAAGGTTAATGCCTTT
This sequence comes from Tursiops truncatus, assembly GCF_011762595.2. NCBI lineage: Eukaryota > Metazoa > Chordata > Mammalia > Artiodactyla > Delphinidae > Tursiops > Tursiops truncatus. The sequence goes on from NC_047036.1 coordinate 65,124,294, forward strand.
TCATAAAGATAATGATAAACACAAACAAGGTATTCACTCTGATATATTGGTTTCTTATCCGGGGTATCAAGGCAAAAATGTGGGAGAACTGAAAACACAGAGTTTGAAGTAGCATCAAAGTAATTTGTTGGTTTTTGAAGTAGGAACTTTTTAATTAAATGTTTTCTTCTAATACAATTGAGGTGTATAATAGCATGAAACCCAATGAAAACTGTGAAATTCGGAGATGTTTTCTGTGTTTGCTATGTGTCAAGTGTGCAAGCCCTGCACATGTGATTCCCACCCACTTGTGTTTGTCTTTTGGGATGGTTTAGTTTCCATTAGGTGCTAGGAAAACTAGCCATGCACCATGGTCCCCCCAGGATGAGAGCCAGACTTGAAAGAATCCTGTCTGTGGAAAGGCAGACTTGTGGTGGGAGCAGAGTGATGAGCCCCAATGTTGGGGCTTTGGGATCCATGTTGGGGGCTGCCAGGAATGTCATCTGACACTGGGCAGCAAGTGAGAGCAGGAGGCTGCAAGTTAGTAAAACGTTGGGTGCACTTCTGGAAGAGGAAAATACACACAGCCTTTAACGAGGCTGGAAATATATAGCTAAGTTGACATAATTTATTCTGGGAATTGCATGTTAAATTGTATTCCAGATACCAGGTTATATTTGGTGGTTGACTAGAAAATAGTATACCGTTTGTCTATTTAAGGCTAAAGATCTCCAACATTGCCTTTTAAGCCTACAATTGCCCATGAAAATAAACAGATATTTCCCTCCTCGCTTGAGCTTCCTTTCTCATCTGCTCATTCTGGAATGCTCTTATAAAAGTTATCTGCCTCTCTGACCACATTTATCTTTCAAATTCTTTTTCATTCAATGGCGGTTCCTCTCATCACCTCATCCACGTTATGCTCCAGACTTCGCCTCGCTTTGGCTGCACCCAGATTTTCCGGGCCTGGCCTCATTCCCGTCCTCCTGGCTCTCAGTGTGTGGTCACCCCCAGGCCAGCCTCCTCTCCCTGAACTCCTCCTCCTAAGTCTCCCTGGTGGCTTCCTCAAAGCTCCTGTGGTCTGCCAAGCTGAGCGCTGACCCCTTTCTTTTGGAAGATTCCTTTGCTCCCACATGCCCATTGCTCCCTGAATTGAGGGCTCTTAACCTCTGACTTTTCCAGCTGGAGCCTCTCAGCCTAACTGATGCTGTCTAATCGTGCTTGCATGCCTATCGGGTGCTTTCTTATTATCACTTCCATTTATCAGTCACAATGTTTTGTGGTCATTTTTGGCGATTTCTTCTTGCTTCTTCTCAGCCTACATTAATGCGACTTCAGCATTAACATTTATGAGATGCTGCCTGTGCTGGACGTGAGGACCCAACACAGTAACCTTCCCTCTGCAGGCTGTCCTCCTCACCCCAGGGTGTGGTGGACAAGCCCATCTGTTCATGTTGGCTGGGCTGAGGCAGACAAGGCCTTGAGACCATTGGTTATGTTTTGATGAAGCTATTTGAAAAGTCATCATTTCAGGCAAGTTTCCGCCCTCCACGTGCTCCTTCACAAAGTGATTAAAACACATATCTGACGGTAAAATGATGAGTCATTAGGTTTATGGAGACGTTAGGCAGCAGAGATGTAGTTATGGAACTCCAGGTCACAACTTTTTATCATTTTTTTTTTTTTTTTGATTCTGTGGCATCATTGCTGTCTTCTGGAAAATTTTATTTTGGGAAGTTGTCTGGCTGTGAGTCAGTTTCTTTGCCTGAGAATGTTGTCTGGGACAGTAACAGAGCTGTATTGTATTTTTCCTTCTATCTCCCTCTTTTTTTTTTTTTTTTTTTTTTTTTGTCCAAAGGAAAAATTTGGCCAGAATAACCTGTGGGTTAGATTCTGAGTCTATAATTGGCTGAAGGAAACTCTCCTGTTAGAGAGTGGAAAGGAGAGTGGGAGATGATGGATAGAATTTTGGCTGAGAGGCAGTGTCCCCTACTGTCCAGAGGGACCATAGGTAGTTGTTCCTTTCTCATTGTTGCTGGGACAGTGGCTGACTTGGTATATATGGGCCCTGGCCATTCTTTCTGTCTTTTCTGTGCTGCTTGATGCCATAGAGAATGTGGACTGTGGAAGGGCTTTTACCCTGTTCAGAAAACCAGAAAATTTCTATTTCTGTATCGTAATTGGGCTACATGTGTTTGTTAAATACAAACAAACAAGCAAACAAAATAGAAATCCCAACTTCAGAAACATCAGGGACCCTGTATTCAGGAATTGGTCTCTTATATTCTCCCTGTGAAGCTAAGTCTGAGAGTCATATACACAGTGAACGAAAAATGAAGTAAAAATAAAATATTGTAAATCTCATAATGTCCAGAGATTTCCCATACTATGTGCTTCTGCTTGGCATTCATTCATACTTGACTTACCTGAAATGAGCCTGCCATTGATGTTCAAAATCAAATTCTATTTCAGATTTTTTCTTACATAATGTCATCATTCTTCTAAGACTCACTGAGGAACCTAGTACTTTTATGAAAAACTATCCCATGATGAGAACTGTGTAACACAATGTTTTCCTTTCTGGCCTGGCCATTGAGAGCTACCTTTGGGGCTTAGTGGTAACATATCCTCAGCATAGGTTTTCTAGTACATAGTAGAAAGAATAAATGCCTCTCTACTATGTGACCTTTTTTGACTTCATATTAATGATCATTTGCATATTTTTCTTTTATTATAACATATCTCAAATAATTCTGAGAGAATTTCTGACTTAGAGATCACTTAATGGCAACGAAGAGACACAAAGAGCAGTGTTTATCAACCTCAGAGCTGTTGACATTTGGGCAGCTGGATTCGGCAGGAGGAGCCAATCAGGTCACGATGCAGATATGAATGATGCCTCTGCCAGACCACTGGGGGGATTCTGGACTGAAGTGTGCTTGTGGAGGAGTCCTGCACTGGGTGAAAATGGCTAAGCGCTTGTTCCGTCCGTTTGCTTGGTCATTTGTTGGGTTATCAAAAGAAATGTGATTTTGGTCACCACCACTAATCACTGGCCACACCCTAAGAGGAGTGTGGGCTCAGGTGGCACACTGAGAGGTTGCTGAGGTTGCTGACAGTTGGAGACTATCAGCTAATCACATTCTTTGAAGCTGGGCAGGGAGATCTGCCAAGGTTACTCTGCCCATTGTCTTACATCTCTGTTTTCCTATGAACTCCTTTATACTGCTCTGTCCATAGACCCTCTTCCCCCTGTTTTCCTATGCCATTGAGCTTAACAGGATGGCTTTAAGGGGCCCTATTTTGTTAGTTGAAATATTAACAGAGTCTGAATAGACTTAACTGGATACTAGTTGGGGTTAGGTGTCCACTCATGGGCCAATCTACTACAGTGTCACAGAGAAGAAACATGGCTGCAGGGCACCACTTTGGTGGGTAGAAGTTCTCAGGGAAGGGATGCCTCGAGCTGGGATGATACCTCCAAAAGTCCCTCCTGCAAATGTGTGATTATGTGCAGAGTTGGAACGTGAAGCCAGGCCCTGTACGTTTAAGTGCAGTACGCTTGCTAAAAACATGGTGTCTTTCACTCTGTCCATCCTTTCCTTGATTTTAACCCATCCTGAACATGGCTGCCAAAAGGAATCTTCTTCCAAACCTAGCTACATGTTGTAGAACCAGGCTCACCATGGCTCCATGGCTCACCATGGCCAATATGATTAATTCTAAAATAATTGAAAACCCTTTAAGACTTGCTCCATTGAGCATTATAGACTTAACACTAATCAGCTACTCTGCTAGAGCATAGACTATAATATCCCTTGAACATGCCAATACATTCCTTAGTGGAAGAGCTGTGTGACAGAACCTAGTTCTGTCCAGCATCAAATTCAGAGTATTTCTACTTTTCATGCTGCCTCTTCACCTTGTTAAGTTCTACATAACTAAAGGTCAAGTTCTACTATATCTACCTAGCTCTTTCTGATAATTCCAGTGATTAATTATGTTCTCTATTTAATCATAACACTCAATTAGTATTTAATGATATCATGCTTTATAATATATTTAAGTGATCATGTGACTATATTTTCCCACTAGACATAAGCCACTTGAAGTCATGACCATGGATTCAGTGCCCCATTCAAAAAGTGGATGAGGGACAGCTCCATAGGTTTAAAGTTCAATAGAGGCAGAAACAAAGTTCACTAAAAACCAGAATAAGCCCAGAGCAAGCTGTCAAACTACAAATAGACAGAAAATGAAATATGATAGGAAGTTATGAAACAAGGATAATTAAGACAAGATAGGAATATATTTGTAAGATGGAAGTAAAATTCTAGAAATAAATAAGCAAGAATAAGTATCTTGTTTTTGATGTGTTGACAAGACTCTTGAGTATACTAAACGTACGCAGCAACATGTCTTGATTTCGTAGTGAAGTTTTGTTTCCCTGTATGAAATCTTTGTTAGAATGAATTCAGATTAGCTTTAAAATTATCTCCCGAAAAATATACAGAAATGTATTGAAAAGAGAAGGGATTATTCTCTATTATTTATTTTACAAACAAGCTTTAATTATATCAGAGCCTAGTAATTTCAAGTTGATAATTTAGATGTATCTGGAATGAATTATGGCATATATACAAAGCACATGTGTAACATAAACATGATGATGTACAATTTAACCTATTTAAAAGATATTCTAAATACATTAAAATAATCAATTAGCATATATATTTAGGTATTGTTCTTCATTAATATAGTTCATGTTAATAATTGTAGTTGAAAACACCAAATCATATTTTAAAATCATGTAATTAATATTGTTGGATTTATAGAATAATATTACTGCTGATTAATTTGAATGAATGATAAAATCTTCAATAAATCAAATATGTCCTAAGTCTTGTCATATGCAAAGTGCTGTGGCAAATAAAAAGAAACATAATTTAGCTAGGGAAGGTATTTAATAATAATTAAATTTGAGTAACAAGAAAAAAATTACAGTTGATGCAAACATTGCCAAATGAGATCAGCAGATGGAAAGAGCAATGTAGATTGAATGGTGTCAAAAGGTTATAAGGAAGCACTTTGAAGTGACTTATAAAGATCATAAATGTGGTCAGGTAGAGGGGATGGATCCAGCACGCTAACCAGTGTGGCAGTCTGTGAATAGAATCTTTTAGCATGAATTAAGATTCCTATAGGAGGAGAGTAGGAAGGTAAATTGGAGCTATATTATGGAGAAGTTTGAATGGTAGGCTAATAAATTTGAACAATGATAAGTTATTGAGCGTTACTATAGTCATTTCTCACCAGAAGGTTTATCTACCTTCACTCAAAGTACATTCATTATCAGCCATTTGTAAGAGGCACTGTGCTAAGTATTATAGGAAGTTAAAAAATTAGCAATGATGACTTCTGCCCTCAAGCAGTTGATGGTCTACTACATAGGAGAAAATATGTGTATATAAACAACTATTGAATAAGTCAGAATATGACAGGAGTTACAAGAGAAGTAAGAGAAGTGTAAACCAAGTATTAAGATAAAACAGGGGAAGAGAAATTAATTCCAGCTGGGAGGATTCAGGAGCACTTGAGGAAAGAGCAGGCATTTCAGTTGGTCCTTGAAAGATGGAAGAAATTTTGACAACACCTTTTCTCCATGAGGGGAACATGCTTTTTAAATAGGAAAACCAAGGGCACAGGAGTAGGAAATTACAGACAAATTAAAGGCCTAGAGAGTAGTTTAGCTTGGCTAGAATCCAAAGACCATAAGGAGGAGGAATGAGAGGTAAGGGCAGAAATGCAGAGTGGGGCCTGGATATGGAGGGGCTTTAGTGACAAGCTTAGGTGCTTGCACTTTATTCTTTCCTCTTTTATTTCTCAACCACGAATGGTTGGGGAGAGGGTGAGTCTTAAAAAAAGACCTCCTCTGAAGTTCTCATAAGCACCTCCAGGGATTCATGTCCTGGTGACTGATACACACATGATGAATGATAAGAACTGTAGTTTGGGGTAAAGGGAAGGAGAACAGTGGTGGGATGAATTAGAAAGGGAAGTTACAGGCAGGAAGAAGTTTTGGGAGCTGTCACAAGGTGACAGGTGGGTCTATGAGGGTTAGAACTACTAAGTTCTTTCTTTTCCTTCCCCATCTTATTGAGATATAATTGACATATAACATTATGTAAGTTTAAGGAGATTTGATATATGTATATGTTGTTGAATGATTACTGCAGTGAGGTTAGTTAACACATCTGTCACCTCACATAGTTACTACTAAGTTCTTAATTGGCCTCTCATCAGTCTACACTTTCTGCATGGACAATGGAAATCCAATGACTGACTAGATGTGGGGATCAAAATTAAGGAGGAATTAAGGATAATTTCATGATTTAAGTCTTTGTTGACTAAAAGATAATATCTGTCTTAAAATTAAACAAAACATGGAAAAAGCAGAGTAAGAAGAGTTATTTTTGTTGCCTGCAATATAGTGCATTTGGGTCCAAGATTTCAAGCTGGCAGACCAAGCATGTTTATTGACTTGCCCTCCATCTCTAATCCAACTGATGTCACAGTAAAATGGTTAGGCTAGAAATTCATAACAACCAGGAGAAAGGGAGGCAGAAGTTATAAGAAAATGAGAGCTTAACAAATTTCTGGAAGACAGAACACAGAGAAATGTGAGGAGGGACACAGAATAGAGGAAGTAGCTGACTGCTGGGCATATGGGAAATGGAATGGAAGATGACTGGGCTCAAGTTGGCAGATGTGGAATGCAGAAAACCGAAGTGATGGTTTCAAGGTTGGTCAATGCAATATGATAGGTGCATCCTTCCCTACCTCCACACATAGAACTGCTAGGAAGCCTGAGAGCTGTGGAGCAGCAAGAACTCCTGGTGGATCTTCTCTGCCTGGAAGCAGTCCAAATGCTCCAATAAAAATATCCCTTCCAATATATTTGTTGGTGTGAAAGAGTTTCGCAAGCAGTGTTCTGCTGAATTAAACTGTCTGAAGAAAACCAAGCCTTCTAGAGAACTACTGTCCTCACTCTGACCACCAGTTTCCCTCTTGCCCATTCAACACTTAAAAACCTCACAACCCATGAACACATAATTTATAGTCAGTCTTCCTGCTCAGGGGAAGAGCCATGCCTAAAAACAGTGCAGAGGAAACCTCAATCAGTTATCTAGAATGATAAACACAGATCTTCATTCTTAAACATAAATGGAATCCAAGATTCCAGACAGTAGAGAAAAAATAGTAGTACTGAAAAACATTGAGATAAGAAAATATATTAAAATATGTTACAAATATATAAAAATATATATTGACTCTGGAGGAACTAGAGGTAATTTAGGGAACAGAAGAGAACTTTAAAAAATTCTGTCCTGTTAGTATTGCCATTGAGATTTGAGAAGATATTACATCCATAAAACAAAAGCAGGTTGCCATGAAAAAAGAATAAGCAAAATGAGAAATGACTTTTATAAACTACAAGTGATTGCTGAAAAGTAAAACTCCAGTAACATCAAGCAAAAACAGACAAAAGCACCAAAATATTAAAAAGAAGATATGATAAATCTGGAAGGTCCAAAATCAGATTAGCAGGAGTCCCAGAAATGGAAAGCAGAGAAAAGAGAGAAGAAGAAATGAACAAAATAATGAAAGAAAATTTCCCAGAGCTGAATGTAAGATTAGGAGAATTCATCATGTGCTGTTAAGGATGACTAAAAATACCCCCCACAGATACATTCTTATGAAATTTCAGATCATTTGGGATTCAGATAGGAAGTTTTCAGAAAGAAAAAATTTCCCTTAAAAGGATGAAGAATCAGACTGGTATCAGACATCTCATCAGTCATATGGGGTGTTTGAATAAAATAGAATTATGCTTTCAAAGCTCTGAGGAAGTTATTTTGACACAAAATTTCCATAACCAGTCTATGAATCAATTAGGGTAGAAAAAAGACATTTTCAGACATGCAAGGATTCAGAAAATTTGCCTACCATGTATCCTTTTGAAGACATTTCTCAGTGATAGCAAAATGAGAAAGGAAACCCAGAAAGAAAACATAATGTTTTCAGCCAGATGTGCAGTGTGGGAGAGCCCAGGATGAGAGCTGGGGTGAGGTGGAAGGCCCAGGTCTACAGGAAAATGTCTCTTGGAAAAAGGAGTTTTTGTTATATGGTTGAGAGTAAATTTCAGGATATAGTAGAAGCATATACTTCTTCTATTTACAAGAAGAAAACAAGATAATTAAACATCTCCTCCTCTCTGTCCTCCAAACCAGATCAAATACAAAATGTATAAGAAAATCATGGACCAAATGTGGAGCAAACAGAAATTTGACAGGATTTGGTATAACTGAAGCCGCACAACAAAATAATTCATTTGACTCTTATGTAGGATTGCTGTCCTTGGGGTCATGCAGCACAGGCACATGGGACTTGAGAAATAAAGGTAAACTAGCATATTTCTTGGTTCTGCAGTAAATAATATTTAGATAGTTACAATGACATAGATAACTGTTTATTGGTTTTTAATTTTTAGAATCTATATGCAGACCATTAAAGACAATTACAGTACAGAACATAAATTATAAAATTAAAGGTTTAGATAACAGGACTTAGAAGAGATAAGGAACAAGGAAAAGTGAAGTAAAGGGAAAGGGACTAATAATATCTTTAACTCTTGATACAGTGGGAAGTTGGTAGATCAGGTCAAAAGTTTACAGAATAAGAATACAGATTTTAAAATATTTAAAATTCCAGATGTGACAGGGAGAGTAATTAATGATGATAATCAACAGCAACAACATACAGGGAGGATGAGGAGGGATGAATTAAGTGAGCTAAATGGTCATCATTCATAAGCTTATCTTTGATTAAAAAAAAGAAAGAGGTAAACAACAGAGGAAACGAAATCCAAATGGTTAGAAGTGCTTACCACTAGGGGAGAGATGGTGGAGGCCATTGATTTCAGCTAAAAAAATAGTGCAGTTTAGTAAAACTAGACACCTGAAAACCAGAAGAAAGAAAATACCTGAATATTCAATGGTAGATAGGTCTGAAAACTTTCTTATGAAACAAACGAACAGGTATATTTATAAGACCGAAATCTGCCTAATGGGCAAGGACTGAGGAAACAGTCGACAAAAAGTTCTAGTAGGTGAAATCAAGAGGTCAAGTTTGAGAATCAGAAAACTGAGTTAGGGTGTGTATAAAAGTTAAACTTCGAGGGAAAGATGTTTTCAAGTAGTTTGCTGAGTTAGGAAGTACTGAGTTCTGTGGTAGTTTCTTAGGTGTGTGGTAGTTCCCAGTTTAAAGAGTTTAAAAATGTGTTGTTTTTCTGATTATAAAAGTAAATAGATGTTCTTGCAGAAGATTAGAAAATTGAAGTATAAAGGAACCCCAAACGTAATTAGTATGTGGCACCTTACCACTCCCAGTATTTTCACTTCTTTTTTTGAGGTACCAAATGAAATAAACTCCCTCCTCCAACCCCACTACCAGGTCAAAATCACTTACTAGTGGCACGGCAAGAATCACTAGCTAAGAGGGTAAAGTAGCTTAGCTTAGCTTGCTCATGGTATTCGCGAGTTCATGATGTTCCTGGCCGCGGAATACTTCTCTTGCCCTGCCATTGCTGGTTTGGCTGCGGTAGGCAGCTGTCACCGGAGTAACTGGCTGATGTAGACTCAGGTGTTACTCTCCCAGGGGTGGTAGAGTGAGCAAACAGGAATTTAGTATGCATAAGAATCATCAGAAGAGCTCAAACAGTACAATTTCCATAGCTTCAGCTGGTCAGGAGTGGAGACTAGAAGGCTGAATTTTTAAACAAGGACTCTAAGTAAACTTGCTACTCCATTGCGGCCCATGGGCCAGCAATGTTGACATCACTTGGGAGCGTATTAGAAATGAAGAATCTTGTATCCACCCCAGACCTACTGAATCAGAATTTACATTTTGATAAGATCTCCAGGTGATTTGAGAAGCACTGGGCTGGGTGATCTTATAATTGTTCTGGGAGCCATTTTGTGTAAAACACCACCTAGCTGCTTTTAATTAAAGCAATCCACTGAGAGCCAGCGGCAGTAGCTTCCCATCACCATCTCCTCTCCGTCCGTCTCTTCCTCTTTGGGGCTTCAGTCTTTTCACTGATATTCAGGAGGATGCTAACCACAACTTTTTCGGGTTTAACCTGAGTCTGAATCAAAGGAAGGAGGCCCTGAAGACTCCTGAGGACTTTCAGGATGATGGGTAAGCTGGGACGAGGGAAGATGGATATTCACAGTGAGAGCAGCTAGCAGGGACCTGAGGGATCCTTTCTAGTGGGGTCTTCCTTTGTTCACTGCTGAGGAATAGAGCAGGTATCAGAGTCAGATATCTATGTTTTGCAAGGTCTGTGGTATTCTGTGGTACTTTTACGCATTGCACACAGCAAGCAAGACAATTAAGTAAATTAGCACTCGTTCTTTTTTTTGTTTTTCAGTTTAAATAATAATTTTATTCCTGTTATGAGTTGAATTGTGTACCTCTCCCCCAAATTCATATTTTTAAAACCTAACTCCCAGTACCTCAGAATGAATTAGCACTTGTTCTTAGGTTTCAGCTCCAAGAGAAAACAAGCTATAAATAATCACAATTCAAATTCACAGCTGAGGGGTTTTAGTAGTTGATCAGAGGTTTGACCTCCAGAACACTGATTATTATGGGAAAGGTTCGTGCAGGCCAGAAAATATTTAAGTGGGACTAACATTTTGAAACTATAAAATAGGAACCCTTTGATGTAGTTATTTTGGGGAGTGAAAATTTAAATTTGTGTTTTCTTTACATATTTTACTTCCTTTGAAAGTTGATTGAAAACAGTCTGGGGTATGTGCGTCAAAGTTATATTTTATTTGTTGCTGGCTTGTCTCTCGCCTCTGGGCAAGAGTATGTGGGGTTCTTCGTGCTCAACAATATGAGATTTCTTTCTATGCTTAAAACATTCTTCCTCAGAATGGACTGTAGACCTTATTGTAACGTGTGATGATTCAGTTGCTTAGCACACGGTTCATTCTCTGGCTGCTCTGGTTATGGGTACACTGTGCTTGTCTTGGGTTTGAGCCAAGTCTGAGCCACGTCTGTCTGCACTGGCTGGCCGGCTGTGCTCTGACTCTGGTCAGCACTGGCTGTTACTCTCCTAGTCATCTTTTTATCTTTCTGGGTAATCTTGGGCTTAATTTTGTTCCTGCCTTTAATACTCCCATGTGGCTTCTTTCTTCATTTCTTTTTTTATAAAAACATCTGTCTGAAACTTATATAGTCATCCTCATGACCCCTTGGTTATTTACAGTAATGTTTCTCTTCTTGTGTGGAACTGGGGTCTACGAAAACTCCTTATATAGAACATGAAAGAAATTAGCTGCGAGTTTGTGTAACTCTTTAGATGGCTGTGAGGATGTTCAGGTCATTTTCTTCTTTGGTCTCTCTGACTGGTACCTGTACAAAGGAGAAGTTACCTTGGGGACAGAGAGTTTGTCCTCCCTGCCCCTGAAAAATATCCGTTGTCTCCGAAGACGATAATACTGTGTAGGCACTTTGATCAAACTGATGCAGACAAAAGTAAGACCTATTATATAAATTAACTGTTAGATTACTTTTCTGGAGGAAGTTTATCTTTTCGCCTCTCTGTTTTTGTTAAGTATCACCTCTTGATTTTTGTTAAGTATGTTTTTGTTAAGCATCACCTCTTGATTTTTCGTTATTCTTCTTGATACATTTACTGAGGGATTAATTTAAGAGATCTCAATTAGAGTTAACAGGGTTTGTCTTTTGCTTACCTTTTGCTGGTTATAAGATTAGTGGCTAAATGATTAACCTCAGTGCTTGCTTTAAAACATAATTTGAAGTAAAATGGACATGTGGAAATTTTTGATGTGATGAACTTGTACCGTACATTGTGTTGGTCATTAAGCTACTGTATACATTTGTCAACACTCATCAAATTGTGCACTTAAAAATTGCCAAATTATGTGTTATAAATAGTACCTCAGTAAAACTGATTAGAAAGAAAGAGTGCTAAGTAAAAATGATCCAAATCTTAGACTTTCCTACCCCATATTAGCACTGCTTCCTTGAAACCACCCCAAGTTATCTTCTTCCTTTTGTTCCTTAGGTATTGTATTAAGTCTGTTTGGGCTGCTTATAAAAGAATACCATGGACTGGGTGGCTTATAAAACAGAAATTGGAGCCAAGAAATTGGAGTGCTGCTGTAACAAATAGCAAACAAATGGAAGCAGCTTTGGAACTGGACAATGGCTGGAGGCAGGAAGAGTTTAAGGTGTGTGTTGGAAGGAGCCTACATTGTTGTGGGTCAACCTTTACAGGAGATTCTGGTGAGAGTCCAAAAGAAAAGAGGAAAGCTGTAGAGAAAGACTCAATCTTAGAAAATACCGAAGTAATCCTAAACAGAATGTGGGTAGAAACAAGGACAGTAAAGGCCATTCTGATGAGGTTTCCATTGGAAATGAGGAACGTGTTATTAGACAGTAGAGGAAAGGCCATCCTTATAAAGTGGCAAAGAACTTGGCTGAATTGTATTCATGTTCCAGTGTTTTATTGAAAGTAGGACTTGAGAGTGATGACATTGGATATTTAGTTGAAGAAATTTCTAAGCAAAGTGTTGAAGGTGAGCCATGGCCCTTCCTGACAGCTTATAGTAAAATTTGAGAGAAATGACTTAAAGATGGAATTTTTAAGCAAAAAAAGAACTTGAAGACTTGAGAGTTCTCAGCCCATTCATACTGCAAAAAATAAGAACACTGAAGGCGTGGCCAAGTGACTGATTGACTAGATGAGTATGGATCAGCCATCTCAACGGAAGCCAGGAGCTATTCTCCAAAGCAATAGAAGAATGACCCAGAAGGTGATTCAGAGAGAACCAGCGCTGCCAGTCCCATCACAGGCCCCTAGTGCAGGGAGAGGGGGTTGCAGCGGCAGGCAGGGTGGTTTCAGAGGAGGGGCTGCTGGCGCCTGCGGGCCTTCGGCGTGTGATGCCAGCGCCGCCTCATGTCACAGGCTCTACCCCCGCCCTCTGGTTCAGTGCTCCTTGCTCCTGGCCCATCCCAGGCATGGCTGCAGTGGGCCCAGCACAGCTCAGCCACTATGGCCAGCCCTCCAGAAGGCACAAGCAGCAAACTGCGGTGGCATCTGCATGGCTCTGTCTCAGCCGGCATATGCAGAGTACATGGCCGCAGGGGCTTAGCAGCCTCCACCTAAGTTTAAGCGTAGAACTGCCTAGAGCCTTGAACCTGACCCCAGCCCAGGAGAACTGTGGCATCGGGAGGATGGGGGCATCGCCACCAAGCCGTGGGGATGATGTTGCCACTCTAGTGGGCCTGGAAGGCAGAGCATTGAGCCAAAGGGATTATTCTTGAGCCTTAAGGTTTAATGTTGTCTGCCTTGTTAGGTTCTGGATTTACCTGAGGCTGTTACTCCTTTCTTCTCTCCATTTCTCCCTTGTGGAATCGGAATGTCTCTCCTATGCCTGTCCCACCATAGTTTGGTTTCACATGTTCACAGGTGGGGAGGAATTTGCCTCAGGATGAATCATGCCTCAAGTCTCACCCAAATATAATTTAGATGATATTTATTTATTTGTGTAGTTATTTATTTATTTATATTTGGCTGTGCTGGGTCTTGCGGCACGTGGGATCTTCGTTGCCGTGTGTGAGATCTTTAGTTGCAGCATGTGGGATCTAGTTCCCCGACCAGGGATTGAACCCGGGCCTCCTGCATTGGGAGTATGGAGTCTTAGCCACTGGACCATTGGGAAAGTCCCTGGATGATATTTAGATGAGACTTAGGACTTAGACTTTAAAGTTGATATTGCAACAAGTTAAAACTTTTGGGGCTATTGGGATGGAATGGATATATTCTGCATGCTAGAAAGATAAGGATTTAGGGGGGTCAAGGGAGGAATGCAATAGATTGAATGTGTCCTCCCCCAGATTCATATGTTGAAACCTACTCCCCAACGTGATGGAATTTGGAGGTGGAGCCTTTAGGAGGTGATTAGGTCATAAGGGTCAAACCCTCATGAATGGGGTTAGTGCTCTTATAAAAGAGGCCCCAGAGATATATGTATATGTATAGCATATTCACTTTGTTATAAAGCAGAAACTAACACACCATTGTAAAGCAATTATACTCCAATAAAGATGTTAAAAAAAAGAAGAAAAAAAAAGAGACCCCAGAGAGCTTCCTTGCTCCTTCTACCAGTGAGGACTCAGCCGACATTCTATAAACCAGGAAATGGGCTCTCACCAGACACTGAATCTCCAAGTGCCTTGATTTTGGACTTCCCAGAACTGTGAGAAATAAATGTTTGTTGTTTAAGCCACCCATTCTATGGTATTTTTGTTATAGCAGTCTGAATGGACTAAGATATGTGTTACATTCTTGGTTTCACCACTCAGTGCTGGTCATAGGAAATGGGTTCTCAAGGTCCTGTCATTTTCACCAGATTTGTGCTGATTTTTCTTAGAGAGATTAGGTAAATCTAGTATGAAGCAGATCCTTGTTAACTACCACTCTTGCTGCTTATAAGAAATAGTCAGAGGAGCAACCCACTCATCACTGATCAGATATTTGCGTGTGTTCACTCATTGAATAATTATTAAATGCTTATTGTGTTCCAGCTAAACAGTAATACGTGTGCTTAATTGCATTTCTCTGGCCCTTGTTCATGAATCCATAGCCTAGGCTGGCTTTCCAGAATCAAGCCAGTCTCCTGATTTTGCACTGCTTCGTTGTCTTTCTGGAGTTAAAAAAAAAAAAAAAAAAAAAAAAGATCAAAATCCTAATCCCCTCCCTGCTTCAAAAAAATGCTTGTGTGTTATTTCATTTTTATCTCTTTCTATGTATTATGTCTGCCAAATAAGACTGTAAGGTCCATGAGGGCACACACCGGGTATCCTTCATGCCAAGCAGAAAACTTGCCATGTGCTGAGTAGGTTTTAAATTTATGTTCTTCTAGCAGCTGATTGCTTCTGTTATAGCATTTACCACACCTGACTAAAATTATCAACTTGTGCGGGTGACCTTGTGAAATTATAAACTCCTAAATGGCTTATGGTTTTTTTTTTTTATTTTATTGTATTCTCAGTGCACAGCCTAGAACTTGGTAAGACATTCAAAAACCTTATTGAAAAAGCAAGTTTATTAACATGAGGGGTGCTGAAAGACACAGCTAACCAAAATATTTACCCCTTTGTTCTGAAAAGTTACTTGAAATTGCTACCTCAGATTTCACACTTTCATTCTGAAATTGTATTGTGACCTATTGGGGACCACATGTTATCTGCGTGGAATAATAACCCTATGAAGATAACAGACACGTTTAGTTTGGCTAGTGTTTCTCAAATGCTTTTTGGTGGTGATCCATTAAAAAAAAAATATTTACCCTGGGCTTCCCTGGTGGCGCAGTGGTTGAGAGTCCACCTGCCGATGCAGGGGACATGGGTTTGTGCCCCGGTCCGGGAAGATCCCACATGCCGCGGAGTGGCTGGGCCCGTGAGCCATGGCCGCTGAGCCTGCGCGTCCAGAGCCTGTGCTCCGCAACGGGAAAGGCCACAACAGTGAGAGGCCCGCCTACCGTCAAAACAAACAAACAAAAAACAACAACAACAACAAAAATATTTACCCTGAAAACAGGAAATAAAATATAGGTACACATGTACAGATACATATATACAGAATATGTATATACAGAGACCATAGTTACACCTACCTTTAGCCTTAATTACTACTGTGATGTACTCTGATATTTTTTTCCTTCTCTTATGTTCTATTTATAGTTTTGAAAATACAGGCTGTAGGGTCTACTTTATTGATTTCATGCTCACTAATGCAGTTTGAAAACACTGGTTTGGTTTATTGCTTAAACCATTGCCATTATCACACATCTATCTGTGCTAGGTGTTGAAAAGAAAAAAAAGATTTCTGAAATATAGGTCTGAACATTGAGTGTTGCCAGGGGAGAGATGTTAGGCAAAGAAAATATCCTGGGGCCCTGGATTGGATGAAAGGAGGGCATTCAAAGAAAGGGAGATGTGAGAAGAGGCTACTAAAGATAATTTCTCCTATATCCCATTGCGTTTTAAGTCCAACATACACCTGTCTTTCCAGCTGGATTGCGAACACTTCTAGGACAGGAACTATACATTATTCATCTTCATAACTTCATTGCCTAATAAGGGACCTGGGCTCAAGGAATATTTACTAGGTTGAGGGTAAAATAAAGAGCTAATATTTATCAAGCACTTACGATGTGCCACACAAACATGTGAGTAGATGCTGTTGTCTCCCTGCTCAAATCCTCTTACCTGCTAATGAGGACTGCTTGTTAATGCTCACAGCTACCCTCTTCTTCACAGAATTACCAGTTGGCCCTTCCCTCCCTCCCTTTCCCAAGCCTCTAGCCAATGACCAGTGACCGACTAACTCCAGAATATGAAAGCCCACCCCCTGCCTCAAGATGAGACCAACTCTGTAGTATAGTTCCTGCTCCAGAGCTTCCCATGGATCAGGCTAAAGGTAGTCTCCAGCTGAGACCACATCCTTGCTCAGCTTTCTTACTCTGCTCTGTTCTACTTCTCTTACTCTCTCAAAAAATCACATTCATGAGAAGCCCAACCTGATACTCTGCTTCTAGGGAACCATCCTAAGAACCTGGTTCCAAGCAATTTATAGTATTGTCTATTTATTTTGTCCTCAGAGCAAGTCTTGGAGATAGCTATTTACTGATGAGGAAACAGGCACCAAGCAGTGAAGTCACACAGTGGTGCCCTGAGATACACACAGAGACAGTCTGATCTGTGCCAAGGCTCTGCCCCATCACACATACTACATCCAGGCTTGGGACTGTGTCTGGCTGACAGGACCAGTGGGCACACCCCTGTTGGATGGGCACTTCAGGAGGGGTGGCTGGTTCCCCAGTTCTGCACATTGACTTATTTTATTAGCACTATTCCAGTTACAGATAACATTATTTAAATTTTTGAAAAGTACAACATAGAAATATTTATTAGTTTATTCCAAATTTTGCAGGTAGATAGAGGAAATCTCAACTTCCATCCTATCAATTCAGCAACAGAGAATTCATTTTAAAGGTAAAACTAACATGAGAGGTGATATTTGTATACTCTCAGTTTTTCGCTGAACTTGACTAATCCACAGACATCTGATTGAAAACTTGCTAGTGCTGGTGGTTGGAATCCAGTTTGCAGTAAGTCACTTGTTCATTGCCAAGGTTAACAGTTTCTAAGCTACAGAGAGATGAGGAAAGTCTTTGTAGTCAGTAAATTACCATTGCCCCTTTTTGAAAAACATGATTCTAGGTTTCTGTTTCATTTATTAGCTCTGTGGTTGCTGCTGCCTGTTCTTCTATAACTAGATTATCATTCGCTGCAGCCAATACCACATATACTTATCACAGTATAGGAGTTTTTAGGGTTTTCTTTTTAATATTGACATTTTGAGTATCGAGCACTTGGTTATTTACTGCCCAAAGTTAATAAAAGATGCAAAATACCACAGCAGTTCAGCACATTTTTGGTATCAGAACATGCTTCAATTTTCTAACTGTGTGACACAGGGTATGTTATTTAATATATCTGAGCTCCATTTGGTTTTTTTTTTTTTGAATTTTATTTTATTCTTTTATACAGCAGGTTCTTATTAGTCATCCATTTTATACACATCAGTGTATACATGTCAATCCTAATCTCACAATTCATCACACCCCCACCCCCCGCCACTTTCCCCCCTTGGTGTCCATACGTTTGTTCTCTACATCTGTGTTTCTATTTCTGCCCTGCAAACCAGTTCATCTGTACCATTTTTCTAGGTTCCACATATATGCGTTAATATACGATGTTTGTTTTTCCCTTTCTGACTTACTTCACTCTGTATGACAGTCTCTAGATCCATCCACGTCTCTACAAATGACCCAATTTCGTTCCTTTTTATGGCTGAGTAATATTCCATTGTATATGTGCACCACATCTTCTTTATCCATTCGTCTGTCGATGGGCATTTAGGATGCTTCCATGATCTGGCTATTGTAAATAGAGCTGCAGTGAACATTGGGGTGCATGTGTCTTTTTGAATTATGGTTTTCTCTGGGTATATGCCCAGTAATGGGACTGCTGGGTCATATGGTAATTCTATTTTTAGTTTTTTAAGGACCCTCCATACTGTTCTCCATAGTGACTATATCAATTTACATTCCCACCAACAGTGCAAGAGGGTTCCTTTTTCTCCACATCCTCTCCAGCATTTGTTGTTTATAGATTTTCTGATGATGCCCCTTCTAATTGGTGTGAGGTGATACCTCATGTAGTTTTTACACGCAGGCTCAGTGGCCATGGCTCACGGGCCCAGCCGCTCCGCGGCATGTGGGATCTTCCTGGACTGGGACACGAACCCGCGTCCCCTGCATCGGCAGGCGGACTCTCAACCACTGCGCCACCAGGGAAGCCCACCTCATGTAGTTTTGATTTGCATTTCTCTAATAATTAGTGATGTTGAGAAGGTTTTCGGGTGCTTCTTGACCATCTGTATGTCTTCTTTGGAGAAATGTCTATTTAGGTCTTCTGCCCATTTTTGGATTGGGTTGTTTGTTTTTTTAATATTGAGCTGCATGAGCTGTTTATATATTTTGGAGATTAAACCTTTGTCCGTTGATTCATTTGCAAATATTTTCTCCCATTCAGAGGGTTTTCTTTTTGTCTTTTTTATGGTTTCCTTTGCTGTGCAAAAGCTTTGAAGTTTCATTAGGTCCCATTTGTTTATTTTTGTTTTTATTTCCATTACTCTAGGAGGTGGATCCAAAAAGATCTTGCTGTGATTTATATCAAAGAGTGTTCTTCCTATGTTTCCCTCTAAGAGTTTTATAGTGTCCAGTCTTACATTTAGGTCTCTAATCCATTTTGAGTTTTTTTTGTGTATTTTTGTGTATGGTGTTAGGCAGTGTTCTAATTTCATTCTTTTACATGTAGCTATCCAGTTTTCCCAGCACCATTTATTGAAGAGACTGTCCTTTCTCCATTGTATATCCTTGCCTCCTTTATCATAGATTAGTTGACATAGGTGTGTGGGTTTATTTTTGGGCTTTCTATCTTGTTCCATTGATCTATATTTCCATTTTTGTGCCAGTACTGTATTGTCTTGATTACTGTAGCTTTGTAGTGTAGTCTGAATTCAGGGAGTCTGATTTCTCCAGCTCCGTTTTTTTACCTCAAGACTGCTTTGGCTATTCAGGGTCTTTTGTGTCTCCATACAAATTTTAAGATTTTTTGTTCTAGTTCCGTAAAAAATGCCATTGGTCATTTGATAGGGATTGCATTGAATCTGTAGATTGCTTTGGGTAGTATAGTCATTTTCGCAATATTGATTCTTCCAATCCAAGAACATGGTATATCTTTCCATCTGTTTTTATCATCTTTAATTTCTTTCATCCATGTCTTATAGTTTTCTGCCTATAGGTCTTTTGTCTCCCTAGGTAGGTTTATTCCTAGGTATTTTATTCTTTTTGTTGCAGTGGTAAATGGGAGTGTTTCCTTAATTTCTCTTTCAGATTTTTCATCATTAGTGTATAGGAATGCAAGAGATTTCTGTGCATTAATTTTGTATCCTGCTACTTTACCAAATTCATTGATTAGCTCTAGTAGTTTTCTGGTGGCATCTTTAGGATTCTCTACGTATAGTATCATGTCATCTGCAAACAGTGACAGCTTTACTTCTTCTTTTCTAATTTGTATTCCTTTTATTTCTTTTTCTTCTCTGATTGCCGTGGCTAGGACTTCCACAACTATATTGAGTAATAGTGGTGAGAGTGGACATCCTTGTCTTGTTCCTGATCTTAGAGGAAATGTTTTCAGTTTTTTACTATTAAGAATGATGTTTGCTGTGGGTTTGTTGTATATGGCCTTTATTATGTTGAGGTAGGTTCCCTCTGTGCCCACTTTCTGGATAGTTTTTATCCTAAATGGATGTTGAATTTTGTCAAAAGCTTTTTCTGCATCTGTTGAGATGATCATGGGTTTTTTTCTTCAGTTTGTTAATATGGTGTATCACATTGACTGATTTGTGTATACTGAAGAATCCTTGCATCCCTGGGCTAAATCCCACTTGATCATGGTGTATGATCCTTTTAATTTGTTGTTGGATTCTGTTTGCTAATATTTTGTTGAGGATTTTTGCATCTATATTCATCAGTGATATTGCTCTGTAATTTTCTTTTTTTGTAGTATCTTTGTCTGGTTTTGGTATCAGGGTGATGGTGGCCTCGTAGAATAAGTTTGGGAGTGTTTCTTCCTCTGCAATACTTTGGAAGAGTTTGAGAAGGGTGGGTGTCAGCTCTTCTCTAAGTGTTTGATAGAATTCACCTGTGAAGCCATCTGGTCCTGGACTTTGTTTGTTGGAAGATTTTTAATCACAGTTTCAATTTCATTACTTGTGATTGGTTTGTTCATATTTTCTATGTCTTCCTGGTTCAGTCTTGGAAGGTTATACCTTTCTGAGAATTTGTCCGTTTCTTCCAGGTTGTCCATTTTATTGACATAGAGTTGCTTGTAGTAGTCTCTTAGGATGCTTTTATTTCTGTGGTGTCTGTTGTAACTTCTCCTTTTTCATTTCTAATTTTATTGATTTGAGCCCTCTCCCTCTTTTTGTTAATGAGTCTGGATAATGGTTTATCGATTTTGTTTATCTTCTCAAAGAACAAGCTTTTAGTTTTATTGGTCTTTGTTATTGTTTTCTTTGTTTCTATTTCATTTATTTCTGCTCTGATCTTTATGATTTCTTTCCTTCTGCTAACTTTGGGTTTTGTTTGTTCTTTTTTCTCTACTTCCTTTAGGTGTAAGATTAGATTGTTTATTCGAAATATTTTCTTGTTTCTTTAGGTAGGCTTGTATAGCTATAAACTTCCCTCTTAGAACTGCTTTTGCTGCATCCCATAGGTTTTTGATCATCGTGTTTTCATTGTCATTTGTCTCTAGGTATTTTTTGATTTCCTCTTTGATTTCTTCAGTGGTGTCTTGGTTATTTAGTAACGTATTGTTTTCCCTCCATGTTTTTGTGTTTTTTACCTTTTTTTCCGTGTAATTGATTTCTGATATCATAGCATCATGGTCAGAAAAGATGCTTGGTATGATGTCAGTTTTCTTAAATTTACTGAGGCTTGATTTGTGACCCAAGATGTGATCTATCCTAGAGAATGTTCCATGTACACTTGAGAAGAAAGTGTAATCTGCTGTTTTTGAATGGAATTTCCTATAAATATCAATTAAATCTATCTGATCTGTTGTGTCATTTAAAGCTTGTATTTCCTTATTAATTTTCTGTTTGGGTGATCTGTCCATTGGTGTAAGTGAGGTGTTAAAGTCCCCCACTATTATTGTGTTACTGTTGATTTCCTCTTTTATAGCTGTTAGCAGTTGCCTTTTGTATATAGGTGCTCCTATGTTGGGTGCATATATATTTATAATTGTTGAATCTTCTTCTTGGATTGATCCCTTGATCATTATGTAGTGTCCTTCCTTGTCTCTTGTAACATTCTTTATTTTCAAGTCTATTTTATCTGATATGAGTACTGCTGCTCCAGCTTTCTTTTGATTTCCATTTGCATGGATTATCTTTTTCTGTCCCCACACTTTCAATCTGTTGTGTCCCTAGGTCTGAGGTGGGTCTCTTGTAGACAGCATATAGATGGGTCTTGTTTTTGTATCCATTCAGCAAGCCTCTGTCTTTTGGTTGGAGCATTTAATCCATTCACGTTTAAGGTAATTATTGATATGTATGTTCCTTTTACCATTTTCTTAATTGTTTTGGATTTGTTTTTGTAGGTCCTTTTCTTCTCTTGTGTTTCCTACTTCGAGAAGTTCCTTTAGCATTTGTTGTAGAGCTGGTTTGGTGGTGCTGAATTCTCTTAGCTTTTTCTTGTCTGTACATCTTTTGATTTCTCCATCAAATCTGAATAAGATCCTTGCCGGGTAGAGTAATCTTGGTTGTAGGTTCTTCCCTTTCATCACCTTAAGTATATCATGCCACTCCCTTCTGGCTTGTAGAATTTCTGCTGAGAAATCAGCTGTTAACCTTATGGGAGTTCCCTTGTATGTTATTTGTTGTTTTTCCCTTGCTGCTTTCAATAATTTTTCTTTGTCTTTAATATTTGCCAATTTGACTACTATGTGTCTCAGCATGTTTTTCCTTGGGTTTATCCTGTATGGGAATCTCTGCACTTCCTAGGCTTGTGTGGCTACTTCCTTTCCCATGTTAGGGAAGTTTTCAACTATAATCTCTTCAAATATTTTCTCGGGTCGTTTCTCTCTCTCTTCCCCTTCTGGGTCCCCTAAAATGCAAATGTTGTATTTAATGTTGTCGCAGAGGTCTCTGAGGCTGTCTTCATTCCTTTCATTCTGTTTTCTTTATTCTGTTCCACCACAGTGAATTCCACCATTCTGTCTTCCAGGTCACTTATCCATTCTTCTGCCTCAGTTATTCTGCTATTGATTCCTTCTAGTGTAGTTTTCATTTCAGTTATTGTATTGTTCATCTCTGTTTGTTTGTTTTTTAATTCTTCTAGGTCTTTGTTAAACATTTCTTGCTTCTTCTTGATCTTTGCTTCCATTCTTTTTCCGAGCCTGGATCACCTTCACTATCATTATTCTGAATTCTTTTTCTGGAAGGTTGCCTATCTCCACTTCATTTAGTTGTTTTTCTGGGGTTTTATGTCGTTCCTTCATCTCATACATAGCCCTCTGCCTTTTCATCTTGTCTTTCTTTCTGTGAATGTGGTTTTTGTTCCACAGGCTGCAGGATTGTAGTTCTTCTTGCTTCTGCTGAGCTCCATTTGTTAATCTTTAAAAGTAAGAATACTTTCTACCTTATAGGATTGTGGTACTAGTTCAATAGGATGCTTAACATGGTACCTAATACTACAAAAGTGCTCATTAAAGCCAGTTCCTGTTGTCATTATTATTATTATTACTATTACTACCTGTTGTTGTATTTTAGCCACCATCATTCATTCTTTTTCTTTCAGTAACACTGCCCCAATTTCCTTTTGGTGAATGGCCTCTCTGCTATTCTGGGCAATCTTGTTCAGATTGTAATTTAAGGATATTTGACCTTCCTTAGTTGAGGGGTCATATGTGTCCTAAAATAGGCTATTAGACTCTTCTGGGACTTTGGTGCCTTAGAGGGAAGATGCAAGAATGGAGGCTAAACTAACAAAATAACTAGAGCAGATTCATCCTCATGGCAGCTTTGTTGATATGGGAAAACTCAGGAGTAGCTCTGGTCCCTTCCCTTCCTGAGCCTGCTTCTTCAGGCCTTTGGTTCTCTGAGCCATACTACATCTTGAAATGAATTCTCTTTTGCTCGAATTACTCAGAGTTGGATTGTTTTTCTTGCAACCAAAGAATGTAAGAGGATATTAATTATATAAATATGATTAAGGCCAATTTTTCAAGGCAGGAGAACTGCTGTGAGTCTGAAATACATTATTTCTTGGACCTACTATTATACTGTTCTCCTTACTGTAGGCATCCATGAGCGGCAAATATTTTGAAGACTTCCCTGTGGTAAGATCCTTACTCTTGTTCACTGTTATACTCCTAGTAGAGGACCCAGTGCTCAGTATTTGCTGAATGAAAAGAGGAATATTCTCAGCCTGGCTTCTCAGTTAACATCATTCTTGGGGTTAGAATGGTGTTCTAATTCTTTTATGGGAAGTAGACCTTTTATATACAGCTTCTTCTGAGTATAGAGTTAAGCATTATGCTAGTACTCAAATGTAGTACTCAGCTAATCCTTACAGTGATTTCAAGAGGTGGGTGTTTTTCATTTCCATTTTTCCATTAGTAAACTGTCTCTCAGATAATTTAAGCAAATCACCTGAGGTTACACACTTAGTAAGAGAAACAGTCAGGAGTTGAACCCAGCTCTACCTGATTTCCAAAGTTTAATTATTTCTCGGCATACTGTGGAAACCTCTAAAATATTTCCTTTATATCATTTCCTTTTGTTTCCTATTCTTTTCATTCAGAATTGTCTGGCATCCTCTTTTTGTGCATTTCCTTAGGGTAAATACAAAGAATGGTGTTATGACTATCAAGTAATGAAACTGACATGTAACCAAGTATGTTAAAACTTGCATGTTCACATGAGTGTTGTCCCTTTCGAAGTGCTCATTGTGGGAAGTTGTGCTTTCTATTATTAACATATTGTCTGCAAGCCTGTGTCTCATTCTTTTGAGTGCCCTTAATGCAACAATTCTTTGTTCTTTGAGAATACATTTGATCTTTAAAACAGCCAAAGGCATTTGAAGGGCAATCTAGTGAAGAAGATGGGCAATCATGTTGTGAAGGACCATTTTTAGTGAAAAATGACATATGAGTGTTAAGTGTTGAGACTTGTCCATTGTGGCATTTGAATTGTTCTGAAGGTTGCTCTCCAGGAGGGATCCCTAAACTCTTTTCTTTCATCCAGCAAATATTAGGACCTGTGCCAAGCACTGGATATTTGGTGATAAACAAGACAGACATGAGTCTGGTCCTCATGGAGCTCTTAGTCTAGCAGTGAACAGATATAACAGCAAACAATGGGTTTTCATTACTTTGGGGACACATGCACCAGGAAAAGCCCAGGACAGGATGAGCACCCCATCTCTGAGGAGTCAGGAAGGCTTCCCTGAGTGATTGCTAGGTGGTAGGTGAAGAGAGCACAAGGGTAAGGCAGGGTTTCTCAACCTCCACAGTACTGACATTTGCACAGGATTCTTTGTCGTGGGGCTGTCCTGTGCACTATGGGCTGTTTAGTAGCATCCCTGGTCTCTACCAACTAGATGCCAATAGCAGCCCCCTCCAGCTGTGGCAATCATCATAGTCTCCACACATTGTTAAATGTCCCCTGAAGGGCAAAATTACCCCAGGTGAGAACCACTGGCGGAGGTTAGAAAGGAGTGTTCTGTGCAGAGGCAGCAGTATGTACAAGTCCCCAAAATGGGAAGGAGGAAGGGAAGCATATTGAGGAACTGAAAGAGTGCTAGAAAATTATTGGTGAGACAGTTGTACAGTTAGAATAGTTTGTAGTCTCCATAACAAAGTCAGGCATCCCTGTCCTATTTGAAAGATAGTTTCATCTCCTACTAGTTGCTAGAGCAGTGCTGTTGGCATCCTGCCTTTGATGTGACCCATTGCTATTTGTTACTGGAAAACACTTTGACATTCTCAGGTGAATGGCATCATTCCTTTCAGTGGGAAAATCATCCACCATAGCTTTCTTATTCCTAAGGGGACTGATTTTAAGCCTCTATCAGTTCATTTTTGTTGCTGTATGAGCCCCGGAGTGTGTGAATGTCCCAGTTTGAAGCCTGTCATCCTCACGAGACTGGAAGGTAGGAACAGCTGCATCTGTTTTGCTCACATAGCATCTTCACTGCCCAACAGGCATGTAATAGACTCCCTGTAACATTTATTGAATTATGATGGTACAGTTTTCCCTTGTATCTGTGGAAATTGGGTCTAGGACCCTCCACGGATACCAAAATCCGAAGATGCTCAAGTTTCTTACATAAAATGGTGTAGTACAGTTAGCCCTTCCAACCCACAGATAGGAGGCCCAACTGTACTTGATCATGGGAAGGGGAGGAACCCAAGGGAAGAAGACTAAAAAGAGTAAGTAGGGAAGTGAGAGGAATTAGATTTTTTTTTTTTTTTTTTTTTTTTTTTTTTTTACTGGACATAGGATGGAATCTTGGGCACTTTTTATGTACCCCCTTAAAGGTTTGGTTGACTTCAGCTTATATGTGGCTTAGACAGAGGTTAGATGTGATAAGAATTTGCTTATAGTTTATGAAGATTAAAAAATACATTTTAAATTGTTTATTTGTACTGAATAGGTGCTCTACTATATTGGGAGAACTCATAGTTCATAGTCTGACATTTCAAATCAGTGTATTTGTACCTAGTTGGCTTTGCAGGAGAAACAATGAAGAAGGGCTGGGTAAAATAAGGAAACTTTCTTTCCTTTAGTCAGCCTGAATTGTTCAGGAACCTGACCTCCTTAAGATGGA